>NC_067489.1:47966171-48591171 GCF_947179515.1 Apodemus sylvaticus
ATGGTATGCACTCACTGATAAGTGGCTATTAGCCCAGAAGCTCAGAATGCCCAAGAAACAATTCACATATCAAATGATGCGCAAGAAGAAAGAAGGAGAAGCCCCTGGTCCTGGAAAGGCTCAGTAGAGTGTAAGGGAATGCCAGGACAGGGAAGCAGGAGGGGGTTGATTGGGGAACAGGGGAAGGAAAGATGGCTTATGGGACTTTCAGGGTGGGGGATCCAGGAAAGGGGAAATCATTTGAAATATAAATAAAGAATATATCTAACTTGGGGGATGGAGAGATAGCTCAGCGGTTAAGAGCACTAACTTCTCTTCCAGAGGTCATGAGTTCAAATCCCAGTAACCACATGGTGGCTCACAACCATCTGTAATGAGATTGGATGTACTCTGGTGGTGCGTCTGAAGATAGCTACAGTGTACTTACATAAATAAATAAATCTTTAAAACGAAGAATATATCTAATATAAAAAATGATAAAAAAGAGAGGGGGAGGGAGAAGGGGAAGGAGGGACAGAAGATGGGAGGGAGAGAGAGAGAGAGAGAGAGAGAGAGAGAGAGAGAGAGAGAGAGAGAGAGAGAGAGAGAGAGAACATTGTTGATATTTCAGGAATGAGCTGGTCTACCCTAGAGATATTTGAGTCAGCTCAACAGAAAGAAAAAGGTGTGGTTTGCTTTTATTTGACTGAGATTCTACATCACTTTTTTCACGTGAATATTTTCACAGCAGGAGCATCTTTATCTCCTTCTAAGACATATCAAAGAATTTCATTTTAAGTTGTACCAGTCTGAAAAGACAGTCCTTTTGGTATGTGATTTGCATATGGAATTTAAATTAAAAGACAAACACTGCAAAATTAAACATAAGGTATTATTAAATATGTCAGTCATATTTGAATCTCTGTTTTCCTATTTCTTTTTCTCATTGAGAAAAAAAAATCAGATCCTGCTTTTGAAATTCTTTTTGTAAAAGTTTAAAGTTTCCACTTTAATCTGAGTCAGAAGAGCCTTTTTCCCACAGCTCGTGTGGAAAATTAAGAATTCATAAATGTAATGATGTTTCTGAGTAATACTACTTTGTTTGAGATACTTTTTTTTCTTTTGTCTTAAAATCAAAAGACCAGTTCTTTCTCTTTGAATATTGGAATATATCACAGTTAACTTTTTTATTCTTATTGCTGCTATCTCTTTTATATTGTTTTTCTGGGACTAACTTGAAGAAACATTAAGACTCATGTATAGGTATAACCACAACTAGTCATTGATTTTACTATTTGACTGATTTTTACAGTCCACCTTCTTATGTACTTAAGACTATAATGATTTTACAGTCCACATTCTTATGTGGCTAAGGCTATAATGGCAAGGCAAATATAACAAGAGATTTTACTCAGCAAAATAATAACTGACAAAAAGTATTTTCCATAGCCTCACAGGTTTGGAAGTACAGGATGAAGGGACATGTATACATGTTTACTGTTTGGGGAGGGACCATTCACTAACCAGCAAATAAGTGCCACAAAGAATCATGGGCGATGAAATGGTAGAAAAGGCCAACTTGCTCTCAATGATCTACTTTGTAACTCTGTCATCTCAATCCTGAAGTTGCAACCCTCAAGACTCAATCTCCTGCATAAGTACCATATCTTAACCATACTACATCAGAGGTTCAGAGAGACTGGATATTCCTGGGATTTTGGGTAAAACCAAATACTACTATTCTAAACAAACAAACTAACTAACTCAATAGAAAGAAATATAGCAATAAAATGACTCTTAAAATATTATACTTTTGTTATAGATCAGTGAAACTTCTTTCTGCAGCAGATGGGGAAAAATATGATGTAGAAACTCACAGCCATTATACAGAGACTCACAGCCATTATACAGAAAGTGAAAGACACTGAAGCCCTCAGCCCTAAAATTCATGTCACCATCTGAACTCTGAGACACTGTGGCAGTACAGGGCCTACACAGTCTGCCCCAGTTGAGGTCTTTGAGTTGAAAGGAGATGTGAACACATGCTTCCATTTCTAAGCCAGAAACAATTTCCAGTTGATAACCACTTGCAAATGAGAGAAGTAGGAGGGGGTTGATAAGAGAATGGGCAGAGGGAAGAGGGCTTAGGGAACTTATGGGGAGGGGGAAACCGGGAATGGGAAAAATCATTTAGAATGTAAACATAAGAATATAGAAAATAAAAAAACAAAAAAAGAAAGTTTAGTTTCATCCAAAGAAGTCTCCGGGGAAAAACACACTACTCTTAAGTGTTAGCTGCATGCTCAGCTATAAATGGACAGCAGGGAATAAACTCAAGTGCATCTTTGAAGGATCCTTGTCTCATAATGTTCTGCAAGGGCTCTTCTTCTTTATTGTTTTAAGTTTTGTTATATATACATATACATACATATATATATACATATATATGTATGTGTAGTTAAATATATATACATATACATATACACATGTCTGTTGTGCATGCATATATATACATGGCCTGCTGTTTTTTATGGGATTCTGAGTGTAGGAACAAGTGCATCTCTGTTTCATGTGCCTTCTCTTGGGCTCTTTTATGCCTATTTTTTCATCCAATTCTAGTGCTGTTAGTTTTTATTTTATCTTACTATACTTTATTTTATTTTCTGATTATCCTTTATTAGACTGGTTTCTGAGGGACAGAAAGGGAGTGCATCCAAATGTGGAGAGAGGTGGAGAGAAATTTGGAAGAATATAAACAGAAGACACCTTAATCAGGATATATTATGTGAGAAAAACTATTCTCAACAAAAGATAGGGAAAAAATCAACATGTGAAGTTGGGCTCATCATACACATTTAAACCATAGAAAATATCATCACAATCCCACAATTTTAAGATCTACATATGGAAACATTTTAAAATGAGCAAAGAGAAAATCTTATCAACTGTACCACTGGCAAAGATACTTTGTTTGAATTGCCCCAATATATCTTTCAAACATTCAGTTTCTCTGTAATCCTCAAAGCACAGTGTGTGTCTTACAAGTCCAGAGGGAGGAGAACAAGACCTTTGTATTTGTGACAATCACCCCGTATGGATTCAGGGTTGCTACAGTAGGAAGCACAGCAGTGCTATAGTAAGGTCAGTTTCAATGGACTTTGAAGATGTCACTTTTACAGTGTACTTATTTTCAGATTCTTAAACAATTATCAGCTACATATAAGAGTTGAGAAGGCTGGGCTGCTGTTTACAGTCATAAAGCCAATTTCAGAGATTTTTGTTGGAAGAGTAGCCTTGGTTTACAGCTGAGTTGACAGTCTTGTCTCATGTAGGCATTTAGCCGTCCAAACATTCTGCACCTTAACAAGTCCCTAATGCAAACATAAAGAAGACTGATGCCTCAGCCGAGACAATAGCACACCATTATGCTCCTTTTTTTTTAAACACGTTTACAGCATATGATATTGACAGATAAGAGCTTTATGGCTTAGAGTGCACTTCTTGGGGTTCATATTATTCAAACTACCTGCCCCTTGGGATCCCACCACTTCTAAAAGGAAATATTAGACATTGTGGTAATAAGAACAGACATTTGTTTACTGGCTTAGTATCACAAAGCTTTCAAAAATAGTATGCAATCTGACTCTTGGTGTTATGTCAGTGTATACTGTATTGTTCAGTGTTTCTATGAGCAGGAGGAGTCAGCTAACAACGTATCGCAGATGGTATAAATTATTTCCTGCACTGTCTGTCATTGTAAAAGCTCCACACAATTGCCTGCACACAGCTCATCTCTCCAGACCCTTTTCTTTGTACCATTTCTTGTTAGTATTTGAGATAAAAATTCACAATGGGGAAAGTGTCATTGCTTTTCATATCTATGAATGAGACTGCTCTCAATAAGTCTATTCAAAAGTAGTCATTAGTCACATGTAGCTCTTTTGCCTGCTTATACAATCACTGACAATCCAAAACAAATAAATAACCTCTTTTTTTTTAAAAAAAAAAGTAAATTCAAAGGAACCAACTCTCACACTGAGGATTGTTTGAACTCAGTATTTATAACATAAATATTTCCTGCCTGTGATATACAAGAACTGCAACACACCTATGCTCAATAACGTCAAGAAAATGATAATTAATTATTCTATAATGAAAAGTAAAATTAGAATCATATGTAAAACACAGAAAATTAAATATAAAATAATTTCAACCTCATTGCAAAATAATTAGGTATTTTAGAAGCTATAAAAATGACATTGAAATATGTCATAGTCTAATTGCCTGGACTTATGAACTCACATGTTTTTCATAACTTTGAAACAATCTAGATTGATTTTTTACATGTGAACATTACTCCCAGCAATTACAAAGATGTAAATTAATTACTCAAAGTTTCATATGTTGTTATATTACTAAATACTCTGAACCTATATAATATTACTAACTCCTTTGTTTAATTTACCTGCATGCTTTAAAGTGAAATACTACATTTCACTGCATATTATCTGGTAAGTTATTTGTGTCTCAGAAATAAAACAAAAACTTGAATCCAACAATGACTCATTATCTAAGGCCTTAAGAGGTTTATATTACTTCCAGAAAAACAAATCTTAGCCAACTAGAAATTTCAGTGTTACATATATATCCAAATCTAATTTAAAGTCCTGAAAGTCTTCTAATAGCTTAGTTATTAATGTTAATGAAACATGAGATTAAGATATATATTCAGTAGGAATATTCTTTTGATAATGATAAATATTAATGAATTTAAGCAGAAAATTGATTCACAAAGGGCTAATCATAATTGGATAAAATTGGACTTAAATTGGGCAATATTAGACAATAGGTTATGAATGGACAATTCATTAGCTAAGGTAGAGGGAGAAAAAAACTGTGTAATACTTGAGAATGGAAGATGGGCTCCATCTCCCACATAGCCAGGAATGATAATGAAACATTGAAAATCTCAAATATGACTTCCTGATTATATCCAAGAGAACGTATGTACTGGAAAATAAGATCATCATGAAAATACATTTCCTTAATAGTCTCATCCAAGTATTGCTTTGAGGCCGTGAGTCCGGAAATGAACCGAAATGAGTGTCGTCTAAGTTTGAAATTCATCTTGTTCTTCTCTTCAGTCTATTCAGTTCTCATGCTACAATTCTACATTTAGGAAATAATCTTCTGGAATTACAATAGATCTCCCTAACTAGGAAGTGTGAGTGTGCAACAAGACTTTGCCCATCCATTATTCGATGAACACTTTTGGGCACAGAAATACTTAAGATTATCACAGAACAAGAACAAGCTAGAGCATACACTGGATTGTATTTTGTTATAGTCTATTAAAATTTAAGTTGTTGCAAAAATATAAGCATGATGCTCTGAAAATCTAGCAATAATGCATTTCAGGTAAAAAAATGCCCTGTATGTATATAATTTGTGTGCATATAAAATGCAACAGTCCATGAGAGGAAACAGGAAACTTCTAGACCTCATAAAACACTATTGGTTTTCTTTGCATGAGTGACACTGATGTGAAGCTGGGTAGTGTGAACTGACATTTTATAGACTAATCAATGCCAGGCAGACCAGGAAATCTGAAGTGATGTAGAATGAACCTGGCATTCTTTATTCCCTAATTTGACAGTATCGCTTGAGCACTCTTTCTCTTTATGAACTGATTCTCATAATCGTAGGAAGCAAAACAGACAAGGGTCCTGGATGTGTCTCACTGAATGGGTCTTGCTTTCCTTTTCATGGTTCAGGGAATAAGTGATTCCATTAGCATATGTTAGATAGCAAGGCATGGTATGAAAACATATAGAGAAAAATGAAGACCATGGCAAGGGTGAAGGGAAGATGCTATTTTTGGAAGGCATGTGGGAAGGCTTCCCTAGTAAGATGGTATTTAAGCAGAAAGACACAGATAATCAGAATGTTGCTGTGCAGCTAGTAAGGGAAGTGAGGTGCCAACAAACAGATTTGAAACAAGAAGAAACAACTGGTTTGAGAGTTTCTAAATAGTATAAGAGATACAGCATGTGTAGGAGAGAGGAATGTGGAAGATGCATTGAGGATGAATGAAGAACACTGCAGAGTCTAGAGCAGACTATGTGCTTACTGGAAGGAGAGCAAATCTAGTTGTCTAAGCTCTGTGTTTACAGATAATGCCTGCATGTGTTTATTAATCATATCCCCTTCCAATACTAACAGAGTTACAGTTTAAATGATGAATGATTAGCCCAAGAATAGACCATTAAATGTATTTTACTATGAATGGAGTTAGAAACCATGGTGAGATTATATGATACATGATATATACTAGATGTTAACAGATTCACTCTGGCTTGTGTACTAATCACAGGGTTTGGGAACACAAAATTACTAGAGGATACAGAAATTATGCAGATAAATTTTGTAGGCAGTCAGGCAATTACAAAGGAGGATTTTTATTGGATATAGAGGGAGTTGGTAGGACTCTTGAATGTAGTTGGAATTGAGAGGAAACAGTTATCCTATGGGTTTGGAGACCCATCACAGGATGAGTGCCCAGTGCACCAAAGCTACTGGGAGATGGTTACTCACTGAGAATAAGGCTGATCACATAATTGATATCTTGTTATGAGCTGCTAGATAAGCGGTAGCGTTATGAGCAAGTTAAAGTACCCAAATCTTATGTATGATAAAGAATTAACATGGTTCAGGTTTATACAAGGGAACCAAGGAACTTGGTTTATGTATGCCAGTTGTGATGTATCTATAAGACATCCACATACAATTAGGTGTATAAGTCTAGTGTTGGAGAGAACGGGATAAAATACAGAAACCCACATAGGAACATAGCAGGGTTGCCTTGGTAGTATAAGAAAGATACTTCACTAAGAAGTTAAGAATATATGAAAATTGATCTAGCATTGGAGGGGAATATAAGGACAGAGAAAAAGGAGGGAGGTGATTGGAGAGGGGATGGAGAGAAGAAGGTTTATGGGACACGTGAGGAGGGGGGATCCGGGAGAGGGGAAATCATTTGAAATGTAAACAAAGATTATAGAAAATAAAAATATTTAAAAAAAAGAATATATGAAGAGACGAGTGTCTAATGAGGGTGAAAAGGGACGTGAGAAGAACCGAATACCAGGACGGACTGCTTCAGAAAGGATTGCATCATCCACACCGGAGTCACCAAGTCAGTCTCCTTGTGGTAGTGTAGTAAAGCAGAGGATCAGGGAAAGCAGGAGAAAGGATGCTCGTAGAGCAGAACTTGGCAATCTCCCTTCTCTACTGAAGTGAGCAAGAGAAGAAGCAACAGCACTCAACAGCTTTTGAAAATCATTGACATGTTCCAAACCAGTTAACTAACGTAGCCTTAAGATTATACTGCTGCATGTCAGCGTATAGATAGAACAAAAAAAGGTTTACAGCCAGTACACCATTGTTTCCATTACACTAAAAGGCTGATCCTTTGTGCTAGGAATGGTCCCACACCATGGAATGCAGCCAATAATGTTATGTGAACAATTCATAGCTCATACAATGAGAGCTACCCTAACATTACTAACACTTCAAGGTATATTCTCCATAACCTTAAGAAATGTAAAAAGTGTCTTAGAAATAGCCTGTACAAGAAGATGAATAAAGTCATTGTGGTATATACACCACTACCCACCTCCCTGTTTTTTTTTTTTTCAGTGAGATTTAGACTTGTAAAATGAATATGCTGAGTTCGAACACAAAAACCTAAAAATTGTGATTAAAGCCAATCAACCTGGCTTTTAAAGGAAAGGAAGAATAGTCTTTGAAAATCATTGATTTGGTCCAAACCAGAAAATTAATGTAGCCTTGAGATTATGCTGCTATAACGTCAGAGTATAGATATAACAAAGAAAAGTTTTACTGCCAGTGCACAATTGTTTTCACTAGACTAAATGCAAATTTTCTGCTCTCTATACCTCTCCTGTTGTATCCCAAGAGTTTACAATGGCTGCTTTAATTTTGTGTGATATAGATCGGTGGCTATTGCTATAAGTTGGCAAGTTGTATATGATATACATTTTCAGCTTCTGAGCATCAGGCTGAAAATTTTTCAAAGTTAAGTTTTTAAACAAGTTATATTCTTGGGTAGCTTAGAACATGTTTATTTTTCCTTCAAAATGTTTTACACTTTGAGTGTTTTGTGTTTGTACCAGGAAATCTGCACACAGGATTTGTGAGAAATATAATTCTGGCCTCTAGAGAGTCTTGAGTCCTAGAGGAATGGTTCTCAATTCTTGTTGAATAACTAACATAAAACTATCAAAATCACAATGAGAGTAATTCACCTCATATCTATACTCTAAAAACGACTCTTGAGAATAGGACCTCAGAGTAATGAAAACAACAAAATAACTTCGCCAGGCTACACCAGGAACATTGAAGATTGTGCAATGTAAATAGTAAGGGATACAAATTTTCTTAAAGGAAACACCTTCAGGTATCAGAACAAAGTCTGAAAGCCATAGTTGTTTAACAAGACACTGGGGGAATAACTCAGAATTAATACACTAACATCACAGACAATAGACAGTGTATATTTTTATAATCACCTTGTCAGATATCATATATTTTCCCCAGTAGACATAGTGTGGAACATATTTTACCCTTGATCAATTCTAATAGGAAGTATAAATAACTTCTAGAATAAGCATTTTTTTAAAAGTAAAATAAAGGACTTTTTGGTTTGGGTCATACAGATTTAATGCCAGCTAGTGAAGACAGAATAGGGTAGAAAATGAAATAAAAAAGTAACAAAAGATCAGTGGGGAGTTAGTGGTAAAAGCAGCAGGACATCAGTTGTGGTACAGACAATTGTACCACCAGCTGACTACTGATAAACAGGCAGTCAAAAGCCTAGTGGACTGGTAAAACAGCAGGAAGTGGGGGAACCACCATCAGGAAGGCAGGAAAGCAGCCAGGGGAGTCCATTGAAAAGTTAATTGAAGCAACAAGCTGAGCCCTGTAGGTCATAGAGCAGACACAGGGAGACAGATGGAGAACAGAAGCAAGAACAAACTGAAGGGCTAAAAACAAAAGAGGAGCAGACTGCAGAGAGGATTGAGAAATTCTAATCTATGTATGTATATATATATATATACATACATACACACATACATATATGTATATATATATATATAAAAGAGTTCATGAATCTACTTCTGTGGTAGCATATATTATTTGTAGCAGCTACTTTTATCCATGTCCCTGAACCATGACAGCTTTTATCTTGGTCAGAATAAATCTATATGGACTCTGGATGAGCAAATTTCATGCTCAGGTTTGCAAAACATGGCTATTTGTGTCCAAACATAGATGTACAAAAAATTATGATATGGTCATAGAGGTGGGTATTTGTGCAATAAAGAAATACCTCTGTGGTTTGCTCTTATACAGAGAGATAGAGGTAGAGGTAGAGGTAAGGATAGTTAAAGGAATTCTCATTAGACTTCATGGCTGGCCTTTGGAAAAAGAGTCTCTGGTGTCTAGGACACATGATGGACAAGAAAGATTTTAGTTTTTGTGATTGATCTCTCTAAAGACACAAAAATTACAAGGCATGGTAAGTTCAAAGAGAAATCTGAACCTTAACACTCATATGCGAAGTCAACATACAGAAGAATTTAAAATTTGCTCCTGAGTATTGTACATGGCAATGAGACATTAGGGGAGAAATTTGCCTTATGTAATTCATTTTTTTGCAGGGGGAGGTTGAGCCAGGGTTTCTCTGTATAGCCCTGGCTGGCTTATGTAATTCAGTAATTGTCTAGTTTACAAGAGGCCTTCATTGTAATTCCTAGGGCCTAAAATGAATAATACCTAAAGAAAATATTTCCCAGCTCTCGGTGTAATAGTATTTACTTTTAAACACAGCACCCAGAAGGGAGAAACAGGCAGATCTCTGAGTTCAAGGCCAGCCTGATCTACAGAGTTGGTCAACAGAGTTCCAAAACAGGAGATAAGGCTACACCAAGAAAACCTGTCTCAATGTGTGTGTGTGTGTGTGTGTGTGTGTGTGTCTGTCTGTCTGTCTGTCTGTGTCTGTATATACTACAAAAATTGTTCATAATCAAAACAGAGATGAGCATGTCTAATCTGTTAAAGAAAAAATAATATATGACTTACTGAATTTGAGGGGAAATAATCATAAAATATACTAAAAGATATTTCTCACATGTTCACGTTGTGGAAAATATGAGAAACTGAGGTAGATTATTCAGTGCCTTTTAAGTTCATCAAACATGAACTAACCCTATTGTCATAAGCAGTATAAAGTAAACACATTCATGAGGTAGGCATAATTACATTTATATCATTAAACACAAATTGTTCTATACTGAGCATCCTTTACCAAAGAAACTAACTTTGCTTTTCAACACATGATTTTTATCAAGTTTTCAAGATACTGATACCATGTGCACACTTAGAAAAAAGAAAAGGAATTAGGGAAGAGACAAAATTAATTAGTTGAAGTTAATTAGAATGGAATGAATGACACTTGAGCTAGAAAAGAGAATTAAATATTTTACTAGAATGTAGAACAATCAGCAAGTAGGTGTGAAAGTTATTTCATTCTCAAAAATATTCATTTTAATAATACAAATTAATTGGGAAAACACTGAAAATTTCATGTACAAAGGAAGATGTTAGCTTTATTTAAAAGGCTAATGAGTAGATAGTTCTTGATTCTATTTAGTTACTTCAAATACTGTAACACTTTATTGAGTTTCAGACCTAAGATAACTGGCTGAGGTGCATGTAACAAAGCAGACCTGGTTTCTACATTCTCTCAGCATCCCCCAGTCCCTACCTGTTAAAGGGTATGGCTGGCATACCCTACTCTCAATGCTGAACTTTCCAGCCCAAGGGCTAGGCTTCGTGACACTAGTGGCACTTCATTGGATAATTTAGACTTCTCTCTCTCTCTCTCTCTCTCTCTCTCTCTCTCTCTCTCTGACACACACATCTATCTATCTATCTATCTATCTATCTATCTATCTATCTATCTATATCTCTTTCTCTCTCAATCTCTTTCCATCTCACTTCTCTCTGTCCATCTCTTTTCTCTCTGTGTGTCTTTCTCTTTTCCCTTCCCTCTGTCTCCCTTTGCATTGCCTTGGAGACGTTACTGACACCCTCCCATGTGGTCAGTGAGCTCAGTATCTAGTTGACCCCAATAAACCTGCCTTTATACGTTAATTAGGCTTGAGTTGGCTCATTTTGTAGGCAGAGAATATCTATCAACTATTCTTTGATATCTTTTAAGTATAGGTGAAAATAATTTGATCAAAGACAAATGGTGTGCGAAATATACTTTTCATTTAAAAAGTATTATTTATTTTATGTATATGAGTAATTTTACTTTTACTTTATGTCTATGCATGTGCATGCTGAAGGTCAGAAGGTCAGAAGAAGATGTCTAATACCCTGGAAGTGTGGTCTTTGAGTAACCATGTAGGTACTGGAAAATAAACGCCAGCCCTTTGCAAGAATAACTAGTGCTGTTAAGCACCAAGCCATCTCTCTAGGCCTTTGCTATCCCTTTTAAGAGCTAGGGAATTCCAGAACAGGGAAGTGGGAAGGGGTGGATGGAAGAATAGGGGGACGGAAGAGGGCTTATGGGACTTGCAGGGAGTGGGGACCCAGAAAAGGGGAAATCATTTACAATGTAAATTAAAAAAATTAAAAAAAAAAGAGCTAACCAACCAAAATCCAAACAACCCAATCAGAAAATGGGGTATATAACTAAACAGAGAATTTACAACAGAAAAAATCTCAAATGGCTGAAAAGCACTTATTCAAAGTGCTCCGTGATCAGTGAAATGCAAATCAAAACAACCCTGAGATTATACCTTACACATATCAGAATGGCTAAAATCAAAACTTCAGGTGACAGCACATGTGGACAAGGATGTGAAGAAAAAGGACCACTCCTTCATTGCTGGTGGGATTGCAAACTGGTACAACCACTCTGGAAATCAATCTGGAGACACCTCAGAACACTGGAAATAGATCTACCTGAAGATCCAGCTATACCATTCATAGACATATTCCCAAAAGATGCCCCACCATGCCACAGGAGTAAGCCTTCCACTATGTTCATAGTGGCCTTGTTTGTGATAGCCAGAATCAGGAAACAACCCATTTAAATAATGGAATACTACTCAGCTATTAAAAATGAGGATATCTTGAGTTTTGCAACCAAATGGATGGAACTAAAAAATATCACCCAGAGTGAGGTAACTCAGGACTTGAATGGTATGTACTCACTAATAAGTGAAAATTAGCCAAAAAAAAAAGTATAGAATAAATAGGATACAATCTCCAGAACTCAAAAAGTTTGAAAAGCCAAAGTGCCCAAGTGAGTATGCCTCAATCTTACTTGGGAGGGAGAAGAAAGCAATCATAGAAGGGGAGAGTGAGGGGGGACCTCAGTGGAAAAGAGGGCAGAGAGGGTAAGAGGGGAACATGATCAGGTATTGGGTAGGGAAAACAGGACCAAGTCCTGAGGGCCAGCAGAATGAATGGAAACAGGCAACCTTGGGAGGTAGGATATGTGTGGGGTATGTGGGGGAGGGGAGGCTCCAGAATGTACCACAGACCTGGGAGGTGAGAAACTCTCAGGATTCAAAGGAAGAGACCTTAGATAAAAAGCCTTACAGATGGAATTTGTAAAGTCCATCTCCAGTAGAAAGACTGGGCACCAAGTGGAGGAATGGGGTTGCCATCCCACAGTCAAAATCACTGACTTAGAAATGTTTCTGTCTGAAAGAACTGCAGGGCCAAAAATGGAGATGAACCTGAGGAAAAGGAGGTCCAGCAACAGGCCCGAAGTGGGATCCAGCTGAAAGGAGGCCTGAAACTATTATTACTAAAGTTATGGAGTGCTCAGAAACAGGGCCCTATCATGACCCAACAAGCAGCTGAAAGAGTCAGATGCAGATATTTACACCCAACCAATGGAAAAAAGTTTCTGACTCCTGTGGTTGAATTAGGGAAAAGCTAGAAGAAGCTGAGGAGGAGGGCAACCCTGTAGGAGGACCAGCAGTCTCAATTAACCTGGAGCCCTGAGATCTCTCAGACACTAAACCACCAGTCAGGCAGCATACACGAGTAGATATGGGGCCTGCAACACATATACAGCAGTGGACTGCTGGGTCTGGGTGCAGTCAGAGAAGATGCACCTAATCCTCAAGAGAATGGAGTCCCCAGGGAGTGGCCAGGTCTGGTGGAGTAGTGGGTGGGGGTTGGGGACATCCTCATAGAGACTGGGGTGGGGTTGGGGGGTGGGGGGATAGAAGGGATGGGATGTAGAACAGTCAGAGGGTGGATTGGGAGGGTGATAAACTCTAGATTGTAAAAAATTTAAATAAAATTTTTAAAATGTTAAAAAAAACCCATAAACTAAAATCCCAAATTGTAAATGGTTTGCTTATATATTCAGAAATAATTATTATATAATTTATTTATAATCTTATTTATTTTACATTTTTATTAAGCTGATTTAAGTAAAATAATATATAATTGGAATACTCAATCCAGTTCAGCTTTTACAAATTAATTTATTCATAGGAAAATGTAGTTAATAATTCTATAAGATATATTTCAGAACTTGACACCAATACTATTTTTTTCTGACCATCATGCTGTTATAAATTACACTTATTTTTATCAATATGTTATTTTTGTATATAGATACAAAACTGTATCTATTTCTTAACAGAGGTATTTGTTTTATTGATGTAAGATACATGGTTTGGGAACTTTCTTTTGATAACTGTATATTGATACAAAAGTTTACTTGGATTTTGTTCAGATAAATATTTGGGTATACAATGTCTCTGAAAGACTTGTGGAGAGGCTTCAATGCTGGCAGGTAGACTCAATCATTAAGAGGAAATTTTGATAAAAAATTCTGACAGATCATTGGGTTAGTCTGTTAAATGATTTATGGCCTGAGGACACTATTGTGGATTGCTACAACCTGGGAGATTTCTCATTGAAAGAACTGGGACCTTGGTTTCCTCATACACACACATAAGTTGTCCCCAGTCCCTATCTATCTTTGCTTCCTTGCCATCCTGGACTGCCATTGTCCTACCAGTCACCTTCCATTATCCTTTCCCCCAATTCAGACCCAAAGCATCACATCTAACATCATACTCGGAGATATGCGAAAACATGATCCAAAGTGTATTTTTCCTCTTTTAAAATATTTATTCCTGGATGTTGGTCACAATGACAAAACATCTCATCAACACAAAGTCGTTGATGGAAGGTTGATATGTGTCAAGAATTCATGTAGACAAGGTCAAAACCATTGGCATCCTTAAATTAGCAAACACATATATCAGCACACGGCAGTACAAGAAACTATGCCTTTCACAGTGTACCTGTGAGCAACTGTTTTCAAACAGATTGAAGCTAAATTTCACTAAGGGAAAGAGTCATTTTTTAAAATTTTTTTTATTTACATTGCAAATGATTTCCCCTTTTCTGGGTCCCCACTTCCCGCAAGTCCCATAAGCCTTCTTCTGTCCCCCTATTCTTCCATCCACCTCTTCCCACTTCCCTGTTCTGGAATTCCCCTATACTCTTGCACTGAGTCTTTCCAGAACCAGGGGCCACTCCTCCATTCTTTTTGGACATCATTTAATTTGTGGATTATGTCCTGGGTATTCAAAGTTTCTAGGCTAATATCCACTTATCAGTGAGTGCATACCATGACTGATCTTTTGAGACTGGGTTACCTCACTTAGTATGATGTTCTCCAGCTCCATTCATTTGTCTAAGAATTTCATGAATTCATTGTTTCTAATGGCTGAATAGTACTCCATTTTGTAAATATACCACATTTTTGTATCCATTCCTCCGATGAAGGACACCTAGGTTCTTTCCAGCTTCTGGCTACTACAAATGAGGCTGCTCTGAACATAGTGGAGCATGTGACCTTATTGCATGCTGAAGAATCCTCTGGATATATGCCCAGTAGTGGTATAACAGGGTCCTCAGGAAGTGACATGCCCAGTTTTCTGAGGAACCGCCAGACTGATTTCCAAAGTGGTTGCACCATCTTGCAATCCCACCAGCAGTGGAGGAGTGGTTCAATATAAAGAAATCCATAAATGCTATCCACTACATAAACAAACTCAAAGAAAAAAACCACATGATCATTTCATTAGATGCTGAATAAGCATTTGACAAAATTCAGCATCCTTTCATGCTAAAAATCTTGGAAAGGACAGGAATTCAAGGCCCATATCTATACATAGTAAAAGCAATATACAGCAAACCGGTAGCCAACATCAAACTAAATGGAGAGAAACTTGAAGCAATCCCACTAAAATCAGGGACTAGACAAGGCTGCCCCCTCTCTCCATATCTTTTCAATATAGTTCTTGAAGTCCTAGCTAGAGCAATTAGACAACAGAAGGAAGTCAAAGGGATACAAATTGGAAAGGAAGAAATCAAACTATCACTATTTTCAGATGATATGATCGTATACTTAAGTGACCCTAAAAACTCTACTAGAGAACTCCTACAGCTGATAAACAACTTCAGCAAAGTGGCTGGCTACAAAATCAATGCAAGCAAATCAGTAGCCTTTATATATTCAAAGGATAAGCAGACTGAGAAAGAAATTAGGGAAATGACCCCCTTCACAATAGCTACAAACAGCGTAAAGTATCTTGGGGTGACTCTAACCAAACAAGTGAAAGACCTATATGACCTATATGACAAGTAGCCTTTATATATTCAAAGGATAAGCAGACTGAGAAAGAAATTAGGGAAATGACCCCCTTCACAATAGCTACAAACAGCATAAGGTATCTTGGGGTGACTCTAACCAAACATGTGAAAGACCTATATGACAAGAACTTCAGATCTCTGAAGAAGGAAATCGAAGAAGATCTCAGAAAATGGAAAAATCTTCCATGCTCGTGGATTGGCAGGATTAATATAGTTAAAATGGCCATCTTGACAAAGGCAATCTACAGATTCAATGCTATTCCCATAAAAATCCCAACCCAGTTCTTCATAGAGCTAGAAAGAGCAATTATCAAATTTATCTGGAATAACAAAAAACCCAGGATAGCTAAAACTATTCTCAACAGTAAAAGAACGTCAGGGGGATTCAGTATCCCAGACTTTAAACTTTACTACAGAGCAATAGTGATAAAAACTGCATGGTATTGGTACAATGCCAGGCAAGCGGATCAATGGAATAGGATTGAAGACCCAGAAATGAACCAACACACCTATGGTCACTTGATCTTCGACAAAGGAGCTGAAAGCATCCAGTGGAAAAAAGATAGTCTTTTCAACAAATGGTGCTGGTTCAATTGGAGGTCAGCATGCAGAAGAATGCACATCAATCCATTCTTATCTCCTTGTACCAAGCTCAGCTCCAAATGGATCAAGGAACTCCACATAAAACCTGACACACTGAAACTAATTGAAAAGAAACTGGGGAACACCCTGGAGGACATAGGCAGAGGGGAAACGTTCCTGAATAGAACACCAATAGCTTACGCTCTAAGATCAAGAATTGACAAATGGGACCTCATAAAACTACAAAGTTTCTGTAAGGCAAAGGACACCGTCAAAAGGACAAAATGTCAACCAACAGACTGGGAGAGGATCTTCACCAACCCTAAATCTGACAAAGGGCTAATATCTAATATATACAAAGAACTCAAGAAAGTAGAATCCAGAGAGCCAAATAACCCCATTAAAAAGTGGGGTACGGAGCTAAACAAAGAATTTTCACATAAAGAACTTTGGAGAGCTGAGAAACACCTTAAGAAATGTTCAACATCATTAATCTTTAGGGAAATGCAAATCAAAACAACCCTGAGATTTCACCTCACACTAGTCAGAATGGCTAAGGTCAAAAACTCAGGAGACAGCAAGTGTTGGCGAGGATGTGGAGAAAGAGGGAAAGAGTCATTTAAACATACATTTCAAAACCCAGAGAAGAAACTTCCTATATTTAGTATATTATAATGATAAAAGTATCTAGGTATTATGTCTTCAGATGTCTTCTCATAATGTTATTAATTTTCAGTAGCACAAGAAAAATCACAAAGAATAGAGAAGGGTGTGAGGAAAACCTTATCTGTAGTAATTGATAGCAAGGCGAGTTGGGAATAGATATAGAACTCAGGTCAGAATGCTTGACTTCATTTAGCCTTCTGCTAATATGAAGAAGAAGAAGAAGAAGAAGAAGAAGAAGAAGAAGAAGAAGAAGAAGAAGAAGAAGAAGAAGAAGAAGAAGAAGAAGAAGAAGAAGAAGAAGAAGAAGAAGAAGAAGAAGAAGAAGAAGAAGAAGAAGAAGAAGAAGAAGAAGAAGAAGAAGAAGAAGAAGAAAAGAAGAAGAAGAAGAAGAAGAAGAAGAAGAAGAAGAAGAAGAAGAAGAAGAAGAAGAAGAAGAAGAAGAAGAAGAAGAAATAACCTCTTTAAACCTCTATTTCCTCCTCTGCAAAACAGTATAACTACATTGATCTCTCTACCAGACACAGTTTTTTCTGAAGTTCTAATGAGCTTCTGTTGGCTAAAGTAATTTGCAAAATTCTTTCTTACTTCAGCCTACAGCTAAATTTCAGTTATTATAAACTTTGTTTTCCACTAAGTATATTTTCATATTTAACTTACTTTTTAGTTTGCTCACTACACATCCATTAAGTATATATTTTAATGTATGACAAAACATTTGAAAGAAACAAAAAACAGCATTGTGTAGTGAATAAAAATAGCTTTTTCTAATTTTTTATTTCTAAGCTAAGAACTTAAGCAGTGAACAACATGGGAGAAAACACAAAAGCTTTTAAGCCTCCTGTGGAATGAAAAGTGCTTGCAGAAAGGGCTTTGTATGTGTATAAAAGATAATCCATTGTGTTCTGTGCTCCTTGCTCTCTTTTTATCAATGGCCGTAGATGTAAGAGCACCAGGAGAATTTAGAATGAACACATTTTTAAAGTTCAACTATATATTCATGTAGGATGCAACAAAATTGAATGAATGAATATGAACTTCAAATGATAAAGAAAACATTTCTACCAGAGCTGAGTACAAACATACAGAAATTCCTTTTGAAATTCAAGTAGAGTTCATCATGTGTCATCATACAAAATGTTATAAACACCAGTGGCTCAAGGTTGTTTTCTCAATCATTGCCACAGGAGTGGTTTATATTCTGGCCTTCTCTACTTGTGTCTACTGAAACTCGGAGAACACATCTCCCTGAATGTCCCTTAGGTCTTGTGTATTGTTTAAAGTACTCGTCGCTCTTGTATGTATTAGTCCCATACCATAATGACCCATAATGGTAACAAAACTATGCAAATACACATAACATGCCCAAATGTGTAATTAATAAATTTAAATTGTTGAGAAGATCTTAATACAATATTTATAAATATAGTACTGTGAAGTCACCTTTTTACAAAAAGGTAGGTTGTAGTGGTCTCACCAGACACACAGTTTTATGCTCTTAAATATAATAAAATTAAATGTGTAATTTGAAGATAAGAAAATGTATTTCTAAATGTGCTGTTTCAACTTGATCATGAAACAAGATAGAAGTTAATGGGATAATAATGATTCATTTTTATTTTGATTGTTCAAATGAAAATAAGTTTTTGACCAGGGCATGGTAGCACACACCATTAATTAGTTCTAGCACTTAGGAGGCAGAAGAAGGTGGATGTTTGTGAGGTCAAGGACAGTCTGGTCTGCAAAGTTATTTTAAGTACAGCTAGAGATATTCAATACAATATTCCTGTAAAAAGAAAGAAAGAAAGAATGAATGAATGAAAGAAAGAATGAAAGAAAAACAAGAAAATAGGATTTTATAATTTAAAAATCAATTATTTGTCTATTCTTTTAGTATCCCAATAATTCTATGACAGTAGAATCTATTGGGATACTTTTAGTATCCCAATAATTCTAGGCATATTTAAAAATCAGCAGTTGGTACACGTATCAGTGACATAGCATTCACTGATAATGAACACATGGGTGTGAATAGAAGGGCTAACTCAGATCTTTCACTGTACTGAAGAAGTAGGTTAGCTTAAACATCTCACCCTCATTTTAATGGTGCCCTGTGCTCAAGACTGAGGAACATAGAAGACGGAGACAGGTACTTTAATCAGTACACAGGGAATGAGAGACTGCACTGAGGATAACAGGAAGCATTATTCTTTCAGAGTCAGGAGACATGAGAGGAGAAGGTAGGGATGTTTCTGTAAATTGAGCACTTGAATAGAGTGAGCAAAAAGAAGCAGATGTTGGTTAAAAGTGGGATGCTGCTATGACAGGGTACAATCTTCACATTAAACTATGGTAAGACAGGGATGAAAGAAATCACAGGTGATCTGGGATACTATTCATAATCTTCTCCAACAAATAAGATAGCTGGGAAGCACCCAAATGCATTGGCAATAGCATATATTACTTTGATGGTCCCTTGGACCCTTCTGCAAAACCCCTGGAGGGGAGGGTTCCCATGCCTGGAGAGTTGTTTTCTTCATTTGTTCTTTTTCTGTTTGTTTGTTTGTTTGTTTGCTTGTTTTTGTTTTTCATAATCTATGACTCTTCAGACAGCATTATCACCCCACATTTCTTTGTCAGGAGCCATCTAGGAACAGCTAAAGGCATGCAAGTAAGTTTGCTTCTTGCTATTGATATGTCTTTCCTGACACTATTACATAACATAATGATTCTTGGGCATTTTCAACCCTGTTAGTCAGGTTTTCTACAGATCAATGAGGATGTATCAATTCTCCATAGATAAATTGATGATTTCATACGTCCTGATAATGATTTTATAGAATTTCTAAATTTATATAAGTAATTCCAGCTCTCTAAAAAGCTACAAATAGAGGTCTCTAAACTTTCATGTTTTACTGGCTAATGGTGCTAGAATAAGAAAGGAGACTTGAAACAGATTGACAGTCAGGGAAACTATTCCTTCTGTGAAATCACAATCTGATAACTAATGATCATAAACTGGGAATGTACAATTTTTTTAGCTGCAAGGACAAAAAACAAAATATTGACTGGTCTATTCATACAAAACTTCAAAACTAATGAGTCACAAGACAGATGATTTGCCTCTTGACAAAACTATGATAAGATATGATGTAAGAATTATTTAAAGAATTTTTTTAGAATTATTTTAAAGTTTTAAACTTTTGATGAACCTTTGGAGCTAGAAACAGATAATAAATGTTTAGTCAGTTAATAGTTTTAATGGAAACACAAATAAATATTTCTATTGTGATTCCTTATCAATTTATGACTTGAATTAGTGTCTTAAACTTGCTATGAACTTATGGAATGTGAAGATGCTTGGAAGATCATGTAAGCAATTCTTTTGAGAAAGTATAAGAACTACAAATGGCAATAAGGAAAAGGCTTTCCCTTACTTTCAAAATTAAAATAGTAGAAGCTTTTTCGTTTCTTTAAGAAATAAAGATTGGAGCTTCTTTTAGTCCAGAATGAGTGAGTTTTTTTCTGTGTTGGCACAGAACAAATTCATTGGAATTTGCTCATCGGAATTTTGCTCCAAACACCAAATGTACATATAAATTTGTAAGTATATGTATGTGTATGGAAGAATACTTGCAGAGTTGATGAGACAAATGGTTTGTCCTGACCAGAGTGCCATTGTATATGAGTGTGCATATTGTCTGTGTAAGATATTTTTTAAGTTCTTTTTTTTTCTTTTCTCTTTGACCTACAAAGAGATAATGAGGTCCAAATCTCTTGTTTGGCCAGTGAGAAGTCCTTGAATGAGAGAGAAAAGAAAATGGTGCGTATTAATGCAAAATTAGTAAGAGTGAGTTACAGAGAAAGAAGCCATTGCTTATTAAAGCACAAAATATAAAAACAAAACCAGCATTTATTAAAGCTTACAAAATGTAAGATTGTAAGTCCAAAGATACTATTCTTTAGCCTTTGTCCAATGTTGTGTTACACACCAGCCTTTTCCCCAGAGCAGGCCTCTAGCCTATGGCATATCATAAACTCCATTTAAAACATATCTTGTGTATAATTTATGCAAACATTTTTAATGTAATATTTTAAAATAGGCTTCTAAATAATAGGATTCCTTGAGGATTTTTCAAATGTCTGTAGTGTTATTAGCTCTCCTTTCCCCCTTTCCTCTCCCCAGCTAGCCACTTTACTATTTTCCCATTTCTCTCTTTGTGGCACTTGTGTCTTACTATCCAACTCCCTAGAGCTGTTCTCACTCCTTCCGCTTATGGTCCATTTCTATCTAGTCTCTTGCCTTCTGTAGTTATTTGAGGATTTTAAGAAAAATATCATAGATATTTAAAGAGAAATTACAGACTTTTAAAATGTGAGACCTCGTGTGAATACCACTGGTTGCATATTTTCTAGATGATCCCAATGACAATAATTATGCCCTAGAAAATTCAAAGTCTAAAAACCATTTCTGGGAGTGGAACAATCCGTGGAGAGCAAAGCAAAAATCAATGACTTTAGTCATAAGGCTTGATTGTCCATCTGGTATAAAAGTAGAGTACAAAAGCATAGACAGAAAAACAAACAAACATGAAAAAGTGGAGACTCTAGATTGTCTAATCAGGTGATTACATATGTTAATCTGGAAAATAAAGGCCAGATTATAGGATGCTTATGAAAGACCCACATGACATTTCTGTTTTAAGCTATATTTACTTTTTGAAATGTTTTAAAGAGACAGGTCAAAAATGTGGTAGATTTCTTAGACATGGGGTTCACTGAAAGTGAGTAAGTCTGAAGAAAATTTACACAGACCTACCACTAGCAGTAGATCTAGTAGTTTGTAGTTTTAGGAGGTCCCATTTGTCAATTCTTGATCTTAGAAAATAAGCTATTGGTGTTCTGCTGAGGAAATTTTCCCCTGTGCCCATGTCCTCAAGGGTCTTCCCCAGTTTCTTTTCTATTAGTTTCGGTGTGCCTAGTTTTTATGTGGAGGTTCTTGATCTACTTGGACTTGAGCTTAGTACAAGGAGATAAGAATGGATCAATTTACATTCTTTTGCATGCTGACCTCCAGTTGAACCAGCACTATTTGTTGAAAAGGCTATCTTTTTCCCCCCCACTGGATGGTTTTAGTTCCTTTGTCAAAGATCAAGTGACCATAATTCTGTGGGTTCATTTCTGGGTCTTCATTTCTATTCCATTGATCTACTTGCCTGTCACTCTAGCAATACCATGCAGAAGTGACAAATGGGAACTCATAAAACTACAAAGTTTCTGTAAGGCAAAGAACATTGTCAAAAGGACAAAACAGCAACCAACAAATTGGGAAAAGATCTTTACTAACACTGCATCTGACAGAGGGCTTATATCCAAGGTATACAAAGAACTCAAGAAGGTAGACTCCAGAGAGCCAAATATCTCCCTTAAAAAATGAGGCACAGAGTTAAACAAAGAATTTTCACCTGAGGAATATCGAATGGCTGAGAAGCACCTAAAGAAACGTTCAACATCCTTAGTAATCAGGGAAATGCAAATCAAAACAACCCTGAGATTTCACCTCACACCAGTCAGAATGGCTAAGATCAAAAACTCAGGAGAAAACAGGTGCTGGTGAGGATGTGGAGAAAGAGGAACACTTCCCAACTGCTGGTGGGGTTGCAAGCTGGTACTACCACTCTGGAAATCAGTCTCGCAGTTCCTCAGAAAACTGGGAATGATACTTCCAGAGGACCCTGCTATACCACTCCTGGGCATATACCCAGATTATTCCCCAGCATGTAGTATGGATACATGCTCCATTATGTTCATAGCAGCCCTATTTATAATTGCCAGAAGCTGGAAAGATCCCAGATGTCCCTCAACAGAGGAATGAATACAGAAAATGTGGTTTACATATACAATGGAGTACTATTCAGCCATTAGAAACAATGAATTCATGAGTTTCTTAGACAAATGGATGGAACTGGAGAACATCATCCTAAGTGAGGTAACCCAGTCTCAAAAGAACACTCATGGTATACACTCAGTGATAAACATATATTAGCCTAGAAGCTTGGAATACCCAAGACACAATTCACATATCAAATGATGCCCAAGAAGAATGGAGGAGTGGCCCCTGGTCCTGTAAAGGCTCAGTGCAGCAGTGTAGGGGAATACCAGAACAGGGAAGTGGGAAGGGGCAGATTGGGGAACAGGGGGAGGGAAGGGGACTTATGGGACTTTTGGAGAGGGGGGATCCAGGAAAGGGTAAATCACTTGAAATGTAAATAAAGAATATATCGAATAAAAAATAAATAATTTTAAAAAAATCTAGTAGTTTGTAGAAAGCAATACAGCTGAAATTCTGCTTTAGGAACTTGTGCTTGTATCAAAAGAATAAAATGTCATCCTTTGCAACATAGTTCATCTGGACACTCAGCTTTTAACTTCTCCATTGTTCAGATGAATCCAGTGAATAAATGCAGAGTAGATTCAGTGAGGAGATGCAGACTGAGAACCAATATAAAGCACATTCAAAACTACAAGGAGGACAACACATAAGCAACTCATAAGTGGCAATAAACACAGTATCCCCATTCTTCATGCTGTAGATGAAATGCTCACTTCAAAAGAAACAGTGTTACAAATGAGGACCTTTAGAAAATGATTTATCATAGCTGCAACATACTGAAGACTGGGATTCTTACCCTCTCATAGAAGTGCTGGAGAGAATTCTACCAATTTTCTATTATTTGAAGCTATCAAGGGAAGGTTATAGTATACAGCCCAGAATATTTTAACATAAGTTTTTAAATAAATATAGATTAGTGGTTGTATTTAAGAATTTTGTTATATATATATACATGTGTGTGTGTGTGTGTGTGTGTGTATAAAAGATATAGATATAAGAGAAATACATATATGCGACAGTGTTCATGCCTCGTGGAGTCTGGTGGAAGGGGTTGGGATGGAGGGTTCTCAGAGAGGAAACCAGGAAGGGGGATAACATATGAAATGTAAATAAATAAAATAATCAATAAAAATTTTTAAAAAGAGATATTTATCAGTCTACTGTTCTTGTGTAGAGCAGGGTCAACCCAAGAAGCTTAACTTCATTTAAGACACATGGTGTGCCTGGGGATACATGGGCTTGAATCCCATCACTGACATACAAGCACATACATACATACAAAATACATGCACACATGCACTCCCCCCCCATGCATATGGTGTCTATGATATATATGTCTATGTCTATGTATGTATATGTATGTATATATGTATATGTGTATGCATATGTATATGATATATATGATATATATGATATATGATGTATGTGTATGTGTGTGCATATGTGTATATGATGTATATATTGAATATGTATGTGTATATGAACATGTATGCATATAATGTATGAATATCATATATGTGTATGTATATGCATACACACATACATGTATTTTTATAGTTTTAGGTAATTATAAATTAACATGATTCCTTGAAGCTTTCTCATATAATTTTAGTATGTAGGAGCCCCTTCTCCATCATTCTGCCCCTGTACCAAGCATGAGAAAGCTCATTTCAAATAGTTGGCCAGGGTAGTCTAATAGACTCCTCCAAAAATATTGATTATAGATGTCAAACTTGGTTGATCTTGGAGGTTGAGGTGGGCCTCTATTGCTGGAGTGTGTACACTCAGGCAACGAGGTTTCAATGATGGGAGCTGGAACTGACCCAAGAGCTTCTTTCCTGAATTCTAGTTTCCATATTAAATCTTGCCAGCAGCCAAGGGATGGACACACTTAAACAGTCCTACTCAACTCTACCACCTATGCACTACAACTCTTACCAGCATGGCAAGATATTCTCAAAGAGAATAAGTAGCCCTCATGTGCCAGTGGTAAACAACAATTGTCTGTTTAAATTTGAGGACTACTGCACAGAAAGAAAATCATGTCTGGGCTTGGAAACATAGCTGGCTTCCTGAGTTAGTGAGGTCACAACCTTAGAAAAGCATCTGTAACTATCCTGTTAGAGCAGCATAATTCCTGACCACATTTTAAATGACATGCTTACATGGACAGATATGTGGGTCTCATTTTATCAGTTTAGCCTCTATTTACAGCAAATGTAGACTGTCATAGAAACCTGCAGAAGGAAATAAGCAGAGATCAATGGGTTGGGGCAAAAGTATCCCAAACAGATTCGACTAAATCACAGCTCCTATGTCTCAGGCAATATTTCAAAACAGGAAGAAAAAAGATTGTAAGAGCCAGAATTACCAGGAAAGTTGCTGTAAAACAGTCTCTTCTAGAAATGGTTGCATAAACAAAGCCCAGCAATGGAAATACCAAAGGATAAGTTAATGTGGTAAGGTGTAATATCCTAGAGTCCCAGAGCTAACCAGGCCCCAGAATTATAAGCCACTCTCTGCAGAAGTAGAATTAGCCCTTCCTAGGGACGAGCTGTCTTTTTAGAGGTCCAATGCCAAGGTCTCATCCTTAAAACCACAGGTATACAAACAACAAAACTACTCATGCCGGTGCGCCAGTGTGAATGAGACCTGAGCTCTTTCTCATCCTAGGTTATCCTCAAAATTGTTTTGCAGCTAAGGTTGAACTTAAAACTTCTGATGTACTCATGTCTGATGTTCTCAAGACATGGAACTAAAGAAAAAACATGTATCTCCCCTGTAAAGTGGATTTGGAGAATTGTTTAATTTTAATCATTCCAATGGCTATCTTTTGTAGTGGAATTCATAAAACCCATTTCCATTCCTCACAGCCATTTATTTTTTAAAATAATTACAAATATTATAATAATAATAATAAATATAATAATTTTAATTGCTAAATAATTAAATATATTTATTTAATGTTTAATAATTAAATAATTAAAATATAAATATTTTTAAATGATTATAATTATAATCAAAACTCTTTTGGTCCAGATCTGTACGTTCCTGAGGAGTGTTACATTAAGACAGTCATCTCAGAGGCAATCTTTGCACAAAGGAATGTCTATGAGAAAGTTAACTGATGTTATTCCATTGATATGAGCGGTGAACCAGGGACAGCACTGCATTCCTGAATCTTGAAAAGTTTTGTAGATTATTACATAAATTGATCACATACATATATGGAGAGAGAGACAGAGATAGAGACAGTGACAAACACAGAGAAACACGGAGAGAGTGAGAGAGAGTGTGAGAAAGAGAGAGACAGAGACAGAGACACACAGAGAGAGATGGGTTATTTTTCTCACTAGTCCAAAAAAACCAACCAAACAAACAACTTAGACACAACCTAAGAGTGTGCATTAGCTTGGTGAACTCTGGCAGTGGAGCCAGGCTTCGAGAACCTGAGGCAGATGGTCACATTGCTTTGCCAGTCAGCAATAAAAGAAAAAGAGATGAATAACAGTGCTCACGCTGGGCTCTACTCTGTATTTTGATTCAGGACTCAATGTTTCTAGAATGTTTTTGTCTACGTGTAAGTGATTGTATCTACCTCAGTGAATCCCTCACAGATGTACCCAGATAATTTCATCCTAGGTGAATCTTGAGCCTGTCAAATTAACACCAATGTAATCTAAAAATGTAATAAGCTGTCATTTTTATAAAAATCAATGTATAGGAATTTTAGTCAGTTTTAGGTAAGTTTGGGGGGGGGTATCCACACATCTAGTCTTTTATGTATAAATGTTATATGAAAACAGTTTTCCATATAAGATGTTATTTCTTTTTAAAACAAGGAATGAGGGAATTTTGCTTTATTATATCATTATGTTAATTTTGTGGTGACAATGCAGGAAGGTTCTTTGTTATAAAATCAAGGCTGGTCTGCTCAGAGTCTTCCCCCTTTCAGACAGCGGGGTTTCTCCAATACTGTATGTGCCATGTAATTACTTGACTTGAATGCATAACATTAATGAAGACCAGTTTAATTAAATTAAACTTTTCCCTGGTGGTAACTCAATCAAAATGCATCATATCTCATTATAATGTTATCTGTAGGAGTCCAACACTGAAAGTACTACAAGGAGGGATTATTTTTAACGATGGTAGAAATAATAAACTCACTTATCAAGTTACACAATGAACTCTCTTAACTAAAATTTCATATTAACTTCCCAGCATATGCATGTTAGACCCTAATTAATATAGTCTATTTATGTTTTTTTATTATAGATAATGTCATTTGCATAATTATCTTTTGTTTGACTAATATTTATGAGAAACATCTACTTAAACCGGTATAATTAAATTTGCATAAATAATTAAATAATATCTCTTTCGTTCAGCAGTTGTCGTCATATGCTTGCTGTAAAGACAATTCATTTTGGCTTCATAAAGTCTAGATTGGATCAGATGTATTGTAAATTTAAAGAATGTTCATTCATATGTTAATGGGTAAAATTAGTTCCAGAAAATGTTCAAAAATGTTTCACTGAATAGTGATAAAAAAGAGGCTTCTGACCTAGTAAATCTGAAGTAAGAATTTAGTCTGGCAGTCTATAGAAATGTTATTTTTCTTCTGCAGAGGTAAGGATAAATGCAAAGGCTTGCATATGCAAAGTGAGTATTCTACTACTGAACATATCTCAATTTACACTAATTTAAATCAACATAACTGCCTATGTTTAGAAGAAAATTTCAATGATCAATGCCAAAACAAATTACATGTGCTTATGTCTTTAAATAAATGTGTTTCAAAACATAAGTAAACATATCCTCAAAGAATGTCTTATTCAAGAAAATAATGTTGGAAAATTCCATTAGTAATTAGTTTTAATTTTATGAAATGATAGCCATATGACAAAATTGATAACCCTGTTTGTAGACATTCATCACAGACAGGCTTTTTCTCCTTTTTATCCAGTGTATTTTAAAGACTGAGATGGTATAATGAATTAGAGAATTTTAGATTTTCGTTTATCATTGTCTTTCAAAGAGCACTTAAGGGTTTTTTAGTGTTAACATTTCCAGATCTACCTACTTCTCTGTTTCTACTGCCAGACTCCTTTGTCTGGTAGATTGCACAATAGTCATGGCCTCCTGGTATGTCCTATTCAGAGTCAGCACCTTCCAAACTCCATTCATTTTTGATTGCTTCAGAATAAATGTTGATCCTAGAAGTGCCACACTATTTTCTGGTTACCGTTTTGTACAAGCAACAGAGAACTTACCTTGATCACTGCCCATATGTGAACTCTGCTATCCCTTCTTTACATAATGTTCCTAATATTGCTAGGAATATTATACAGCCATTCAGCTTGTGGCTACGCAGGGCATACTACAAATTTGATTCAAGATCAAAATCCCTAAAATCAATGTGAAATATCTATGGGTAATATGAAACTTTTTGTGGTCCTCCTTATTGAAAAATTATTGTTGGCCACAGTAGTGGCCAATAGACATTGGCTTAAGGAACAACGTTAAGTGTAGATATTTTACATTCATCATGATCAGTATTTTTTTTAATTAAAGTGAGAAGACCTAGGCCAGAAGTCTAGACATTCCTATACTGTGATAGAACAATATTAAATGCCAATATGTCTAAGATACATGAATTTCTCACCTAATTTTCTAGATTGTTATAAAATATCTACTCTAAAATTTATCTGTGGTTGTGTGTTTGTGTATGTCCATGGATATCCAAGTGTTGGTATTTGCAAATATCTGAAGGTGTCTGAGGAAAACAGAAAGGGATTCAGGTCCCTTTGAGCTGAAGTTATAGGGGGACTCTGAGTGACTGAACATGAGTGCTAGAAACCAAACTTCCCTCCTCTGAAAAAAGAACAAATTCCCTTAATTTTCAAACCATCTTTCCATCTTTAAGGACATCAGTTCTTAAATAAAACACAATAGGAACCTAGAAACCCAGTGTCTTCAGTTGCTTATTATAGGGTTTGCATCTGAATATCCTTAGCTCATTGTTCCCCCGGTGGGTCATTTCACAGGGTTTTGTTGAGTATATGGAGGTGTAGGGCTGCATGTGTCACCGAGGTCCTCTTTCTCTCACAATCCCCTTTCTTTTGCCCAAACAACCTCTCAATGAAGCGTTTTCTTAAGTCATTATGTGAAAGAAAAGTATACTCTTGCTAGAGTGTCAATCATTACTTAGAAAAGCATATCTATTGTGACTGGGTTACCTCACTTAGGATGATATTTTCCAGATCAAACCATTTGCCTAAAAATTTTGTGAATTCATTGTTTCTAATTGCTGAGTAGTATTCCATTGTGTAAATATACCACATTTTCTTTATCCATTCCTCCTTTGAGGGGCATCAAAGGATATTCACCAACCCTACATCTGATAGAGGGTTAATATCCAATATATACAAAGAACTCAAGAAGTTAGACCCCAGGGAAATAAATAACCCTATTAAAAATGGGATACAGATCTAAACAAAGAATTTTCACCTGAAGAAATTCGGATGGCCGAGAGGCACCTTAAGAAGTGTTCAACACCACTAGTCATTAGGGAAATGCAAATCAAAACAACCCAGAGATTTCACCTTACACCAGTCAGAATGGCTAAGGTCAAAAACTCAGGAGACAGCAGGTGTTGGCGAGGATGTGGAGAAAGAGGAACACTCCTCTACTGCTGGTGGGGCTGTAAGATAGTACAACCACTTTGGAAATCAGTCTGGCTGTTCCTCAGAAAACTGGACATGACACTGGACTATATCTCTCCTGGGCATATACCCAAAGGATTCCCCAGCATGCAATAAAGACATATGCTCCATTATGTTCATAGCAGCCTTATTTATAATAGCCAGAAGCTGGAAAGAACCCAGATGTCCCTCAAAGGAGGAATGGATACAGAAAATGTGGTATATTTACACAATGGAATACTACTCAGCAATTAGAAACAATGAATTCACAAAATTTTTAGGCAAATGGTTTGATCTGGAAAATATCATTCTAAGTGAGGTAACACAATCACAAAAGAATGCAATCTCTGATAAGTGGATATTAATTAGCCCAGGAACTCTGAATACCCAAGTCACAAATAGCCTAACAAATGACTCCCATGAAGAAGTATGGAGAAGGTCCTGATCCTGGAAAGGATTGATCTAGCATTGGAGGGAAATATAAGGACAGAGAAAAAGGAGGGAGGTGATTGGAGAATGGGTGGAGAGAAGAAGGTTTATGGGACATATAGGGAGGGGGGAATCTGGGAAAGGGGAAATCATTTGGAATGTACACAAAGAATATAGAAAATAAAAATATATATAAAAAAAGATATATGTATCCACAAGGGGATCCCAGATTACCTTGAGCAGGGATACAGACGGTTCTACGTAGTCAAACTTAGGTCCTGGGAACCAAATTTGGATTTTTGGAAAGGTTTTATATGCTATTAGCTGCTGGGCCATTCATCATCAGCTATTGTTTTAAAATCTTGTTAGGCATGTGTTTATTAATTTTATAGTTTTTAAGAAATTATTTCAAATTTTTTAAGAAAGAAAAATTTCTTGCTTCAGATGTTATTAATTTCAAGAAAATCAATTCATTGATAATTTTATTTTGAAATATAAACAGTATTTATGTCAGGGATACAGTTGTGAGGAATGCCAGCAGCACAGGTAATGAAGGGAGAAAGAGCAAAGAAAGGAAGAGAGGGGAGGAGGGAGGGAGGGAGAGAGGGATGGAGAGGGAGGGAGGGAAAATAGAAGAAAGGAAGAAAAGAAAGAGGACAGGATTGGAGGAGGTGAAAAGGAAGGAAGAGAGGGACACGGCTGGCAGTGGTGCAATGGGAGAATTGGAGAAAGGCAGAAGAACATAGGAATGGTGGAAAGAGAAAGAAGAGAAAGGAGGGGAAAGGACGCAAGGGGAGGTCTTAATTTTGACATTAAAGAATCTGTAAAAACAATATTTTGAACAGACATCAGAATTTAATGTCAAAATTATTTGTTTGTCCTAGCCGAAAATGCTCTCTAACACATCATACTTTTGCTACTGTTCAGGATCTAAAAGAATCAAAAAGATATTTTTTTTTTGAGATTCTGTGCAATAAAAACCATCTGAAATTTGGAAAGACAAAAAAAAGGAGGAATCTGGACAGAAAAGTAAATAGCATCTTCTGTGATGTCATTTTAGGTTATACTATTTTTACATCAAAGATCTGAATTTCCATCATATTTATTGTGGTGCATTTATTACTCGCTGATCATTCTGCTCATATATGGAAATGATAGCTTTTACAATCCAATTAAATCGTGTACAATCCTGTGAATGTTTCCACTAATGCTTTCAAAATTACAATTAATGAATAAATAAATTAACAATATAGCATGCAGAATTTATGGAAAAAGAGTATTCAGTGCGTAAAAAAATCTGACTCATAAGCATTGACAGCTTTCTTCTCACAAAGGTGAGTGCATGCTTTCTTTATTTACATATGTACAAGTATTTGTGTGTTCGGTAACTCAATAGGCTCGTATTATTTTCTTGTGTTTCAGAAAATAGATATTAGCAAGTTTTAGAGTATGAAGAAATATTCTAGAAGCAGAATGATTTGTGTGAAATGAAAACAACACCTGAGGCAATTATGTAAGTTTTCTGGCAATTCCAGAATTCTCTGCATGGACAGTAGGGTATACTACTAATAGTGGACCTCTCAGTTTGAGTCAACTATTACCAATCATTCTAGTGTTGAGATTGTCCTAGGTGATATTCAGTTGAGCAATAGTGACAGTACTATTCTCTAGTTTCATTCTATGTAGTGACAATTCTATGTAGAACATGCCATTCCAAATATGTTTGTCTTTATCTTCAACTTGTAAAATGACAATTATTGATAGAAACATATGAGGCAAATATATTGAAAGGACATACTTCTATTCTCATATATAACCAATACTAAAGAGTATTTCAGAAATTGGTTTTAAATATTAAATTAGTTCTTTGAAACCACAACATATAAAATTCAATGTCTCTCACTCAAGTAATTAAACAAATATTCCCAGTTGAAATTCACTTGAATCTGTGTAAGCAAAAGTTTATGGGACAGAGTCCATAGACTTTGGGCAGGAGTAAGAAGAGATAAATAGATAATATTCACAAAATTTGAGTTCTCATTATTTTTCTGTATGTACATGCACATATTCATAGATTTATTTCCCTGTAAAAAGAAAGAGTGATGTGGCTTGGGCAAGAAATCAGAGACTATGTCAACAGTGTAATAAATTCCTTGAATTTAATACTTATAACTACAAATTCAGTAATAGAAAGTGGTTTGAATCTCTTACCATACAATTAGCAAATTTGGAATAATTAGTCAAATAGGGATTATGATTTATGAAAATATACTGTATATTTCAATAATTAAATGAAGGTCTACCTATAAATAGCAATGATAGAGTAGGTGCTATCAGCTTATAAAGTTTATGAGAGAGAAGTGGTATTAAAGGAAAATATTTAAGTATACAAACAAATGATATACTCTACTATAGGACTCATTTCATTTTAAAGGAAAACCAGGATAAAATATATTCTGCTACTTTAGTATAGATATTTTATTATAAGCATTATTGTATGCATGCAGTGTGAAATTATATATCTGAAAGAAAATATAAATAATAATAAGATCAATTTTAAATCCTTTTTTTCTGATGATTCAACTTTCAGTTCAACCCTGTTTATTGATTTTCTGCTTTTGTGGTTTTTGCCTAATATTCTAAATCACTGAAAAGGAATGCATGGCATCTCTTAGCTTTATTAAACTTAGATTTGCAAGCAATCATAAGAAGAGATCAATTTAATATACTCTTGTAAATTTCAGGCAAAGCTATGTCTAGAGCTGATTTAGACATTGGTAGGGAAACACATCATCCATAATGGACCATCAAGACTTACTTCTGGTTTATTCATTCTCATTATTATGTTTATGATTTTTTACCTATTCACTTTGAATCTCTAATCACTGCCCTCTCTTCGTCACTCCCTCCCACAATCCTTTCCTCCATCCACCATCCCCTTCTCCTCTGAGTGGTTGGGGGATACCCAATGGATCCTCAACCCAGGCACATCAATCCTCTGTGAGGCTAGGCACATCTTCTCCCATTGAAGCCAGACAAGGCAGGCCAGCTTGAACATATCTCACATACAGGCAACAGCTTTTAGGATAGCCCTGTTTCAGTTGTTCAGGACCCACATGAAGACTAAGTGCATATCTGCTACATATGTGTGATAAGGCCTAAGCTGAGCCTGTCTATGTTCTTTGGTTGGTGGTTTAGACTGTGAGAGTCCATAGGGTCCAGGTTTGTTGACTCTGTATTGGTCTTCCTGTGGAATTCCTATCTCCTTACTGGACGCAATCTCTCCTGTTCTTCCATAAGAGTCCTCAGGTTCTACCCACTGTTTGGCTCTGGGTATCTGCATCTACCTGAATCTGCTGGTAGGTGGAGCATTTCAGAGGACAATCATGTTAGTCTTAGCTGTGACACCCAGCACTGAGGATGGATAACCTGAAAAGGCTTCCTTCTATAGTCAGGCAGGAGTCCCAATGAAGTGATAGGGACACCAAACCACTCAGAAAACTTAGGACCTAAAATTAATTCTGTCTACAAAGAAAGACACGGACAGGAGATGAAGCAGCGACTGAGGGAATAGCCAGCCAATAACTGGCCCAATTTGAGACGCATCCCGTAGGCACACATTGATCCCTGAGACTCTAAATAATACTATGTACTATTTGCAGAAAATATTTTCCTCTACAAAGAGGCAGGCCTTACAAAGAGCAGTTATTCACTAAGCTGCTGGTAAATGCATGAAAAGCTAAGGAGACAATTCAAAATCAATTTGGAAATACCTAAAGAGCATGAAAAATATAGGTCATTTATTGGTGATAGAAAGTGATGCTAAGGGAGGTTTTGCAAAGAGTCATGTTCTAGACCACTTGTAAAACCCAATACTGTGCTGTAGAACATAGAAGAGTTTTAACTACTGATCATGATGAGTATACTTTTAAATAGACCATTGTACTTACAGAATAGACAATTTGGGGGCATTTTGGGAATGAAGTAAGTAATTAGGTGATACAGATGAGCAGCAAATGAAATTAGATGGTCTAGCATAGAATGTGACAGATTCTGTATCCTTATAACCCTTATATGGTGATAGCCTTACTCCCAGATGGGAGTGTGTTTGGAATAGGGTCTATATGAAATGGTCATATAAGAATGAATTTGTAGTTAAACAGGGTTGGAGTCCATGTAAGATTTCTCTGTTCCAGATGGTTTGGTTAATATTTTATCTATACATGTTCTAAGACAACAATGACAACAACAACAAAAACTAACCAAATAAAAAGAAACTTTTGGATATAGCCTATAGTCTACCAGATAGTTTTTTGATGGACTTATCTGGCATCAATAAGAGGGGAAACCCTTGGTCTGGTGAAGGCTCGATGCCCCAACATAGGGCAGTGAGGCAGGAGTGGGTGGATGGGTAGTGGAGCACCTTCATAGAAGCAGGGGGATGAGGGAAGGGATGAGGGTTGTGGAGGGGACACCTAGAAGGGGAAAACATGAAATCTAAATAAGAAAATAACCAATTAAAAAATTAAAAACAACAACCAAATAAATTAATAAGAAACCTTTGGATATAGCCTCTAGTCTATCAGATAGTTTTTGATTGACTTAATTGGTACTGAACAGGTGGTACCATTCCAAGGAGTGGGATCTTCCAAAGTATAAAAAGGAACAAAAGCTAGAGGAGCACTAAGGTCTATTGTTCTCTGCTTCTTCACTGTGAATACAATGAAACAGTCACCGTATATTCTGTCTTCCATGGCTCTCATGTCTTGATAGTCTATATCTACAAACTGTGAGACAAAATATACCTTTCCTCTTTTAAGTAGCTTTTGTCAGAGTAAAAGTTATCATCCCACTGCAATTTACATAAACAAAGATCATTTACTTATACAATATGGAATTATCTGTATGGAAACTATAAAGATGTCTCACCAGAAGTATTCCTTGCCATATCTTCATCTTGAGATTCCAGTCCTAATAATGGTGACCAAATGAGTATGTGTTCTTTAAGCTATCCTTTCTATGGATGCTTCAGCAAACCTAGCATGTTATGGGAGCTTAAGCACACCAGCATGTAAGAATTCAGTCTAATTCTTACATGCTGGTGTAAGGCTACCATATTGTCTACTTCTTTGTTACCTCTGATTGTAGGTTATTGGATTGTCTGTCATGCACAATAGAAATTATTTTACAGATGTCTATAACCTGCTTGTAAGCCTTCTTCATATCAGCCTTGAAGCAATAATCAGCACAAATCCATTGCTACAATGAATGAATTTTATATAGACATTTTTCTTGAGGAAAGACTGTTACTGTTTTGTTCTTAATATATACACAAATGTAAGAAGCATTAGAATCCAAAGACTGCCCCACCTGGGGATCCATGCAATATACAGTTCCCAAACTCAGACACTATTGTGGATGCCAACAAGTGCTTGCTGACAGTAACCAGATATAGCTGTCTCCTGAGATACTCTGCCAGTGTCTGACAAATACAGAGGTGGATGCTCTCAGCCAACCATTGAACTGAGCACAGGGTCCCCAATGGAGGAGCTAGAGAAAGGACCCAAGAATCTGAAGAAGTTTGCAGCCCCATAGGAGGAACAACAATATGAACCAACCAGTACCCTCCAGAGCTCCCAGGGACTAAACCACCAACCAAAGTTTATGCATGGAAGGACCCATAGCTCCAGCAGCATAGCAGAGGATGGCCTTGTTGAACACCAATGAGAGGAGAGGCCCTTGGTCCTGTGAAGGCACTTTGCCCCAGTGTAAGGGAATCCCAGGAGAGGGAATTGGGAGTGGGTGTGTTAGGGAGCACGGGGAGGAGACATGGGATAGGGAGTTTTTGGAAGGGAAACAAGTAAAGGGGATAACATTTGAAATGTATGTAAAGAAAATATCTAAAATAATAAAAAATAAAAGAATAGAATAGCAATGAAGAACTAGGAATGTCAATCACGCAGGTCTATTTTCTTCAGCAGAAAATGCATGATGCCTAGTCAACTGGAATGCTAGAGTAAAAAGCGATCAATCAACCCGTGATTCTTTGCTATTTTATTAGGAGCCAGCCTCCACCCAGATGGATTATGCAATATCTTGCACATTGTTCAGGCTCTAATCCTGCAGTGAACAGAACATATCCTTCCCCTAGGCTCTAGATCTTATCTCTGTTTACCAGCCAACAATTCATGTGTGTTGTATTGGTCATGGATTACAAGTTCCACTAAGTTTAAACATGTAAGAAAAGTAAATCGTGAGATAAGTCCAGGAGGGCAGGACCCAGTGTCTGTGAAGATCCCACCCTCGTGAGTTTCATTCCTTAGGTCTTGCTGATCATTCCCCAACAGGTTGTGATACTTGCAGGGCATAGGGGTGTCTTTTTGAGATCCCAGAACACAAAGTATTCAAGGACCTATGTTTTCAAGCCAGAAAGCTCTGGTGTATAGTTTTGTTCTTTATTCCTTTTTCTATATTGGTGCTAGACAGGGTTTGTTTGTTTGTTTAAATTAAATTTGCTTTTTAGAAAAATTTGACACACTTATACATCATTATATGAAGCAATGTTCCACCGCCTCTCTAGTGGTGTCAATACATCACCAACTTAATTATTACTTATTATTATCCTCTGAGATTAAGCAGAACTGCCCATGTCACTATGGGTTTGGAATTGTCTATTAGAGCTCGGTGGGCTCAGCAGGCTGTAAGCCACAAATAACTGTGAACTCCTGGAAAGAAGCTATGTCTGCAGAAGTTGACTTGAGCTATGTCTTCAACAGCTGGTTGGCTGATTAGAACTTCAAAGTCGTGGGAAAACTGGATTGTTACAGGTCTAGAGGATAATTGCCATTTATATTGAGCTATCTTTAGCCCTCTGATTAGTTAATCAAAAATGTCAGACCTAATATGCTGCTACTAAAAGATACACAAAATAGGATGTAGTAACTTATCAAAACCCCAATTTTTACCAGCTAAAGAGCAAAGAATTCTGTCATGTGGGGTCTAACCCCTATCCCTGATGTACTCACAAAGGTGTTTGAAAAGCATCTTCATTTAAGATATTTTGGTCAATTATTATGAACCGCTTATGAAATCACCCACTTATTGGCACATAGAATTTGAGGTAACTTAAGTCTGTGTACCCAGGTCAAAACCAATTTAATTTAGCTTCAGAATAAACTATTTCTTATCTTCTTTGAGGTTAGAGTTGTATATGTCAACACCTGTCCCCTGGAATCTATCAATAGCTATTAGTTAAGAGATAAAGGGTAAGGCTGGGTGAATCCCTTCTCCTTATTTGACACAATGTTGATAGGGTCAATCTTTTGTGGACCCAAGGCAGATGACTCCAGCTGTTATAAGTTAATAATTGTACTTTTATCTAATCTAGAGAATGGAAGTTTGCAGCCCTTTTCCCTGTCTGCTGGCTCTCACATACATCTAGTCTTCTCTTTCCTAAGATTGCCTGAGCAGTGGCAAGGGTGGTGAACATGTCTCATTTAGAACATTTCTTACCAAAGCTTTTATGTAATGAAGCTGAAGAATACTGTCACATCCACAAAACAGAAATGTAATTAAATTCTCTGTAAGCCTGTAAGAAACCTATTCACCACGAAGTTCTTTGATAGCTTGCAATCAGTTCTTTTTTTTTCCTTTAAAAAACTACTTCCTATTTAAAGAAACCATTAATTTCTTTTCTGTTACATAGGACCATCAACTATCTGGTCCTTACAATACACAGCCTCAGCAACAAGCTGCTTCATAAAACACAGTCTTGGAACATCTGCTCATCTTCAAACCTGCACTTTACAGAATCACTTGCATGACAGCAGTCCTTCCAAGAAATCTGCAGGAGCCTCCACTTCTAAGAATATAAGAATCCCCCACGTTCTACCAGATGTGAATTCTGTTCTTATTTAAACATTAGACATCTTAGTATCTTCCAAATTGACATTCTGCACAAAGAGATATTTTCCAGAAGAATCACAATCTAGTTTCAGATACAAGACATATACATCCTCTTCCCCACAGTGAAAGGATATGGGAATGTGTATAAAGAGATGCATGTATAGAAAGGAGTTAGAAACAGAGACAAAGACTGGCTGCTCTCTAATTGCTAGTTCCACTCTCCAGTTGCATGAAAGCTCTTCAACTATACATTCTTTGAATGAAAGAACCCATTTCCTGTGCTTTATTGTATCTTTCCTATCCCGGAGAGATGTGCAGGCTAACTGTAGCTTTTTTTGTTTTTAATCTTTGTATGTATTCCTTTCTGCTTCATAACGAACAGCTTCCACTTGCATTCGTTTCCCAGACTATTCTAACCACTGTTATTCTTCATAACAGAGAATGTGCCCTTTGAATCTGATCTCCCATTTATCGTCCCAGGTTTTGTCCACTTGCCTCCATGGCTAACATAGTTATTAAACAGTTTTACTGCCTGTCAAGGACAACAGTTATTATTTGATTGATTTCTCTTCGTTAAGTTGATAATTTCATAATTTGAAAATGAATTCTGAAAGAAAAGCACATAGCTTAAAATAACAGCAAGTAGACCGGTAATGGGAAAATGCAGTCAACACGAGATTTCAAACATTAGCAGTTTAGTGTGTTGATTTAGATTGTCCATTTCCTTTGCTACTTGACTAATGGCAAAAAAGGCTTCCTTGAAATAACATGGTGACGGACATTTTCTATTTAAACATTTCTGTATGTTATGATGTATTTTAAAGCACTACACTTTTTAAAAGTGCTATATGCATTAGATAACCCATGTGCTCTTCTACAGAAAATAGTGTTTCTCCCAATCTCAGCAGTCCTTAGTTGCTTGTAAGTTTTTGTTCAGGGGTGAGGCCTCATGGGCTTTCGCCATCCACTTTGGCATACCTATTGTTATCCTTGTTCAAGTCATTTTCAGGCAGTCATGTTGCTGAGACTTAATGGATGTAGCGTCAGACTTTACTAGGAGACAGTCTCCCTGCCAACTCCTTGATTCTCTGGCTTTTACAATCTTTCTGCACCTTCTCTCATAATGTTCCCTGAGGCTTAGTTGCAAAAGTGTTTCCTAGATACATCCCTTTATTTAGTAATATACATAGATTTTATATTATATGAATAAATATTATATATGCACACAATAATATATTTAATAATGAGTAAATAAGATATCATAGATTTGAAAGAGAGCAAATAAGATATCATAGATTTGAAAGAGAGCAAAGGAGTATATGGGAGGTTTCAGACAAAGAAGAGAGAAGGAGGAAATAATGTAATTATAATTAGAAAAATCAAAATGAAAAAGAGTGCTATATATCTGACATCCTCCAACTAAACAGGAAACAGCAGTACAATATACTTAGGTCAACATGTTCTTTAAAGCACAGTTTCTAAACAAACATGGCTAAAATACCCCATGGTAGTTCTATGCTAGAATAAAAACACATTGGTAGCCATTACTACCTGTACTTGCTTACTGAAGAAATGGGAAGGGAGGCAGAACACAATACAAATACAACTGAGAAAAGCACAGGGGGCTAATCTCATTCTTTATGCGTGCCAGTGTTATGGATAATCAAGCAAGCATGTGCATAAGACTCCCCTAGTTCCCTACTGTCAACTTAACACATTATCTTTACTAATAATATCCCATTATATATATATATATATATATACATATACATATACATATACATATACATATACATATACATATACATATACATCATATACATATACATATACATATACATATACATATACATATACATATACATATACATATACATATACATATACATATATTTACTATGGTAACCATATTTGGGTTAGCCAATTTTATGTAAGACCAGCTATATCCAGATGACCCAAGGAACCATACAAGCACAGTTTATCACATACAGCATCAGTACAATATTGTTCTCCATTTAGCATATGTTGTACAGATCACAAGGAGCTTAGAATGTATGGAAACTAAAGGGATGAAGAGATAATCTATGAGCTCAGTGACCCCGTAGTAGCATCGTCCTCTCAGTGATGCCTGCTTAGAGGAAGGCTTGCTGTAGATATGTTAGATGATTTCCCATTTTGTAATAGCTATATTACTGTAGTTAACATGACTATTTCAATAGTTCTGTAATGAACATACACTAACATGAAAGGCTTCCTGTGCTTTTCTCATACAAAACCAGAGGACGAATTAATAAATGGTTCACTGTAGATCTTTCCAATGACTGAATTTGTTCCTTTCTCCCCAGAGAGGAGCAGCCAATGAGGCAGCTGAAGAATATTTTTTCTTGTCCCTTGCTTCTAATTCCCACAGGAGAGCAGCAGGCAAATCTTAAGCACAGAGAAGAAATGGAAGGCCTCTGGACCCTGCCTCGAACTCTTACCAGAGCTGCTTTCATCAGGAGATATTTTCTGCAGCCAGTCCTTCTCCACTCTGAGAGATTTTGCTTATTAATGTGCATCAGACACTGACAGATACTAGACCATCAAGGGAGATGGGCCAGGTCCAAATCCCTGCTGTGATCTAGTCACAGATAAAATGCAAGCGTTCTAATTTGCTCTGGGTTCCTAGAGGCTGTAACCCTGTTTGGCGACATGAAGTTGTTGGCTAAACTAAAACAAATAAACAGACAGCACTTTGGAAGACTGACCAAAAAAACTCAGAATTCATGAAAAGATCTGAATGTTTAAAAGTGAAAATGGCAATCCAAAGAGAAAGAGAGAGAGAGAGAGAGAGAGAGAGAGAGAGAGAGACAGACAGACAGACAGACAGACAGAGACAGAGAGACAGGGAGAAAGAGGCAGGGACAGACAGACACATACACACACAGAGAGACAGAGACAGAAACAGAGAGAGACAGAGAGAAGTAGAGGAAGACAGACACCACACACACACACACACACACACACACACACACACACAGCAAGAGATAGAGACAGAGAGACAGAGAGACAGAGACAGAGAGAAGTAGAGGAAGATAGACACACAAACACAGAGGCATGGGCAGACAGAGAGACAGACACACACACAGACACACACACACACACACACACACAGAGAGAGAGAGAGAGAGAGAGAGAGAGAGAGAGAGAGAGAGAGAGAGAGAGCCCTAGATTATTTTCACTTGAGAACTAGGAGACATTTATTCCCTGATTGACGCCATCCTACCTCCTCCCGAGCAGCATTACAGGATAGACCCTTTACTCTTTTTTATATCACCGGTTTCCTTTTGGGCATCAAGCTGGACTTATCGTAGGTAGAACTAGAATAGGGATGCATTTCAGAAGGCAATGAGTAAGAAAGTGACTTCGGTTTGCAGTCCCAGAACTTGGGAAGCTAAGACATAAGAACTGCCAAAAGTTGAATGCCAGCTTTTACTACATTGGGAGTTTCAAGATAGACTAAGCTACAGGGAAAACTTGTCTCAGCAAAACAAAAGAATCAGTATGACGTAGCAGGATTTTTAGGGGTTGTAGAAGATATGGTTTGATCCAAAATCAAACGAATGTTCCAAACATCATAGAAGAAGAAAAACCAAGAAAGTGCTCATGTGCTTAAGGTTTTACATGCAGTGGAGAAGAATGGAGCGTATACATTGATTGCAAGTTCTAAAAGAAATTGGTATGTAAGGGTTTTTAGGCTTTGTAAGTGTTTTTAGCAGACAGGATTAAGGACTAGAGTAAATTTTTTTATTATAAAATTAGGATCTGTAGCCTATCACGCGGTGCTCAAATGCAAAGTAAATGAGTTCTGAAACATTTGACCAAAAGACTACTCAATCAGGCACCTGTACTTTAGAATTCTTGAGTCAATCATTAGTTTTTGAAGGAATGGTGACTCCCAACTATGACCCCAGCACTTAAGATGCTGAGGGGTGAGGATCACCCTAGGCTATATTTGTGAGTTTGAGGCCAGTCTGGGTTCCAGGAATATGTGTGTGTGTGTGTGTGTGTGTGTGTGTATGTGTGTGTGTTTGAGTAATTTTTTTAATTAATGTCTAATGAATTGTGTACATATATAAAATTACTTTAAGTAAACTCAAAATTATAAAGCAAATAAATTTCCTGATTGTATACTTAGGAAATGAAATACTAGTTTTTGAGGACATAAATGTACTAAATATGAGATAAATATGGGTAGCTCATCCAAAATTAATCCTTAGGGTTAATTTTATCATTTTTCTAGAATTTTTTTCTAGAATATTTATTTTCTAGAATGATTATAAAAGACAACTAAGCCATCTTTAAAAGGGATAAAATTAATAACTATTACAAACTGCTGAAGAAATGTTAAAAACTGTACACTATAGCCAACTATTAATAAGTAAATGGAAAAGTAATAGAGGACTTTTTGAAATAAACACATTTTACCAATAAAATGCAAAAACTATTTACAATGACATTAGAACAGCAACAATAACATAATATCAATTCAACCTTGGTATCCTCAGGGAAGTCATTTTAGTACCCTAAGTACATTTTTATTTATGATGCTGGTTCCAATAACTAATTTTACATTGTTAACATTCTAATGTAAACTACACACATAATTTGTATATTTCTAGATTATATATTTTTATACTTCTAGATTATATGTTACATATAATACTTATGTCATATTCTAGATTATATATCTCTAGATTAGTTTTAACACTCATTTAGTAAAAATACTTTGCACGTAAATATATGGAAGCAGAAAATAGTATATAAGCTTTTAATGGACTATATTATTATTATTATTATTATCATTAACCTTATCATTATCATATCCTAACAGTTGGCAGAATCCATACTCTTGGAATATGTAATTTTCCAAGTGAAGGTAAGATTTACTTCTCATAGACATATTGAAACAAATTCTGCTATTGGCTTTATTTTAATACATATTTCATGTACTGTTACTTTTTTCTTTGATAAATGCAAATAATGAGATCGTTGACATTGTTAGGTCTTGACTATCAAACAGCATTGATAATGCTCATGTCCACTGAGTACAGGATCACTAAATTATCCCACACATAAATGTGATGCCACTCATCCCGTAGGTAAGCTTCCGATACGCCATCATACTCTTTATTCATAAGAACTATGAGTATGCTTCATATCTGAGTGCATTTTAAGATTAAAATAGTGTTGGTAAGTAATTCCTGAAACCACCAAGTCTGGTGTCAGCAATGTTATTATTACCTAGGTGTTTTACCTAATATATTGCAGAAGTCATGATTTCGGATTTAGATATCTCTTTTCATTTATGTAGTGAAACACTTTGTTTTCTTTTTTTAATTGGTTAGTTTGTTTATTTACATTACAAATGTCATCCCCCTTCCCAGTTTCCCCTCCAAAGCCTGCCTATCCCCTCCTCCTGCCTTTATAAGGGTGCTCCCCCACCTGCTCATCCACTCCTGTCTCAGTGCCTTAGCATTCTCCTAAGCTGGGTCATCCAGCCTCCACAGGATCAAGGGAATCCTCTCCCACTGATACCAAATAAGGCAGTCCTTTGCTACATATGCAGCTGGAGCCATGGTTTTCCCCATGTGTATTCTTTGGTTGGTGGTTTAGTCCCTGGGAGTTCTGTTGTATGTTGGGGGATCTGGTTGGTTGATATTTTTGTTCTTCCTATGGGGTTGTGAACCCCTTTAGCTCCTTCAGTCCTTCCCCTAACTGCTCCATTGGGGGGTCTCAGTGCTCAGTCTGATGGTTGGCTGTGAGCATCTGCATCTGTATTAGTCAGACTGTAGCAAAGCCTCTCAGGGGACAGCTATACCAGGCTTCTGTCAGAAAGCACTTCTTCGCAACAGTCAAGTAGTGAGTAAATGTTCTTTTTGTGTTCAACATTTACTCAGAAGCTGTTGTCAGTGAGGTGTGCTCAAGGACCTGGGTGCCTTATCTGAGAGGAGCAGGAATCCCTGTGACAAACAGATGACAGGAGAGTCAGAACAATTTCATTTTTCATTTACATTTTTCTTTCCCAAGGTCATGATCTATCTGATACATTTTATTTGTCTCTATATTAAAGTGGTGTTGTGAAAATTCCTGTGTTCCTAGTGTGTATTAGCTTTGGCATTCCAAACTTGTAGATTAGTTTCTTGTTTTTCAAGGAATCAACTACTATCTCATCACTATAGGTGCATTGCTATAACTGTTTTTAAGGGAGCAAGAGAAGACTTGGATTTCCACTATTCAGAGTTTCCCTGTCATTTTAAGAATGTATTCCCTTAACAACACGAGACAATCATTAGCATCATGGTTTTCACCGTTTCTATGTTGTGAAATATTTTTGCTCTCTGATGTAGTCACCTAGGCTTCTTTAAAACTCAAGAATGCATTGCTTATTTATAGATTAATATTACAGAAAAATATATGACTTTTCTTTTATAAATGTTTTTGTTTTCAAAACTTTATTACCCAAATCTAATTTAATAATGGTTTCAATAAAAGCTCATATTTATTTTAATACATTTACTTATAATTAGGAAATAGAATCTCAATACCATAATAAATGTGTAGTAGGAATAACCCCTCCCCTCTGTTTTTCTTAGGAACTGATTACACTTGCAGGGAAACCTATTATTAAAGGGCTTGGAATTACTAGGAACAAAATATCCTTAAGGAGAATTCAAGGCTATTTACTTCATCTAAACCTCACTACTCTAGCTTTTCAGAGAATACAACTATATTTGGGTTTCTATGCCCTCATAAATAGAATTCATACCATAAATAATCAATCGTAAAAATTAAAAGTATGCGGTTTTAAAAAAGATTTTCCTATTCCCACTTGAAACATTGATGAATTGCATTTTACTCAGTTTCTTTTTTTATTGGATATTTTATTTATTTACATTTCAAATGTTGTCCTCTTTCCCAGTTTCCCCTCCCCCATCCCACCCTACTTCTATGAGGGTGCTTCTCCACTCAAGGGTGCTTCTCCACTCAAGGGTGCCCCTCCACTCACCCACCCACTCCCACTGCCATGGCATTCCCTTACACTAGAATATCTAGAAGATTCTTTAAAACTGCACATATGACTTTCTGGTTAGAAAATGTCAAAAGAATTAATAATTAAGAAATGTTTAGGTCATATTTGGAGAGGTCATACTACAGTATGCATGAATTTTCTTTTCTTTCTGTAAAGTTGGATATCACAAAATGCAGTTAGTTTACTGGGGAAGACAGACACTGTTTTTAAAACTGCAATGCTAAACTTGCATTCTATCACTAAGACTCTGTGGAAATACTAGTTGATAAATTAACCATTTGTGAATGACTGATGGATGATCAAGCACATGCACGAATGGATGGGAACTTTGGTTAGAACAATGTTATCACTTTAATACATATTTCACATGGTTTTTTTTTTAGTTTATTAAGAACTATTATTGATCAAGGCAAACACTGCTTTAAAAAGATGTAATGTTACTGTGCTAAGAAGAAGAAGAAAAAAAAATGAAAATCTTAACCAAGTCCTTGGTTTTCCATTGGCTATGTTGTAATGAGTTTTTTCTTCCTTTATACATATTTTGTGTGGCTTAAACACTTGTGATTATATTGTTCAAGCTGAAGCTTAATTTGTCAATGAAGATGTCCCATTTGCTTTGATAGATGATGCCATTTTCACAAACTTACACTTATTAAAACTTATTAGTTTTATTTTGCCAATAATACAAAGTAGCTGCTAAAGGAATCACATGGAATTAGGACTGGTTATGTATTTTGCCTATTGTTTGGCATAAAACCTCAGCATTATGTTTCCATTTCAGGGTCCAGATATATTAAATGAGGCATATTTCCTTAGAGAATTGATGTAAGGTTGTGATAACATGAAAAACAAAGTAATTTGGGAGGAAAAGAAGATGGAAGAATGGAAGGAAAGGAAAGAGAAGAATCAGGAACCAGGGCATAGAATACTCAAAGTAGGTAAGTAGTTCCTATAGCAAGTGAAGAACACATCAAAGTTACAACAGATCATTGCATACACTGTGTTACTTCTCCATATTACTAATGGAAAATAAACTGCCTTCTGGTTGCATCTTTGTTATCTACATTAAGCCCTGCTATTTTCTGAGTCTAACACATGTGTTGTGGGATGAATGATAGACTGAATGTTTCATGTTTTAAGACAGAAGCATATGCTAAGGAGCAGGACACCTTCATTATCTAAAGAGAGCCAAACGCATGGTTTCTTAAAATCTTTTTTTTTTCACCACGTGAATCAGTGGTGAACATTTTAAAGTGAAACATGAATTATGCTCAGTCAGATGGATCTTAAATATAAAATGTTGGTTCCTAGCCAGATGCCCCTGAATAGGAGGAAGGGCAGAAAGAAAATACTTGAGCTAATTAAAAAGATGCTCAATAACAAGATGTACTTTTGAGATATAAATATGCTGGAGGTGAAAAGAGATCGATACTAATTGTGAGGGAGCAACGGATAAAAAAGCACGGGAAACCCTGAAATGAAAATCCACACGGATGGCATGACCTAACATGAGCTTCAGAAAATTGAAGTGAGTACAACAGAAGAAAAGGTTCAAGGAAGCCACGATTAAAGATGAAAGGTAAATTGCTTCAAATATGAAGACAAATAATTAGGTCCCTGACAGAGATAATGCTCCTATAATGAGGCCTCTGAGAAATCTGGAGGAAACAGTGAAAATAGATATGGATATTTCACTAATTGAATTACTATTCCGTATTAGCTTTGACTACAGAGGGGAAAGTGATTGTCACATAAATCCTAGGATGGAATTACAAAACGTCCCTTCAACAAACACAGATGATAGGATATCGCCTTGGCATTACAGAAGATAATTGTGCTATTTATAATTAATGGGGCATCTTAAACAATGCAGCTAATTTTCTTTCCATTTACTGAAGATGAGGACTGTGAAGCATTGAAGGGATTCTTGAGTGTGTGAAGTCCTGAGTGTATGTGTGTTGTTACATGGGCACAGCTGTGTCATGGACCATCACCACAAACCCAGAAAGGAATGGGAAAGCCTTACCTTCTGCTCCATGTGATAGTGCTGATAGTGCTTGCAGAAAAAAAAATTCACCAGGGTATCATTCTTGTCCCAGATAATTACAGCCTGAGACTGGCCAAACCCTCATGTTATCCTCAGCAGCATACCATAAACTATGTCTTCTTGATTATCTGTATGCAATAATACTGATGACTTGTTCAGGTGTATGTAAAGACAATGCTTTGTTTTGCATATATATATATATATATATATATATATATATATATATATATATATATATATATATATAATCTTGAGTGTCTACGTGATGCCTTTACTCTATCAGCAAGCCTGTCCACAGGATGCCAGCATTTGTTTGTCTGTTTTTTATCTCTGTGTATTTCTGTCATTTTCTCATTTCCTCCACAGTTAGATCCAAGACCTTAAAGTCAAGCAAAGCACATGACAGAAGATTGTATCTTTAGACTTCTGTTTCTTTTAGAGGATAGTAACACGATTCAGGATGGATTTATAACCAGACTTCTGGCCAGTCTTAGGTCATATAAGAGAAACAGTCCAGCAAAACAAGCTATATATCTCAGCATATTATATGAACAGAAAAGCTTGATCTCAGAAGGAACAATAGCATTGAATCCCACTGCAGCTCAGCCCATCATGAGATACCACAGGCTCCATTTAGGACAGTTGTTCACAGAGATCTCCTCCCAGTTGTGGAGGAGAGATCAGAACTCAGACTGCAATGGCTCTTGTGGGCCACAATATAGGAAGTGACCTCCTCAAATCTGTCTTTTTGAAAAATAGGCTCTTTCATGGTAACAGAAGCTCATGCACTCAGCTTCAATGGCTGGACAGCTATGTCCAGGGATGCTACTATCCCCATATTCTCTGTGCTGATACAATAGGTTTACTCTACAAAGGACTATTATATGTGTGCTGGACCAAATTCAGTACCTCATGTCCTAGCACCTATGAATGAAATTTTATTTGAATATGATTTTTGTTACTATGTTGTTATTTAATATATTGAGGTGCAGCCAAATATTAGGTTGGCTGTGATGGCATGCATGCATAGTGGCAGAATTCTAGAGGTAAAGGTGGAAGGTTCCAGAATCATGGACAAAGAATGGCCTAGGACAAACATATCTTCAAGATAAATGGAAAACCATAGAAAAGGCCAGGAGTTAGAAAAGTGTCTTAGTATAGATTTGTTTCTGTGATAAGGAACATGACCAACTTGGGAAAGAAAGGTGGATTTCAATTTATAGTTACGCTCTAAGATCAAGAATTGACAAATAGGACCTCATAAAATTACAAAGTTTCTGTAAGGCAAAGGACGCTGTCAATAGGACAAAATGGCAACCAACAAATTGGAAAAGGACCTTCACTAACCCTAAATGCAACAGACGGCTAATATCCAATATATATAAATAACGCAAGAAGTTAGACCCCAGAGAACCAAATAACCCTATTAAAAACGGGGTACAGAGCTAAACAAAGAATTTTCACCTGAAGAACTTAAGATGGCTGAGAAGCACCTTAAGAAATGTTCAACATCATTAATCATTAGAAAAATGCAAATCAAAACAACCCTGAGATTTCACCTTACACCAGTCAGAATGACTAAGGTTAAAAACTCAGGAGGCAACATGCATCGGTGATGATGTGGAGGAAGAGGAACACTCCTCCACTGCTGGTGGGATTGCAAGATGGTACAACCACTTTGGAAATCAGTCTGGCGGTTCCTCAGAAAACTAGACATGACACTTCCGGAGGACCCTGCTATACCTCTCCTGGGCATATACCCAAAGGATTCCCCGGCATGCAATAAGGTCACATGCTCCACTATGTTCATAACAGCCCTATTTATAATAGCCAGCAGCTGGAAAGAACCCAGATGTCCCTCAATGGAGGAATGAATACAGAAAATGTGATTATATTTACACAATGGAATACTACTCAGCCATTAGAAACAATGGATTCAGGAAATTCTTAGGCAAATGGTTGGAACTGGAAAATATCATCCTAAGTGAGGTAACCCAATCACAAAAGAATACACATGTAATACAATCACTGATAAGTGGATATTAATTAGCCCAGTGGATCTACTGATAAGTGGATATTAATTCAGAAGCTCTGAATTCTCAAGACACAATAAGCATATCAAATAATACCCAAGAAGAGGGAAGGAGAGGGCCCTGGTTCTGGAAAGACTTGATCCAGCATTGTAGGGGAGTACCAGAACAGAGAAATGGGAGGGGTGATTGGGAAATGGATGGAGCGAAGAGGGCTTATGAGACCCATGGGGAGGGGGGAACCAGGAAAGGAGAAAACATTTGGAATGTTAACAAAGAATATAGAAAATAAAACAAATTTTAAAAATCTTTACATTAAGAAATGTAAATTAGGAACTCAAAGCAGGAACCTGTAGGCAGGAACTGACAGATCATAGAAGAGTCTTGCTTACTGTCTTTCTCCTCATGGCTTGCTTAGTTTGTATTTTTATATATCCCATGTGGTGGTTTGAATAGGAATGGGCCCCAACATTTCATAGATTTGAATTTTTGGTCATTTGGAAGTTACACTATTTGACAGGAATTAGGAGGTGTGACCTTGTTGAATAGGGGTAGTTTTATTGGAATGAGCTTTGAGTTTTCAAATGACCAAGTCAGGTGGAATCCTTTTCTATCCTAATGCCGGTGAATTCAGATGTAGAGTTCTCTGCCCCTTTTCCAGAACCATGCCTGCCTGCATGCTACCGTGCTTCCTGCCATGGTGAAAGTGGAGTAAAACCTCTGAAACTGTAAGCAAACCCCAAGTCAATGCTTTCTTTCATAAGAGTTACCATAGTCATGTTGTCTCTTAACAGCAGTAAAGCATTGATTATTACAAAAACTGGTATCAGGAGCGGGGTATTGATATGATATGCTTGACAAGGCTGCTTATAAGCAGAATGTGAACTTGGTTCCTTGGATTAGCTCTGTACCTCATTTTTTAAGGGGGATATTTGGCTCTCTGGAGTCAAATTCCTCAGGCTGAATTTTCACCTGAGGAATATCGAATGGCTGAGAATCACCTAAGAAATGTTCAACATCCTTAGTCATCAGGGAAATGTAAATCAAGACAACCCTGAGATTTCACCACACACCAGTCAGAATGGCTAAGATCAAAAAGTCAGGAGAAAACAAGTGCTGGCAAGGATGTGAAGAAAGAGGAACACTCCTCTACTGCTGGTGGTATTGCAAGCTGGTACAACCACTCTGGAAATCAGTCTGGCAGTTCCTCAGAAAACTGGGAATGATACTTCCAGAGGACCCTGCTGTACCACTCCTGGGCATATACACAGACGATTCCCCAGCATGTAATAAGGATACATGCTTCGCTATGTTTATAGCAGCCCTAATTATAATAGTCAGAGGCTGGAAAGAACCCAGTTATCCCTCAACAGAGGAATGATTACAGAAAATGTGGTATATATACACAATGGAATACTACTCAGTCAGTTTGTAAAAAGAAGTTAAAGAAGAGCTTGGAGCTGGGAGAGGTGGCTCACACCTTTAATCACAGCACTCCGGAGGCAGAGGCAGAAGGCACACAGTTCTCTGAGTTCAAGGCCAGCCTTAATTGCAGAGTACGTTCCAGGACCATCAAACTTAGGCAATGAAGAAACTGTCCAAATCAATGCTGGTATCTTTAAAGTAGAGGACTGTGTCCCTGCCCCAGCAAGCAGAAGAATATGGTCCAGTGTATCTTTCCATTTTAATGCCTTTCTTTAGTGTCAAGAATAGAAAAAAGGGGGTGCTATGGAATCTGCCTCTATGACTCATGATATCTGCTGAGGCCAAGCATGTTTCTGATGTGTCCGTGCAGAGTCCCAAAGAGACCTATACATGAAGCTGTGTAGGTGACTCTGGATTGCCTTGTAGACCCCAAAAGAAAAAAATGTAGAACACCTGCAACAGACTAGATATAGAACCAGGCTAAGAAAGAAAATTATGTTGCAGAGAAAAAATCTGAAAGGAGTTGGAGATATGAAGAGACCTTTGATATTAGACATGGTGATACAGAGGATGGGGTTTGCCTTACTGTTTTTAGGTCTTGCTTAAGTCAAGCCTCACTCCCTTACATTTCTTCCCTTTTGGAGTGGTATTGTATGTAGTGTGTCATTGTAGGCTAGATTTATGTGACCTGTCTTTTGGATTTGATTTTATGTGTGATTAAAATTAAGAGATTTCCATGAGTCTCAGAAGAAGAGTATACTTTAAAATCGTATTGAGACTGTAACAGATTATAGGGACTTTTGAAGTTAGACAAAGTGCATTTCACATTATGATATAGCTACAGTCCTATGATAGCCAGACAGTAGAATGTCATGGTTTGAATCAGATTATCCCCATTGATTCATATATTTGAATTTTTAGTCCTTAGCTTGTAGAGATACATAGGACGGAATAAGAAATATAACCTTGTTGGAGTAAGTGTGGCCTTCAGGGAGAATATTTGTTACCTAGGAACCTGGTAAGGTTTTATAAAGCCCATTCCAAGCCCAGTGTATCTTTCTTCCTACTGCCTGAAGATCTAGATGTACAGCCCTCAGCTACTGTCCAGCACAATATCTGGCTGCATGTCAACAGGCTTCCTACCTTGGAGATAATGGACTAAACCTCTGAGACAGTAATGAAGCCCCAGTTAATTGCTTTCTTTCATAAGATTTGCTGTCTTTATCATGTCTCTTCACAGCAATAGAGCAGTGACAAAAACCATCCAGGACACTATGCAGTGTGGTTGGCCATCCTGTTATCTATTATCAGACAAGAAAACACCCCCCCATAGACCTACTCACAGGCTATCTGATAGGCATTATAGGCATTTTCTTTAAACAGAGTTTCTTCTTCTCAGAGGACTCTAGGCGCATACCACCCCCAGGACAATGCAAAACAAACAAAACCAACAATAGCAAAAGCCTAGACAACACAGTGGTTTACCTATAGCAACATAAAACCACGCAGCAATGAAGTATCAAACCATAGCTGACAATACTCACTACAGTTACGTGATAATAAAGTTAGAAATTGATTGGAGAAAATCTATAGTTTTACTGTCAGTGTAACTATAAATCACTATAGTTCAGGAAAATTCAGGCGATCATTGGAGATTTCATTATAATAACTTAACAGTTTTATTTTTCTCTTTGTTGGATTTCAATATGTTAAATTTCTAACATGTTTTCCTGCTTCTATTACATCTAAAATTTAATATATGTTTGCTGATTCATTTGCAAGATTTTTGGAAACTGGAACGTCTTAGATTCTACTAAACTACAGTTGAGCAGGTTTGGTTGTTTACTCTCATAATCAAAATGAAATTGACAACTGAGCTTCAGAAAATGGTATGTGGTATTGTTTGTTAGCTCACTGTCTTATAGCAGGTTTTAGCCTTCAAAAAAGAGTTTGGAAGTCTACAGAAAGATAAAGAGCCACATTTTTCTGTCTTTTATTCATTTTTTTCTTCACTACATATTTTATCTGAGAGAATATTCAACTTCAAGAAATCAATTATGTTTTCCTTTGACACAAAATGCAATAAAATGAAATGAAATAATAAAGTAGTCACTTTGGGCACATGTACGATAGTATCTGAATTGATCCACATATTAAAAAGTAAGCCTTTTTTAAAAAGTAATTAAAAATCCGAATGCACATTTATAAACCCTGCTAATATGTGCACTGCCGACTTTGGATTCTAAAGATTTTGATTAGAGCTGACCCAGATTTTTCCCTTAGATGTCTTGCCTAGTTCACTTCTATTCAAAGTTCCCACCCTGATATTGATGGCTTTTTTATTACCGCTGTCCTCAAGGTTTTCAACACTACATTTTTTTCCTTTTGTATTCACTGTAGGAATAGTGTTCATGCCTCTCGCACCCTGTGTCTCTGTCCTCTACACTGGCCCCTGTTTGAGTAGACATATATTACTGAGACATAAAAAAAATAGCAAAACGTTGCTTTAAAAATGCTTATGCACAGGCTACTGCCAGTCTCCTAGCTTTAGAAAGCAACACAGAACGAAAAAACAAAGCAAAACAAAACAAAAAGCAAAATAAACAAAAGCCTTCATGAGATGAGCTAACTTGTTTTCTCAATTTTATTTTTGTGACCATCTTAATGTTTGTCATTATTTGACTATACTGAGGTTTAAATTTTAGGAAACTGGTCTTTTTATCATTAAGTAACAATCTTAAATTCTTTATTTTTCACCTTCACTATTCTATGTATTTGTGAATGGGTTAAAATGTGGAAGTCAGTTTTTCGTACAGATTGGGAAAGCAGCATTAATGATCCCATCATTTTTCTCATTCAACAGAAATATCATAGCAATTTCTGTGGATACAACTGATCTTACCTAGTTTGGGGTCGGTGCTAGTGCTTACAGTACTGCTAAAACTTAGGACAGTAAAACATCTACTCTTTTTTTTTTATCAATTATAACTTTAATCTTCAATAATAATTTATCCACTTTACTGTAGGCTATGAGAGAAAATATTAAATAGAGGTGGTTTGAACAGAAATCCTGTCAAGAGATAAGAGGAGTGGGGGGAACCCTCCTCCCTACATTTTTTTTTCTATTTTTTTTAAATTTATTGATATATTTATTTACATTTCAAATGATTTCCCCTTTTCTGGACCCCCACTCCCCGAAAGTCCCATCAGTCCCCTTCCCTCCCCCTGTTTTCCCACCCAACCCTTCCCACTTCCCTGTTCTGATTTTGCTCTATACTGCTTCACTGAGTCTTTTCAGAACAAGGAGCCACTCCTCCGTTCTTCTTGTACCTCATTTGATGTGTGGATTATGTTTTGGGTATTCCAGTTTTCTAGGTTAATATTCACTTATTAGTGAGTGCATACCATGATTCATCTTTTGAGTCTGGGTTACCTCACTTAGTATGATAATCTCCAACTCCATCCATTTGCCTAAGAATTTCATGAATTCATTGTTTCTAATGGCTGAATAGTAAGTACTCCATTGTGTATATATACCACATTTTTTGCATCCACTCTTCTGTTGAGGGATACCTGGGTTCTTTCCAACTTCTGGCAATTATAAATAGGGCTGCTATGAACATAGTCGTGAGATTTTATTTTATTCCATTCCTGCCTTCCTTCCCTTTCTCTCTCTTCCCTCTCTTCTTTCTTTGCTTCTTTCCTTCTATTCATCTATCCTTCTGTCCAACCACCTGTCTGTCTCTCTGTCCATCAGCCTTTTTTTTCTCATTATCTCTTTTACAATGACTGTGGCATGTTTGAAAGTATTTTCACATGAGACTTCAGAACAAAGAAATAATGTGGGTATTATATAGCTCATTGTAATTCTACTACTGTTTAAATAATCTTCTCTTATGGTCAAATTTGCAAATATTTCTTGATGATCTTCATATGCTAAAGTATCATTGTGCTAATGTTTTGAAGGACTAGCAGAAACACCACATGTATATATTATTCCCTTTCTTGTATGCTAAGACCCAGTATTAGAAACTAACCACTCTGTTACTTCTTAAGTGTGAACAAATTTAGATGCTCAGAAGATTAGGCATATGATTGACATTGGAAAATACCAAGAAAAAGTGTTAGAAAAAGTGACTAAAGATCTGACAAAACTTATACTAAATGATTATTTATTAAATTGGATATGTTTATACACATATATTTAAAACATACATGCACATTCATACCCAGAGATGCCCACATCCAAATTATAATATTAATAATTTATTTCATACTTCACAGTTATTGATTTCAATGCAGGATTAAATTTCATAAATAATTTGCTTTTAAAGATTAACTCTTCACACTAACCTTGTAAAGGTCTAAGAACTGAGTAGGTTTCAAAGATTGAATGCTGCAGGGAACAACCTACAGATTCTTACAATTTTGACACATGTTTAAAATGCATGAAGCCTTAAATGAAGACTTTACAATAAGGACTAAAAGCAGAAAACACTGAGAAATTGAAAACATTAGCAGATGCTATTTATTATGAACCTTGACAATTAATGTCTAACACCACTCCATCAAATTGCAAAATTACCATGAACTGTGATTATTTATAACTAGTTTGAACTGATTAATATTTAGAGAGTTCTAGTGACTCAAACTTCCAACTAGACTTAATGCATGAGAAATATATGCCACTGTCAAATGTTTAGTTAATTGTTTGGTATTAAAATTAAAATAAATGCAACTACATAAAAATATATTGGCTCACAATCCATAATACTGCACCTTTTGTAATTTGAAATATGATATAATTCAAGTACCCTTCATTTAACAACTAATAAAAACCCAATTATTTCTCAATTTAGCTAAAGAGTAGAACAATTATATTATTCTATAATCTTATATAATTTTGAAATAACAGAATTACCAATTTAACTGATAATTGTTTTTATACATTCACTTTTGCATAGTATCAGACTTTTAAAACACAACTACAGTAGAGCTTTTATCTCAGTAGTACAGGGCTTCTAATATTCTACTATAATTAAGTCATAAACTGTTACAAAGGGAAAAGGCCTCACAGTTTTAGCTGTAATATCACAAGTGGTATGTGTTTTCATTTCATTACACAGCTCAGATAGAATAATTGCAAATCCATCCGACCATGTGCATCGTAAAGGAGTCACCCAGGTAAACACGCTGCTCTGTTGGCCAGGCCTCAGCCCTCGTTGCCCTCCAAAGAACTATTCTGGCAATTCTACTTGCAGAAAGCTCAAACCAGAGAGGGCTTACATTGCTCATGGTGTTAAGATAGCTCCTACCTAAACAAAGGATTTAATGGTACGTTATGAAGTAACAGTGTATTTTTATATACAGTATCATTTATTCTGGGCTACTAAAAACAGTGTAGTTTTGAACTTTTTTTTAAATGAACTCAACGTTTGCTTGAGTAAATTCACATAAGCACTTGTCTAGAGGTAGTTAAAGTATACAGTTTAATGTAGCATATTAGCCAACTGTTTGAATATATTCTTCTCATTTTATAGAAACCCAATATAAGAAATATAAATTACTTTTGTTAAAGCTATTTTCATGTAGTTGGTCCCTATGGAGTAGAATAATCTCCCTGGAGGAGACTTACCTAATTCACAAACATTGTCAAACATGAGAATTATGAAGCTCCTCCCTGCAATTATATGAACAGCAAAAATAATTCCTGATGGAGATGAGATGCTTTGGTTGAGTAGATGCCTAGTGGTGTATTTTGTGGTACTACTTTTGGGAGACATCATCGATGCCAGGGTAGAAATGTTTTGTGATGCAGTTTCCAGAGTCTCCTAAGCTTCTGTAAGTAATAATCCATCCTGTTTCTGTAAGCCACTGCAAAAGACTATAAGTTAACCAAGGTAGATTGGGCCTTTCAAATACCTGGGGTTCTTAGGTACTCCTTCGTATTCAGACAGTACTAATTTACAATTGTCTTAAAAATGTTTTTAAATTTTTCAAAACTGACAAAGACCTTGTCAGATAGCTTAATACGTCGTTAAGTACACCAGTGTTGTTAGCTTTCATTTTAGGAATTATTTTGCTCAGTTTTGTTTGTTTGACTAGAACATTGGGCACTCAGCCCAGATATTTTAATTGATGTTTATGACTAAGCACAAAGTTCCCAACACTGCATTTTCAGTCAATATGCTATGAATTGGTGGTATTAATTGCTGCAAACAGATGTGAAATATTTTTACATGGGTCTCAGGTTTGATCGTTTTAATCCATATCTGATTGATATTCTGTTTAGAGAATATTAAACTTGTAATTAGTTTTCAATAATTAAGAATTTGAACTGTGTATATTTTATTCAGCATGAGAGACCTCTCTGAGAAACTTCTTTTGAACATGAGAGAGTTTATTTTTCATATTTAATTATATTTATATAATAGAGTAAAGGAAAATTATATTTGAATGTAGGTTTATTTTCATAGTCAACATTTTTGAAAAAAGAAATGATATTGGTTTCTATTATTATTACAGAATGAGTACTGAGACAAAATTTACTATAACTTTTTGAATTTGTGATTATTAATTAATAAAATCTGGTTTATAAATATGAAAAATAAAACCCAAATCCTCTCTTGCAAAATAAATTCTTCATATCATATAAAGTATTTATATGTAATATTGCCTTTTTCCTTATTTAAATATGCAAAAACTGTTAAGTAGTTAAAATAATTTAAAATAAAAACTATCCTTCCTTGTTAGTATATATTTGAGTGAAAGCTCTTTTCTTTGGATTTTAAACCATTCTTAAGTCTTACTCAGAAGGAGCCTTTTTGTCTCTAAGAATTAAAACTCAGCCATTTATAGAAGTTCAAATCTTTCATTTGAATATAGAAATATACATGACAAAAGACATATTGCATAGAAATATTTTGGAAAGATGGAAATTTAAATTGTTCAGTGTAGAAAGACAGCTGGGTCAGAACAAACCTGGAGCATTTCCAACCCTACATTCCAAGGATTTAAGAGTCAGTAAACATAAGATGTACCGGTTAAGTATCTTAAGAGACAGTAAGAAAGAAATGAAGATTAAAATACAGGGAAAAATGGAATTTCAACTTCATCTTAGAATGCTCAGATTTTCACTTAGCACACCTAAGCATGACAGAAGAAGGCATGAATAGTGTATCTTGAATTTGTACTTAAACATTCTTCTTCATTTTGTCCTATGTGAGAGAGCCTATGAAATCACACAGAACAAATGTGATCTTATTCCTTTTCTTAAAATTGTTGCTAAAAATGATACTAAGTATTATCTGTTTTCCATGTGTCTAGTTTGAGAGTCTCGTGTGTGTGTGTGTGTGTGTGTGTGTGTCTGTGTGTGTGTGTGTGTGTGCGTGCATGCACGCATGTGCATGTATGTGTGCCTGTGAGTGCTAACTCAAAATCCTTACAGTTTCTTTGATGGAGTTTTTTTTCTACATTGAATGGTTCCTTTATGAATAATAGTGAACAAAAAGGATTAGAAAATGTTTAGAGAGGTATGCCTTGCCATTAATGTCAGGCGTCTGATCCGATTGTAAATGTACCGTAGATTTTAAAATGAAAAAGAAATAACTTGAGAGAGAGGCTGAATACACTTTATAGTTAGGTTTTCTCTTGGTGTCTAAATTAAAATTATTAATGAAGGCAGACAACTAATTGGCCTGTGATTTGACTATTCTGCATACACTCGAGGATAGGAAAGGAATGAGAAGGTCGTAAGAGAAAGTTTAAAAAAAAAAAAAAAAGAGCAAAAGCTTACCCAGAACAGTGGAATATATTAAGAGAACACCAATCATTTTTCATGGCTTCAGTAATGCTCCTTGCAATCAAAGTAAGACTTCATTTTTTTGTAGTTACATCTTGAGCAAAGAACACACACACACTTAAATTGTCATTGTGCATAACATTTGGATTCCATTATAAAAGCCTCTCCTTGTGAGTCCTCATAGGTTTAATGAATATCCATTAAGACAAAGATCCAGTCAGCTGCAATATAGTTTATAATTTTAAAGCCTTTCAGGCTGTGGTGCAAGGGCAATAATTTTGTTTCATTTAAAAAAGAATAATGTGAAACAACTGAAGGATATTCAAGAAAGAGGCTATCTTATTTTTCTCTTTCATGTGTTTTTTATTACACAAATTAGGTTTTATTAGTCTATTTTACCAAATGATTTCTTTAAAATAACTTATAATAATAAAAAAGATCTTTTCCCCTCTTAGTCTTACTTAATATACTTATATACATTCCTTCCCTTTCCATGGTCAGCTGTACTTTAGGAGGTTAAGAGAACACACCGAGACAGTAGTTTTTGATTTTACAATTGTAACCTGGAAGATTTATTGAGGTCTTACAAATTCCTCATTATATTAAAAGTTATAATTACCTGGACAATTACAAACATGGTTTTTTAATTCCCTGAGCATATAAATTTTAATTAAACACAAAAATATCAAATTTATTTTTATAGAAAGCTTCACTAAACATCTGAATTTCCTGCATACCAAATGCAATAGTGAATGGATTTTGAGATTGCTATAAAATTGATATTGTTTACTAAAAGACACAACTAATATTTAAGACAAATTTAGTCTTATAAATACTTAAATGTTTCACTCATGTTGCATTCAATGAGAAGGACTAAAAGTTCAACTTTCCTCACAAAAGTCAACATTGACTTCACTTAAGATTTAGAAAAGTATTTTATATACATGTGGGAATGGAGAATGAGGCTAGAGTTGGTCAAACTCTGAATTGTTGCATAAAAGAATTAAGAGTGGACTCATTCCAATTATATGGCCTCGAAACCAATAGCAATCTCAAAATTCATTCACTATTGCATTTGGTATGCAAATCAAAACAACCCTGAGATTTCACCTCACACCAATCAGAATGGCTAAGGTCAGAAAATCAGGAGACTGCAGGTGTTGGCAAGGATGTGGAGAAAGTGGAATACTCCTCCAATGTTGGTGGGATTGCAAGAGGGTGCAACAACTTTGGAAATCAGTCTGGCGGTTCCCTTAGAAATCTTGGCATGACACTTCTGGAGGACCCTGCTATACCACTCCTGGGCATATACCCAGAAGATTCCCCGGCATGCAGTAAGGACACATGCTCCACTATGTTCATAGCAGCCCTTTTTGTCGTAGCCAGAAGCTGGATAGAACCCAGGTGTCCCTCAACAGAGGAATGGATAAAAAAAAATGTGGGATATTTACACAATGGAATACTATTTAGCCATTAGAAACAATGAATTCATGAAATTCTTAGACAAATGGATGGAGATGGAAAACATCATACTAAGTGAGGTAACGCAGTCTCAAAAGATTAATCATGGTATACACTCACTGATAAGTGGATATTATCCTAGAAACTTTGAATACTCAAGACATAATGCACATATTAAATGATGTCCAAGAAGAACGGAGGAGTGGTCCCTGGTCTGGAAAGACTCAGTGCAGCAGTATAGGGAAATACCAGAATAGGGAAGTGTGAAGGAGCAGATGGGGGAACAGGGGAAGGAAAGAGGGCTTATGGGACTTTTGGGGAGTGGGGAGCCAGAAAAGGGGAAATCATTTGAAATGTATATCGAATTAAAAAAAAGAATTAAGAGATCATATGAAGTGGAAATTTCTGATTTCTTGAAAAACCCAGTAGTGTCACATGATATATTTCTGGAAGCTGTCTTGTGATGGGATGTTTTGCTGAAAAAGAATTGAGAGAACTGTGTGATGTTTGGAAAGTGTATAAGTAGAAACCAATAAACTGTGAAAGGATGCTCTTGCATTGTGGTGGAGTACAGTGCTTTACTGGACTTTGCTCATTATCTCTGGTCTTTGCTGGTCATCTCTGGTCTTCCCAGACCATGGAATACTTCTCTGGCCATGGAATGCTTTGCTGGTCTAGATTCTTTGCTTGCCTTCACCATTCTTTACTTCATAAATAGAAATACACCAAAGAACTGCTTGCAGTATGTCAATGGATTCTTGCTTATAGCTTCTGCTAGAGTGAGCCTCTGCTACTGGCTTATGCTTGGGGTTTGGTATTGGACTGGACTGCTGATATCAAGACAGGCAAGAGTGGAATCACCCCAGAGGAGCACTTCTAAATAGGTCTACAACTCCCTTGTCTAATTAAACTTCTTTCACCCTTACCTTTCCTCTGTGGGCTAGAACCCTAAGTAAAGTAGGCATGAAAGACCTAAGCCTAAATTGTGCAATGGGCAAAGAATGTGAACACCATTTTCTCAACAAGGAGACATATTTGTAACACGGGCTTCAGAGCTTCACTCAATGATCACTAATGGTGCCAAACCATTCAAAATGGCTTTCTCTGACATTAAATGAGAGTTTAAGTGTTATGTACTAAAGTTAAATCATATATATGCATTTAGCTTGTGGAATCCTAAACAGGAGAATGAACACTCCCCTTCCTGAATTCCTTTTATGGATGGAGAGATGTCTATTAGTCTTTGGCTGATAGACATGAGATTGTTGGATGAAAAGATTTTTCCCTGAAACTAATTTTAGGTAGAAAGTTTGCAGGTCCCAGTACATTGTTCCTTTTACACATGCGACTGAATGGATGAGGTAGAAGAGACAAGTACGATTTGCTCACTTTCAAAATTTATAAGAAATTTAAAGAGCTTTCCCAACTTTTTGAGGTCTGCAAAGTCAGCAGAAGGTTGGCATGTGGGCATCATGGCCTTCTGTCCCATAGGCCAATCTGGTATATTTGTCTTCCATCTTAGGAATAGTCACTGATCACTCCCTGACTATTGCCTTATGTATACTGCTCTATGTAACAGGGTATAATGAGAGAAGTTCAGTAGCACCAGCTCAAGGTCCCTTAAAATTAAACTGCTAAAAAATGTAACCTTGCAAGGATGGAGAACTGAGTTCTGCTCCCCAGAGCTTACATAAGCTAGGAAGTCAAAACTGTCACTACAAAGTTGATCCCCTCCATCTTTATACATGCAAGCATAGCAAACTCCTGTACCACATAAGCAAATCATACACACACACACATACCACATACGCATACACACACACACACACACACACACACACACACACACACACAGAGAGAGAGAGAGAGAGAGAGAGAAGTGTTCAAGATTTTAAAAAATGTTTTACCACAATTTCATGGAACTTCTTAAAATTATTTTCAAAACTGTAAGCATGGAGGGGTAAAATATAAATCATTTCCAGATGGCTGACAATTAATAGCATGATTACTGTATTGATATGATGCCAAATATCATTAACATGGAAATGTAAAGGAAGACTTCCTGGAGATGTTCAGATAGACATTTTTTTTTTCTGTTTCTGCAAAAACTGGGTAATAGCAATCATTTGTCAGCTCTCAGATTGAATTATTTCTTAGAAATCATTAATGAATATGTCACTTACCTACATGTGTACATAAAAATATTAAGTACATTAGGAACTGTTGTGTAATAAAACCTGAGTGTGATACAAACTAAATAATTGATGACATTCTTGAAAGTATTCTAGCAAGTCCAACTTACCAGGAAGAAATCACAACCTCATAAAATAAAAAAGACTGTTGATTAGCTGCAGGAGCAATCAGGGTCATGGTCAATAGCAAACGGCCTCAGGGGGGCTGGTCCTAATGATGACTGGTATTGGAAAACCACTTAAAAGAAAATGAGATATTCACTGTGCCTTTATTCACTTGCTGAACTAGATTTATGAAGTTTCTGAAAATATTCTTGTACTCATTCATTCCTTAGCATGTGGTCACTAGTGTTATAGTGTTTCCCAGGGCATAAACTAAAGAGAAGATAGGCAGAGTCCATAAAGAGCACTTATTTACATAATGGGAAATTTGATAATCATAACAGCAACCTCAGTAACCTCTAAAACTACCATTTACTATATGCTGCTATATAACCAGGCGCTGGGTGGTGTGTCATATGAGCATTAGTCTCAACTCAAACTCATCCTAAGAAGTGAGTGCTATTTACCATATTTAATGAACAGCGAGCTATAAGAATGAAAACGTGTGTGGGGGGGGGTTTCCCCCCTTCCCTAATGTTTTCAAAATAATCAGCACTAACTTTGAGATTTCAAGAATTAAGTATGGATGACATCCAATTCTAATTATATTTTCTCTACCATTCCAAACTGATTCATGAGATAATTTAATACTTTTGGTGGTTAATATTTATGATGATGTAAAAAATACATGTGAAAATTCCAAGACTAATAGTAAGCAAGTCCTCAAGAATTTAAGGCAGGTTGTGATGTGGAAAAGGCTGTCTCTCTCTTTCTCATCTTCCACTCACCCATGCCTCCTTACATTTCCTCTTTTCTCCTTTCCTCAATCCTCTGTCCTCCCTCCCTTACTATCCTGTCATGAAGTAGGTTTTGAGATATTTTTTCATATATATATATATATATATATATATATATATATATATATATATATATGCTATTTTACTCAACAAAGTAAATTCCTAATGAAGTATTTTGCTTATAGTATTTAGAACCTAAAAGCTAAAATAAAGTTACATGCATAGTATATATATATATATATATATTACAATAATAAAAGTAATTGAGTTATAAAACCTCTATTTCCCCACAAAGAAAAATATGTGTTTGTGTACATATTGTTACCCAAAATTTAACTTTAGGGTGTTGCAATTTAAAGATTAGACAAAGGTCTAAAGGCCAGAGACAACTGGCACTCATAGTGTGGAAGAACCATCAAAAGTCCAGATAGACCTATAACCATTCGGCCACGTGACTACCTGGATTGCAATCTTGTAAATAATACCACTTATTAATAAATACTATATACTTTGTAAAATTTATTATGTATAATTGTTAAGTCCCAATAATGTGTCCAGGGGAATAGGAAGGAAACTCATGGTCAAATACAAAATTAATAAGTTGACAGTTTAGTCCATCTCCGAAAGTCTGCCTTCCTTTGTTCTTACCTCACTGGCCCTGCAGGTTTATAGAAGCTTAAAATGAGTGTGCTCAACCCAGTAGGATACTATCTCCCTCTAATCAGAAAGCACTCACAAGTCATATAAGTGAGATTGGACATCACCTTGGTTTACGTGACAAAATTCTATTGATGTAATTGAAGAAAACAAATTCAGGCCACAGATACATACTTCCAAAGAATGAAATTAGTTTAATATTCTTTCATATGTTTAATCAAAATATGACTCAATATATTAATGGATTTCTACTTAAATTATATAAACCTAATATTTTAGTCCTATTTTTATTTGCAACCAAATATAATATTGTAACCCGCAAAGCACAGCTAGGAGCAAATTTTGCTTACTTCATTATTAATAATAAAAAGCCCAGACTGCTTTATGGAGAAATTCCATAAATGTTGCTATTAATCACAGAAAATTTTATTCGTTTTAAATTTGCTTAATGAAGACCTGAGAGAGGGCAATAACTTTAGAACTGCTGATATTTTTGACATTTACATTTTCTGAAATAATGACACTGAAAAGCTCATTTTAAAGTTTTTTGAATATAGGCTGATTAAAAAGCACAGATAACAGATATTTATAGTATAATACTGTTTTTTAAACTCTTGTCACTCTGAAGAAATCAGGGGTAAAATTATGTAGGTTCCTTACATGGTTTGGCGTGCATTTGTTTTATTTGTGTCTAGGACATCATTTATTCAATGTTAGATGGTTTTAGTAATAAAGAAATGCTTATTCAACAATCACCTTTGCAACTCCATGTTCGCATTATTTAAGACATAGTATTAAATTAAGTTAAATTAAATTAAATTAAAATCAAACCTATTTCTTGCCTAACCTGCCTGGTTCTAGTCAGTTTTCTGTTAGCACAGACAACCAGTTAAACATCTAGTTTTCCAAAAACAGATTACTCAGATAATCAGCATCTTTTCATAAGAACAACCTACTGTATATGTTCCTCTTTCTAATCTTAAATAATTAGTCCTACCTTCTCAACTTCCTTTCTATTTCTCCAAACATGATCATCCACTAAATCCCTCTTCTCCAAATGTTCTCAGATCTCTCTGTGACCCTGTCTCTCTATCCCCTGGATAAAGTTACTGGACAGCTACTATGCCTAACAATAAATATCACCAGAGGTAAAGTGGATATGTAGTAGCTTCTCTGACAGAGGTGCTGTGTGAACTAGAGGAAATGGGGAAATGACTATAGGAAGCACACCCTAGTTGTAAATGTGGGCCAGTAGAAGAGCTTGCTTCCTTAAGAGTAAGATCGAATAACACATAGATAGCAGATGATAGAGCTGGCTCAGGCATGCTGACCTCCAGAATACTTCTCCTCACCGCCCCCATTCCTAAATATCTTTAGCACTCAGTTCTGCCCGACACATGTCAGATCATTAGTATTCTGTGTCTTTAATACCTGCTGCATTTTCAAATGTGCATCAAATTCACTTCCATTTTTTCCATTGTCTAGCTCTTGTCTTTTACAGGTATGAGCTGCATCCATGTTTGTCATGTGTCTTAGTCCTGGGCTATATTGCTGAGCATTATTTCTGAATATGATCTGCTGTGGGCATGGAAGGAATGCGTACCATTTTTATGTTTACCATTGCTCAGTGAGAATGCATTAAAGGACAACATTTTAAGGTGGAAAACTATGATCTCAATGCAATGTGGCCACTTAGAAAAGAAGGATGCAAGCTAACAGGTCGATAATTTGGTGATTTTCTAAACCTTATTTGTTAAACTTGCATTCATAGACATGTGACTGTGGATAGAGCTATGCTCTACAACAACAACAAAATTACATAATAAAGAAATTCTGACGGAAGCTCATAGATCTTTTGCAATAGTACAGTGACTGCCAAATGGCTTGATCAACATATTTTTAATTCCCTTTTAAATGATCACAGATGCACACAAGCATACATGCACATGGAGTGGTAGAGGAATGGAAGAAAGAAGGGAAGGAGGCAACCAAGGAGGGAGAGATTGAGGGGAGACAGATAATAGGGAAAAAGAAACACAGCCGGCATAGACAATGGAGATAGAGGTATGAGTTGTGTAGAGTGTGGTGGTTATCTACCTGTGGGAAGTAGCTTCATAAAGGCGTCCTTGGGTCAAATCAAAATGATGGCATGTTTTCCACTATATATTTCTGGCTGGTAGTGGTTTCCATTTAATCTTAACTATGTAATGATCTGGAAGATCAGTTAGACTTTGATGAGTAAGATCCCAGAACACATAATCATACATTTTCTATGACTTGTGCTATAATAGTACATATTCACAGTGAGAATAACCAGGAAGTTGTCAGCATTTGATAACATACCTAATAAAACCCAGTCAATTATTCTTACCCTCTGCTGAATTGTATGTAGTGGGCATGCAAAATTAGATAAAAAAAAACTAGGGTACCAATCTTGTTTATATTGGGGAATGAACATCAGAGCAATATTCATAACTGAAATAAATCATTGTTTTAATGTTTTTTTTCTCTCCGGGCCACTCTGCTTTTTCTCCTTCAGTGTTATTTCAAAGTGTTCATCCTTTGATGCATGTTTCAGCTGAGGGTTGCAATATATACAGTTGTTTGATAAATTAGACAGCACATCCTTATACAAGATAAAATGTCTTTTATCAAACACAAATATCATAGAAACCTGTACCCAGGAGGAAAATGGGATAGACAGTCCACTTAATTTTTGTTATAGCTGAAGGAAAAAATAGATGGAATTAGGAAACCAAATTTGTCTGTGTGCTGTTCTGTAGTGTGGTGTGTGTGTGTGTGTGTGTGTGTGTGTGTGTGTGTGTGTTAAGGGATATTCTGGATTCCTTCAATGCCTCCTAAATTCACACAGCTCAGAACTGTCCTCATAATTGGAATCAGCATGGAAAACATTAATCACAATAGAAATCACCTGTCCTTTCAGTGGCTCTGCTTTTCATCTTGTTTACTTATTTGTAAATAGAGATAATACTGCTTATTTTTCTATTAATTTGCACACAAAGGTTAATTATCTTTACAGATATTATAATATATATATATATTATTTTTTGCACTTTGTAGGATCTTCTAATATGTTTCTTCCACAAGAACCTTAATAAAAACAAAAACATGTTTTGAACTTATTTACTCTTCTTCGTGCCTAGCTTTTAGATTATTCTCAACATCACACTTTAGTAGAAGTAGTTCAAAACCTTTTTCATTTAAAATTTTTAAAGATTGTATATCTTCTATTTTGCGTCTTAAACTTTAATCATTTATATCGTTTGCAAGCAGCATTTTGGTCATTCCAAAATTGAGATGTTCTCTTTCAGAACTTGTTGGGAATAAGGGTTTCTGCTGGAAATGGAGAGGAAGACAGATAGCAATGAGGAGGGGTGGAAAATCAACAAAATTCATTATATACATGGATGGAATTATCAAATAAAAACAGAAATAGCAAAGGAATGAGAATCGTATATTATGCTGTTTCCTCTATTTTCTTCTGGAAATATGAACTCTCATATTGACCTTCTTTTCAGACTCAGTTAACATTTATGTGTGAGGTAGGGTAGGAATTAATGTTTATTATTTTCTGTACATTTATTTAGTAGTTCCAGCACCATTTGTCAAACAGAGTTTCTCTACACTAGTAAATTTCTCTGGTACCTTAATTTTTTAAATCAACTAATCATTAAAGTGTATGCACATTTCTAAGTTTTCTATCCTGTTATTATTTTGTTTTCTCTTTATTCTTGCAATGCCACAGTCTGATTCACTATAACTTCATAGACCCTACTATGATCAGATTAAAATCTTACTTTCCCCCCAAATTATTCTTACTCTTTTAGAATTTTTACTTTTTCCCAACTTTTTTGGTCAAAGTTGGAGCTCACTAAATGTGGAGTGCTTACCTACTGGGCTCATCACCCTGAGTTTGAAATATAGAACCACTGAGTAAAATACCAAGAACCCCCTCATCAGTTTATTTTGCCTTAAAAAGAAATCAACTTGGGCTATAATTTGGTTTGCAAAAACCAAATAAGCTAATTTTAAAATGGGGCACACAGCTAAACAGATAACTCACAATAGAGGAACCTCGAATGGTTAAAAAGCCCTTAAAGAAATGTCGAAAGTCCTTAGTCATGGGGGAAATGCAAACCAAAATGACCCTGAGACTCCACCTCACACCAGTCAGAATGGCTAAGATCAAAACCTCAGGTGACAACACATGTTGGTAAAGATGTGGAGAAAGACGATCACTTCAGCGGGACTGCAAACTGAACGACCACTCTGGAAATCAATCTAGCAGTTCCTCAGAAAAATGGAATTAGTTCTATTTGAAGACCCAACTATTCCACTCTTGGCCATGTTTGCAAAGATGCTCCACCATACCACAAGAAACATGTTCCCTTATGTTCATAGCAGCCTCATTTGTAATAGCAAGAGGCTGGAAATAACCTACATGTCCCTCAACCAAAGAATGGATACTGAAAATGTGGTTCATTTACACAATGGAATACTATTCAGCTATAAAAACAAGGACATCATGAATTTTGCGATAAAAAAGGATGTATCTACACAGTATCATTCTGAGTAAGGTAACTTAGACCCAAAAGGACATGCATGGTATGTACTTACTGATGAGTAAATATTATTCAGAAGTACAGAATGCCTAAGATAAACTTTCAGACTGTAAGAAATGTAAGAAGGAGAATGTCCCAAGTGAGGAAAAATATTGTTATAATTAAACTTGAGGAATATCTGAATATCTGAACAGAATTTATATCTTCTCTCTCTCTCTCTCTCTCTCTCTCTCTCTCTCTCTCTCTCTCTCTCTCTCTCTCTCTCTCTGTGTGTGTGTGTGTGTGTGTGTGTGTGTGCATGTGTGCTCCTGCACAAAATGCATGCCCTAGTTTCAATTGCACTTGTTACTGTAATCTAAGTATTTAAACAAAAATATGCCATCTGCTCGAATTTATTCCTGCAGCTTTCTCTGCTTTGTTATTCTTTTTAATTTCTTCTCTTTTATATTCTACACATAAATATGTGTGTTGCTGTAATGAGGCTTTAATTAATTGAGGAAGTTATCATTACTTCAATATACAGTGTCATCTACAAGACATGTAATGAACTGACTGGGAAAGAAAATAAGATTTTATTGTTTTATGGGTGCACTGTAACTGTCTTAAGACACACCTGAAGAGGGCTCCAAATCCCATGACAGTTGGTTGTGAGTTACCATGTGGTTGATGGGAATTGAACTCAGGACCCATGGAAGACTAGTCAGTGCTCTTAACCACTGAGACATCTCTCCAGGCCTAGAAAATGAGATTTTATTTAACTCACTTCTTGCTCTCATTTTTTTCTCAATTCAAATGTTGAATCACACTGAAGAAACTTTCAGGTCATGTTCATCTTCAGTGAAGGTTTAGATGACACCATACAGTTTTCACCTTTGTTATCTAGTCTTTTCTTTATAATGAGCTCAATCATACCTTGGGCACCATGTCTGGGTTTTTATTTCTTTTAGAACGTTTTCAGCTGCCATGTGGGTCCTTGGAATTGAACCCCAGTTTCTTGGAAGAACAGCTAGTACTCTTACCAGCTGAGCCATCTCTTCAGTCCCATGGGTGTGTATTTCTTCACCATGATATTGTTCAAGAAGAATTCAAACCTTTTTTTTTCTTCAGTAAATCATTAAGATAAGCACAGACATGCTACCTGCTAATGCCAGGATCGCACTGACAGACTTGGGCCACAGCCCGGAGGAAGTGGCTTTCCTTCTGTCAGATGTCCACACCTTCAACTTTTGCCTCACCTTCAGAGAACAACGCTCCTTCAGTTCCCTCTCACTCTCCTCTTTTATCTTCTCTTTCATTTTATTCACCCTTTCTCTTACTCCTCTTTTTCCCCTCCCCTTTCCTTGTCCCACCTATGTCTCCCTGACTCCAGTTTCCTCCTATTTTTGCTTCCCTCTTTTATTTCCTTTCCCTCCCTGTTACTCTCTGCAATTTTCTTCCCCTTCTTCTCCCCTACTTCTTAGCTCCCTATTTATCCTTCTGCTTTTCTTTCCCAATGTCTTCCTCTCTACTCCTTTCCTGCTAACATTCTTTCCCACTTCCTCATCTCTGCTCTCTCCCTTGGGGCAATCTAGAGACAATGACAGAGGATGTCTTTTGGCTTACTGTAAGGACAACTTAGCCAGCATGGCTATATATGCTCTAGAACTCCCCATAGAATTCACCAAGACTTTATGGTTTAGCTTGCTCATTATAGTTTATCTTGATACATTCTCCATTCAATCCTATTGTTGATTCTACTAGTGCTCTGTGAATAACCTGGAAATGCTATCAGCCTAAGCTGATTTTTCTAAGGTTCAAACTTGTCAAGGTTCATAACAATTTAATGTGTTCTACACATCATGTTAGGTTCCCTATCTTTACATTATTATCTTTGACAATAATCCTCCCTCTAATAAATTTATTTTTATTTCAGGAAATATATATATATATATATATATATATATATATATATATATATATATATATATATATATGTACATTTATATCTCAATAGTCTCTGAAGTCAATCATTTAAGAAAATCCAGGTTTGAAAAAGAGAAGGGGGTTATCTTTCAAGATAATTCTCAATTTAGGACTTGTTTCTTATCATGATCTGATATAGGTGAAATATAACTGATCATTTGGTAGTCTGACAATTATTTCTTGGAAGAACTCAGATCAGTGCTTAGTATCCATCTTGCTTAAAAGGAAGAACACATATGTGGAGTGCTTGTGAAGATGTTTGGGAAGAATTTGGTTCCTCTTTTGCGTTCTTAAAGCAGAAGAACCCATGAAACCATCTCATGGACAGCTCGTAAAATCATTGCCTTCTATGACTCAGCATTTCATGTTCCCTTTTCATTCTTTCAATGACATTAGAAGTAACTACATCATTTGCTAGAAGATAATAAAATATAATCTAATATGGATGTGGATATGTTTCATTCTCCTTAGTCAATAATTAACTGCATGCTATTTATTATTTAAAGGAGAACTACACAAATATGAATTTATATAATATAGAAGTTTGTTTAGTATAAATATTAAGGAAACTTTTAAATAAAATATACTTAATTAATACATCATGAGTTATTTCCCCACATAAGCCTTAGCTATAAATTAAGAGCCAATTAGTAATAAATCAATTGTAAAGTACTAGCCAAGCATGGTAGCCCATACTTGTGATTCTAAAATTTGACAGTAAGAGGTCTTTTAAAGTTCATTCTGTGCTACCTAGCAAGTTCCAGGTCTGCCTGTATTTTAAGGGAAACTCATCCTGACCAATTAATGAATTAATTTAAAAACTTAAATAAAATTATGGACTACAGATATGCTGCCTTTAATATCATAATATTCAGTAAAAAAGCTAGTGAATCAGCTATAAGTAAATCATAAAGTTTTAGCCTCATTTATTATATACATTCATGAATTTTTAAAAAGAGACTAAAACTCTGATTATGTTTGGTTTCATTCATTCTAATTATTTTGCATTTTAATTTTATTAATTCTAAATAAAATTGTATCTTTACCTATGAAAAATTAAAATTTTTCATCTATAAGTGTTGGTATCTATGGAATGATAATCACAATGTAGAATTATTAAGGGCCATATGATAAACTAAAATATTTGTTGAAAATGGAGAAAGTCATTATTTCTTATTCTTTCTGCCTCTTTTCTTTTTCCAATCGTTGGTACAATTGTGCATCATGGGTTAATGATTCTTTAAGTCTTCCTACTTGTGGCTACAAGCTTGGAACTCCAAGAGCTCAATGGGCTTCAGAATCATCCCTGCCTTTGCCTTTGGTATGCCATTTCCTTTTCCTGATACTTTTTCTTCACACGCTTACGCTAGACACGCCCTTCTTTTCAGTTTGGAGCTCACTGTCAGATTTTAGGCAAGTTTTTCTTTGCTAATCATTACAAATCCTGACTCCTCAATATTCTCTTCAGTTTCTTGGAAGAAAAGCTATAGCATAATAAAACAATAGAAGCTTCCCAATAATGGTAGCTAGTCAACAATGACAAGCTTAGTTTCTATGGTGACTGCACGGTTTACAGATGGCTGCCATTGTGATTCCCTTTCACCTTCCTGTCCCTTTGTCTCTACTTGCTACATGTCTCTGTGTATACAGATTTCCTCTTGTTATAAGAAAAATTGATCAAATTACATGGCCTATCCTTCTTAGTTGATCCTAATTTCAACCTTAGAATGTTATCATGTCCTAAAGTATAAGAGCTAAATGCTTCAATAAACAGTTCAAATTAACTCAATTTAGCCAAGTAGAATCTTATCATGCTCGATAATTTTTACTACAACTCAACCTACAAGGATGTTTTCATTATGAATTTCTTTCTTTATTAATATATCCCCACTTTGACTGTCATTCCTTCAAGGTAGTGTGTGTAAGTGTCTATGCATGTGTGCTCGTGTTTGTGTGTGTGTGTGTGTGTGTGTGTGTGTGTGTGCATGTGTATGTATATGCATGTATGTTCATGTTTCCTCTGAATATCATAGTTTGTAGTTTGTTCAGACTGTGAATGAAGCTCAAGGCAGTGAGGAAGTATTTGCAATTCCTGGAGATGGCCAGTACATTTCATTAAGGATTATTAATATCATTAGAAAACAGAAATTAGTCCTGTTACGAATTTTAGATTATTTATCCCTTAAAAAGAAAGAATATTCAGAAAGCTTTCTCTAAAGTACCAGATAGATTAGATTGTTATTTCTTCATTGGAAAAATGATTTCCCATCTACATAAGATTATGTATGCCTAGACCAACACTCCCCATCCTTCCACATTCTAACAAGTAGAATATATGAACATTTTCCCCTTTAATGCTTTTTGGTAATAGTTTCAGCTAATGTTTGGAGAGTACCTTGGTTAGTTTTCTATTGAGACAAAACACTGTAACCAATGCAACGTATAACAACTTAAAGCATGCCATTTGCGGAGTTACAGTTCCAGAGATAGTAGTGTCCATGAACATTATCATGTAGGAACATGGCAGCATTCTAACATTCCTAGGCATGGACTAGGAGGGATAGCTGACAGCTGACATGTTGAGACAACAGCTGAGGGAACAGGTTGGGGAAGGTAGGGACAGTGCCAGGCTACAGGTACTAACTGGGAATGACAAGGATTTTTGATAGCCCTTAATCCCTCTGCAATGACCTACCTACTCCAGTAAGGTCATACCTGATAATCCTTCTAAACATTTCCTCTAACTGGGCACCAAATATTCAAACATATGAACCATAAGGGGAAATTCGCATTCCAATCTGAGGAGAATTCTAGGCCTTAGAGACACTGCCAGATTGATAAAACAGCATAAGTCCAACTTCACAGAAGGGCATCTACCAGTCAAAGCACTGGCATTAAATTATTATCTCACCAAAAAGAGATTTTTGGGGGGGTTGGGTGGTGGGTTTATTCCTCAGAGTAGTTAGCTAATTCACTTATACGCATGAATGCTTTAGCTAGTTTCCTTGTTGAACATATTGATACAAATAAAGTTTATTTTGCCTCCTGTTAAATTATGTAATTTTAAGGGCATGTTATGTGACTTTTGGTAGTTGATGGTTATATGGTTTGAATAAATGATTCTGGAATGTCCATTCTTTAATGGCTTGGTGTGGAGCCTGTGGTACTTGCAGAATATGGTTGACCTTAGGGAGAGAAAGTTAGCTTCCTGGGTAATCCCCCAGGAAGAGGATTATGGAAACCCATTCCCTTACACCCTTTTGTTTTCCTTTTAAAAAAAAGGGATGATCTTTCTCTGGTACAAAATCTCTGCATAATATGCTGTGCTGTTTTGGGATTATAGCAATGTGGCCAAGCTGCAATGAACTGTGAACATTGAAGCCATCATCTAATAGAAATCATTCCTTGCTGGAAGTGAATTCTCTCAGGCTTTTGTTACAGCAGCAGAAAGCAGACTTGAGCTGCTCTGAACTGCTAATAATATATCAGCTTCAAAGGTTAGGAGTCTTTTTTTCTTCCCAGCTGCTTTATTCAATACCAAATTCATCACATAATTTACATTTTCTGAATAAATAAAATAATTCCATTTCTGTATGTTTAAATTATGCTTTGTAATTGAATGCCTTGCTGATGATATAATCACAATAGTATAAATGTACTTTAATAAATTGTCATTGATTTTTATTTCTAGAAAAGTACATATAATTATGTATTTCCATATGTATACTAAGATTCAATAACTATTGACAGAATGAATACTGCCCAACAGAAAATTAATATCTAGATAGAATACACTATCTCCCACCTTGGTAATTTTGGGTCCTACATTAAAAACTATAGGAATTAACTATCAAAATTTATGTGAGGTGTCACATTATTATAATTGTTATCATTTTGGTAATCATTTAAACACAGTATAAAAGCATTCCGATTACTGAGGGAAACTAAAAGAATATTGTTCTTGCTTGTATGCAGATATAAAATAAGAGAAGCTATTTCTAGGTGAAGGGCATTTCTAAGACAATGGTTATCTTTAGGGACTTTCTCCATTGAGAAAGCATCCAGATCCTGTCATGTCATCCTGGAAGGTTATGAAAGTCAAGTGATATATCACTAATATTTTGCAGAAATTGTGTTCCCACAGGAATTTTGTGTGAGAATCATTTAAGAATTCTCAAATAAATAGGTTACATTAACACTATCATTTCATATAAAACTAAAGTTCTCAGACATAACCTTTATTTGATGTTACTGAATTGAAACCAGGAATGCTACAATATACACATTTTGTTTCTCCCTATCATACTTTACTGGCAACCTGGACAACAGTTCGATTCTCATTCTGGTTCTTTTTTGAAGCAAAATCCCCTAATGTGTTTCCTGTGGGGCTATTTAACAAAAGGGAGATCACAACAAAATAAATTAGAGAAATAATGGACTGGAACAAGCAAAATTTAAATATTAAGACACAGTACTCTTCCTCAGCTCCATACAATTTAAGCATACCTGTAAGCATCTCAGATGAATGCTCACAGGACAAATACACATTTAACAATAAGAATATGAATTCAAAAGCAAACATGCTATATCAATTGCATTTGTCTTGTTTTGTGGGATTGGGAGAGGATATTGTCTTACATTTGATGTGATACTCTACCATATACTGACACATTTTAAAATCCTTAATCAGAACACTAACATCCTTCATTCACTAACATTGCCTGTTCAAATTCAATCATCAAATTAAATGATCATGTTTAGATATGAAAAGATGAAACCTCAGACTGGCAGTGATTCCAGTAACTTCAGGTTACATTTGCAATTTCGCACTCCACCTTTATGATCTACCATCATGATTAGATGATTGGAATTTTAGTTTCTATCAAAATAAAACTTCCTCTGGGAATTATATGATAGCTCAATTTCTCATTACTTTCTTTTTTGGTTGCCCCCCCCCCAGTCAACTTTGATAGTCATCAGACTTTGATTTTAATCTTTGCCTACTTGACATTTGTAAATCAATGAATATTCTTACATGCTCTACTAGTTTTCCTTTGAGGGCTTCCTTTACTCCTTGCTTCCTTCCTTCCTACCTCTTTCTTTCTCCCTTTTTCTCCCTCCCTCCATTTCCCTTTTTCCTTCCTTCTTTCCTCCCTTCCTTGTTTCTTTCCTGTTCTATATCTTGTCCTAAATTGATACAGCTATTAGTCCATAATATTTTCTATCACAAACCAATACAGTGTACGCCACAGGTTGCACTGTTATGGGCCATCTCTAGAACCAAAGGCTTTGAACTCTTAGGTCAGTTAGCACTCCATTTAGTTTATTCCATTTAGCTTAGATGTATCATGAATGTCAACATCAGAGAGCGTAGTGAGAACTGGATAAGACAATGACCACAATGCAAAAATAACTCATATGTATAAATAGTACAGCCCATTTTAAAAGTTAATATTAATTACATTCTAAATTCTGCATGTGCAACTTAAGAATATATTTTATGGACAAAGTCCCACAAGAATAAGGAAACTCTGAACCAGGAGTCATGGAAGCAAAACCCAAGCTCTACTACTTTCTTTTTTTAATTCAATATATTTTTATTTACATTTCAAATGATTTCCCCTTTCATGGTTCCCCACTCCACAAAAGTCCCATAAGTCCTCTTCCCTCTCCCTTTTCCCCCATCCACCCCTTCTCACTTCCCTGTTCTGGTATTCCCCTACACTGCTTCACTGAGCCTTTCTAGAACCAGGGGCCACTCCTCCATTCTTCTTGGACATCATTTGATATGTGGATTATGTCTTGGGTATTCCATGTTTCTAGGTTAATATCCGCTTATCAGTGAGTGCATACCATGATTGATCTTTTGAGACTGGGTTACCTCACTTAGTATGATGTTCTCCAGCTCCATCCATTTGTCTAAGAATTTCATGAATTCATTGTTTGTAATGGCTGAGTAGTATTTCATTGTGTATATATACCACATTTTTTGTATCCATTCCTCCTTTGAGGGACATCTGGGTTCTTTCCAGCTTCTGGCTATTATAAATAGGGCTGCTATGAACATAGTGGAATATGTATCCTTATTACATCTAACAGAGGGCTAATATCCAATATATACAAAGAACTTAAGAAGTTCGACTATAGAGAAACAAATAACCCTATTAAAAATGGGGTACAGAGCTAAACAAATAACTTTCACCTGAAGAACTTCGGATGGCTGAGAAGCATCTTAATAAATGTTCAATATCATTAGTCATTAGGGAAATGCAAATCAAAACAATCCTGAGATTTCACCTCGCACCTGTCAGAATGGCTAAGATTAAAAACTCAGGAAACAGCAGGTGTTGGCGTGGATGTGGAGAAAGAGGAACGCTCCTCCACTGCTGGTGGGGTTGCAAATTGGTACAACCACTCTGTAAATCAGTCTGGAGGTTCCTCCGAAAACTGGGCATGTCACTTCTGGAGGACCCTGCTATACCACTTCTGGGCATATACCCAGAGGATTCCCCAGATCTACTACTTTAAAGGCAGGGCAAGTATGGAGTCGATCCTCTGGCTGCTGGCTGCGGCTGGAGTGGACAAGAGAGCAAAATGAGAAGTTGCAAAAGGATGGATGAATGCCTGCTTTTTGTTCAAGTACTTTTTCTTGAAATAGATGGAATGCTGCTGACACAGACCAGGGCCATCCTCAGCTACCTCACTACCAAGCCCAACTTGTATGGAAGGACCTGATGAAAGACTCAGGATTGACATGTATGTGGATGGCACCCATGACCTGATGATGATGATTGCAGCAGCTCCATTTAAACCCCTCAGGAAAAAGAGGGGAGCTATATTTTAATAGGGATGAAAGCTAAGAACCAGTTACTTCCCAGTGTGTGAAAAGATTTTAAAAGACCACCGAGAGGCTTCTCTTGTTGGCAACCAACTCAGCTGGGCAGACATACAGCTGTTAGAAGCCATTTTGATGGTAGAAGAACTCAATGTTCCTGTGCTGACTGACTTCCCTTTGCTGCGGGTGCTTAAGACAAGACTCGGCAACATTCCTGCAATTAAGAAGTTCCTGCAGCTCTGAAGTCAACGGAAGCCTTCTCCAGAAGGCTACTAGGTTCAGGACCATCCTGAAGTTCTAGTTGCAGCATGCTTTAAGGTGACTACTGTAAGGTTCCAATAGCAGTGTCACCATAGGCCAGCTGAAGAGCATTCCAGAAGCAAGGTATAGATCCCAAGAGTAATGGTCTTCCAACAACAAAACCACTCTCTCCACAATGACAAATGCCAATCAAATACAGTGAAAAAATCTTTCTCTCTGTCTCTCTCTCTCTCTTTTTCACTCTCTCTCTCTATAAATACATACATACATACATATATATATGTGTGTGTGTGTATGTATATATATGTATGTACACACACATATATATATATATATATATATAATGGAATATGTGTCTTAGCTATGTGTAACTTTAGAAAGTAGGTTTTTTATACTTATTTCTTCAGTTCTCAAAAATATAAATATATATTAAAACATTAAAAATTAATTAGAATTATAAACTAATATTATTTGCTCCTCACATTCAAGTGTAAGACTATATAAATTATATACATAATGCAAATTTAAAAATTAAATATGGTTAATAAAAGTATGAAAAATGTACCCTCGGCTAAATTTTTGATTACCATAAATAAGTAACTTAGTAGTATTATTTGACCTTGGCCATATGAATCACTTTTTATGTATTCTAAAGTTCTAAAGCTTTACCTATAGATTTTATATGTTTCCTGGAAATGTTTAATTTTATTTCTGCGTCTTAACCTTGGCTCTATTATGCATGTAATCTATGCTTATGTTCATCTCTCCAAACTACATATATAAAACCTTTATATAAAAATAAACTCATATGTTTTTATTATGACTAACTTAAGGATAAAGTTACAGTGAGGAAAGGACATTGTGTCTGTGAAGAATTTTTCTAAACTTTATATTTTTTCTATATTCATATTCATGTGGAGATAGCAATAAATTAATTAAATATATAAACAAATTCCAACAAACCAACATCATGGCATATAGACTTACAGGATTAAATAAACAAAAATTATTGTGACCGGACACCACACTGAGTGTCCCACATCAACCAGAGCCATCTCTTCAGCAGCCTTGCTGAACATCTTTGTAGGTAAATGTGCTGCCTGCTTTTATGATGCAATCTGTTTTAAAGAAGATTTGATAGAGCAGAAATGGAGTGAAACTGCAAGCTTAGATTTTGTTAACTGCTTCCTCAACTACACTGTTTTCTTTATCAAGTTACAGGGCACAGAGAATATAGCATTTAACAAAATAACACAAAATCAAATGCAAAGAATTTGAATTGAGATGTAAAATAATGCCAATGTATTTACCCCTCAGTATTTTGAATCATTCCCCATTTGTTAGACAGCTTGTGAAGCTCTAAGAAATATAAAGATAAACCAGGAACCCACCTTAGTTGATAGTCTCACTGTTATAGGCAGTTTCTGTGGATGACTGGGTAACACAGTGAACATCATGACTTCTCCACACATGCTAATTTGTTCCTTTTCTCATTGTCATGACAAAATGACTAACAAGAAAAATGGAGGGAAGGAAGAATATATTTTGATTGATGGTGTCTGAACGACTGTGGTTAATCATGGTATGGAATACTTGGTGGAACAGTTCTGAAATAAAGGAAGAGTATAACTGTGGTATCTTCCACCCTGATAACTCTTAGGAAGGAACTAGTGGGCACAATTAGTAACCGGGCCATTATCCTCCAAAGAGTTTGCCCCACTTTTAAAAAATTTCCTAACCTCTTAGCACAGTACCATCAGCTGGAGGGCAAGGGTTCAGATATGTGACTTGATGGTGGTCATTTCATATTCAAAACATAACCCACGAGTGAAAAAAAACCATGAAAAAAATAGATAATTTTCTTTTCTTCTGTATAATTATAGAGAAATTGAAAATTAAAATTCAAAAGTCACTTTACATGAACATATCATGGCATTTAAGTTGACCTTAGTAACAAATACTATCTTTAGATTCAGCAAAGTATATCATTTTTATGACTGAAGTAAAAACAAACAAACAAAAAAACAAAAAAAATCATTAAGGGGGTGGGCAACACAGGATGAAGCTAGTTAATACTGCACAGTGGATAGGGAAGAGGACCTATCCATTACAGGCACATGAGACCACTCTAGTGAGTGTCTGTTCTCATCATAGACTGCTAGGGAAGGAAGACTGAGAATCCAGTGATGATGTTAGCACCTAGGGATTTATGTTTTAATCGGGGGTACCACTAATTGATTTCAGGAGGTTCTGGTTGACTTTGTTTTTTGTCTGTTTAAGATTTTTTTTAAGGACATCAAATTGGCAGGACTATATGAATAGAAGGCATTCTGAGGGGACAGAGTTAGGAAGTACAAGTAACTGAAATACTTTGATACCTTCCTGGTATGTATGCATGCATGGAATTCTCAAAGAATTGATAGAATATTGTAGTAAAAGAATTGAGACCATTTGTTTAGCTATGTTGACAGCAGCTTTATTTATCATAGTGAGAAAATGCAAACAACTTCAACTGAAGAATGGATAGAGAATATGGTACGTCTACACAATGAAATAGTATTCAGCCATTAAAAACAAAGACATCATGCATTTTACAGGCAAATAGATGAAACTTAAAGATGTCATCCTGAGTGAGGTATCCCAGATTTAAAAGGACAGGCATGGTATGTACTCACTTATAACTGGATATTAGCTATAAAGAATACCCACACACATAGAAAATCCACACTATACTGGACAGACCCAAAGAAGCTAAATAAGAGGAAGGCCAAAGCAAAAATACTTGAATCTCACTTAGAAGGGGGATATATAATAGTTATAGGAGGCTGATGGAGGGAGGGTCGTGGTTTGGAGGAGGGACAGGGAAGCAAATGGGGTTGGGTGAGGGAAGAGACAAGAGAGAGCCAGAGGGCCAGGAAAATGAACAGAAATCTGCAGCTGGTGTGCATGGAACCTGGGGGGATCTTGAGGATATTACAGAAACCTGGAAAGTGGGAGGATCCCCAGAAATCAATAGGGGTGAGCTTAGCTGAGACTCACAGCAATGTGGATATAGAATCTGTAAAGTTCACCTCCTAAAACCATGTAGGAAGCCCAAAGGAACGATAGGGACACCAACCTACTCACAAAACTTTCCACCCAAGAACACCAATAGCTCATGCTCTAAGATCAAGAATTGACAAATGGGATCTCAAAAAACTGCAGAGTTTCTGTAAGGCAAAGGACATTGTCAAAAGTATAAAACGGCAACTAACAAGTTGGGAAAAGATCTTTACCAACAATACATCTGACAGAGGGCTTATATCCAAGATATAAAAAGAACTCAAGAAGGTAGTCTCCAGAGAGCAAATATCCCCCTAGATCTAAACAAAGAATTTTCACCTGAAGAAATTCGGATGGCCGAGAGATACCTTATGAAGTGCTCAACATCATTAGTCATTAGGGAAATGCAGATCAAAACAACCCTGAGATTTCACCTTACACCAGTCAGAATGGCTAAGGCCAAAAACTCAGGAGACAGCAGGTGTTGGCAAGGATGTGGAGAAAGAGGAACACTCCTCCACTGCTGGTGGGGCTGTAAGATGGTACAACCCACTTTGGAAATCAGTCTGGCGGTTCCTCAGAAAACTGGACATGACACTTCCAGAGGACCCTGCTATACCTCTCCTGGGCATATACCTCAAGGATTCCCCAGCATCCAATAAAGACACATGCTCCATTATGTTCATAGCAGCCTTATTTATAATAGCCAGAAGCTGGAAAGAACCCAGATGTCCCTCAAAGGAGGAATGGATACAGAAAATGTGATATATTTACACAATGGAATACTACTCAGCAATTAGAAACAATGAATTCACAAAATTTTTAGGCAAATGGTTTGATCTGGAAAATATCATCCTAAGTGAGGTAACCCATTCACAAAAGAATACACATGGAATGCAGTCTCTGATAAGTGGATATTAATTAGCCCAGAAGCTCTGAATACCCAAGGCACAAATCGCATAACAAATGACTCCCATGAAGAAGTATGGAGAGGGTCCTGATCCTGGAAAGGATCGATCTAGCATTGGAAGGGAATATAAGGACAGAGAAAAAGGAGGGAGGTGATTGGAGAAGGGATGGAGAGAAGAAGGTTTATGGGACATATGGGGAGAGGGGATCCGGGAAATGGGAAATCATTTGGAATGTAAACAAAGAATATAGAAAATAAAAATATTTAAAAAAATGGGGTATAGAGCTAAACAAAGAATTTTCACCTGAGGAATATCAAATGGCTGAGAAGCACCTAAAGAAATGTTCAACATCCTTAGTCATTAGGGAAATGCAAATCAAAACAACCCTGAGATTTCACCACACACCAGTTAGAATGACTAAGGTCAAAAAGTCAGGAGAAAACTAGTGCTGGCAAGAATGTGGAGAAAGAGGAACACTCTTCCACTGCTGGTGGGGTTGCAAGCTGGTACTACCACTCTGGAAGTCAGTCTGACGGTTCCTCAGAAAACTGGGAATGATACTTCCAGAGGACCCTGCTATACCACTCCTGGGCATATACTCAGAGGATTCTCCAGCATGTAATAAGGACACATGCTCCACTATGTTCATAACATCCCTATTTATAATAACCAGAAGCTGGAAAGAACCCTGATGTCCCTCAATGGAGGAATGGATACAGAAAATGTTGTATATATACACAATGGAGTACTCTTCATCCATTAGAAACAATGAATACATGAAATTCTTAGACAAATAAATGGAACTGGAGAACATCATTCTAAGTGAGGTAACCCAGTCTCAAAAGAACACACATGGCATGCACTCACTGATAAGCAGATATTAGCCTAGAAGCCTGGATTGCCAAAGAAAAAATTCACATATTAAATAAAGCACAAGAAGAAGAAAGGAGTGGCTCCCAGTCCTGGAAAAGCTCAGTGCAGCAGTGTACGGGAATACCAGAACAGGGAAGTGGGAAGGGTTGGACTGGGGAACAGGGGGAGGGAAGAGGGCTTATGGGACTTTTGGGGAGGGGGTCCAGGAAAGAGAAAAATCACTTGAAATGTAAATAAAGAATATATCAAATTAAAAAAAATAAGAAAGAAATACAGGGACAGGGGACATAGAATCTGAAAAAATAGCCACTAAATGACTGTCCAACTGGAGACCCATTCCATGAGCGAGCACCAGTCCCTGACACTATTAATGATACACTGTTATGCTTGCAGGCAGAAGCCTATCATACCTGTCCTCTGAGAGGCTCTATCCAGCAGCTAACTAAAACAGATGCAAAGACCCACATCAAAACATTAGACAGAGTTTGGAGACTCTTAAAGAAGTGTTGTGGGAAGAATTTGGGGAAATAGATGAAGGGCATAGAAACTCCATTGGAAGATGAACAGTGTGAACTAACATGGAACCTTGGGGTCTCTTAGATACTGAACCACCCACCAAAGAGCTTACATAAGCTGGACCTAGGCAACTTGCACATATGTAGCAGATGAGCAGTTAGGTCTTTATGTGGAACCCCCAACACCTGGAGCAGGGGTTATCCCTAAAGCCGTTGCCTGTTTGTGGAATAGGCTACTTTACCTAGGCAGCCTTGTTTGGCATCATGGGAGAAGATGTGCCTAGCGCTGCAGATACTTGATGTGCCAGGTTTGGAGTATATCAAGGGGCTACTCAATTCTCTCTGAGGAGAAGGGGAAGGAACTTTGCAAGGGGTGCTATGAGAGGGGGCAGCAATCAGGATGTAAAGTGAATTAATTAATTAACTGAAGAAATTGAGATAATAATGAAAGAAAGAATATCACAAAAATATCCTCATCCAAGGGCCATATTCAATATATGCTATATTGTCTATTATAATTATAATTATAATTGATACTGTTCTGTAAATTGGAAACATTACTTTCTTTCCAAAAACATTAAACTATGTTAAAACTTTGTATCAATAATATGATCACTAAACATAACTATGCAAATGGCATTGCTAAATCTCGTCTGTTTAGGAGCCAGCACGCACTGAAAAAAATGACTTTTTTCTTAGGAACTGCAGCAGAAATGAAATTCTCATCACATCCACACAACCATAGATAAAGGGACATATGATCTTATATAGACAGTTGGCCATGGCAGCAGCAAATCTACTACGATAATTATAAAGCCTCTAATTTCCCCCCATTAAAAATGAAAAACATGAAGGTAACCTAGAGGACATCAGAGAGCACACAACATCAAGTGGAGTATGATTCTCTGAACTGGACCTTATTCAAGGGATTCCAAATCTGTGTGTATAACTTTACATTTATTTGAAAGAATTGTTATTAAATATACTTAGAAGCAACTACAACTTTTTAAACAAAATTGTAGTTAGTGGTGTAGTGTTTATTTCTGTTTCCATACCTCTGGTTAAATGATACACTAAATGTTTTTTCTACTAGTTTATCTTAGTGAAAATAAACAATGTCTTTGGAGGCATTTGAATAGTACAAAAAGCTGTTCAGAACAATGAGTTTCAAATGTAAGATTTATTTTTAACTTTAATATGAGGCAAATATTCTTGGTAAATTCTGAAGAAATGCTTCTAAACTGACGGTTTCCTAATCAAGTTTAAACTTCCTATCTTACATAATACCTTGTATATTTGCAAGTTACTTAAATACTAATTTTTAGGGCAATATATTAAATGGTAATATCAAGTTGTTAAAAATTTAGATTTTCAACGATTGTCTATTAAAAACTGGAAAAAATGAGTATAAGTTTAAATGCTAAATAATGTCTATTAAAAACTGGAAAATGAGTGTAAGTTTAAATGCTAAATAAACTTCAATTCACATTGCCACATTCATTAACTAGTGATGTACACTAATACAAGTTCATTGATCTTCTTCACCCTCTCCCTTGTGAGTAATTTTCTTCTTAAAGAGACATCATTAGCTACAATAAGTGGTGGTTTTCCACTTCAACAAATGAGTCTGGCTTGACTGCAGAAACATCCAGTTAATAATGAAATATAAAGCGACTTACACAATTTTTATACTGTGACATCTAAGTCATTGCAATCCTGGAAAATTATTCTATCTGTAGTCATTCAGAGATGATCTATCTTCAAATGTACATCTTCAGGATATTGATTAAACCAGCAGAAAATCATATATATTTCCCATAGCCTCTTCTTTTATATTTGACATAGAAAATTTTAAATATATATTATAATATTAATGGTTTTTAAACAAATATTCATTTGATTAATGCCATAATGAAGCAAGTTTAAAACTTTCATTGACTTAAATATATAGTATCATAAAAAACCCTTCTTCAAGTTTTCTATTGATAGCAATAATTCTTTTTACCTTCTATCACACACATACACACACACACACACACACACAGTGTACACAATGGAGGAAAAACTATTTAAGTGCTTTATTTCAGATTGTATTCTATAAAGACATATTTCAATTTTAATTATGTGTACCTATGTATGAGTTTGGGCATGTGAGTAAAGGGACCTGTTGTGGCCAGAAAAGGAATAGATTCCCTAGAGCACGAGCTACAAACAGCTGTATTTGTTTGATTTGGTGATGGGAACTGAACTGAGAGCCTCTGAAAGAGCAGTTTGTGCTTTTAATTACAGAATCATCTCTTCAGACCTCTTGGTATATTTTCAACGTGCTGTTAATTTGTTAATAATAATAACCATCCATTAACTTCAATGGATTATTATCATGCAATACAGACACAACATTAAAGCCATACGTTCGGATAAAATTGGTAATATTGTTAAAGATGCTTTCTGCATCCTTCTCACATTTACTCAATAGCATTAACTACCTCAACTAAGGGGAAATTGTAAAGCCAAACAAGGCTAGAAAGAGTTCTACGAATTTAAAAGCTTAGGGCATTTTATTGCTAATTTCTTAAACCTAAACTGTCTAGAGAAGCAGCAGACACAGGGAGCAGAAAGCCAAGATAGTATACACTGGAGAGGGAAAGGAAGCATGCTAGCCACGTGAAGACTGAATCAAGAAGGCTCACTTCCATGTCTACTGTAAGGTAAACATAGGAGCAAGCCCAGAATCCACAGGGACACAGCTGTGACCCATGTCAGATATTCATCCAGTTAAATGTGCCTTGTATTTTTGGAGATGTGGGCTATCTCATTCAGCCTAAATACTTTAGTATGTTGAGAAAGACTGATGAAACCAAACTTCATGATCTGATGATCCAGTAAGCAAAGGTAAGCTTAACTTGGAATAATTCCAATGAACAAGACCAACCACAGCCAGGGGAAATTTTCACTTGTAGAATACATTATCCAAATGGATCCAAGCAGAGAATGAAGTATGCCATTGTAAATGCCTATGAGTTCTGTACAGAATTAAGCTCCATTTACCGCCTCTGTTGCACTAGCTTGAAGTATTTATATGAATCAATTGGTTCTCTGAGAGCAGACACAAGGTCCTGAGACTTGTCTGCTGAACTTTAGGAAGACAGATATGACAGACGTCAGATGAACACATAGAACACCAGATACATAATCTCAATGTGTTTCAGTATGAAAATCCATTTATACCATAGAATTCTAGGTAGATTTGATTAGAATTGCTAAGAAGACAAACCTATTCTTGTCCAACTTCCTTTTGCTCTTCCTTATATGAGTATTTCTAAAAGCATCCTTTAAGGATGTCATTATAAATCCCATTTTTAAAAAGTCCAAATGGTGACATAAAGATGATGTCTGAAATGTTTTTAATTCAGAGTCTCATGGTAGGGAGAGTTGGTAGAGATGTGAATATAATCCTGGATTGAGAAAGAGTATCTCTTTCTGAAATGAAATATTTGGATGGTCTTAGTTCAATTATTCAGGTAAATGGTATATTTCCAAGACGATATTTGACTCTATATTCTGGGAATCTTCTAGTCTCCACCCACATATTTGGTCTTACAACTTATAGAAATTATATGTAATGATGCCAGTTTAGATTTAGTATGGTTTCCTGGCTTTTGATGATGAGAAATTTCTAATGTAGAATATTGAGATAATGTGTTAAAATGAATTATAACTATATGGTAAGTCTGCTGTATAATGTTTGGGAAAATCCTAGTTACTAATTCCTTTCTGTGGAAGTTACAAAATATAGATATGATACTGGTCACTGTACAAATGGAGAAACTTTGTTTTTATTCATTGCTTATGTTTTTCTCAAGTGACTCATTGGACTCTATTCCTAACTCCAAAAATCTCTTTCTTATCAGGTATCGCTGTAATATCATATTAGTTAAATTATTATGTACATTTTTCAAAAGTGCTTTAACTTTATTTTAATTTTCGCTTTAAGTGTTCTTAGTGATATGACAGTTACATACTAATATGGTCCATATGAAATTTGCTTTACGTAGAACAATCGATACAGTTAAATCTTTCAAATATCTTTTTCTAGATTTTTAAGTTTGAATTTAATGGATCAGAAAACATTTTATTCAATTTCTGCTTTATTTTCTTTTCCATTGAAATAGTTATATAATCTTGGTTTTTATTCTTATATTTTATTAAATAGCATTCACGATAATTAAACAGTACATAAAATTCTGAATATATATAATAAATATTTGTTCTCTTATAGCATTTCCTTTTTAGTGTAAGGGAACATCCTTGAACAAGAAAGATCTTTTCAGTGCAGATGCCTGGCAGATTGTATCATTATATACTACTAAGGTATGTACTATAATTTCAAAATGGAAAATTGTTATTCATACCTTCAAATAACTCCTTAACAATTATAATAGATTCATTAAAACCTTAAAGAACTAAATGTAAGAAGATGAATATTAAAACACTTTTAGATATTGATAAATATTTCTAAAATGAAATATTATTATAAAGCAAAGCTTAAACATTAAAATCACAAGGAATTTTGGATTATGAAGCCACTTACATAGATAATGACCGCATCAGGATATTCATATCTAATTACATCAAAAAATTTCAATCATATCATATTAAAATGATCTCTTTAAGACAATAAACTTGATCTTTATACATTAATATTTTCCATCAAATCATAAATTTAATGAAAGGAAAATGGAGATACTGGGTTGTTATAATTATCTTTAAGCTTGAAAGTTATTTCAGAAATTTTTCACTGTGAAGGCTGAGAAACTATTGCCACGTCTAATCAAAGAAAAGAATGCTTGAATCCTTACAAACAGTGATAGCAGAGAGAATTGCATCATTTTTTAAAAAAAAATCAAACAAACTTTAACAGTGATGGTTTCACAGATAATATATATATTTTTTTTATTAAATATACAGGGTGACTGACATTCATTTCCTTTATATCCTTACCTGATATGAATCTTTAATTTTTAGTACATTCTTTTCATAAAAGTATTTGTCACAAAATGTTCATGAATTTAGCATCTATCAAATTCTTAAGGTATAAGATAACCCTTTGAATGACAGCCCCAACCATAAACATTTGCACAAAGGATGCAAAGTAGAAAATGGAATTGAAAGTATTAATCATACCACCCTAATCCTTTCAGTCCATTCCTATGCGTATGGGTGTCTATATATGTATTCATTGAGAGCAGAGCATTAGCTAACATACAGATGAGCAGGCAAGCTCTGGAATAGTCACCATTGTCAGGTGCTGTGGAGCAATTTCCTCAATTTGAAACATCTGCTCCTGGAGAGAAGAGGGAGGACCATAAAATTCAGAAGTAAACTGAATTCAAAAGTCCCAGAAACTTGTCATGAGTCTCTGGTTACCTAAGCAGTAAACACTTGCTGGGCAAAAGTGATGGTTACTGGCGGAGCAGCCTGTCAGTCCTGCAGAGAGCCCTGGAGTTGCTGCTAAGTTGGATTGTTGAGTGCAGGAGCAGCATTTGAGTCGCCCAGGATCCTGTAAGTAAGCCCTCCAGTTGCATTTGGTTTGTCAAGTCTGACTTTGATGGATCATTACATTGATTTGTCATTAGATTTCTATCTGCAGCTACTACATTTTTATTCACTTCTCTGCTAAAAAAAAAAAAAAAAAAAAAAAAAACAACCCAAAAAACAAAAAACAAAACAACAACAACAAAAAACAAACATCAGACAGGAACAATTATGGGTCAGGGTTTTGACTGTTGGATGGCACCCCCTCCCTCACTTGATACTGTCTTTCTGTTGGAGGTCTGCTCTCCACACTGTCAGGCATTACATCTATGGTCTCTCTGGGTTCTGAGAGTCTCTCACCTACTAGGTCTCTGGTGCATTCTTGGAGGGTCCCCCCAACCTCCTACCTCCAGAAGTTGCCTGTTTCCTTTCTTTCTGCTGGCCCTCAGGAATTCAGTCCCTTTCCCTCACTCAATACCATATCAGGTTCCCCTCTCTCACTCAACCCCCCAACCCATCTACTTTCCCTCCCAAATCCTTCCCTCCCTCCCCACTTGTCATTTCTTTCTTCTCCCTCCCAAGTAGGATTAAGGTGTCCTCACTTGGGCCCTTCAGGTTGTTGAACTTTTTGAGTTCTGTGGGCTGTCTCTTGGGTATTCTGTACTTTTTTTTTTTTTTTTTTTTTTTTTGGCTAATATACACTTATTAGTGAGTACATACCATGCATGTCCTTTTGGGTCTGAGTTACCTCACTCAGTACCCATATTTGCTCTTGTCTGAAAGAACTGCAGAGATGGAAATAAAGAGGACCCTGAGGAAAAAAGGTCCCCAAAGTGGGATCCAGCTCAAGGGGAGTTCCCAAGGCCTGAAACTTACTGAGGCTATGGAGTGCCCACAAACGGGACCTATCATGACCACACTCCAAAGACCCAACAAGCAGCTGAAAGAGTCAGATGCAGATATTTGCACCCAATCAATGGACAGAAGCTGCTGACCCTTGCGGTTGAATTAGGGAAAGGCTGGAAGAAGCTGAAAAGGAGGGTCACCCTGTAGGAGGACTAGCAGTCTCAATTAAGCCAGATCCCTGAGATTTCTCAGACACTGGACCACCAACCAGGCAGCATACACCAGCTGATATGAGGCCCTATAACACATCCAGCAGAAGACTACTGGGTATGGGTTCAGTCAGAGAAGAGGCACTTAATCCCCAAGAGACTGGAGTCTCCAGGGAGTTTAGAGGTCTGGTTTGGTGGGTGGTGGGTGGTGGGAATATCCTTGGGGAGACAGTGGTTTGGGGAGGAGGTATGGGATATGGAATAGTTGGAGGGAGGATGGAGGCAGATTAAAATCTGTAGTGTAAATAAATAAATAAAATAAATGAATATATAAATGACAATAAAAAGAAAAGTAAACACCAGCCAATTCAAAGTATAAACTACGGTATCTGCTTTGAAGACTAACAAAACTCAAAATTCTGATATTTCAGCAAACAGAGTAGAATTATTACTTTGGTCAAACACTGTCACCCAGGATACCTTTATGATTATTCTGCTCTGTGCCTTACAATTCGGAATATATTTTTCTGCTAGAGTGCTGCATAATGCTAAGCTAAAGTGTATTACTAATTATTAAGATTTATAAATTATTTAAATATTTAAAAAATGATACAGTTCAAGATTAGAATTACAAAAGGATAAGTACAACTTAAAAATTCATGAAAATGGACATTATATAATTATAGTATTTGGAAAAAATAAAATCAATATCACAGTATTTCCAAATTATGAGAACAATAAGGAATATTTTGGACTTCATGATGGTAATGAAGGTGGTCGAAAATACACTGATTAAATACTGAATGTTGTTAGTTTTAACTACCCCAAAGTGAAAAAGGAAATGGAGAAGGATGAGTGGAAGGTTAAAAACTGCATAGAAGACACTAAGGTTATTTCTGCCTGGGCACTCAGGATAAGCAGAAGGCAGTTCACACTGGATATGTAATTAAGGGTGCATGAGCAATGGATTGGTGAGTGGCTAATGCACAAATATTTGGAGCTGCATCCTCTGAGTATTAGAACAGATTGAAGACATCCATTTTCTCCACTACCAGAGCCTTCTGGGGCCATATGAAGCACAAATTACTAAAATAACCGACAACCCTACACTTCTGAAATTGAAGCAATGATTCTGGGTTATTAAAACACTAATAAGTTTAACCTCACCAGCCTGGTAAGATCAACAGGACTTTAGGAGGATCAGACTAATTTCAGTGTAAAGCTTTTGTCGTGTAGTTGAACATCCATGCCATTCCTATGACATACAATGAGAACATCTATAAGCATGTGCTTCTTAAGAATATATGAGATGGTCATCTTCATCATTAATTAGAGAAAGAGATTAGATAGACAAAGAGAGTTATGTAAATGATTTCTGAACTTCTTTGTAACAGAGACAAAAATATTTTGGACTGCATATTTTGAAAGCATAAACCTCTCCCCCCGAAAAAAATCATGTTGAATGCCAAAATTATCCAGATTAAAACAGAAACATATATGAACAAATATGCTTGATGTTTAATATCACTAGATTTTTTAATTTGTATATGATCTCTATAAGGTTTTCAAAGACTTGTCAAGTGTGAAAGATACTCTGACATTTTCTATCAAATAATATACACGTAATCATTCACACGGGTGTGTATCATCTCATTTGATAGAAGTAATAGATTCTCTCATTTATATTGTTTACATTGCTGGTTATTTTATATTATTTATTATTATTTTATATTTATTTATATTATTTACATGCTGGTTATATTTTGTTTCTAATTTATTTGAGACACAACACAGAGCTAAATATTTATCCTTGAAGTATACATTATAGCTTACATATCTTTATGAAATATTTGTTAAACTTTAAAAAAAACTGATTGTATTTGTGTTATCTATGTATTAATCGTTTATGGTTGGTTGACTTACCATAGTCAACATATTGTAGAAATGAGGAGGAATGCAAAACTGACTTGACAAGATCATGTTTATATAGGCACATGTGTGTGGGCATTTGAGAGACACCAGTGTTTGTAAGTATGTGCACATGGCTATCAACTAAAGAGAATGTGGTGAACACTGAATTTTACCAGAACCATTTAGTATTTAATCAGGTAATAATCTATGGAGATCATTAAGAAATCAAAAACAAATAATTAAGAACTTGACCTTGTATTCCACTGGCACAACAGCCTGGTTTTCTTCAACCTGGAAAAATAATTGGACTATTTATATAGAAACAGATGATAGTTATATAGAACTGTGAATTGAAATGAAATGATTTCTTTATCTTTGCTTGTTTATATAAAATAATATTTCTCCAATCTTCCTCATCAAAGAAGGTAATGAGCTGAAAAAAATGTTTTAGTATGAAAAAAACATTTGACTTAAAAATATGTGACCTAGGAAGCTAATATGAGTTTGGGCCTCAACCACAGATCTTTGCGAAGTCTATGGAATAATCTACTTATTGCAATAAGATTTCCCATTTCATGGACCATTAAGTTTTGTCAAGTTATTAAGATGTCCTACTAAGATCAGGAACAAGGGCAATATAAAACGACTTTGTACCTGTAAGATACATAAAGGTATATCCTGTCCAGTTTAGTTCATCTACTCTGCTCATGTCTCCAGGAAAGAAAATTCTATCTAATTGTTCTAAATGACAGAAACATTTTTCACGGCATGTAAATTTTATCTCAGTAAAACACCAGATCATTTTTTTGTTATAAGCCCTTAGCCAGCTGAAATAAATCTTCTCTTTTATATCTTACCATCATAGTATTTATACATAGGCCCATGTTCCCCTTCTGTCATCCTCTCCTGTAGCCATATATATTACATGTCCTTGACTTCTCCATCAGATTATAGGTTTCTTTTCTCTTATCATTTTTATAATCATTGGAATGACTCTAATCTTTTTGTCAGAGAAGAGGTAGGAGGAAAAAGAAGAAAGAAAAACCCAGAGTCACATGTGAAAGTTATAAATATTTTCTTTGTGCTAAAAGACATACAATTTCTATTATATCCCAACACAACTACCTGAATTTTAAAGAAAACATGGAAAATATTTTAAATGAATTTATTTTTTAATTAGATAAAAAAAACATCAAATATCCTTTGTATTTTAAAATCACATGCTACTTAAAATCTTATTGGGGTAAAATATGAATACATACTAAAGTAATAGTACAATTAATAAAAAGCTCTGTTTTGAAGTGTCTATACATTATTTATTTATGAGTATAATTACTATTGTTTTTGTTATATGTCTGGTGTTTGTATGATAGGAATGTGTTTGAGAGAGGCAGAGGAAGTGAGAGAGAGAGAGAGGGAGGGAGGGGGCCCAAGAGAGAGAGTCACATGGGCCGAAGTGCAGTCAAGGACAGCTTTGTAGAGTCTGTTATGTCCTTCCACAATTACAAGGTTTGTCCATGTTAAGCTCAGGTCATTAGGCTTGAATCATAAGACAGCCTGCCCCACAGGTTTGTAAATGTTTGCATGTTGTAAATCTGCAAATGGAATATTTGGCGTAGCACTGATTAATTAATATGGATTCTTGTATAAAATCACTCTCTAAGTTTTGGAGTCAGAGTTTGTGTGTGCACGACTGAAAGGAGCTTCAAAGTATTTACACTTCAAGCTCAGCAAGACTTTGAGACAGGGAGAAAGAACGCATAAGCTAAGTAATTTTATATGTATAGAAGTGTAGGTACTCTTATGCTAAAGGGTATAATGATCAGTACTAAATGTTCCCACACAGCATTGCCATGTGTCATACCTGTTTTCTCTTTTACAGCAAGACGGACATTCCAGCATAGAAACTCCTTGCTTCCTTCTCCTTTTTTGCCCTCCACTCTCTACCAGCATTTCTTCTTCCAACTCCTCCTGTGCATCTTCCACTCTCAACCTGATGGCCTCTTTTTCTTTAATTGCTACTGTTACACACATATATGTGCACATATAAAAACACAAACATTCTGAGTTAATTTTTGTCTTTTGTGTGTACATAATTTTAGTAATAATTACTTTGTACTAGACACCTAATAAAGGACCTCCTCCCGGGTGAAGCCTCCTCTCCCTCTCTCAGAAGTTATTAGTTGCCTGTAGTACTTTGTTTAGGGTAGGGTGTTGATTATTTCCGCTTCCATATTCTAGAACATGAGGGAATCTGTTATGGCACTGTCTCTCCTAGAAATGGCCACATAAACAAAGCATGAATGAATAATAGTGATATCGAGGAAGTTCTTTTTTAAAAATAACAAATATTTGGAGAGATTGTCATTGTTCACAGCCAGATTGGCAATGCACGTTTATTTATTCACATTTTTTATCATATTCTTTCTGACTCAATGGGTTTTTTTTTTTCCTCCTTTTCAGATTCTTGAGGCTTCCAGATGAAGAACTTACTCCTTATACTGTTTTTTATTCTTTTTTGATGTTTCTAATAATTCATTTCCATTTCCATTTGGGCACAGAGAACACAATGTTGTGTGACATACATTTATTGCATAGTTTTATATCATTCCTAGTAACTAAAGGATTTTAATATTTAATGGACTTCAATGATGAAAATAAAGCATGTTTAATAATCATTCATGGTTCTTATGTTTCTGGAGTAAAGCACTAGTTACTGAAATAGAAGGTATGTATGTATTAATAGTTAGTGCCAAATGCTAAGAAGAGGTCCACATGCCTGTTAGCTCTTCTGAAGGTTATTTTTTTTCTATATTTTCTTTATTTCCATTTCAAATGTTATCCCTTTCCCAGGTTTCCTGCTGGAAACTCCCTATCCCCTCCCCCTGCTTCAATAAGGGTGTCCTACCAGGCATCGACCCACTCCCGCCTCCCTCCCCTCCCATTCCATATACCGGGGCATTAGAGCCTTCACAGGACCAAGGGCCTCTCCTCCCATTGATACACAACAAAGCCATCCTTGGCTACATATGAGGGTGGAGCCATGGATCACTCCATGTGTACTACTTGGGTGCTGGTTTTGACCCTGGGAGCTCAGGGGTGGGGAGGGTGGGAGGGTAGAAGGGTCTGGTTGGTTGATATTGTTGTTCCTCCTAAGGGGCTGTAAACCTCTTCAGCTCCTTCAGTCCTTTCTCTAGCTCCTCTATTGGGGACCCTGTGCTCAGCACAATGGTTAGCTGCTGGCATTTGCTTCTGTATTTGTCAGACTCTGGAAAATTTGTGTTTCTCAAGTGACAGCTATATCAGGCTTTTGCCAGCAAGCACTTGTCATCCACAGTAGTGTCTGCATTTGGTGGCTGTGTATTGGATGGATCCCCAAGTAGGTTAGTCTCAGGATGGACTTTCCTTCAGTCTCTGCTCCATACTTTGTCTCCACATTTGCTCCTGTGAGTATTTTGTTCCCCCCTTCTAAGAAGGACTGAAACATTCACTTTGGTCTTCCTTCTTCTTAAACTTCATGTGGTGTGTGAATTGTACCACCCCCAATCTTGTCTGTAGAGTGTTCTTAAACAGAGTAGTGGAAACAAGTCTGTGTTCCATTTCACTAATAGCTCCTTAGTAAGACAGCCCAAGTCCTTTTATTTTATTACATTATTCATAATGTCTAGTACAGATTCTGTAGCAGGTTCTCATGAAATGGATGTTAAATTAAATGCAGGTGTGCTCACTGGGGCTTTCTACATACAGAGCATCAAACTGAGTTTGTCGACCACCTGCATGAAATAGACTGGGCTTATTGTTAAAGTCCAGACCCTTTTGAGACCTTTTGAATTTGAATCTGTGGCAGAGATTGAGAACTTCAAATTTCAATTAACTTCCCAAGTGATTTTCATGCATACTAGTACTTTGGGAATCATTGGAGAAGAAGATTCAGAGCACATCTTTAGAGAATAATTGCTACTCGATGAAAACCGTTGATTTAATATACACAGTATATTAAATATAAAATAGCAAGGCATTGGGCATATTTCTTTGTATACATAGTTGAAGCTATTTCATAAGCATGTTATATTATTACATATTGGGCGTTCCCAAAGTCTTTTTCTGAGATTTTGTCCTGCATATAAATTAAGAAACAAGTGCTCATATTTGCCTATTCATCTTTCTCATAAAACGAATGCTTACAATTTCTTTGGGTGCAAAGTGCCTATACAGAATCACTAAACTCTCCGCCTTGGCTGCTTTGCAGCCCAACTACCCATGAGCACTAACAATTGCCAAGCAAATCCATGAAAACTTTAGGAGGAACAGCTGTTAGAAATCAATTAAATAGCACAATTTACTCAGATTCTCTTGTCTCTTTTTCTCCCGATTAAAGTGTGAGCATGCAGTTGCCCCATGGGAAGAACAATGACTTCGGACACCCAGACACCCCAAGACTCCCAGGAACTGAACCATCAACAAAGGGGTGTACACTGGTTCCAGCCAAAAATGTGGCAGAGGAATGCCATGTTGGGCATCAGTGGGAGGAGTGGACTTTGGTCAGTTAAAGGCTCAATAGAGGCCCTAACAAAGGGAAAGGGACTGGGATATGGGCGGGGGGGGGGGGGAGTGGGAGTGTGTCTGGTAGAGGAGCATATACATGGAGGTAGGGGGTGGGAGGAGGGGTTGGGAATCTTTGGGGAGGGGGACTTTTGGGAGGGGGGAAATTGGGAAAGGTTTTACCATTGGCAATATAAATGAAGATACTCAATTAAAAAAATCCTTTAAAAAAAAAAAGGCAGTAAAGCTTACATGCTTTTAAGACTGGAATAAAGTTGACAAATGCCTTGGAAGTCTTGACCAATGTGTCCTGAATATCCAGTTGCCCATCTCAGATTTATTGTCACATGGGAAATATTCAAACTTTATTCTTTAAAGAATTCTGTGAAGACATATATATATATATATATATATATATATATATATATATATATATATATATATTTATATATATATATATATATATGTTTGAATGATTTTTAATAAAAATATTTGTGGACTAAAGGACCTAAAGGGGATCAAAACCCCATAGGAAGAACAATAGCAACTAACTCTGTCCCTCAAAGCTCCCAGGGGCTAAAGAAGCAACCAAAGAGCATACATGGGTGGGTCCATGGCTTCTGCTACATATGTAGCAGAGAATTGCTTCATCTGTCATCAATGGGAGGAGAGGGGCTTGGTCCTGGAAGGCTTGGTGCCCCAGCAAAGGGGGAAGCTAGAGGGGAACCCTCTTAGAGGCAAAGGAGAGGGGGAATGGGATGCAGAGTTTTGGAAGGGGAGACCAGGAATGGTTTTGAAATGTATGTAAATAAAATAATCAATAAAAATAATTCTTTATATGTATGAATGTTTTGTTTGCATGTGTGCATGCATACCATGTGCGTAGTGCCTACAAAGGCCAGAAAAAAGCATCAGTTCTACTTGAACTGGATTCTAGACGTGTATGTCACCATAATGGATGCTAGGAACCTCGAGTTATACAACCTGAGAGCTCTTAAGCACTTAGCCACTCCTGCTGTCCTGGTTGTTAAATTCTGAATGTATATCCTCAGAACAAAAAAAGAGAAAAATAATAGTACAGGTCTACCCCAGAATTGGTACCAGCACTGAGAGAAATAATGGATAGAAGTCCCACAAACATTCTGGAATCTATCTCTAATTGACAGTTACACACACACACACACACACACTTACACACAAAACAATATTTTTCTCCAAGGGAGTCTCACTGTGGATATAAGGCACTCCTAAGTCCTAAGGGCAGGACACAGACTCAACAGTAGATGGCCAACACCCAACTAACTCAGTGGCAGTTATGGTGGTTCCCTGTCTCATTTTTTGTTTTCTTTGTTGTTGTTGTTGTTGTTGTTGTTGTTGTTTTATTTCCCTATATCTCTATTTTTGTGTTTTAATGAGCTTCCCATATATAAATGCAAGCAAACAAACAAACAAAAACACCTATCTCTGCATCAATATGTGTTTCATGTACTTTTTATTGGCTCTTTTCCTTTTGATGTCTGCTTGTTTTGCCCCATTATGTTGTGTTTGTGTTTGTTTTATATTGTCATTTTATTTATATTATTTTGTTATTATTCTGCAGATGCCTGTTTGTTTCCTAAGGAGAATCAGAAAAGGTGTTTATCTGGATATGAGGGAAGTTGGGCATGGGAAACTATAATCAGAATATATTGTATGAAAAAAATCAATTTTCAGTACAAGAAAACACTTTTTCAAAAAGCGTAAGAAAGATAGGCTTAGCCTAGTGAAACTCCACTTGAAATTCTGACCTCTAATGGTATAAAATGAGGGCAGGGACTGAGGTAGGCTGGTAGAATGCATAACTAGCATTCTTAAAGTCTCCGGATTGATCTCTTTATAAATCCTGTTTGGTGCAGGCCTTAATCCTAGGATTTTTCCGAGAAGGCTGGAAGATCAACAGTAACAGTCATCCATTACTAAACAGTGAGATCTAGGGCAGCCTGGGCTACACAGTCTCAATTAAATAGTGTAGAGGGAGTGGTGAAAGAAGTGGGAGGAAAGAAACCTGAAGAGCAAAACCACTATAAATTGATAACTTTGGTTTAGTTCAGTATGTACACACAAAATATTATGACACGAGTAAAATTATTAATTTCCAAAAGATAACCTGATAGATTAGTTAAAACTTATAGAACTTTCCAATAGTCTATCACACATGAGTTTTCCTAGGGTACAATTAACCTCTACGTAGTAGTATATAAAATATAGGCAATACAATTGATAAAAGAAAATCTGTATGTAATTCATTCACTATTGTTTATTGCAGTTGTCCCACAATTAGAAGGGTAACTTCACCCCTAAAATTAAGAGGTTTGGACATTGTTTATGATATGGTTACCTAATGCTTTAATCTTTTAACAATCTCTAACAATTGCTAACAGTCTCTAGAATCAAATGCATGTAGCTTTGAACAGAAAAATAATTCAATGATTTTTGCTAAAATTATGTTAATATGTTAGCATATATATTCATGCTATTTTCTTCTGCCTTGTTTCCTTAGATTTTCCCAGGCATTTCAAGTCTATCTGCTCACTATTTGGACCTTTCTGATTTGATTCATGATGTTGGTTGGCTTTGTTGCATGACCCAATCTAACCTGGCTGTCAATTGCCCTATTATTGTGCAAACCAAATACACCCACTCGCAGTGTTGAGATATCCTGATTGCAGTGGCTATTCATTGCCCTGAATATGACAAACCACAGCACTTCTCCAAATATGCCAACTCTTATAAACTTTCTGTCTCTTTTCCCCCATGTTCTTCAAGCACTAAGGGAATAATAAGGATAAGTGTTTCATTTAATTAAATGAAAGCCCAGAAAACAATTTCAAAAGACAATTAAAATGTAATTTTCAGAAATAGAGTTCCATACTCCCTTCAAACAATGTAAGTGGGAGACAAAATAATACAACTTTTCACAAAATATAAAAGTGTCTTTATAGTAAATTTGAGTATTTTTGGGGTAACATTTAAGTATAAATATAGCACATGCTAAATAATGCAAAAATGAAACAAGCACACAAACAAAATGAAATGAAACAAGTGTAGGTAGATTATAAGACAGAATAAAGAGAAAATGATAGAAAGAAAACTTCTGAGTTAAGCTAAGGGAAAATGGAATTGAGAAATGGTGGAGCTGAGATACCTTGAGTAAGGAGGACATTTAGGGAATGGTTTGGGTAAGACCTAGTCAGAATATATAATGTGCATATTAGAAACTCTAGAAAGTCAGACTAAATAAAGAAAAGAAAAGTAGAACATGCAGCAAAAGAACAATTCCCTCCCTGTTAGGTTAATAATTAAACACGGTAAGCATTTACCTCTAAATATATGCATCATCTTAATAAAAAGTACATTGGAATCTCTGCTAAGGTTTTATAGTCATGTGTTCTACAGTCTATGTGGAAATCTATACTCTCTAAATAACAATAATATTATGCTGTAATAATCTTTCTAAGGAGTATGTAATGAGAGCCATTGCTCTATCAGAAATTAAGTTTCTTTTCTATAATAAAAAACAAAAGGTTAGAGTATTGTCAGTGAGTCAGATGTAGACCAGTGAAAAATAACCAAAACCCTTGACATAACACATACATATTCATAAGACACATGAGGCTGATGCTGGGATCTGTGTAGAAGAAGCATGCTGAAGAAGTTTATAGCATTGCAATAATTAATGCTGTGTTTGGATATCCATACACAATGGGGGAAAAGCATATCAAATAAATTTATGACATTTCTAAGGGGAGATAAACAGGTATAAAGTTTTCTTTGGGATCCTAGAGTTATCAAAAATATTCTTAAGCTTGACACCAAAGTTAAGTCCACAAATGAAAACTACAAGCTGTTTCTCACTGAGCTTAAAAATGTTTGCTTTGTGTAGTATGCTATGAAGATAAAATATTTGCTAACCAAATATCCAGTGTTTTAGTACATAGAATATAGAAAGTACTCCCACATTCAAGAGGGAAAAATCACATTAAAAATCATGAGTTTTGTAAACAAATGGATGGAATTAGAAAATATCCTCCTGAGTGAGGTAACTCAGACTCAAAAGGACATGGGTACTCATGAATAGGTGGATATTCACCAAAAAAAGTACAGAATACCTAGGATACAATCCTCAGAACTCAAGGTTAACAAGCCAAAGGGCCCAATGAGGATGCCTGAATCCAACTTGGGAGGAAAGAGAAAGCAGTCACAAGGAGTGAGTGCACAAGACCTTGGTGGAACAAAGGGAACATGATCAGGTTTTGGGGGTGGGAAAGAGGACTGAAGCCCTGAGGGCCAGCAGAAAGAATGGAAACGGGCGACTTTGGGAACTAGGAGGTGGGGGGACCCTCTAGAATGCAACAGAGACTTAGTAGGTGAGAGAATCTCAAGACTCAAAAGGGGGGGGGCATGACTCCAGCTGTATAAGTAGCAGATGATTATCTTATCTCTTATCAATGGGAAGGTGATTCCCTATGTCCTGGGGAGGCTCAATGACCCAGTGTAGGGGAATGCCAGGGCACTGAGAAGGCAGGTGGTGGTTGGGTGGGGAGCACCTCCATAGAAGCAGAGGGATATGGAGATGGAGATAGGGGGGTTAAGTGGGAAGGGGGATAACATTTGAAATGTAAATAAATAAACAATCAAATAAGAAAAAATGGAGAAGAGCCTGAGAGAAAGGAGGTCCAGTGACAGGCCCAAATTGGAATCCAGTTCGAGGGAGGTCCCAAGGTTGACACTATTACTGTTACTATGGTGTGCTTATAGAAAGAAGAACACTCCTGCACTGCCGTTGGGATTGCAAGCTGGTACAATCACTCTGGAAATCGGTCTGGTGGTTCCTTAGAAAACTGGGCATGACACTTCTGGAGGACCCTGCTATACCACTCCTGGGCATATACCCAGAGGATTCCCCAGCATGCAGTAAGGACACATGCTCCATTATGTTCATAGCAGCCTTATTTATAATAGCCAGAGGCTGGAAAGAACCCAGATGTCCCTCAATGTAGGAATGGATACAGAAAATGTGGTATATTTACACAATGGAACACTACTCAGCAATTAAAAACAATGAATTCATGAAATTCTTAGGCAAATGGTTGGAACTGGAAAATGTCATCCTAAGTGAGGTAACTCATTCACAAAATAACACACATGGAATGCAGTCAGTGATAAGTGAATATTAGCCCAGAAGTTCTGAATACCTAAGACACAATACACATATCAAATGATTCCCAAGAAGAAGGGAGAGGGCCCTGGTCCTGGAAAGTCTTGATGCAGCAATGCAGGGGAATACCAGGACAGAGAAGTGGGAAGTGGTTGACTGGGGAATGGATGGAAGGAAGAGAGCTTATGAGATTTATGGGGAGGGGGAACCTGGGAAAGGGGAAATCATTTGAAATAAACACAAAGAATATAGAACATTAAAAAAATAAAAGAAAGAAAAATAAACGGGAACTTAGCATACTGCCCTCTGAAAGGCCCAACAAGAAGCTGAGTCAGATGTAGATATTTTCATCTGACCAACGAACAGAAGCTGGTGACCCCCATGGTTGAAATAAGGAAAAGTTGGAAGAAGCTGAGAAGAAGGGCCACCCTATAGGAAGACCACCAGCCTCAACTAACCTGGAACCCTGGGATCTCTGGGATCTCTCAGATACTAAGCCAGCAACCAAGCACCATATAGCAGCTGATATGATGCCCCCAAACATATATATAGCAGAGGACTACTAGGTCTTGACACAGTGAAAGAAGATACACTTAACCCTCAAGAAATTGGAGGCCTCAGGGAGTGTGGAGATTTGGAGAGGGAGGGGATGGGGCATAGGGACATCCTCTTGGAGATGGTAGGGTTATGTGATATGGAACAGTCAGAGGGCAGACCAAGACTGGGATAGAGACTGGACTGTAAAAAGAAAAGATTAAAGAATAAAAATATATAACAATTTAAAATAAAATGAAGATAAAATGGCATTAAGAATACAACAAAAATCTAAGGTGACTGACTAAAATCCAAGTAAACACGTTGTAAACTCATGACATATCAGTGATGTGCAAGAGGTTTTACTTGGGTATGATAAATTGTTCTGCACTAGAAATAGTTTTTTCCCTCAATTTTGTTATATGCTAACTATTACAGATCATAAACTTTACAATAGTAACTCTAGGGGATTCAGCCACTGAGCCAATCCTATTGGTGAGACCTCAGTATCACATAGCAATTTCAATTTGATCAAATTTTAAAAGCAATATTGTTGGACAAAACTATATAGTGTATTTATACCACGTTTATTATTTATTAACAAAACAAAATCATGATTTTGTTAGGAGATAGGTAAACACTGAGACCACCACATGAAGCAAACTATGGCAGAAAAAATTTTTACATGTTTTGCCTATTTTGTAGATCTCAGGTTTCATGTATATTCATGAAAAATATAATGTACACAGACAGTATGAGTGGAGAGGGGACAAAAGGAGACAAGATTAAAGGATGGGTCAGAAGGAAAGGACTTACTAGGATGAAAGAATAAGTCATTGCTAAAAAATTATTTTGGCCTCTGGGCTTGGTGTTTGCAGATTGATGGATCCCTAGGTGGGACACTGTCTGGATGGTCTTTCTTTCAGTCTCTTCTCCACTCATAATAAATAAATATTAATAAATAAAAATAAATGAACAAAATAATTGCAACATTTTTAAAAATACTTAAACATTTCATTGAAAAAAATGCATATAATAGGAGGACATGCATTTGTTCAACATATGTAGTAAGCTCTCTGGGAACCAAAAATTAATACCACAATGAAGTATCACCAGACTTACATCAGAGTGGCTAAAATAAGGTTGACATAGTGACATGCATTTGTAATCCCAGCACTTGCACGATTGAGGAAAGGTGATCGGGAGTTAAAAGCTCTCCATGGTATAAAGCATTCTCAAAACAATCGGGGGTTTCATGAAAGACTGTCTTCAATCATCCCATGTCGGTAAAAACTAAATGACAAAGGAAGCTACAAAATCAAATGCTAGCAAGACAGAATCCAATGAAGCTCAGTCATTCTCTGGTTGGAAATTTAAAATGCGCAAGCTGGGTCCCGAGAAAAGTCTCAGCAGTTAAAGGTAATTATGAAGAGCCAAGTTTCATTCCTGGCACGTGTGTGAGCATATACACCTCCAAATGTGTATACACACATGCACGCACGCACACACACACACACACACACACACACACACAAGTAGTAGTAAAGAAAGCACTGTGGAATGCAGATTGTCATCTTGAAATATCACTGATCCTGCAATTACAAGATAAAATATATTTATAAAAGACCCAGATGTTTTACTCTTGGTTACTTTTCTAAAAAGTTTGAAATTGTGATTTTACTTATCAAGCTACTCAATGTGCTAGAGAGGAGATTCAATAGTTGAGTGCACCTATTGCTTTTGCACAGGACCCAAGTTCAGTTCCCGGGACACAAACAGTGGCTTATAACTCCAATTCCAGGGGATCCAGAATCCTCTTTGGACATCATTAGTTCTCCTGTACACTTAGAGTCCATACACACACACACTCAGGCCCACAAAAATGAACATAAGTAAAAATAGAAATAATATACAATAAGCTTCCTTAAGAATATTACTACCATCATTACTTATGCACTAATAATTCAACTAACCTGAACATGGGGTTTCTGTTTATAATACTGCACTCCGAAAGCGGGAGGCGGGAGGACTAGAAGTTCCAGGTCATCCCTCACTATATGGGGTCTTTAAGAATGCCTAAACTATATGAGACATTTTAGCAAAACAAGGCAAAACAAAGCCCAATAAGACTCTGAAAACACTGAAGATTTTCTGAAATGTGAATAATTAATGATTAGGGAACTGGTTTATGCATACCATGATACTTGACTCACAGATATAAGAACAAGTTATAGATATAACATATGAAGAACATTCTGGGAAATTTGGATTGTAAAAAACCATGAAGCCTAAAGGTTCAAATAACATTGCACAAGATTCTATTTATATATTTTTCCAATAACAAAAATTCTAGAAATAGCAGAAGTATAAGTATTTCTCAGGGTTGACTGGAAGTGGTGATGTTTTAAGAAGATCCAGATCAGGATGAGAATTAATATCTTGTGATGGATCTATAATATTATTATGATTAAAGCCTTCGGTTAATGATGGTCCATGGGCAATGTAATACCATAGGATTGATGTGGGCAAGGTCAAATGAAACTAGCATGTTACAAAAAGCAGAGCATTTAAGAAAACATATAGTGAGGGGCTTAGAAGAAGCTTCTGTAGAAGTCAAAACCCTACTTACAAGTTTGAAGATATGGATCCACAGCACTGAAAAGATTTCATTACTAATGAGGAGTGTCCACATTAAATTATTGTATGAGAAAATGTATGTTTAAAAACATTACACCCAAAAGCAAACCCACAAAAATCAAAGTGTATATTTTAGGAAATTTCAATTAGATGTATTTATTTATGTATGTCTATGACTTGTGTGTGTGCGTGTGTGTGAGAGAGTGAACACATGAAGGTAAATACATGCTAATGTTCATGTCATTACACTCATGCAATAAACAGAAGAGAACAAGCGGGGGTCAGTTCTTTCTTTCTACTCTCTCTATGGGTCTGAGGGACTTACCACAGTTTCTCTTCAGGCTTGGCTGAAAGCACTCTTACCAGTTAAATTGTCTCTCCTGGACTGTATTTAATTTCTTCTAAATGGCATATTTCTTACAGTGAAAAATATTTTTAGGAAAGATGAGTCTTTATAGTTTATCTTGACTCTAGTCATGGATATGAGAACATGTACATGAGGTAAAGTCTTATAAAATTTTGGACACATACAGACACATAAACAGATGGATAAGTGTAAAACTGGCAATCTCAAATTATATTGCTAGGTTGACTCAATGTCAGAATCACAATTGCGGTAAGCATAGTTTTCAAAAGCTTACTCTTAGAGATTGCTGCCTGCAGATCATGACTCCTTTTACTATATTAAACTATGTATACTCTCTCAAGAAATTATGCATCACCAGTGAAACATACTGTATTTAGATGGTTCATATAGCCACATTTATTTAAATATGAGCTGTACACTTAACATGAAAACTATAAAATACAATACTTAAAATGTACTGCCATGATTTCTGTTTACTATGTATTATGAGACTAATAGTTAAAAATTTGGTGTAATGAAATGTCTTAGACATATGGAAATTAATGACTAACAAAGACTTTTTAAAAAGTTATGTGGAAAATACTACTGAGAAGTTTCACGCGCGTGCATCTCTCTCTCTCTTTCTCTCTCTCTCTCTCTCTCTCTCTCTCTCTCTCTCTCTCTCTCTCTCTCTCTCTCTCTCTCTCTCTCTCTCTCTCTCTCTCTGTGTGTGTGTGTGTGTGTGTGTGTGTGTAATTCTATAATGTGACAGCAATAGCCTTACTAGATGCCACTAGCTAGCAAATAGAAAGCCCAGTGTTGGGAGTGGTTTACCTTTTTTGGAAGTGTTGTCCAGTAAATTCCTATAAAGCCACAAACATTATAGGTGATTGCTGATGTTCTTGGCTGTCCTGAAGAGCTTGAGAATAAGCCCTTATGGATGATGATACCACACACTGGACTCACAGAACATGGGTGGAGCAAGCTGTTACTGAGTTAGAAGCTTCATCAATGTTGGCTAGATTCATAGTACTGGGAGGTACCATGCATACTACTGGAAGATAAAATTAATCATCAACATCATCTATCTGTGACCTATACAATCTGCAATACTCACCCGACAGGCCTCCAATATGACTGTGGGAGAAATAGTAGGAGGAATGGATCATTGTAACAAGCAACTTTCTGATTGCATTTAAGGCATTCTCCACAAGATGAAAGCCACACCTGACAATAGCTATTGGTTAAACAGGTCATAAACTCTAAGAGAGAACCTACCATAATGATTCTGCTAAGCAGATATAGTGTTAAACAAATAAACTTGTAATCATTTATAGTTATACTCATAAATTGATGAATCTTCAGAAAATTTCTCTATGCATTAGATGGTGGTTGACAGATCACTGTGGAAGAGGTGTAGTTAGACCTCAAGGAAACTGGTTTTGCAGATTTACTAAAGCAGTTAACCAAATGGTGGTTTGGCAGTGTACACAAAACCTAAGCAAGTTGAATCTCAATAAAATCCCAGCATGGAGAGGTAAGGTAGGCGTTAAGTGCTCCTCCAGGATGAACAGCTACTGATATTTGATGGATGCTGTGAAAGTCTCGTTTTTAAAGCACGTGGGCCCTGACTTGACCATGATCCAGGGGAAGAGTGAATGGATTGCATAATTTGGAATTCAAGAATTTAAAGGAAAAAATAGAGAAAAGCATGTCAGTATGAAACATCTGGTGAATCCCTTCAAGGAGTGAGTGAGTGAGTGTGTGTGTGTGTGTGTGTGTGTGTGTGTGTGTGTAGAGGGAGGGTAAGTTTGATGAAGATATGCTTTATGAACTATCCAAAAAACTAATTAAATAAAAAAATAAAGACATAATTCCAGGAGTGCATTAGTCATAGTTTTCAAAATGTGGAATACTGTGCTTATCATATAACTAAAGTCTGCTTTCTCAAGAATTCAGAACACATAATCCAGAATATTCTACACTGTTGGTCAAATTATTTTGCTTTGGCTCCTGACAACATGGTTGAGTGAAGAGAACATAAGTGTTTTAAATAAGGTGTGTTGGATGAATGAGATTCATATTAAACAGTTTGTATCATTAAACTGTGAATACCTGTTTTTCTTAACAGGAAAAGTCAGCTTCATTCAAATAATATATAATTGGAAGAAGGTAGGAAATTGATTGCCTCTTCAGACAAAATTATGAAGGATATGAGAAGAGTTGCTACAGCTATAAATATATGTGACTATAATTAACTATTAATATATAAGATTAGACAAAAGCAATTAGCTAAAATTGTAGAATAATGTAATGCTACACCTTCAAACCTTATTACAAATGAGCTCTGACAGTGTGTTTACAGTTACAATTACTAATACTATTAAGCATATGAAAGGTTATTTGGAATACTGAACACTATTTAAACACAGAAAAAGAGTTGTGACATTGACTAGGCAAACTCTTAGGTCTGCTTGCCTTCCATTCTCTGTTTTCTCACATCACATAGCAGGGCTTATGCTAACAGACCACTCAGTCAGAGAGCTGGACCTGTGGCTGATTTTCTATGGCTACCAACTGACATGGCTATCGATTTTTACACACAAGGAATATGGGACCTTGCTGCATATTATAAAGTGTCATTTTATGAATCTGATGAATGACACCAGCCTAAGACTCCACCTGATTCTACAGCACAAGGATTTTTACCTTTGCAAAGAAGCCAAAACTATTACAGCAATCATAGTATTTGCGTAATAAAACAATTTCTTAGTGGCGGCAGCAGTGGCTGGTCCAGCTGAAGGGCCATCAGCAGTGGAACCAAGGTAACAGGGTCAAGGCAGTCCCTGCGCCCACGACACCTGACCTTCTCTGGCCAGCCTGGCTGCAAGAAGCGGCGGATTTACGGTGCCTTTCACCGCACAGAAGCCACTTCAGAACTCTGCCTCCCACCAGTCACGAGAGACTCGCCTCCATCTTGGTTCTCGGACTCCAGAGAGAACAGACAGATTGAGGTACGCAAGCATAACCCGAGGCCAACATTGCGGGGGGGGGGGGGGTCTAAGCCCAACGGGCGTTGGCCTGCACCCAGGCCCTGGGCTGTTCGGGGGGCCATAGGGGTGCAAACCCAGGCAGGAGGTTTTTTGCCTGGGCCCAGTACTCACACCTCCATTTTGCCTACCAGACTCCAGAGAGCTCTAGCAGGCAAAACCTGCTAACAGGCATAGCCCGAGGCTAACATAGCCGGGGTCTAGGCCCCAACAGGCTGACCCCAAGAACTGGGCTGCTCGGTGGGCCATCTGTGTGTCAACCCGGCCAGGAGCAGACTCTTCTGGCACTTTCACTTTCAGGGAGCACGGCACACACCCTCCATCCTGGCCACCAGACAGACCCAATTAACAGTCATAGCCCAAGGGGAACTTTGCTCGGACCTTGGCCTCCCAGGCTTTTGCCTAGACTCAGGGCCTCAGCAGCTAGGCTAGCCTTGTGTGCACCAACCCGGTTGGGAGTTCCACTGGCCAGCAGAGTGATCAGCACGCGGAAAAGGTCCCAGCAGCATTCACCCTTCAGCACTCCCTGAAGGAGGAAATGGGCACCATCTGGCTCACAGACACAATCTGGGGCAAAGCACACTGGGCTGCAAGGGCACCCAAGAGGAGGACAGCACATCAGCAATCTGTGACAGGGGAAACCCAGCCATCCAGTACTGCAGAAATAGCCCCAGAGCCCCTGAGGAGGCTCAAACACCAGCCAGAGACAAGAACAACTAACTCCAGAGAACAAGATGTCAAAGGGCAAACTCAGGAAAGCTACTAACAGAAATCTAGGCAATATGGCAGCATCTGAATCAAACTCTCCAACATCAGCAAGTCCTGGTTATGCCAACACACCAGAGAAACAAGATTTGGATGTGAAATCACTGGTCATGATGCTGCTAGAAGAACACAAAAAGGACATAAATGAATCTCTTAAAGAAATACAGGGGAACATGAATAAGCTAGAAACCCGTATAATGGAAACACAAAAATCACTTAAAGAAATGCAGGAGAATAAGGCTCAAGAGATAGAACCCAATAAAGAAGAAACGCAAAAAAAAAAAAAAAAAAAAAAAAAAACCATAAAGAAATGCAGGAGAACTTGAGTCAAGAAGCAGAAGTCATGAAAGAGGAAACACAAAAATCTCTTAAAGAATTACAGGAAAACACAAACAAACAAATGAAGGAACTGAGCAAAACCATCCTGGATCTAAAAACAGAAGTAGAAACAACTAAGAAATCACAAAGGGAGACAAGTTTGGAGATAGAAAACCTTGAGAAGAAATCAGGGGCCATAGATGCAAATATCAACAACAGAACACAAGAGATGGAAGAAAGAATCTCAGATGCTGAAGATACCATAGAAACCATTGACTCAACTGTCAAAGAAAATGCAAAATGCAAAAAGCTTGTATCCCAGAACATCCAGGAAATGCAGGATACAATGAGAAGACCAAACCTAAGGATTATAGATATAGATGAGAGTGAAGATTTACAACTGAAAGGGCCAGCAAATATCTTCAACAAAATTATGGAAGAAAACTTTCCCAACTTAAAGAGAGAGATGCCTATGAATATACAAGAAGCCTACAGAACTCCAAACAGACTGGACCTGAGCAGAAATACCTCTCGCCACATAATAATTAAACCCCAAATGTACTAAACAGAGAAAGAATATTAAAGGCAGTAAGAGAAAAAGTGCAAGTAACATATAAAGGAAGACCTATCAGAATCACACCAGACTTCTCACCAGAAACCATGAAAGCTAGAAGATCCTGGGCAGATCTCATGCAGACTCTAAGAGAACACAAATGTCAGCCAAGACTACTGTACCCACCAAAACTCTCAATAATAATAGATGGAGAAACCAAGACATCCCATGACAAAACCAAATTTACACAATATCTTTCCACAAACCCAGCTCTGCAAAGAATAATAGGAGGAAAACTCCAATACAAGGAGGGAAACTACACCCTGGAAAAAGCAAGATAGTAACCTTCCTTCATCAAACCCAAAAGAAGATAACCACTCAAATATAAAAATAACATCAAAAATGACAGGAAGTAATAATCACTATTTCTTAATATCTGTTAACATCAATGGACTCAATTCCCCAATAAAAAGACATAGACTAACAGACTGGATAAGGAAACAGGACCCTACATTTTGGTGCATACAGGAAACACACCTAAATGTCAAAGACAAAAACTACCTTAGAGTAAAAGGCTGGAAGACAATTTTACCAGCCAATGGTCTCAGGAAACAAGCTGGAGCAGCCATTCTAATATCAGATAAAATTGACTTTTAACCAAAAGTCATCAAAAGAGACACTGAGGGACACTTCTTGCTGGTCAAAGGAAAAATCCACCAAGAATAACTTTCAATTCTGAACATCTATGTGCCAAATGCAAGGGTACCCTCATTCGCAAAAGAAACTTTACTAAAGCTCAAAGCACATATTTCACATAACACAATAATTGTGGGGGACTTCAACACTCCACTCTCCTCAATGGACCGATCAGGAAAACAGAAACTAAACAGGGACACAGTAAAACTAATTGAAGCTTTGGACCAATTGGATTTGACTGATATTTATAGAACGTTTCATCCTAAAGCAAAAGAATATACCTTTTTCTCAGCACCTCATGGTACCTTCTCCAAAATCGACCATACAATTGGTCACAAGACAGACCTTAACATATACAAGAAGATCGAACTAATCCCATGCCTCCCATCAGATCACTATGGTGTAAGAGTGGTTTTCAATAGCAACAAAAACAACAGAAAGTCCACATACACATGGAGGGTGAACAATACTCTACTCAATGATACCTTAGCCAAAGAAGAAATAAAGAAAGAAATCAAAGACTTTTTAAAACACAATGAAAATGAAGACACAACATACCCAAATCTTTGGGACACAATGAAAGCAGTGCTAAGAGGAAAACTCATATCCCTGAGTGCCTCCAAAAAGAAAATGGAGAGAGCATTCACTAGCAGCTTAATGACACATCTGAAAGCCCTGGAACAAAAAGAAGCCAATTCCCCCAGGAGGAGTAGAAGACAGGAAATCATCAAACTCAGGGCTGAAATCAATCAAGCAGAAACAAAGAGAACGATACAAAGAATCAACGAATCTAGGAGCTGGTTCTTTGAGAAAATCAACAAGATAGATAAACCCTTAGCCAGAATGACCAAAGGGCACAGAGAAAGTATCCAAATTAACAAACTTAGAAATGAAAAGGGGGATATAACAACAGAAACTGAGGAAATCCGAAAAATCATCAGATCCTACTACAAAAGCCTATACTCAACACAACTGGAGAATCTGGAGGAAATGGACAATTTCCTAGACAGATACCAAATACCAAAATTAAATCAGGACCATATAGATCATCTAAACAGTCCCATAACCCCTAAAGAAATAGAAGGGGTCATAGAAAGTCTTCCAACCAAAAAAAACACAGGACCAGATGGTTTCAGTGCAGAATTCTATCAGACCTTCAAAAAAGACCTAACACCAATACTCTTCAAACTATTCCACAAAATAGAAACAGAAGGAACACTACCCAATTCCTTCTTCGAAGACACAATTACGCTGATACCAAAACCACACAAAGATCCAACAAAGAGAACTTCAGACCAATTTCCCTTATGAACATTGATGCAAAAATACTCAATAAAATTCTTGCCAACCGAATCCAAGAACACATCAAAATGATCACCCACCATGATCAAGTTGGCTTTATCCCAGGGATGTAGGGTTGGTTCAATATATGGAAATCCATCAATGCTATCTACTACATAAACAAACTCAAAGAAAAAAACCACAGGGTCATTTCATTGGATGCTGAAAAAGCATTTGACAAAATTCAGCATCCTTTCATGCTTAAAGTCTTGGAAAGAGTAGGAATTCAAGGTCCATACCTAAACATAGTAAGAGCAATATACAGCAAACTGGTAGCCAGCCTCAAACTAAATGGAGAGAAACTTGAAGCAATCCCACTAAAATCAGGGACTTGACAGGGCTGCTCCCTTTCTCCTTATCTTTTCAATATTGTACTTGAGGTACTAGCTTGGGCAATTAGACAACATAAGGAGGTCAAAGGGATATAAATTGGAAAGGAAGAAGTCAAACTATCATTATTTGCAGATGATATGATAGTCCACCTAAGTGACCCAAAAAACTCCACTAGAGAACTCCTACAGCTGATAAACAACTTCAGCAAAGTGGCAGGTTATAAAATCAAGTCAAGCAAATCAGTAGCCTTCCTATACTCAAAGGATAAGCAGGCTGAGAAAGAAATTAGGGAAATGACCCCCTTCACAATAGCCATAAACAGTATAAAGTACCTTGGGGTGACTCTTACCAAACATGTGAAAGATCTGTATGACAAGAACTTCAAGACTCTGAAGAAGGAAATGGAAGAAGACCTCAAAAAATGGAAAAATCTCCCATGCTCATGGATTGTCAGGATTAATATAGTAAAAAAAATGGCCATTTCGCCAAAAGCAATATACAGATTCAACACAATTCCCATCAAAATCCCAACTCAATTCTTCACAGAGTTAGAAAGAGCAATCCTCAAATTCATCTGGAATAACAAAAAACCCAGGATAGCTAAAACTATTCTCAACAATAAAAGAAATTCTAAGGGTATCAGTATCCCTGACCTCAAGAAATACTACAGAGCAACAGTGTTATAAACTGCATGGTATTGGTACAGTGACAGGCAGGCAGATCAATGGAACAGGATTGAAGATCCAGAAATGAACCCACACACCTATGGCCACTTGATCCTGGACAAAGGGGCTGAAAACATCCAGTGGAAAAAAGTTAGCCTTTTCAACAAATGGTGCTGGTTCAACTGGAGGGTCGGCATGCAGAAGAATGGGAATTGATCCATCCTTGTCTCCTTGTACTAAACTCAACTTCAAATGGATCAAGGACCTCCACATAAAGCCAGACACTCTGAAGCTAATAGAAAAGAAACCGGGGAAGACCCTTGAAGACATCGGTACAGGGGGAAAGTTCCTGAACAGAACACCAATAGCTTATGCTCTAAGATCAAGAATTGACAAATGGGACCTCATAAAATTACAAAGTTTCTGTAAGCAAAGGACACCATCAAAAGGGCAAATCAGCAACCAACAAATTGGGAAAAGATCTTCACCAATCCTACATCAGATAGAGGGCTAATATCCAATATATATAAAGAACTCAAGAAGTTAGACTCCAGAAAACCGAACAACCCTATTAAAAAATGGGGTACAGAGTTAAACAAGGAATTCTCACCTGAAGAAATTCGGATGGCGGAAAAGCATCTTAAAAAAATGCTCAACTTCATTAATCATTAGGGAAATGCAAATCAAAACAACCCTAAGATTTCATCTTACACCAGTCAGAATGGCTAAGATTAAAAATTCAGGAGACAGCAGGTGTTGGAGAGGGTGTGGAGAAAGAGGAACACTCCTCCACTGCTGGTGGGGTTGCAAATTGGTACAACCACTCTGGAAATCAGTCTGGCAGATCCTCCGAAAACTGGGCAACTCACTTCTAGAAACATCATTTTAAAAACAGGAGTGTTTCATTAATTGATTTTATACTATCTTCTTCCTCTAAAAGTGTACTGATTGGTGTGTATGATCCACAGTTCTCTTTAGCCTTTGGATAACCTTCTCCACTGAGCATTTCTTACCACCTCAGATAGCTCAGTCTCCCCTGACTGATTCTGAACAGTGGGGTTCAGATGTAAGCAGTTCGAACACAGGCTACTGTGCGAAGCTTTAGTATCCGTGCCTTGGCCTCTATCTGTACACATTTCACATTTAAGTAAAATCAAACTCTTAAATAAAGTATATTTTCTATTACTCTTGGGAATGTTTTAACATCATTAAACATAAATCATGATCTCTTGTTTTATTTTTGTTCATTATTTCCATCATTTTTTTATATAACCTGATGTATGTTCTTATTGAAATACAGTTTCAATTAGGGCTTTTTATTCCATATTCTTGGGCTGAACATGTGCTTGATTAATTAGCATTCAGTAAATGAATACATGGGTATGTTAACTATAAACTAAAGTAAAAATTACCGTTTAATTCTTCTGTGTAAAAATTCTTTTATCTTTGCTTTGAAAGTAACATTGTAAATGGATTCTGTAATATTTTCCATATAATGGTGAGTTTACTTTCTGTAATGATGTCCTAGCATAGAGCACATTGGCAAGCAGGGAAAGAAGGAAGCCAGGAACCATTAAGCAGAGTCCTAGGTCACTGAAGTTTACAAGAGCATTACTGCTTAATTACACAGAGAAACCTTTGAGTCCAGCTGTAATCCAGAGATGAAAAATCTCTCAAGCAAATAGCACACTGCCACAACTTCAGGGGCATAATACACACAGCTTTGCAGGAGGGTTTGGTGGTACAAACTACATTACTTCCCAATAGCAGTCAATATCTTCTAATTCCATCATATTTATTGACAATAGTTTGTATAAGTGAAAAGAAATTATTCACATTATCTAAAAAAAGTGGGGGAACAATTGGAAATGCTGGCTAAAGGTTTCAAAAATGCTTGTTTATTTAAAAGCTTGCCAATATATTAAGAAATGTTGGAAATCCTCCTTTCCCATATAGTCCATAAAAGACCAACACTATCAGATGTTTTAGAGCCTGGGTTTTCCATTATCAGCCTGTTGTCCTGATTCAGTTTCCACTGAGAAGTCTATGGCAGTTAGTGCACTGAGAAGTTAACAAATCAATGCACTCACTAGATTATTATTATTAGTGCATACTAACAAAGCCTGAGACACTAGAAATAGTTTTATACAAGAAACGAACAGGGGCAGACCAAAACAATTGCCATTTACAGATAAGGGGAAGAAAGCGCTCAGGAATAGTCAACTGTTTTCTAAATTGCTAAGAAAATAAGAACATAAAAATTACAAAAAAATTCTATGATTTTGTGCCTTTTTCTTCAAAAAAGATTTTTACAAGTTTATGAAATGATATAGTCTATACCACAACTAAATATTGAGGAGGTGGAGTGATGACTGAAGAGATTGATTTAGGTACATCCAGGCTTAGTAATCTATGTTCACTAGAAAATGCCTGAGATAAGTAATAGAGTAAAAGATAGTCTGTGACCAAATTTGAAAGCTCTAATTGAACACACTGATCTTATAGATTAAAATGGACATTCACAACTTTTGAAAATACTATTTTAAAATTTATAATCAGTAAAGTCCCTTCAAATTCTATAATAACCCATATACACCTTTGATCAACTCGGTTTTGTCAAATGACTTGCACTATTTAATAACAGATTTGCCCTAGAAAGGATATTTTATTGTTATTTTAAACAGTTCCAAATAAAGAAACTTAGAGCACATGGGGCATATTTAACTATGTATTTAAATGTGATTGAGAGCCCAATGCTTGATCATATGAGAGACATGACTTTTGATCATGAGCATTAAGACAGAGAGGCAAGTATGCAAGTTTGGTGAATGCTCTGTTAAGACATACTTAAAGGATGTTAAGCTACATCTAAGGGTGTAGCTTTAGAAAGTGCCTCATGACGTTAAGTTCAAAGAAGAAGATTTTATCATTTAATTTTGAAGCGTCTATAAAGAACAAGTCTGACTTTCTTCTCCTCTGAGTTACCTTCTACATTTCCTTTTCTTTTCCTTTTTATTTTCTTTTCACCATTAAAAACTACATCACTAGACTTCTATTTTTCTAGAGCAGGAGTCAAATCTGTCTGATGTGTTATTATATCCTTACCACAGTGTACAGCCTCACAATATGTTGGTGAATGTTTAAATAAATTATTTCCATAATCAAAACATTTGAAGCTTTTAGTGTTGTTGGCTTTCTGTTTTGCTTTTGGAATAGATTTAGTGAAGGTACTATATTGCATGCCCTTTAACATCTTTAATACTAGATTTTAACATATATACCTAAATAGTTTGGGCTTTCTAAAGTTTGTAACATTTCATAAATGGAGACATCCTTTAGTAGAAAGACTTACTGCATTAGAATTTAAACTTAAAATAATTTAAAACCATGTGATGGAGTGAGCAAAACTATATTGTAAAAGCAGAACAATAAATATAACCTCAGAGAAAGTTAATTATGGCAGACACCTTAGAGTTCAGGAACACATTCAATCAGGGAGAAATAAACTAGTGCAGGGGATTGTGGATAGTTTTACTCTTTGTTAAAATTAAGTTTCTTCCAGTGTTCACCGAGGATTCTATAAATCCCCCACGATCCACATAGTAAACATATTCTTTATTTTGGACTAATTTTGACTTTCAAGTATTCCAAATTCACAGTATTGGTAAAACTGAAGTCTCATACACTAAAAATCCTAATAAGCAATTCTAAATAAGGCATTGAATGAAGTAGATAAATCTATCTAACCATGACCTATTTCAGTACAGTCAACTGTACATCAAACCTTTGCCCATTTGATTTCCATGGGGTAGACATTTTCAAATCTTCGACCCTGGAGATTTCTGTACTGTGTAGCATGCAGCTCAACTGCATTCCAACAGCATTTGCATATGCAATATGGTTTGGTAGACTAAACCCTGCAACGCTGCTCTTTTTTTTTATTCGATATATTTTTTATTTACATTTCAAATGATTTCCCCTTTTCTAGGCCCCCACTCCCCGAAAGTCCCATAACCCCCCTTCTCTCCCCCTGTCCTCCCACCCACCCCTTCCCACTTCCCCGTTCTGGTTTTGCCAAATACTGCTTCACTGAGTCTTTCCAGAACAAGGGGCCACTCCTCCTTTCTTCTTGTACCTCATTTGATGTATGGATTATGTTTTGGGTATTCCAATTTTCTAGGTTAATATCCACTTATTAGTGAGTGCATACCATGATTCACCTTTTGAGTCTGGGTTACCTCACTTAGTATGATGTTCTCTAGCTCTTAAAAGAATAAGCTACACGTTTACTTGGGACTTTACTGACTTCATGCACTTTAAATATGAAAAATGGAGGAAAATCTCTCTTAAGGTTTTATCACACAGTTTCTAGTCACATTGCTGGAGGGTATGTAAATACAACAGTTATTTTCTCTTTCTTCCCAGCCTATGTGAAAGTTATCAACAGGTATTGAAAGAAAAAAAATACAAACAAGGAAAAAGTATGTGGAAATACCAGGGCTCAGAGTTAGTTTCAATTTCAACAGGTTTTAGAGGAGGAAAGCTGTACAATTACTGGCAGGAAAATTAATTAGATATTTATAAAATGTGATCTTTCAGTTTTTAATATTCAAAGTAAGCTCTCTCTTTTAAGAATTACTAAGAATTCAGTGTGCTATACATGGCTATTCTGTCTATTTAAGAAAGGAGGGTTGATTTCTGGAAGATATACAGCTTACACATGGAACATTGACCTAGTAGCACCCTTGTCCTTTTAAACTGGAGGAGTTAGAAGATATAACTCTAAGAACTCAGAGACAGTAGTAAATATGTATGTTTTGAAAGTAGTATAAGGCTGGAGAGATGGCTCATTGGTAAGAGCACTGACTGCTCTTCCAGAGGTCCTGAGTTCAATTCCCAGCAACCACATGGTTGCTCACAACCATCTGTAATGGGATCTGATGCCCTCTTCTTCTGGTGTGTCTGATGACAGCTACAGTGTATTTATATATAATAAATAAGTATTGAAAGCAGTATAAGTCTTTAACAGAAAGTAATGTGGTACCAAAAAATAAATGGGAAGGTTTGCATAGTGACAGAAGAGCAAGACGAGAACTAGTTTAAAATGGATATGTCTCTCAGAAACAGAGAGATGGAAGATTTAAATTCAAATAATCTTTTTTAAAATGTGTAAATTTATGCACATGGGTGTTTTGCCTGCGTGCATGTGTGTGAACCCTGTGCATGGAATACTGATGGGAAGTCAGAAGATGTCAGAAGCCATAGAACTACAGGTAAAGATGGTGTAAGCCACCATGTAGTGGTGGGAATAAAACATTGTTCTTCTAGAATAGTCAATGTTCTTAACTAAGTCATTTCTCTAGACTTTAGTAAAAATAGTAGATCGTTGACTGAAATATTTCAGTCTTACTGCATTTATAAAAGCAGTGTAAAGGAAATTTATAAATTATGAAAATCAAGAAGCTTACTTTCACAAACTGCCATTTTGTATAAACTATAAAGGGATGTGTTTGGTAGTATCAACATTGTCAGAGCTGTAGATTAGCTATCCAAAGCAAAGAAACCAACAAAAAACAGTGATGGCGCCACAGTCATAACTCTGATACATAATTGTTCCTGTCTGAAAGAATTATGGGAATGTAAATGGGAGAGAAGCCTGAGGAAAAGAAGTTCCAGTGATAGGCCCAAAGTGTGACTCAGCTCAAGAGGAGGTCCCAAGTCCTGATACTACTACTGAGGCTATGGAGTGCTCACAAAAAGGGACCTGGCAGGACAGCACTCCAGAAGACCCAACAAGCAGGTGAAAGAATCAGATGCAGATATTTGCACCCAAGCAATAGACAGAAGCAGCTGACCCCTGCTGTTTAATTAAGAAAGGCTGAATAAAGCTACCCTGTAGGAGGACCAGCAGTCTCAATAAATCTGGACCCCTGGGATCTCTCAAACACTGGACCACCAAACAGGAAGCATACACCAGCTGATATGAGGCCGCTAGCACACATACAATAGAGGACTTCTGGGACTGTGTTCATTCAGAGATGATGCACCTAATCCTCAAGAGACTGGAGGCCCCATGGAGTTTAGAGGTCAGGTGGGGTGGGAGGTAGGAACATCCCCATGGAGACAGGAGGAGGGGAGGAGGTATGGGATGTGGAAAAGTTGGAGGGTGGAAAGGGGTTGGCAGGATGAGGAATAAAATATGGAGTGTATAAAATAATTAATAAAAAACAGTGATGACATGGGAAGCCTCCTTCAATTTGTTGAGTACAGAGGAACACGAGACTGTTAAAAAATACAGGCTATTGAAATTAACTTCCATTTTCTCACAGAGCTTCAAGGTAAAAACATGGTGGTGAACACTGTAAACATTGCATGACAACTTTTTTTTTTTAATAAATTAAGCCTGAGCTGACCTAGAAACCATACTGAAGACTAGCACTCAGAGTGTCCAAAAGTGTTATATAAATTTCTATGGGAGAAAAAAAATCAGAAGTCCTAACCATCTGTAAGGCCTGAAAATTAAAATCACCATCACAGCAAGATTTCCCAGGAATCCAATAACGTTACTTTTTTTTAATTTTTTATCTTGGGGTAAGCAATAGACATCTAATTTGATATAATGTCTACTTATCGAAATTCATTTCCAATATTGAACCAACTTGCCATGGAAGGTAAAGTTGTGGGTTCCAGAAGAGAACTTACTACTGTCATGTTCCTACAACAGTACAATTTCTCACAGCATTCTACCTACTTATTCGTATGCACACAGATATGTAAGTATAGCTCTCTTTCCACATCCAATAAGGTTTTTTTATAGCAGAGACCAATAGAAAAGTCTATATCTGATAAAAATGCAGAAAATAGCTTATTACAAAGTTTCCAATGCCATCTGATTAATTTACAATACAACCCCTGAAACTAAGTTGAATGGAACATCAAGGAAAACCACAATGACAGGGAGATTATAAGGACCAGAAGAGTGAGATATCAACTGTGATAGAGTGATATATATATATATATACATATATATATAATGTCAGAGAAGATGCACACATGAAATATTAACAATATAGTCATCTAAACAAGGCCAGCACAATGATATCATTTTTAACAGGTGAATTTGGATCAGGAAATTTTGCAATATCTCATCCCCAGTTGAAGTGTTACAGGAAATTAATAATGGCTTCAGAAAGAGGGAGCTATTTCACAGGATGCAAACATAGTATCACATATGTAATTCTCAAAAAAATAAATTAAAAGAAGAAAATATCTGCTTAAGATAGTAGAGTTTCGCATAATGGATCAAGAAGCAGGCATAGTGTCACCTGCCTTTATTCCTAGCACTCAGGAAGGAGCAAGTGTCAGGCAGATCTTTTTAAGTTTGAGACCATCTAGGGCTCTGTTATACAAAGCAAATTTGTGTCAAAAAAGAACCTTTCATCCATGATCTAGGCATATGGATATGCCTAGGAACATCGATTGTAATTGATTATTTATTTCACCTAGGAGAAAAAGACACTGATCAAAATTTGTCAAAAATTGAGCATTTTTATCTATTCTCTGTGTTAAACATTTTCTGGTAATTTCAGCGAAGGCAGAGAACAGTTAAGTTGTTTTGGGATATTGAAAAACCTAGAAAGCAATATATTAATACAAATATGTCTGCATATGACTATGTATATTTAGCTATTGCTAAGTTGAAGATATTTTTACCATTTGTATGTATAGGTTGGAGGGTGAAGGACAATATCTGAAGCTATTATATTCACTTTGTAGCATGATTACGATAAACTAATCCACACCTTGCCTAAAGAAGTTATATTTTTCTCAAGATCAGTAATAATGTTTTTCCCTTGGTAGTCAAATAATATGATAGGTTCAAGATTTTTTTATTTTTAAAAAAATAAGATTAATAGAGGATTTAAATCCCTTTAAAATATATATGTCTGTGTCACCTACTACATATTTTCAAATGGGATGGTTACATAGCTCTGCTGATGTCATAAGGCTAGGATTTACAAATGGTAAGAACTTATTGCTGAAGAGAGCGTATGCCTTGCTTTTGTATTCAGTGAAACCATGCTGGCGTGAAGCTGGAAACTTCGTCTCAGTTGGTTTATCTTTATGGAGCTTAAAGCTTCTGTGAATGTTGTTGGTGGGACAAAGTCAACAACAGTCTTCCCCAGCCGTACACTTTCCCTATCACAGTGTCAACTTGCAGGGCAAGAGGTTATTACTGTGGCAATCATGGCGAGACTTGTATGTTATAATCTGATTTGATTTAAGATCTTTTCCATTTTTTTAGGCAAATGGTTTGATCTGGAAAATATCATCCTACGTGAGGTAACCCAGTCACAAATAATACACACGGAATGCAATCTCTGATAAGTGGATATTAATTAGCCCAGAAGCCCTGAATACCCAAGGCACAAATCGCATAACAAATGACTCCCATGAAGAAGTATGGAAGATCCTGCTATACCACTCCTGGGCATATATCCAGAGGATTCCCCACCATGTAATAAGGATACATGCTCTACTATGTTCATAGCAGCCCTATTTATAATTGCCAGATGCTGGAAAGAACCCAGGTATCCCTCAACAGAAGAGTGGATGCAAAAAATGTGGTATATCTACACAATGGAGTACTATTCAGCCATTAGAAACAATGAATTCATGAAATTCTTAGGCAAATGGATGGAGCTAGAGAACATCATACTAAGTGAGGTAACCCAGACTCAAAAGGTGAATCATGGTATGCACTCACTAATAAGTGGTTATTAACCTAGAGAACTGGAATACCCAAAACATAATCCACACATCAAATGAGATACAAGAAGAAAGGAGGAGTGGCCCCTGGTTCTGGAAAGACTCAGTGAAACAGTATTTGGCAAAACCAGAACGGGGAAGTGGGAAGGGGTGGGAGGGAGGACAGGGGAAGAGAAGGGGGCTTATGGGACTTTCAGGGAGTGGGGGGGCTAGAAAAGGGGAAATAATTTGAAATGTAAATAAATTATATCGAATAAAAAAAATAAAAATAATAAAAAAAAAGAAGTATGGAGAAGGTCCTGATCCTGGAAAGGATTGATCTAGCATTGGAGGGGAATATAAGGACAGAGAGAAAAAGGAGGGAGGTGATTGGAGAATGGATGGAGAGACGAAGGTTTATGGGACATATGGGGAGGGGAGATCCGGGAGAGGGGAAATCATTTGTAATGTAAACAAAGAATATAGAAAATAAAAATTAAAAAATAAAGATCTTTTCCATTGTCAAGATCTCATACCTAGTACCTGCTTAAATATCCATGGTTTGGGATATCGTAGGCACTGGAAGACATATTTTAAATTTAGTGAGTCAACAACTTAGAGTCAGTTCCCTCAACTAACACATAGCTCCTAGGTTCATATTCTCTTTTGTCACTAACATATTCTCTGTCCTTATTTGTACCACATTAACAAATCCTTATAATATACAAAGAAGCACAATTTCGGAAACATTTTTTCCAATATCAGATGTCTTTATGAATGAATTTCACTCTTTTCTATGTATTTTTCTTGCATGCATATGCATGTGTTTTTGCACGATACATAATAAACATATAAATGCAACCTGCTTAATTGGCTCAGGATTGACTGTTTTGAATTGGGTAACTTACTCTTTGTGAGTATTGTAGGAGGTTGTACCTAGAGAAGATTTTCCTGGCTCAGTCATTACTAATTGACTGTAGATATTCATTTAGGGGTAAGGTCTTGTGAGGTCTCCATCATACAGGTTGGAATTTCAATTGGCAGGGCCATTTTTCAGATCTTGATCAGAAAACTCTGTTGACCTTTCATGGGTACAACTTCTCTGTCCTATATAAAAGATACTTTCACAGCAGGTATCCTAGTCCACTGCAATTTACAATATTCCTGAACCTTTTCTGCAATACTCAGTGAGCCTTAGGTGTAGGGATTATTATGTTCAATAGATGAACAAATCACAGTCACTTATCTCTGTATTTTGATCAAGTGGTTCGTTGACAATTCTGAGAATGTGTATATTTTTTAAAAAATTTCTCAATGAACTATAGAACATTCCTTGATAATTTTATTATTTGTGATTCAACAATTTCTGACAAATTTTAGGAGAGCCTTTCATAATCATTATGCTGCCCGTTTCTTTCTCTCATTAAATTTAACTATGCAGGATGAAAGTTTGGAGACTCTTAGCTTACATAAACAGTTTTCACTAAATAGTTCTTGAAGCTTTTAAGAAAAATATACCTACTTTCCATTCTAACCTGCAATAGACACAGGAAGAAATTAGTTCCTATCTGGAGGCCTTCATGAAACTGTGCCCTATGACTCTTTGCATCTTTAATTATTCTGTATTTAATCAGATTAAAAGTATTCACTGCTTACTCTGTACAAAATGGAGATGGACATTCACTGCCTGTTTATACAGCTGTACATTATTCTACAGACCAAGCCCATAGAATTCAGCCTCCTGGTTTCATATCACTTCCCATGTAAGAGACACACCTCTTTCTAAGGACATACCTAACTTACCTGGAGAGCTCTGATCAACTCCTCTCCTAGCCCTGTCTTCCCCATTCTGCTACACCCATCAAAGTTCTGTCCTAAAGTCTGAAAGTTGGCTGTCTCTGACACCCTGACACATCGTCTAGTCTGTGGTTTTCTTTTATGGCATGCCTAGTGATTGCAATCAGTTAATTTGCAATGGGACATTTAACATCTGTGTCTTCAAACAGAATGCAATGAATCTTGTTAGTTCATTCCTATATCAACAGCCTTTAGTGCTTTTGCACATGGTAAGCTCTCAACAGAAATGATCACATAATTCAGTAAAGAAATAAAGAAGAGCTAGAGAAAGAACAAAAACCCAAAACTTCCCAGATTTTTTTCCTATAATTTTTTTCTCATATACTATCAGACTGAAGTAAGTATCATGAAAATGTTGGTACTATATCTCTCTTATTTTAATAAAGATCATTTTACTTTTACTATAAACTTCTACTACATACTTTTACTAAAAATTGAGCATCCCTTTTATCAGAAGCATCAGAAGCTTCCTACATCTTGTTCCAAAAAGAAAGGCATTCTCAACTCTCAGAATGTGTTCTTTGCACAAACAAGCACATGTTGAGAGATTTTTTTAAAAATATTAACGTATTCTCTAAATTTTTGTCCTGAAAGCTGAATTGAAAATAATGAATGCCACCATTTTCCATTTTGTATTCCTATTTATTTCAAAGCAATATGTTATGCTGATAGGAATAGAGACAGTGCTTAAGTTAGTATCAGAAGAAAATCACACTATTTCTTATTCTTTATGTGTCGGAGAGCTGAACATCTCATGTTTCATGCTCTTACATGACAGAACAAGAGGTGCTTGCCTTATTTGCACTTACACATAGAAATCCACAGGACTCATTTTCCTCTCCCCACCTATGTATGCACTCTGCCAATGTGAAAATTAACAAATTTCTAGTACATGGAATTTCTTCCTCCTCAAATCCTCATGTAGTTATTTCCTTCTTGGCTACCAACCGAATGCGCATAATGCGGAAACGTTCATTCCCTAGGTGTTCAGCATCATATCTACAGAAGGGATTTATTGAAGGGATCTGAACTCAATTCTGGGTCATCCAACACCTAAACATGCTTATACTCTTCACAGGATCTCAGGCCAGTCTGCCTAATCAGGACACATTTTAATTACTTCATTACTGTTAACTGCTTGGATATACGCAATAATTACCAAGGCAAATGTGCCAAAAAACCTAACCATGTAAGGTAATGTGTTATAAACCCAGTCCTCCTTTATGATTTTCCCCTGTGTTTTTTCATGTTACAGCCTTAACGTAATTATTGCAACTACCTTATGATTTGTGTTAAAACCTATGATTTTCAATCACTTTGCCATTGCAGATAAAATTATTTTTAGAGCAAAATTAATATGATCTATACTTTTTCTTTCATGTAACCTCTCCTTTTTAATCTTTTATATTCTTTAGAAAACTGTCTATCGGCCAACATGAGGCTATATTTTGTATTGTTTTGTTTTTCTGGGATCTATTCTCCCAAATAAGATAGGAGCCAAATATGGAATGATTTTTCTAACAGGAAGAAAAATGGGATGTAATTTCAAAGCTAATATTCAAGTGAGACATGCATGTATTGCACAGGCCACAAATATCTTGGGACAAAGCAGTGGCAATAGCCTAAGACTTTTTTTTTCTAATCAATGTTTTATCAGACTTTCTGCTATTTCAGCTAAGCAAAGAATTCATTTGTAACCCATTCTCTTATTCACTCTCATAATGAAGTCACTAGGACACATCTAATATACTAAGCAAAGAGAATGTCAGCACCTTTTGCTCTCAAATCACTATTCTCTCTGTATTAGAGTAGATATGTCTCTAATGCTATCTAGCTTCTGACCTTGTTTCCAAAAGTACATATGACAGACTCAAAAAAACTTCCCAGATAAGAAACAAAAGATAGTTCATTAGCTTAGTGTTTAGAAACTTCATGGTAATGACACCTGGGGCTTGCCTTATTTATAATGTTTTACTTTTATCTTAAAAACACATTTCAAGGATACTCAAAGAAATTTTTAGCTATAGGTAAGAATGGATATGTGTTTGAAATCACACACACAGCAATCTGAAACAACTAGGTATTTTCATTTCAATGGTATGTAAATGAGGGAGTGATGGGGAACTCATTAATAACTAGTATTTATTATATATTAAAATAATTTCTTTGAGAAAATAATTCATTGAATGTTAATATCCTTTATTTTTCATAATGAGACATCATAATTTTTAGGTGGTCAAGGTATAATAGCCATTTCAACTTTAAGGGTTCTACAAATGCATATTCTGATGTTTGTACATATGTTGCACATATAAATATATTTGTAGAGGGAAGAAAGCCTATATTCATTAAAATTAGGCTGTCTATAATTTTTATGAAAAATTTTCATATTCATGTTCTTATCAAAATAAAGTATTATTTCACGTAATCATTAAATATCTAGATCATAATCCTAGATATAGATTCCTCAATATGATCGTTTTAAGCGCTTGGACTGTGGGTCAGTAGTAGTATTCTTCTCCAGTATGTGCAAGGGCCTACATTTAGTAACCATAACTACCATAAAAATATTTGGCTTTAATAACTGTTTTTAAAGCAAGCACATCAGGATATTTCACATAAGAAAAGCATAACTCTCCACTTCTGTGCCTACATCTTCCTTTCTGCCTCCCTCCATTCATCTCTCACTTCTTCCTTTCTTTCCTGTATTCTTCATTATAACTCACTGTATAGATGTGCTCAGTGGCCTTGAAGTAGCAGATATTGACCTACTTGTGTCTTTAAAAAATGTCTTAAATGTACATTTGACATCAAATGCATTAACAATGTTTTTTTGAGTTTAGGGATGTTGAGATCTAAATTGAGTAATTTGATAATTAAACAATTCACAAGGTTACCCTGAGATAATATTTTCAAGGATAAATCATTTCTAAATCCTATATGAGTCCACATTTCTGTGACAAAAGTGCACTAAGAATATTTACTTAAGGCATAAAGACCTCAATGATGAGTCTGGGTTTATTGCAGACTTTAACCTGATCCTAAAATACCTAGAATTAGATGCAGAATCTATACACATTTCATTCACTATAAAAGCTCCACTTTATTTGAAATAATTTTTTTCTGAATTCGTTTGAAACAGAAAACAAATTATCTTGGGGATTATTATGTAAGAAAAAGCTTAAAATATGTCTAATCTGGAAATATTGCCAGCAATTGGTTTATAATGAACACGAAAGATGTAAAAAGAAGACAAAAATGAAAAAAAAAATGAGGCACAGCCAATAAAATTTTCTTTTGCACATTTACACAGAGTTTCATGACTTCTATCCTATCTCCTTTGGCTTCATTTCTTAGTCATGTATGCAATACAGAGAGGCTTGGTATTCCTGAGGACTTGCAAGACCTATTCTTTAATCTGTAGATAACAGTGGCAAGCGCACTTTGAGAATTTTGGTGATAATGGAAACTGACAGACAGTACCAATGGATCTCTTGCATGAATAATGAATTAGGGAGCAACACTCCAATGTTCTGCAATTCCAGCCCTGCACAGCTAAAGGACTAATGCAATGTAGTCGTCTGTGTCTCATTTAAATACAAGAGTCTGTTTCTATCTTTAATCTTCTAATTTCAGGAAATTAGATGTAAAACTCTCCTCATTCATTATAGGTACAGAATGATCAAAAGAATAGAAATTTTCATCACAAAGCTAATTGCATTGTCAAATGACCTCATACATAATGAATCATTAAAAATGATCTATTCTGTAATAATTGTATGCTGCTAAAGGTTAAAATAGCTTTAACATGTGGGAAAAGAATTGTAATTGAAATAAATTCCAGCTTTATAATGCATTTGACAACCCTGAAATTACTGGATAATATTTTAGTTTTATAAACTTTATCTAATGAGAGTACTGATATTTTGAGTACCTAGAAAGAAAATATCGCATTTCATAAATACTCTGAGACTGAAACAAAACAAAGTTCTAGAATAGCACCAGCATTGATCTTGGTAATTAGCTCTTCAGATCACTGATCTCTAATTGAATTTGCCCAACAAAGTTATTTCACTCCCAGAGAATCAACTATAAAACACTGAAAATCATGTTATTCCTTTCATGTGTTCAATCCCCTCCAATCAATTTTTAAATGCCCCACCCCAAAAGTGAAAATCAATGTAGCTGCATATCTGTTAATATCCTTAGACAATGATAATGTTCAGCAGGGATACAGCCATACAGAACAGAGATAAAAGGGGTTTCTGGAAGATAGCTCCTATAAATATGATTAAGTCCAAACAGCAAGAACAAATTCCCATTAATGGATGAGATCATGTTGACCTAGTCTATTGAAATGAAGTTAAACGATGATAGAACTACAAGATAAAGAAAACATAATGTGTGCACTACAGTATACGAGATCCTGAGGGTATAAGTATAGGTAGACCATCAATTTTCAAGAATATAAAGTAGGGGAGTGAAGGATTGTCACACATAAATTCTCTAATAATCACATTTTATCCAGTCAAAATGACACACAGTAATCATAAAGAGTCTGCAATTGTGAACAGTTATTTTCCTGTTGAAATGATTCCTGATCATCAAAAAGCATGATTGCAGTTACTATTTTTTACTGGATCAGAAACAATGTATTGATTACACTAATAATGTGATTTTGAGATTTAAACGTGATTGCATGTGTTACTCAAAGTCTTTCTCTTATGTCAAGGTGATTTGATTATGGATGAGTATGAATAATGAAGCAACAATGGCAGAAGAAAGCTCTTACAGTCTTGTTGAGGTTGGCCTAGGGAAATATTTAACACAAGCAAGGGGCCTGCCATCTGTCCAGTCAGAGAGATATGTAAACCAATCAAAGATATGAAAGGCAGGCAGAGCTTAGACTCCAACACTGAAGTTAAAGATTTTGAGTGAGTTATAAACGTATGTTTTTAAAAATAAGCATTTGAATTGTAAGTGACCTGAGTTTTACATTTTCATTAATGATTTGTCCCATGTGGCATAGCAATTTTACCACCACAATAATATAAGATCCATAGATATACCTAAAATTTATTTGAGCTATAGCATAGTATGGAAATACATGTTTTGTTTGTTTTCAAAATGCCCAATTGAAACAGGTATATCTTCACAATGGTTTGAAAAGCCTCATCATAAATAGTTTTATTACTTAATGGTGGAAGAGTGCATCCAATCTTGTTCTACTTGGAAATTTTGTTATCTTAAACTTTGCACCTGTCACATATTGTCATCATTTTCTCTCACCTTTGCTTTTGCTGCCTTCGGTAGAATTGAATATCTCTGATTGCCTCTCTGCATAACTATTCTGTTTTGGTTGGGCCTGGTGCTGCTGGAGTTTTGATGCTTGGTCCATTCTCCTAGACTGTGGACAAGGAGTGAGTCATACACACTCAGATGACTTCTTGTGAGCCAATCCCCTAATGAATAAAGGAGCCAATTACTGGATGAGTAGGAGGGACTTCTAGGTTGGACAGAAGAAGAGAGGAAGCAGGAGAGAGTTAGTTTTTGTAGCAATGACTCTCCAGGTTTCAATGCTGGATCCTTTAGGATTCACTACCGGAGGATTTACATTTAATGAGGCTTAAAAGATTAGGATTTTAGTTGCTGCTCCCAACGATTGAGTATTGAGTTACTGTCATTTCTGAACTAGGTTTGTGTTGTGTTTTCCTTCACAGGAAGGCTCTTCTGGGTTCAAGAGAGAAAGGTATAACAGCAAATTGTGGGTTCACCTGAGTTGCACCACAAAGGCTGTAGGTATTTGAAACATGGGGTTGGAGTAGTAATGACCCACCAGTGGGAACCTAGAGAGCTGGCTGGAGAGACTGTGAAGTTCTGAGTCAGCCTCCATGAGATAAAAACAGGTCAGCCATTGCCCTCCAGTGCATGGCCGGCCAGACCACTGGGGCAGAGGCATAAGCAAAGGAACTTGCTGGATATTTCTTAATATTTCACACAACACTATTTTCCATGTTTAAGCTTAATTTTAAATGTGTTGTTAGCCCAGATAAACTCGCTGTCTATGAATCTTACCAAAATATACTGCAATATTCCCTTAGATTATGAATGTCTTAGATTGGGATATATCAGTTTTTCATAGAACTTTGAGTTGTTTTTTGTTTTTCTTTTTTTTAGACAGGTACTCTTAATGTTATCCTTATAGTATTACTTTGTATGGTAATCACTAAATACTTAATACAGGGAACTTGTAGTAAGAAAAGAGCTGTTATTTCAATAACAATGCCAAGTAACTACGTTTAGATTGCACAGTTTTATATGTATTAAGACTCTGGTAGGGTACATTTGTCTACATCACACCAAGGAAGAAGATATTGCTTAGTTCCAGTTTGAAAGAGTAACAGGCAAAGCATGCACATCTTGTTGGCAGGAGAGGAAGCAAAATACAGTATCAGACAAGGATTCTTAAGAGCCATCCATCCCTGAAGCAGTACCTGGTAGGAATATCTTAATCTCTTCTGTGGTGTCCACAATATGACAATCTGATATAACAGTCTTTAACCAGGTGGGGCACCCTGTTTACATCCCCCACAGACATGTTTGGAAAACATACAACACTGTTTTTTTTTATGTCACCTGCACTAGAAACAGGAATGGCATACTCTTCATTTTGTCCTCGTAAGGCAGTCAAATAAATAATGTGATCTCCTCATTGTGATCGGGAAATCATGTCTTCTTATATCTTGTAAGGTGAATAAAAATTTAAAAGTTAAACACAATAATTCAAAAATCATGATGAAACATAATCAGTAAGAATCTTACCATAAATAAGATAGATAGATAGATAGATAGATAGATAGATGATAGATAGATAGATAGATAGATAGATAGATAGATAGATAGATAGATATGGAGGAAGGGAAGGAGAGACAGAGAGAGACAGAGAGAGAGAGACAGAGACAGAGAGAGAACTGAACAAGAAGCTGGTAATGAAGGCAAGGAATTATCAAAAAGTGATGAATAAAGAACTAGGAAGTTATTTATATCTCAATACGATTTCAGTTCTATTTTAAGTCAGAAATAAATCATTCAACTTGATGGTCAATATACAAGATGTCTTCTAGACAAAGATTAAAATATATCAAAAGTCAGTACAAAAGTGAAGGAGAATTCTTTGATTGAAAAATTGATTATTTTTCTTTTCTTTGTCTGTTTGCTTTCTGTTCTCTTTATGAGACTGATTCTCTCTTTATACAGCATCCTGGTCTCCAACTAGCACATTTCTGCCTGAGCCCCTTTGTCTTAGTCAGGGTTTCTATTCCTGCAGAAACATCATGACCAAGAAGCAAGTTGGGGAGGAAAGGGTTTATTCAGCTTACACTTCCACGTTGCAGTTCATCACTAAAGGAAGTCAGGACTGGAACTCAGGCAGGTCAGGAAGCAGGAGCTGATGCAGAGACCATGGAGGGAATTTTCTTACGGGCTTGCTTCCCTTTGCTTGTTCAGCCTGCTCTCTTATAGAACCCAAGAGCACCAGCCCAAAGGTGGTACCACCCACAAGGGGCCCTCCCCACTTGATCGCTAACTGAGAAAATGCCCCACAGCTGGATCTCATGGAGCCACTTCCCCAACTGAAGCTCCTTTCTCTGTGATAACTCCAGCCTGTGTCAAGTTGACACACAAAATTAGCCAGTACACCCTTCAATGTTGAGATCATAGGCATAAGCTATCATAAATATTTGGGATGGGAGGATGTTATTACCTAATAAGTCCAATCAGTACAGGTTTATATTATACTAATGCAATAATCATGTCTGAGTCTAAAGTTATTAAATGTGAATTCTGTTGGTCCTTAGGGATAACTGAAAATGTCCTTAGAGATGACCAATAAGGGTGAAACATTAGGATTCTGAGGTCCTGGGGAAACATAGTCATAGCTTATAATTCTTAATCATACTATAAAATGAAAGGTCTATGAGTGTATTTATTAAAAACAAGTATTAACATGTGGTAATATTACATTTGATGTGGCAGGTTGAAATGTAGATTTTGAAGATGTGTACATGTTAGTAGATGAATCAGTTAGTTTCAATGGTGTATCACTTATTGATGTGGTAGGAAGATAACATGGACAGTAGAGTCAATTCCTATGAACCCTAGATTATCCAGAAGCTCGGCTGTTTTTATGTTTAAACATTAAGATTTATTATGTTGCTGGGCAGTGGTGATGCACACGTTTACTCCCAGCACTAGGGAGGCAGAGGCAGGTGGATTTCTGAGTTCAAGGCCAGCCTGGTCTACAGAGTGAGTTCCAGGACAGCCAGAGCTACACAGAGAAACACTGTCTCAAAAAAAATTATTGTTTTTGAAATTCATTAGCTACAGGAAATAGTAATTGAGTATTTAATGTGTACCTAGAATAAAGCTAGTAACATTATTTTTAAGCAATTAAAATAATTTAAAGCTTGTGGTGATGTAAGTAATAAATGTTCCCCAAATTCCCAAGCATTTGCCCACATGGCTGCTAGTGAGTAGAAGTGTTTGTAAGGTTTTGGAGATAAGGGCTTGTTGGCAAATGTAAGTCCCTGGAGGCAGGCTTTGAAATTTAAGACATGTTATTTTTACAGATCAGGTGATGATGGTGAACTTTTTTTTTCTTTTTTCTTTCTTTCTTTTTTTTTTTTTTTTTTTTTTTTTTTTTTTTTTTTTTTTTAGAATTTAGCCAAATAAATCCTTCCTGTAATAAATTTTCTTAGTCATGGTATCATGACAGCAATAGAAATGGAATTAGCGCAAACACTTTACACATTTCATTTCTCACATACAAATGTCACATAACAAAACGTGGTCTTTAAATCCATTGGGTCACTAGTGTTGACACGTGTAATGGAAGCATTACACAGAGCTATGAGTGTGATTGCTAGAACTGTGAAGAGGACAACTACCATGGCATCACCAACTCCACCAAGTTCTGCCAAGGTGACCTGAGACAAGATTTATAAACTCTTCATATCTCAATTATTTAGTGTATAAAATGAACATTCCAATATGTGTTTCATGGCTTTTTTAACAACTGCATAAATAAACACATAGGAACCTGTAAAAATGAAGTTCCATTTAAATATTTCTAGTAAAGTATTCTAAAATGATAATGAAGATTTCATTTATTGAAGATTACTCTACTAAATTTCACATATATTTATAATTCCAGGAGCTATTTCCTAAAACATGTTAATATTAAATACAATATTTTAGCAGTATATATATATATATATATATATATATATATATATATATATATTTAATATTAAAGACAATTTGGGAAGGATATCAAGTATGTGTTCTTTTGTAAATTATACAAGGTTTGATTAATAAAATTTGGAACAAAAGTATTTTAGGAACTTGCTATTAGCTTGAAATTAATTGGAAAATGAATCATCAATAAGTCAGAAAATATCCACAGTATAGGATAGATATGTTATATGATTAACACATATAACAAAGCACATAAGATTAAATATCAGATATCTGTAAAGTATTAATAAACCTGACCACTACAAATATAATCCATTATGACTATTGACCTTAACAAAAGAAATAAAATCAACACAGAACTATAAACTAACAAAAAAAACTTAATGTAAAATATAAGACATCCACCAAAACAAGATGGTATCACATCTATAAGAAATTGTTGCCAAATATGATGAATATTTTAATTTCTGTCTTTCACACAACTTTCTTCTTAGCAAGTATATGTCTTGGAGGGAGCAGAGTAAGAAGTATGAGAAATGAGTTTATTATTTTAAATTGGATAAATAATTATATTTTACAAAAATGTATTTTATGTACTCATAGTGGAAAATTAGACAATATATTTGAGAAAGATTTATTTACATTTAGAGAGGGAAAATGTTAAGATATTAGAAAAGACTTCACTAGAATATTTGTCATATCCTGGAGATCGCTACCAGGATGATAGGTGCTATACAAAGAGGAAAGAAGAGATGAGACCATAGGATTCACAGATTAAAACAAACTCAGTGGATTGGATTTGACACATTCTACAGGCTCATTATGTTTGAGTAAAAATAAATACAAAGACAGCCATATTAATTAACCAACATATTAGAGAGAAAATGTTTTAATTGTGATGTAAACAAAGAAAAAAGTGTAAAGTGTGGTACAAAACATGTTGTTAATAATAATCTGTAAATGATCTACCCTAACTGAATTTTAAAATAATTTGACAGGAAATTATTATTCTTTATTTAATACTCATCTGGTGAGCTAAGATCTAAAAACAAAGAAGAAGTTGTATTAGTTGTGTAAGGTTTCAAATGTGAAAAATGAGGCAACATGTATACAGGGAAATAGCAAAAAACGGATGTCTTGGAAAGTAGTTAAAATTCAAACCAGAAAAAGGACTAGGAAACAAAGGATCAGATTTTTCTCAGATTTATGAGAATTATTCTTAGGAACATTTGACACTGAAGATAATGTCAAAATCTCTTTACATTCCGGAGAACATGTGGGTTGAATATAGAATCATAGTCCCTGTCTAGGTGGAATTTGAAAAGACTTTGGGCAGACATGTTTAGTTCAGGAAAAGGAGAAATACCTGCCACCAAAAGCCAGATTTAAAATGTATATAGTAGACTGCTTTGTTCAAGAAAACTTAAGGATCAAAATGTTAAGACGTTTTGATAATTTTGATGCTTCTTATGCCCACATTTGGGAATCTGGAATAGTAACAGTGAAAGGGTTGTAGTATGTATCTAAAGAGACCAGAGAAAACACGTTAAAAATGTCAAATTAAAAAAAAAAAAGAAAAAAGAAAAAAGTTAAAAAGCGGGGAGTGGTGGCACATGCCTGTAATCCCAGCACTTGGGAAGCAGAGGCAGGCGGAATTCTGAGTTTGAGGCCAGCCTGGTCTACAGAGTGACTTCCAGGACAGCCAGGGCTATACAGAGAAACCCTGTCTCGAAGAAGAAAAAAAAGAAAGAAAGAAAAAAGAAAAAAAATGTCCAATTAACTAACTGACTTTATGACAAGTAGAGAATAAAAATAGCATGCATCAATATATAGTATAAAAAGTTACATAAATTCAAATTAAAGAAAATAATATATATTTAAGCTACAAAGGTAAGCATTATTGCCATCAACATTATGGTCCATAGAAAGAATAAAGTGAAAGGCAGATATTCAAATAGACAACGAATATTTAAAACATTAATGAAAGTTTCCATAGACTCAAGTAGTTCAACTTATTTTAATGTTGATAAATTATGTAGGTTAAAATAGACATGAAATATGTAATAAATACAAAAATGAAAGGAGAAATGTGGCACATGTTCTCTGGGAAGGAAAAATGAGATAGATAATAGATGAGTAATAGATAGATAGACAGTCAGACAGACAGAGAGACAGGCATCCAGACAGGGAGGCAGGCTGGCAGACAGACAGAAAGACAAACAGACAGACTTATAGATTATACAGATGGATTATAGATAGATAGATAGATAGATAGATAGATAGATAGATAGATAGATAGATAGATAGACAGACAGGTAGATAGATAGATAGATAGATAGATAGATAGATAGATAGATAGATAGATAGATAGACAGATGCGATAGAGAGGAAGACAGATATGTAGAGGAAAAGAAGCCTTTGTGGCAGTACATTGGTACACACATGAAAGTAGACAGTGATAACTCTCATGCTTTATTTTATTTGTATTTTGTGTGAGCCTTTTTGTGTGATGAACTACATTCACTATATATAATCCCAGTAGCAGTATGTGAATACAGGAATAAGAAGAGATAAATGAGATGTGTCAAGGTTAAGCCACTTGTACATGGATGCACACCTGGAAGACTTTATGGATTATCAGTGCATGTGTTTAATGTTACATAATTTCCTGTGCATTAAAAGCTGTTCCATTGTTTGGTGCAGATAAGAACAGAAATGTATTCCCAAACATCATGGAACAGACGGGACAAAGAAGCAATGGACAATGCACTTGGAAAGAAAAATCATTACCCCTTTTTAACTGTGAAGAATCGATGTAAAATTGTATTTGAAATGTGAAAAATATATTACAGTTATCCTTTATAATTTAAACTGAGAAATGTAAGAAGTGTCTAGTTTGTCAAGATAGATATAATCCTTAACAAGTGAAATGAAGAGTACCTTGAAGAAGCCATTTGTGTTATTCCCAGAGTCTTCCTTATTAGCCATGTGTAACTCACTAGAGGTTTTCTATGAAACTAATTAGGTTGTGGGGCTTTTCTTTCCTCCTTAATAAAAAAAAAAATCACATTAAAAGGACAGTAATCACGGAAAAGATGGCATTTTTAGCATATCGGTATTTTGTTTCTGGATGAAGAAGTTGCTATAATTTTATTTAACCTTGCAGTTTTACATAATCATTATATTTAGCAATAGAATTATTTATAAATTAATGCAAAATATTTTATTATATATTCTCAAAGATGCCTTCAGGTTTGTGGATTACTTTCTATGTTACCAGCATATTTATTTATAGGCTAATTATTTATTGATAAATGAATTAGTATCTATGGTCTCTTGCCATCTCTCTCTCTTCGATTACTATTAAACTTTTATGAAATAAAAACAACAAAGTGCTTAACTTTGTAAGACACTTAATTGAGGAAATTTGAGCCATTTATCAACCTATTCTTGGCTAAGACACAGATTCAAAGCTTCATTTACAAAGTTTAAAGTAGTAAAAGATGTGCATATATAAATATGTGAAGTATAACTCACTGTATTCTTAGTATTCCATACTGATACATGTTTATTTATAATTTGAGAAACTTGTTCATTCATCTGTTTATTCATCCAACTACCCAATAATTGATTCACAATGAAGAATTGTTTTAACTGGAAAGTAACAGGAGAAGGTAGGCTTCCTTTTCACATAGATCAATATATGAGAAATCTTCAAGAAAACATGAAGTGATAATAAATAGCATAAAGTATAATCTTATGGAAACACAGACATGAAATTGTATAAAGTATAATCTTATGGAAACACAATCACCCACTGCCCAATTGTACTAATTTATTATTTATACTTGTGTGTGTGTGTGAGTGTTTAGTTCATGAACACCATGGAACACCTGAAACTCAAGGGAAATTGTTTAAAGAAATCTCTTGTCTTCCATTATATGGGCTGGGTACTGAAATCAGGTCAGCAGGATTGCTGCAATTGCCTTTACTCAATAATCTCATTGTGTAGGACAATGTTTTAAATTTGAATACAAATGATTTAATTAGGGAAATAATATTTTCATTGGCAACAGCTATTCTTTAAGTGACTCCATGTATTGATACAACACAACACAACTGAGTATGATATCTTACAAGGTAGACAACCAAAAACCATATAACCAAATTAAAAGATGGGTGTGGATGTAGTTGGGGTGGGTGGATGTGGGAGCACTTTCTCAGAGGCAATGAGGAAGGGGAACAGGATGAAGAACTCTTGGAGGAGAACCTAGAAGGAAGGACAACATTTGGAATATAAATAAATAAGCTAATAAATAAAACAAGAGTAACAGAACTAAACAGAGAATTCTCAACAGAGGAATATTTTGTAGCTGAGAAATACTTAAAGAAATGTTGGTCTTAGGCTGTGGTGTCTACAGGGGAAGAGATTTGAGGCCCTCGGGAGTTAGGAGGTCTGGTGGGGTGTAGGTGGGGTGTGGGCAGTGGGTGGGAAGAAGGTATGGGGTGTGGAACAGTCAGAGGGAAGACCAGGAGGGAGATAAAGACTGGACTGTCAAAAAAGATTAAAGAATAAAAAAAAGAAGAAATGTTGAATGTCATTGGTCGTAATGGAAATGCAAATCAAAATGACCCTGAGATTGCACTTTACACTCATCAGAATGGCTAAGAAAAAAAAAAAACAACTAAAGCCACAGCATTTGCTAGGTAGGATGTGGAGCAAGGGGAACATTCTTTTATTGTTGGTAGCAGTGTAAACTTGTACAAACACTCTGGAAATCAATTTGAAGGTTTCTCAGAAAATTGGATCTCGTTCTACATCAAGACCCAGCTATATAACTCCTGGGCATCTATGTAAAAGATGCTCCACCATACCAGGAGGACGCTTGCTCAATTTTATGTTCATAGCAGCTTTATTAATAATAGCCAGAAACTGGGAAAAAAAACTAACAAACTAGATGCCCCTCAAAGGAAGCATGGATAAAGAAAATGTATTTGATTTACAAAATGGAATACTACGTAGTTATTTAAAACAAGGGAATTAGAGAAGTTGCAAGTAAATGGATAGGACTAGAAAATATTATCCTGAATGAGGCAAACAAGAACCAAAGAAAATGCATGGTATGTGCTTTCTTATAAGTGAATATTAGAAATAAAGTACAAGATACACATGCAACAGTGCTCAGACCCCTGGCCACTAAATAACAAGGAGATCCCAAGGGAGGATGCTTGCCTCTCACTCAGAAGTGAAATCAAAGTCACTAGAGGCGAATGGAGGGAGATATCTGGGAGCAGATGGAGAGAGATTGGGACAGTGGCTCAGGAACCAGGCATAGGGAGAGCTGTGGAGAGAGGGCCTGGACAATGAATGGAAATCTGCTGCAGGCAGTGGGGCAGCAGCATCACTAGGACATGACATAGACCTGGGGTGAGGGAGGTTCCAGAAAGTCTATAAGGGTGAATCTAGCTGAGACTCCTAACAGTGTAGCATATGGAGCCTGAAGTGACCACTTCTTATACCCAGGAATGACTCACAGTGGAACATAAGGACACCAATTCACAGACAAAAACTTTAACCCAAAATTTCTCTTGCCTACAAGAAGTGTAAGAGCTAAGATGGAGTAGAGACCGAGCACCAACCAGTGACTGACCCAACTTGAAACCTATCCCATGGGTAAGAAACAATTCCTGACTACTACTAATGATACTATGTTGTGTTTGCAGACAGGAGAAAACTAGCAAAACCATCCTCTGAGAAGCTCTACCCAGCAGCTGGCCAAAATTGATGCAGAGATCCACAGTCCTTGTTCTGGAAAGACTCAGTGTAGCAGTATAGGGCAAAACCAAAACAGGGAAGTGGGAAGGGTTGGGTGTGAAAACAGGGGGAGGGAAGGGGGCTGATGGGACTTTCGGGGAGTTGGGGTCTAGAAAAGGGAAAATCATTTGAAATGTAAAGAAAAAATATATCGAATAAAAAAATCACAAGAAAGAAAAAGAAAAAGAAAAAAGAAGGTATTCAGAGAGTATTGTGGAAGAGTTGTGGGAAAATCCTTCCTGTAGGGATCAGTGACTCCACAGGAAGACCAACAGAGTCAACCAATCAGGACACCTGGGGGCTCCCACAGATGAGCCATTAATCAAAGGGTGCATATGGCCTAGGCCTAGGACTTGCGCACATCTGTAGCAGATGTGCAGCTTAGTGCTCATGCTGACTCTCAATAACTAGAACATAGCAGGTGGGGTGGTACTGGTCCTGATGTTGTTGCCTGCCTGTAGATCCCACTCCCTTAAGTAGGTTTTCCTTGTCTGGTCTTAATGGGGAAGGATGTGCTTATTCCACACCCCGTTCCCTTGCCTTAGTCATGCCTCAATATGACAAGGTGTGTTAGTTCTGGGAGCAGGGTGCAGGATGCAAGGAGATGGGTTCACTCTTCTCAGAGGAGAAGGGGATGGGGAGATCAGGGGATGGAAGAAGGGTTGTGTAAAGGGGACTGGGAGGATGGGGCTGTGATTAGGATGTAAATTAAGCATTTCTTGGTTTCTAGACAGTGTTACGAGTGGTGTGAGATTGTATTACTGCACGACAAACACCTGTTTGATGAACTACTGCTAAAAGTATATGAATTTATTTTTTCAATTACATAGAAATATTGTGGTATATTTGTCTCAGTTAGGGCTTATGGGACTTGCGGGGAGTGGGGACCCAGAAAAGGGGAAATCATTTGAAATGTAAATTAAAAATATATCAATAAAAAACAAGATAACCATTTTGTTACAATAAAATCTAATCATTAAATCATTATAAATTGTAAGAATTATCAGCATTTCTTAAATGGTTCTAAAGGGATGACTTTTTTTTTTCTGGCTAGCATTTGTAGAGAATAATCTATGTAAAATCCTATTTTAAAATCCATATGTTAGTAACCAAGTTAGTGGAGAAACTTTCTCTTGGACTAATTGTCAGCTTGAACTTTTGCAAAATTTTAAATCTTGTGGTCACCTGAATTCTGTAATTTAATAATGTGATGTAATACTTTCTTACAAAGGATCTTATAGGATTGCACTCACGAAGATGGGCATTGGGTTTTACACCTTCATCAGAACAGGTACATACATACTATTCTTTCGACATTTTATTTAGATGCTTAACATAGCAATGTATTCATGTCTGAAATTTCAGGTTGAGTGTTTTGAAATCCTTAGAAACAGATGATTTTGTGTCATTATGCAAAGCCATATGAAAGTTGCTCAAAGAACCTTACAATAGAGCCAGTCTGTGATCCGACCTACCTTTCTACTTGCAAGAAAGCTAAAATGGCACAGAAGAGACACACCTACATACTCATGCTAGCTGTGGCCCTCTTCCCAACTGTAAAATGTAGAACCAGTCTAAATACTTGCCCACCTTTAAGCTCTCTAAGATGAATGCATGTACAGGTATGGTTAATTGTAGGGTGACTTGAATGTAGGGGAGTGGGAGCTAGTGCAAAGGAAATAAAGGGAGAAAGAAAAAGGAGCCATGTCACATCTGTAGATGTATGCAAATGTCCCCATAAATCCACTAACCTGGTCAACTAGTACTGATAATAATTACAATAAAAGCTGAGGATAATGAAGACATCAGTCATTCTAACTTTGAGATGCTACCATAGTTCTTTTTCTGCAAAAATATTTTGCTTTTGTCCTAGTCTGTTCTCCACATTAGAGCATTTCTCATTTATAAGTAAAAAAAATTCTGTCATTGGTAGTAATTAGCTAATATAATATTCCTTTTTACTGTTAAATTTAATTACAGAAAATGTGTCACAGCTGGGAAAATATTTACTTATTGTCTAGATGTTGCTAATGAGAAGAAATGGTTTGTCATAAACAGGTTTCATACATTACCAAGCTAAAACAACTTTCCATCCCCCCTTTTCTATAGGTTATTAGGACGCATCCACCTGTTTCAGTAGATATTAGAAACACTCTCTTTAGCTGCTAAGGCATATTTCTGTTTGATTTATCATATAGAGCAAGTTGGAAAGTTTACAACAAAGCCCTCTGTATTTGCATCAAGAATTGATAATGCAGTACAGTAGTTAAAAAAGGAAACTTAAAACACCTCTTAATGACACATTTGTGGATCTTGAAAGAGCTTGGTGTACTGGGGAAGGATTATTCTAAAGAGAATTAGCATCTTAAACTTTGATCTTAAAGTCACCTCCTTGTTTTATTATCACTAGAATTCTAACAAGATTTTTGTTTTCAGCAAGGATCTCTAATACTGTTAGGATATTTGTACTTCAATTTTCTGCAAACAACCCCAAGATGCAAAGACATTCCATAGGTATTAGCAAAGAAATATCGATAGACACAGAGACATACACAGACACAAGGCAGACAGACAGATTCACAGAGAAACAGATATTCACAGAGAAAATGAGAGCGAGAAAGAGAGTGTGAGAGTCAGAGAGAGAAGGGGGACAGACAGAGACAAACACATACATAGAGAGACACAGAGAGAGTCTTGATAGAAAGACAAAGATATGTAATACATCTTAATGTATCTTCTTAGCTGATCTAAAGTTTAAAGTAAAAGCATCCTAATTTCTGAAGTAAAAAACAAATATTCTAAAGCAAGCTTTCGCTATTCAGAATAAGTAATAATGAAAGATATATAATGCTTGACCAACATGGTTTTGAATAATTATGATGTAACAGGCTGTAAACAGAATCCCATGTCTGGCCCAAGTTTAGCATTTTGAGAAAAATCTTCTGAGCTTCCAATCTGGGGATAATGTTGCACGGTAGCACAATTTCTGTGATGCCCAGTGTTTGATTGTTGTCTTCAGTGTTGAAACGTGCAGTTTTCAAACATGCTACAACATATACATACCAAATATAATTAGCGCCTTTAGGTACCTTACACAAAATAGCTAGCTTATCACATTAGACAAGCACTCATTGAATAAGATCTCAGGGAGATGGAAATGTGGTAGATAATTTTAAAAAGTCAAATACTGAACAAAACTGTAGCCACAGATCTGGGTGGAAAAATAGGGATGGAGTCAAATGGTTCTTATAAATATACAGCTAGAGAATGCTTTCATTCAATTTCTTTCTATGACTCAAAACACAAATATAAGTTGATATAATCCCCAAGATGTATTTGTGATAAACTTTAAAAGTGAATAAGAAACTAAATTAAGATGCCTTCCATTCTTATTTTCCTTAGTTATACCTAGGGATAGAAAGTATTTTTTATCAAGAAATATAATTAAAAATAGCTTCAAATTTACCTCTGGTGTATTTTCTGACACTCAGGGAAACACGTTTTCTGGAAGTACACACACTACCAAAATGAATACGTAGTTTGACAAGCCAATTAAACTGTGGAAATCCAGCAATTGTTTCAATATAAAGTGATATTTTTCATTTAGTTTTGTTTTAAGTTTTTCTCTAATTAATCATGTGCCTGTATGTGGGTCTGCATGTGAGTTTGTGCACATAAGTGTAGATGCCCAGGTAGTGCAGAGAGGGCATAGAATAAGCAGAAACTGAAGTTACAGAGGGGGAGGTGTAAGTCACCTGATGTATGCTGAAAGCTAAAATCAGGATCTTTGGAAGAACAGCCAATTCTCTTAGCTACTAGACTTACCTTTCTGGGACATGAGCTAATTATTTTAGCTCCCTATATATTTTTAAATATTGTGCTTAAATTACTAGTTTTTGAATTTGTTGTCTTAAACAATACATAGAGTATACCAAGTCTACCTAAGAAGACACGAAGTGGGAAGTTGTGTGTGTGTGTGTGTGTGTGTGTGTGTGTGTGTGTGTGTGTGTAGAGCAGAGGATGTGGAAGGATGAGGTGAGGTAAAAATTGTCAGGATCTATTGTACACATATAGGTAATTTTAAAAGAATGAAAAATAAATTAAAATATTTAACTCTCAATTCTTATATCAGGCATATTGATATGTTGGTGTTTCTCTCTTTGAGCCTCTTTCTTTCACTATTGCACACACACACACAAACACACACACACACACAAATGCATGCAAAGACAAACACAAGCAGGGAAAGAGAGACAGAGACAGAAAAACAGAGATAGAAACAAAGAGATAACTTATTTAGGGATTTCCTATAGTTTTCTACTGTGGCTTTCATGTGAATTAAGAATCACAACTTATATTTTGCAACTATTAAATATTACTCATCTAAAGCTTCTACACTCAAATGTTATTAATTGAAAATCAGAGGTGCAGAATGATGGATAAAGGATAAGTAAGGGTGAAAGAAATAATTAATTTGCATTGAATAGTAACATTAAAGTACTTTGTTACTCATGGTCATATTTGCCCTATAACTTGTATTTATCTTTCCATCAGTTTTCTATAAAAAAATTACACTAGAAACTTTTTTTATATATTGTACAAATATTTACTTTGCTTACTTATTCTAGAATGCAAATGTTTTCCTTATATTCATTAATGTGCATCAATATATTTAAAATCATTTTTAATCTTCTAGACATTAATCTCCATTTGAGATATTGAAACACATATGCATGTGTTTCTCTCTCTATATATATATATGCACATACTTACATATATATAATATATATATATATATATATATATATATATATATATATATATATATATATATATATATAATTTGCAACCACATTTGAAATCTGTCAGCAGTTCACTAGAATTAGAAAAAAAGAGAGTTTTTATTTTTTAAAGATTTATTTATTTATTGTATGTAAGTATACTGTAGCAATCTTCAGATACCCAGAAGAAGGTATCAGATTTCATTATGGATGATTGTGAGCTACCCTGTGGCTGCTGCGGTTTGTATTCAGGACCTTCAGAAAAGCAGTCCGTGCTCTTAACCACTTAGCTATCTCTCCAGCCATGAGAGTTTTTAATGAAATATGAGTCCTGTATATATAGACAGGAATGATAGAGAATTCAGGCTTTTGTTTTAAAGTGAGTAATTTTAATTAGTTACACTAATACTCGTCTATATCACCTCTAAATGTGAAGTTTTTATGAAATGGCACAGACTTTGCATCACACATTAACTAGCTGTGAATTAAATGCCAAAATGTACAAGCACAGCTGCCTGCTGTACAATAGTTTTATATGTCTCCTTTGTATCTACTGTCACCTTGACTTGCCAATGTCTCATTCTCATTGTTATATAAAGCACATATAATATTCAAATATAGAAAATAGAATAAATGTTTTTCAGAAGCAGGGGTTGCTGCAATTTCATTATGAAACTTTGTTCCAGGGGGCCATGTGTCTATTGCACAGCAGGCTTGAATACATCCTGTATTTCCTGGACTCCTGGGTAAAAGTGATGGGCATTTTGCCAAGCCAGACAAGCTGTCTGACAATTGCTGGCTGAACTTAATCCTGGATGATCAGACACTCTCCATTTAAATCCAGTTATTCCTACTTTAACTTAATATTTCATTGTAAGAGTTATCGCCATACAATATCTCTAGAGTAAGTTTATTCATATGAAAAAAGAACTATTGTTGATAATTTTCTTCTCTCAAACTTTCTTGATGCTGTTTCACTATGTGATTACAAATGACTCCATGAATGAGGGTCTCCTGGACTCTTCTTTCCGTTCTTTGGGGCAAATATTCAAGAGGACCTTCCGCCTTCCTTCCTTCTTTCCTTCCTTCTTTCCTTCCTTCCTTCCTTTCTTCCTTCCTTCCTTCCTCCCTCCTTCCTTCCTTCTTTCCTTCCTCCCTCTTCCCCTTTTTCTTTCTTTACTTTCTTCCTTCCTTCCTTTCTTCTTTCCTTCTTTCCTCCCTCCCTCTTTCCCTCCCTCCCTTCCTTTCCCTCTTCTGTTTTTTAATCACACCTTGTTGACTACAAATTATGAAATACAAAAAACCGGATGAAAATGGAGTTCAGTTGGTCAAATATTTGACACGCATGTGTAATGTTTTGGGTCTAATTCCCTTACACCCCATCTAAAACAGTAATCTGTTTATAAGTTTTTAGGTGCAACAGGTACAAGGGAAAGGCAGAAAGATCAGAATTTCGAGGTTACTATTATTTGTTCTGAATTTCAGAGTGACTTTGTCTATATCAGACCCTGACTTAAGAAAAAAGGATCAAAATAACAGCAATAAAAATAAAATCACACTATAAAACAAAAGAAATATTTTAGAATTGTGCAGAGATGACTTCACCCAAACAAAATACACAATTAGCACTTAAACTCAACCTAAAGAACAATGAAAAACCTTAGTGAAACATGAAGTAAAGATTCAAAAGCATACCTCATCAGATGAAATATGCATATGCAAATTAAGAAGATGAAAAGATGCTTAATAGCACAGGCTATTAGAAGAATGAAAGCTAAATGACCAATGTACATACATATGGATGACATCTAATGCAGGAAGGAAAGTGGAGCCACAGAGACTCAGTGATTCAATCAGGAATGCAAATGGGACAAGGAATATGGAAGAGTTTGGTTGTTTCTCCTCCAGTTAATATAGTGATCATTTTCTTACCATGAGACTTAGCAGTCAGACCCCTTTGTATTTGTGCAGAAGAGTTAAAAACATCTATCCAAACAGAAACATGTACATGGGTATATACTACAGATTAATTTTTTGTCACAAAGCTCTAAAGTAAATAAAGGCATATATCTGGAAAAGCTGCCATATCCAGAAAATGGAATATCGTTCACCACTGAAAGGAAGTGATTTAAGCCATGTGAAGATATGAAAGGACACTAAATATTTATTAGTAATTGCATAGCAACCAATGATACGACTTTAAGGTTCAAACTGTGTGGTACTCCAGAAATGTAGCACATCAGAAACCTATTAATGATTAACTCCTAAGAGTTAAAAGGGTGGGTAGAGATGAAAAGATAGCATGTTCTAACGTGTGTATTAGGGCAAAGGCTCTATTAATGGATATGCTGGCTAGTTTTATGTCAACTTGACACAAGCTACATCATCTAGGAAGGAGGAATCTTAGTTGACAAAAGTGTTATTAGGACTGCTCTCTGAGCAAGCCTGTGATGCATTTTCTGGAAAGATGATCTATGTAGGATGGCCCAGCACACTGTGGGTGTGGCCATTCTGGGATGGTCCTCCTCTGTCCTGCAAGAACTCAGGTACAACCACTGTGGAAATCAGTCTGGAGGTTCCTCAGAAAACTGGACATGAGACTTCCAGAGGACCCTGCTATACCTCTCCTGGGAATATACCCAAAGGATTCCCCAGCATGCAATAAGGACACATGCTCCATTATGTTCATAGCAGTCTTATTTATAATAGCCAGAAGCTGGAAAGAACCCAGATGCCCCTCAAAGGAGGAATGGATACAGAAAATGTATATTTACACAATGGAATACTACTCAGCAATTAGAAACAATGAATTCACAAAATTTTTAGGCAAATGGTTTGATCTGGAAAATATCATCCTAAGTGAGGTAACCCAATCACAAAAGAATACACATGGAATGCAATCTCTGATAAGTGGATATTAATTAGCCCAGAAGCCCTGAATACCCAAGGCACAAATTGCATAACAAATGACTCCCATGAAGAAGTATGGAGAGGGTCCTGAACCTGGAAAGGATTGATCTAGCATGGGAAGGGAATATAAGGACAGAGAAAAAGGAGGGAGGTGATTGGAGAAGGGATGGAGAGAAGAAGGTTTATGGGACATATGGGGAGGGGGGATCTGGGAAAGGGGAAATCATTTGGAATGTAAACAAAGAATAAAAAAATAATAAAATAAAAAAAGAAGAACTCAGGCTGAGAAGCCAGGGAAACAGATCAGCCATCTTCACTCTTCCATGGCCTCTGGCATCAGTTTCCATCCTCAGTTTCCTACCTACATTCCTGCACTGAGTTTCTAGGACAATGAGGTATTATTTCCTCCTCAAGTTGCTTGCTCTTATGCAGCAATAGGAGCCCTACCTGAGCAACTGTGGAGCTCTTTTACACATTTGTTAAACCCTAGGAAGACTACAAAAGCAAGGGTCAATCCTCCAACAAACTGGAATTAGGGTGATAATACTGTATCAATGAGTTATCCTTATTTGTAACAAATGTATCATTCATTCACTGCCGTTCATGAGGACAAACTTTCTTTTAGGTAGTTAATGCTACCTAATGCATACACTACACTGTGTTCTGTGTGTGAATCCAAAATGAATCTTAAATCAAATTCCATGAAGAACAGAAGTTATAGAAACATTTACAGTACAACAGAAGAACTTTTGTGTAGCCTGCAAGAGGTGTTTGGTATGATACATAGTACCAAAAACAAACAAACAAACAAACAAAAAACCACCAACAAAATGAAATAGTGTTTAAACTGCCTTTGCACAATATTTTTTAAAAAATGATAGTGTTTGCAACAGTGAAGACAATTGTAGGTTTTGTATACAGTTACAAATAGAAAGACTCCAGTTTTAATATTCGAGTAGTTGGAATTATATAAAATTGGTTATAATATATTTAAACTTCAAGGCCAACAATTTGCTACATTTTGGCCAAAAGAGAAGTTTGCACTTGGGTTATTCTGAAAAAGGCATCAGTTCAACAACTGAAATGTGTTTTAAGGTATTGTATTAATTCCCCTTTCCTGAAAGTGTTTTCTGGTTCTCCATCACATTTTGCCTTGATCTTGGTTCAGATTCAGTCATCTTAGAAACTCATCAGTAGGTAAGGAAACTCAACTGAAATTTAATATGTAATGTAGAGCATAAATAGCCTCCTCCTTTTATATCACTTAATGGCTAGTTCCTCATGAATGAAATTCCAAGATTTTGTGTGTGTGTGTGTGTGTGTGTGATTACTCCATCATTTTTCTGTCTGCCATTCTGAATCCCATAGATATTTAACTATTTTTTTTCCTGATGGCTACCCCTTTAGGAACCATACATAGCATAATTCATGATAAGTAATTCACATCTTGAAGAAGATATGACTAGAAGAGTTCTCCCTGAGCTTTTGAATTGTTTGTATTCTTGACCATCACCTGGACCCCTTGAATGATAATCATGAAACTCTCTTTGAATAGAACATCTGTCTACTACCTGACCCAGCACTGGGAACATCCTCTGCAATGCCCAAGGCTTCGTTCTTGACATCTGGCGGCTATCTCCCTTTCCATGTTTGGAGGCCAGAAGGTGACAAATGATAGAACTTTTGACAATAGAGCACCACCTCCTCTTTTAATTTATATGCATCATGCTGGCCATATAAAGATAGTCACAAAGGAACAATAAAACTTAGTTCCAGATATGGTTCAACTACTATGTAGCAATGTTTTGAACAACACACTTTTTAAAACACTTTGGAGAAAGTTATATTTGATATGGAAAATAAACAGCAGTTTGATTTCTTATTTCTTACAGAAATGGAGACCTTACATACAATGCCTTCCCAGGATTTTCATCATTTGTTTTATAACACTCCACAACAAATATGGTTTAGAAATTCTGTATCTAGTGCACTCCAATAATTCAGAATTCAGGTTTCCACATGGTTTATTAAAAAGTGAACACAATTTTGTTTAATCATCAGTTCTTTAGCAGAAGTAGGGTTGCACAGTCTGTGCTTAAATGTACATGTTTTACCCTGAGATTTTGTATTTTTCCCTATGCACAGAATAATTATGAAATCTTCTATCCAAGGAAATAAAGTATTTTCTGTTCCTCACACATCATTTCCAGTAAGTTATGGTAATGTTAGGAAATATAAGGGACAATTAACATAAAATCCATTAGTTCTTGCCCCCTCTCTCCCAATGTGAAAATAGTGCGTGTAGTCAACAGTGTCCACAAATGCATGTATGGCTTTGTCGATTCAGTGATTTCTGTGTGCTCAGCTGACTTCTGGCTCCAACTCTTAACTCCTCTCAGTCTCTGTCAGTGACCCTTGGTCATCTCCAACTATTCAAGCTGCAAACAGACTGAAACCAATTTGTTTTCCTTATGTTTTTAAAGCCACTAGCCCGGTATGCTAATTAGAAATAAATCGCTTGACCCATAAAAGAAACGGCAGGAAACCTGAAATGAAGGCATTATCCAACACTTCATGCTCCTTAGTGATGCTGTTTTAAATATTTCAGACAGCCCATAAATAATTAAAATCTCACCACAGCAAATTATGTCCTATTATGCAAATAAATAGCCTCCTCCCTGGTTTCATTAAAGATTCCAAATGACAAGCTGAGTAGTTTAAACAGAGCAAGGTATTGCAGTGAGGCGAGACATCTTTCAATATATATTTTTTTTAATTTTTAGTGCCAAGTTTCATGTGGATTTTGACTCTAACACTTTAATTTGCATGAGCAAATAAGCCTTTAATAAACCTTTTGTAAGTGGGGGGAATGCATCATTTAATTAAATTTGATTTGTTGTGAAACTATTGTGTCTCATGAATATTTAAGAACCACAAACTATTTTGCTGAAAAGAGCACAATATTGAGCCAGGGACTGAAGAAGTTAATCTGACAGTGCCTGAGAAATTAAAAGTAATTAATAAATGTCCCAAATTAATTTTTCAGAAAATGACAGGCTAGCCCACATGAAAATATCAATGGTGTGCTAATACACACTTCTCTCCTGTACTAAGTTTTAGGCAGCATTTTATCCACTGATATAAATCATATCTTTCAGTACATGGATGTTTCAAAAGTCAGTTTTCAGACGTTCTCAGTATTTAAGTTTACAATCATTGAGGTTTCTGCTTCGTGCTAAAAAACTCCAGGTTTTAAATTGCCAGATATGAAAATTGTAAAACACTACAGCAAAGAAAAAATGCATTTTAATTTTAAAATGCTTCCTCTGTAAAACCAAAGTGTTATAAAAAGAGAAATAAATCTAAAAACATCCAGCTACTGATTCAAAATATGACTTTGCTTTTCTTTGTATTCTCATTGCTTTATTTCAATTATAAAATAAATATCAAAGGGAGGTTTAATTATTTTACCAGGAATTTAATTTTGAGTCACTGCCTCACTTTGTAGTATCCAACCATAACTTTCTTAGGCTTTATAATAAATGTGATTTTTCTTATCCTGAAGATAAGGATTTTACAAAATATATCCTAGGTGATCTATTAGGGAAATAATTTTCTTTTAGTAAGATGCATTCATTATACATAATATAAAACTAATCTTTCCTCAATTCCAAATAATAGATAGTCAATGTTTGCCTTAAAATGTTTTAACTGTCAGTGCAATTTAATTCTAGTTTTAGTATGGATATGAATTGTCACAAAGGTATTTTTTAAAAAGTGTCAGCCAATTTCTAATTTAGCCAAATATTATATTCAGAGCACACATACACACACACACACACACACATACACACACACACACACACACATACACACACATGCATTTATTACTTGCTAATGAGAGGAATATTTGAGAAATTATCAGAGAAAAATAATAACCAGAACTTCATTCATGTCTCAAAAGCATGTCCTAGAGATGAATCAAAATGACTTTGATATAGTGTACACACCTTTTATTGTGGTACACACACGCCCTCAATCAGCTCTTCTTACCACTTTCTACTCAGAAAAGGAGGACGGCTCATGATTTTCTATTTTCTCTTCTCTATACTTCAATTAGTTTCGAGATAAATCCTTTTAGTTTTCTAGATAATTCATCACCGATAATTATCTTGACTTTTTTGATACCTTCAACTTCTGTTTCTCTGTTCACTTACTTCCCATCAAAAGAAGCAAATAAAGCAATCATTACTTTACTCTTGCATAGACAACTAATGGTGAGAGAAGACACCTCTCTACATCCAGTCAAGAAATTTCATTCCATCACATATTCTAAATCGATTCACTTCCATGAGTGTTTTTATTCTCTCTTAATTATTCTTCTGTAGTATAGTTTCTGCCATTCAGACAGCCATGTGCTCTGATTTGACAACTGTGTGTAATTATTTTTTGAGACTAGGATACAGTGTTCTTAAACTCCTGGTTTTTTGAAAATTGTTTCACAAAAACCGAGTTTTCTGCACAAATTTTTCATAACACCATGTTTCTTTCATTCTGTCTGTCTGTCTGTCCCCTTCCTTCTTCTTTGTTCCAAATTTTTTTTTTGTTCAGATCCTGTGCAGTATTTATCTTTCCAATTAAATTATGGATGGTATAAACTTTTTACTTGTTCTAAATCAGTCATGTTTACATGTAAATCCCACATTTATTTTTTAATTTGTTCTTTGAGATCAAATTGTTCAATTGCTTGTAACAGATCTCTATCAAGGAACTTCATCTCTCAGAAATGTCTTTATTTCATTCTCTCTTTATATATATATATATATATATATATATATATAATTGCAACATTTAGCTTCATCTAAGTGTTTCAAATACTATTTAACCTATCGAGCCTTTTATAATAAAGAAAAAGAGTCGATGAATGGAAAGAATTGAATCTTATGGGAACACTTGCCTTCTGATCAAAACTTCATGTCTCTTAACAGATTTCTGAGACCAAAATCCTTTCCAAGTCATTGTTTGAATCAAACCTCACATTGTTCTCATTCTTGAAGGCACCAACAGTGCATATTTCTTAGAGTGGCACACAGCATTACTGTGTTTAGTAATCTGTTCTATTCTAGACAAAACCACACCCCACTTGTTGCTCAACTGCATTCCCAGTTATTTGGTGATTTTCATTCGTATTGTTTTCCCCATGAAATATCCCATGTGTCTCCAGATATCAAATTAATGACTCCCTTCTCTGCTGGCATCTGTGCCTTTTCTTTTACTTAAGCTGTATTCATAACAGATTGTAATAATTTGTTTACTCCAACTGAATAGGTTGTTTTCTATTTATCTTTAGATGCTCAGTACTCATGTGGCATCTGTCACAAATAACAAAAATCCATTGCTTGTCATTATTTTATGGATTTATTTTTAATTATGTGTATATCAGTGTATTGTGATGGTATGCTTCTGGTTTATGGGAGCCTGTGGAGGCCAGAAGAGAATCTCAGATCTCCTGCTTCTGGAATTTCAGGCTATTATTAGCTATGTGATTTGGGGCATGAGAGCCAAATTGAAGTGTCTATGGTAAAGACCCATACGTGCATCTTTAACAAGTTTATTAAACCACAGTAAACAAAAATGAGTCAATCATACATTGATAATGACTTTAAAGCAGAATTGTCAATTCAATAGAAAACAGAACATAGAAAAGAAAAATCTAGACTACTGTGACAGTGGTTCAAATCATAATAATTTCTTTGGACTTTTCAACTCATCTTTTCACTGTCCAGTATGTTCTTACCTTTATTCTAAACTGAGAACATAGTGCATATTTTACAAGAACCGAATTCAGGAAAAACTTGAAGCATGAAGCTTGGTGTGAAAGGTTATTAGAAAAAAATTGCTGTTCATCATTACTATTTTATTATGCTTTGAGATTGCTTCCTTTTTTAAAGAATTATTTATGTAATATATATGGATCCACTGTAACTGTCTTCAGAAACACCAGAAAAAGGGATCAGATCCTATTACAGATGGTTGTGAGCCATCACATGGTTGCTGAAAATTGAATTCAGGACCTCAGGAAGAACAGTCAGTCCTCTTAACTGCTGAATCATCTCTAGATAGATAAAAAATGAAAATTGCAAAGTTAAACATTATTTAATGTATATAAATTAAAATGTTAAGAATAATGTATTTCTGGGCAGTGGTGACACATGCTTTTAATCCCAGGTCTCTCGAGGTAGAGGCAGGTGTATTTCTGAGTTTGAGGCAGCCTGGTCCAGAGTGAATTTCAGGACAGTAAGGGCTAGAATAATTTATGTTATAGGATTAATCTAAGGAGAATATATGTATGTGTATGTGCCTATACACATGTGCATGAGTGTTATGTATATACATTGCATATATTTACCTTTATCCCTGTCATTCTGTTCTAAGTAGCTCAGTATTGTAGATTTTCATTCTTAAAGGCACATAAGTATAAATAGAGTTCCATAGAGTAACTGGTAAAGGTTTATCAGAAGACAAGGACAATGTCATTTTCTAAAATAACATTTTTAGAAAATAAGTAGATATTACTCACCAGAAAACCTTGAACCAAAAGCTAAAATACACAATTCACATATCAAATGATGCCCAAGAAAAGGAAGGAAAGGCCCCTGGTCCTAGAAAGGCTCAATGCAGCAGTGTAGGGGAATACCAGGAAAGGGAAATGGGAGGGGGTTACTTGGGAAACAGGGGGAGGGAAGAGGGCATATGGGATTTTTGGGGAGGGGGAAAACAGGAAAAGGGAAATCATTTGAAATGTAAATAAAGAATATATCTAATAAAAAAGAAATATAAACATAGCTAACTGATGGTATTAAAGATAGTCAGATAATATTTATTAATACCACTAAATTCATAATGCTTGTGTGTACAGGAAGCAAAGAATGAAATTTTGTTTAGCTGGGAATTGCACAGAAAATGGCCATGCCTTTTCTTAGACACCATATCCTGGAAGGTGGATTTTTGAAATCCAAACTAAGTTTGGATACATTTATCTTCCTTTAGCTACTCTAATAGAGCTTAATTGGTTTTTATTATATTGTTTGATATTGTTGCTTAGATTATTAGACACTTCTTATAATGGTTTTTATTAGTTGTTTGATCTTGTAGTGTGTGCCTAATTATGAAACACCGTGAAAATTTATATATTGGCATCACTTATTTAAACAGTTCTGTAGTGCTTAGTGTATGGAAATTACTTGGGTAGTATTGCTGCAGATATCATCCACCACAAATCTCTGCAGTTCAATATAATTCAATTTGATTTTCTCCCCTACTCCTCTTCCAGTGTTGTGTGTGTGTGTGTGTGTGTGTGTACTCCAGTTCAGAGGTTGAGGTCAACAATCATCCTCTATGTCTTTTCTGTCTTATTCACTTACACATGAACTATCAATCAAGCCTAGAGCTGGCCCATGTGACTAGGTTAGCTGCTGCGCATTTACCTTGAGGATCCGCCATTTTTGCCATCCACAACTGGAATTAAATTGAGGCTGCCATATCCACCTTGCATGTACATGGTATCTGACCAACCCATTCCTTTAGTACTTCTCTGACCAATGATGTAACTAGTTAGCCATCTCATCAGCTCCCTAATTTCTTTTATATTGAAATAACTCTTTGTATAACAGTCAGTCAAGAAAGTGGCTTTTCTGGATGGCCTTCCCTGCAGTATCTACTCCACACTTTGTCTCCATATTTGTTCCCTGAGTATTTTGTTCCCCTTTCTAAGAAGGACTGAAACACCCACTTTGGTCTACCTTCTTTTTGAGCTTCCTGTGGTCTGTAAACTGTATCTTGGATATTCAGAGCTTTTGGGCTAATATCCACTTATCAGTGAGTGCATACTATGTGTGTTCTTTTGTGATTGGGTTACCTCATTCAGGTTGATATTTTGATCAATTCCCTATACAGTCACCAAACCCAAACACTATTGTGGATGCCAAGAAGTGCATATAGATGTCTCCTGAGAGGCTCTGCCACAGCCTGACAAACACAGAGGCATACACCGGCAGTCAACCGTTGGACTTCCCACTTGGTCCCCAATGGAGGAGTTAGAGAAAGGACTGAAGGAACTAAAGGGGTTTGCAACTCCATGGGAAGAACAACAATTTCAACCAACCAGATGCTCCCAGAGCTCCCAGAGACTAAACTACCAACCCAGGTATACACGAGGGACCCCTAGCTCCAGCCACATATGTATCAAAGGATGGCCTTGTCAGGCATCAATGGGAGGAGAGGCCCTTGGTCTAATGAAAGCTCCATGCCCCAGTGTAGGGGAACGCAATGCCATGAAGGCAGGAGTGGATAGGTAGGTGGTGGAACATGCTCATAGAATAAAGAAAATATTTAATAAAAAGGGGATGGAGAAAGTGGCTTTTCTTCTGCTATTGTAGCCCATTCTGGACAGCCTGTAAGGTCCGTCCGTCAGTGGGCAAGGAATGGGAAGTGGTGGATGTACTGGATATGAAACTTATTATTTGTTTTGATAATCTTATGGACAGATTTCAATCACTTGATCATACTATTGAATTGGAAGAGCGCTAACAGCTAGATGTGGAATTTGTGTGGTAGAAACGTAATCTCTAAGCAACAGGGTTGAAAGCAGTAGTTTTGACGCTTGAATGATGGCTGGAATAGAATGTCTTGTGAATGTGTTACAGTCATTATTGCACAAGTAAATTCTTTATGAAAGCAGGCTGTGCCTACCACATGCCTCTAGTTTGTGGTATCTTGCCCTCCTTTTCTAAGGCTCCCTGATTGTGTTTCCTCCCCGGCCATCCCTCCAATGTTCTCCATCTGTCAGGCTGACTATCTTGTTGACAGGTCCGATCTCCTGACTCCATCTCTCTGGCTCCCTCTTCTCTGGTCCCTCTTTTGTGTTCCCACTCCCAGGCCATCAGCATGTCTTGCTCAGTGCTCTGTTTTAGTCCATCAAGAATGTCCTCACGGGTAGTCACCCAAGGTGAGGTTTTTGAGCCTTTACATCACTGAGCTGCATAAACGTATGTTGGCTATATATTATGTAGTTTTATGTTTTTCTATGCTTTAATAGAAGCAAATAATAAAATAAAACAATAATGTGCTTGGCTTACAGAGTGGTGAATGTGGAAAAAAGTCTATTTGGTAAATAAACTGACAAAATTTTCTAGTTTCTTCAGATATTAAGGAATCTTGATTTTAAAGTCTTGCCTACCAGTGTTCTCTATGATTTCCTTTTATAATATCATTGTTGTACATTCACTTGTAATAGTAATAATGAAAAATATACTCATTCACATTTGGTATTATATATTTACAAATGTAAATGATATAATATGTACATATGTGCACATAAAAATAAATATATGTGTGTGTTGTGTGTGTGTCATTTAGTCTGAAAATATTCTTATAGTAAATGAATATCTCAAGTTTCTAGCAGAAGATAGAAAATGCTTTCTTTCTGGAGGTTAGTAGTAGAAACTCTTTTTAGTGTGTCCAAATCTCTGTATTATATTCACTTGCATACACACACAGAGAGACATAGACACACAGAGAAAGAGAGAGACACAGAGACAGAAAGAGAAAGAAAAAGGTTCCAAAGTATTCCACATTAGTAGAGCTGGTAGCAAAACTTCTATAGAGTGCTTTATATTTTGAAAGATAGAATACATTGACTCTGTTTCCGAGGCAGTGTCAAATTTTGCAAATTGAATGAGATGTCTTATAGTTTTATTTTGCATATGTTAATAAAATGGATGGGATAATTTCTTTTTATTTTTGGTATGGTTTTAAATGAAGTATTTTAAGATTAAATGAAGATGGTTTTCATTCCATGGGAATTTTAAACATACATTCTCTGTCCCTGATTATACCTTTCATCTACCTATATTCTTAACACTGATATAAAATAATTCATATTAAACTTATAAACATCATTACTTTATGTAGTGACAAACATCTGAGAGCTATGAACAGCAACTCCCATTGATATTTTGGCACTTAAAATTAACACATTATTTTTCTATTTTGAATAGAAATAATTATGGCTGAAAGTGTATTTTAAACGGAATATTTTAAGCTGTTATTGATTTTTATGTTTAGTTGAGTCCACTAATTTTAAGGCTTAGTTTTTTGACATAAGAGTATTGACTAATTTATATATCCTGAAGTACCTTTCCATGTCTATATATTTATTTTAAGGAAAAAATAGCAGCCCAAATTGATCTACTAACTGCCTACACTCTGATATATTATATGCTAGATTCTGCTTTTTCTTCTCATTCTTGTACACTTAATTTTCTACTCTCATCATTATTACAGTTTACATTTTGGTTTTATAAACTGTTGCACATTTTCTTCTTCATGAACAGTGCTAAATAACAAGCGTACAGCATCCTCTATAGACTCAAAATAATGAGTTATAGTTGACTATTCACAGTTCTTCATAGTTTCAGCATACAGATATAACAGTGTTTTTCTAAGGCACATATACTTCCAACTAATAATGTAAGACAATGTTGCCAATATAATTGTTGGTGTTTGAAGGAAATATTTAGACAAAGACATCATATAAAATTCATATTCTTCAAATTAAACCGAGAGATCAAGTTGAAACTTACTTCCTTTTGTTATTTATCATAAAGTTTATTATGAATTACCATAGATTCATAGGCTGTTATGTAAAATGATATGGGCATATTTACCATTCTGTTTTGTTTAGGATTTCCCATGCTTATATGCTACAGAAATGTGATACAATGTCCTCAAGCTGTAGGCAAATGAGGATTTCTTTTACCAAAAACTCACACACTCAATAGTTCCTTTAGAATTTCACTAATATGCTAACACAACTTGATATATGGAAATTCATGTGTATTTCCATTACAGAGGCCAGAAATCTGAAATCAAGAACATCAAGGCATGACGTTCCCCAGTCAAAAGCTCTAGAAGGGAATTCTCCTTTGTCCTTTGCAGCTTCTGACAGATTGATGTTGGCCTTAAGGCTGTAAAGCTCACATCTTTGCATCTGTTTTTATGTTTTTCTTCCCTTCCTACTCTCACAAGGACACATATGGGTTTAGGGGTCCACCAGCAGGATGTACTATGATCTCATTTGAACATATTTCATTGCATCTTTCAAAAGACTATTACTGAGTAAGTTTGTCGTAACTTTCAGGTAGTAGAGTGCTCATATTGGATTAGAGGATATTACTGCTCAGCCTTTTGTTGGCTGAGCTTTAAAGGCATGGATTTCATTCTCTACCTACTCTTAAATTCCACAACCACTAGCATATTTTCTATTAAGTAATTTTGTCATAAACTAATCTTGTATATGTATAATCACAAAGTATGTAACTTTTGGGATTATTTTCATACTGAGTAGAATTTCCTCTGAATTCATTGATAGTGTTATATGTATCAATAATTAATTTCTGCTCTGTTTCAATCACCTGAATAGTAATAGGTCATGTTAAGGTTGTATAACATTGTTCACCCATGTTCATTAAAACATGTCTGTGTACCTCAGGATTTTGGAGAAGTGAATATATTAACCTAAACATTTGGGTACAGATTTCTGTTATTTAACTCACTTTTATTTCTCTGGGAATTCATGGCAATGCTCAGAAATATATTTAAAGCTATTATCACATAGGTGATAAAGATGGAATTTATGAGAAATCCCATGCCCATTTTTTCCTCTTTTTTTTAACCTTAGGGAATTTCAAAATTACTGTAAATACAAAATACCTTTTACTTACATTCAAGAAAACATGCAACTCTATATATTTTCAAGGATATATTTCTTCAAAATAAGTGTGTTTTGTTTTTTCCCTATTGCCTAACACATCATATTCTCTGTACAGCTCTCTTTCTTTGGCTGTACTTATCACATTCTGTTTATCTGAGATGATTAGTCATCGATTCTCTCATTTTACAAGATGTTAATAGTGTGGAACTGTTCAGTGTGTTCATTATGCTTAAAGCCACCATCCTGAATACAGGGTTTCCCTTACACTGTTAGATTCAACTATGTTTCCTCGACTTGTACATCAAGAAGTAAACTTGTATGTAATTCCCAAGAGAACAAATCAGAAACCAATTCAAAAATGGTAATGGAAAATGTAGAGCTTGTATTAGGAAACATACCAAAGTCTCATGTAGGTGTTGAGAAAGGAGATACAAAGTTGCACAAGGTCCAAGAGTCTAATACCTATCACAATTATAGGGCATAACAGTGTGGAACCATGTTTAGAGTTTGCCTCCTGGGAGTCCTGATTGTCCAGCACAGAAAACTCCTTCCATTTCCAATTATTTTCAAAAAAATACCTATTATATTTCATGCACTCTGTCACTATTTTCTCTTCTCTTCATCTTATTCTACTGACATAATTTTCTGAGATACTGACCTTTTAAAAATCACCTTTTGAAAACCATGTATGCTTTTATACTTTATATTGATATGCCAAGAGAAGATGTATTAATAGTAAAATGAGAACACCTCAGGAGCCACTGGGCTACTTTGACTGTAGATTGAAGGATGCTCAGTCTAAAATACATATATTAAAGTCACAGACTTTTTCTCCCATTTTATTTTCTTCTCTCCTCCTCTACTTGCAATACTAGGCACAATTGAACTGTGGTTCTTCTGGCCAGGATTCTCTCCCTAAGTTGTATTCTCAACCTGAATCCATACTTCTTAAATTATAAGTGAAATCAGTGTCCATAAGAAATGAGCATTGCAGTATTCTCCATGAATATATTTGGTTCTGATTCTTATCAACTTAAACATGGTAAAATAATACAGGATTAGATGTTTATGACAGTATTTTATCCTTGTGTAGTCTTAAGTCCTTTCATGCTAGAGTAGCTTTGGTATAAATATATCATTCCGGAAAAAATAGATAGGCTAATTTTCACCTATCCCTCCACTTCTCCACATCCAACGCCCAGATTCACCCATGACTCTGAGGCAGACCAACTGCTGAGACTACACTCAGTCCTGCTACCATTTCTGGTGGATCACACAGATATTTCCCTCCAAATTCCCCTCATTCCGCTCATTGCTTTTGCTCAGTCTTCAATACTCTCAGGAATTTTCTAGGAACCCATAGGCCACTCCAAACAAGGAGGCAGATTGCCTTACTGCAGATTTTCATTTCTCCCTGGCTCCTCAAAACCAATACTCTACTCTCATCCTAATTCTCCCACAGACCACCTGTTGCGGCCTCCCTCTACCTTGCTTGGAACCAGATCATGTAGATATAACTTCTCCTAACTCCTCATCCCCACTGAGTGATTTCTTTCTAGCCTGCAAACTGAACAGACATTCCCTAGGAGCCCAGAGACCACTCCAAACAGGGAAGATGCAGGCTAACTGCAGATCGACCCTCATCCATTCCACTGGGTGAAATCCCCCACTATCATATCTAGCTTCGTAGCAGACCACATGATGATCTCTTTCCTCACTCTCTGCACCTATTCCCAGGGACTAAGCAGATTCCTCGTTCCTGTGGACTCCCTTATGCCCCTGCTCCTAGCATATCCCTACTTCTGAATCTCAGCTCCCAATACCTAGAAACATGTTTTACCTAGTAAACCTAGTTGGCTTCATGTATCAGAATTCAAGAAGGAGATTCTTCCAGGCAACACAAGGGCCTCACTCTCCTAAGGACCAGAGTAGGTAACAGAAATCAAGGAACAAAACACTCACCCAACAAAGAGGAGGCTATATATTAGTATCCTCAGTCCCAGATGCCTAGGTACTGTCAGGAGTCATAATGGGACAAGCTAATAACTAGCAGGTGATTGTCCTGACATGGCCTGCTTTGAGTTATTATATAATCTGCAACAGGCTCACCCTTATTAAGCAAGGCTGTAAGGGATACATTTTAGGAAAGATTCCTGATATTAATATGCTTTTCCTGTTATTATTAAATATGTATAACAATAACTAAGTAATAGCACACCCCTTTGGAGCATACCTCTGCAGGCACTCGAAGATGTACTGTCTTGTAGTGATGAACTGTCTTGTCTATATATAGACAAATAGATGACTTAAGTCTTAATGATAATCCTATGAGAATTCCTAAATTTATACCAATAATTATTAAACTCTTTTAGAGTGATACTGCTATTAGGTCCTTTCCTGATAGTTAAAACTGCAATTCGAACTCTGCCAGTCTCCCAACTGTCACTAGTTAATTGCTCTTAGAAAGCAACAAGATTTTCTCCTACTCAGAGCACATTCCAAGAGGTTGTAAACAATTAATCAAAGGTCATAAAAAGGGAACTAATGATTTATAGGTGCTAGAACAGAAGGTAAAATATTGACTAGGTTTATCTATACAAAACTTCACTAATAACTTAGTTACGGTTTTAAACCTTCAGTGATCCTGTGGAGCGGAGACAGGTGATGGATGTTTAGCTAGATAATTACTTCTAATAGATATTCGTGCAAACATTCTCTGTTGTAAACTTCTATTTCAATTTATGATTTGACTTTCTGTGTGAACTTGTGATGAACTTTGTAACATGTGACCATGTATTCTGAAAGATGTATAAGTACTGAGGACAAAGAGATGAGAAGCAGAGAGAGAAGAAATTTTTGCCTTGCCCCACTTAGAGTAGAAATATTTTCCTTTTCCTCACTTAGATGATTTTTTCCCTTTCCCACATAGAATCTTTCTGCTTTTCACCTTAGATAGCTTTCATATGAAACTTTGGCAACTTAGTAATTAATGCTATAATCATTTTCTAAGTGTCCCTTTTTCTTTGACTTCTGACAAACAGGCTAAAATTTAGAGCCCAGCAGTTTCTGCTGAGTCAGAGCACAGGTCACATTCCTTAATCCTCTGCTGTTAGGGGCTATAGGTGTTAATCACCTCTGCCAGCAGTTCTTTATCCTCAGAAAGAGCAAGAAAGTTTTTTTTTTAGAAGTTATTATCAACATTTCAGTATAGAGATCTAGAAAATCCTGAGACCCTCAAACTTTAAAGCCATCACAAGAGAACTACTATGCCCCCACTACCCCCATTATACCCACCACACCCCTGCCAATACCCTCTACAGGCTGGAGACTCCCAGCAAGATACCAAAATAAAACACAATGAATAACAGAAAAACTTGTCTCCACTACAGCCAAACAACTTACCTCCGAATATTCCAACCTAGCTGAAGCACAAGACAAAGACCTTAAAATAGCCTTTAGGAATATGATAGAAGTCCTTAAAGAGAAAATGAACAAATCCCTTAAAGAAATCTATGAAAACACAAACCCTGGAATTATATGAATAAAACAATTCAAAACATGATAATGAGAATACAATCAAGAAAAGAATCCCAAACTGAAAGAAATCTAGAAATAAAAACAAACAAACAAACAAAAACCATAGAAATTTGAACAGGAACTTCAAACTTCACCAACAGAATGTTAAAGATGGAAGGAAGAATCTCAACCTTTGAAGACATGATAGAAGAAATGAATACTTTGTTCAAAGAAAATGTTAAATCCAGAACACTCCTGGCAAAAAACATCCAGGATATTTGTGACACTAGGAAAATATCAGATCCAAGAATAATAGTGTTGGCACATGATCAAAAGAATGACCCATGGTAATCAATGCTTTGGGGAACTGTGAGAGATATTTCGGGAAAAATAAATTACAGGGACTTTTACCTCAGGCATATTTTGTTCCCTGGATTGTTCTCAGGTGTGATTTTGTGCTTTCTTTGAACAATATTTATATTCTATCTATAAGATATGTTCATTCTTGTTGAAAGGCAGAACATGGATATAAAATCGTATCTTGTCAGTGTACATTGAATCTGGATATGGCTTTCTGCCTTGCTTTTGTGTCTCTCCAGACATAATTCATAGTATGGTCCAGGCATTAATTTTTAAATTTCTCTGTCCTGAGAAAGTTTTGGAAAAGGGCTACTGAGTCAATATTTAGTAAATGCTTACTGGCATTTATTTACATGCTTTTCTGAAACAACCTTGCTTGGACCATCGCCTTTTTGTCACATCCTTCATAAAAGGACACTGAAACTGAAATTAGGTTGTCTACAGGAATAGACTGAAATTTTTCCCATTCTTTCAGGTCCTCAAATCCCAGGTCTGGCAACCAAGATCTGCATAGGTCAGGGAAAGTAAACAAATAAGAATAAAGTGAGGAGAAGAAACCCAGGGCAAAGGCACAGAAAATATTTTCAACTAAATCTTTTAAAAATTCCCTAACCCAAAGCAATAGATAAAAGAAACATTCACAACACGAAATAGATTGGTCCAGAAAAGAAATTGTCCTTGGAGTATGATAATTAAAACACTAAACATACAGAATAAAAATAATATTAAAGTCAGAAGAGAAAATGACCATTTATTACATAAAGATAGGCCTATTATAATAGCACCTTACTTCTTAGTGAAGATTCTAAAAGTCTAGAAAGATGAAAAGATGTTTAACAGAATACAAGAGAACACAGATGCCAGCCTCCGTTACTATATCCAGCAAATTTTTGCATGACAAGAGATGAAGAATATGAGACATTCCATGGTAAAACCAAATTTAAGTAATCTCTATGTATAATTCCAGCCCAACAGAAAGGGCAAGAAGGAAAAATCCAATCTAAAGAGGTTAAGAACAAGTACAAAAAGAAAATGAATAAATTATCCTAGAGAAGCAAATAAAAGAAGGGGAAACACACACAACAACAACAACAGCACAATGACATCTCAGAAATTAACAAACACTATTGATATCTCTCTCTCAATATCAATGATCTCAATTCCTGAATAAAAAGCCACAAATTAACAAAGAATGGATATGAAAACAGGATCCATCCTTCTGTATCCAGAAACAAGTCTCATATCAAGCAAAACCAAGGGGTCAAAAATAGAAACAATTATTCCTACTGTTAGGATTCTGTCTATGCTCTACCCCACAGTTACCTGGCAACAGCCAGGTATGCTCCTCCCCACAGTCACCTGGCAACAGCCAGGTATGCTCCTCCCCACAGTTACCTGGCAACAGCCAGGTATGCTCCTCCCCACAGTTACCTGGCAACAGCCAGGTATGCTCCTCCCCACAGTTACCTGGCAACAGCCAGGTATGCTCCTCCCCACAGTTACCTGGCAACAGCCAGGTATGCTCCTCCCCACAGTTATCTGGCAACAGCCAGGTATGCCTGGTCCACTAGAAGAGGGGCTACTTGCCTCTCCTCTTCCTTTCTCTCTTACTCCCTTATTTCTGTTTCCTGCTTGCTTCTCTCTTGCCCTCTTGGGCTCTTCTCCCTTCTCCCCTTTCTCCAAGAGGTCATGGACGGCTTCAATTTCCCTACTCTCCCTTTCTCTCTGACTTTCTCTGCCTCTTCTGCACTCTTAACCCCCTTCCCAAGCCCCGTAAGCTCTAATCTATGCTAAACCCTGTGTGGCTGGTTCCTCAGTGGGAAAGGATGCCTCAGCATGGCACACTGAGGCACCCCTCCCCCCACCTCACCACACCCGCTATAGAACACATATTAATACCGCTTTATGTTTTTATAATCACAACACCACCAACTGAACCTAGTGTGTAGCCATTTTCAAAGCTGACAAAGTAGATATCTAACCAAATTGAATCGTTAGAACTAGAAAAGGGTACTGTACAATCATTAAAAATTTTACTAAGAGCACATTGCAATTTTAAACATCTGTACACCAAACATTAGTGCACCCAAGTTTGTAAAAGAAGCCATACTACAGATGATATCACATATTAACCTCCTAATAGGGAGTCTTCAATGTACTATTCAAAATAGACAGGTCATCCAGGCAAAAAACTATAAAAAGAAATGCATGAGCTACCTGATTATAAAGCAAATAAACTTAACAGATATTTACAGAAAACTGCACTCCACAAAAAAGAGTATACTGTCTTGTAATCACTTCTTGGAACTTTCTTCAAAACTGACCACAAATCTGACACAGTGAAAGCCTCAACAGATCCAAGAAACTTGAGATAATATCCTGCATTCTATCTGACCACCATTAAATAAAATTTGACATATACAACAAAAACCTTACAAACTCATAGAAAATGAACAACTTTCTAATGAATGAAAAGACAGAAATTAAGAAAAAATAAAGGCTTCTAAAATTAAATGACAGTGGATCCATGAAACACAAAAACTTATGCAACAAAATGGAAAGTGATTTTTAGCACTAAATTCATACATAAACAACAACCACAACAACAACAAGTAGAGATCTCATATTCTCATAAAAGTAATTTAGCAGCAAACCTGAAAGCACAAACAAAAAAGGAAAAAAAACACGCTCAATAGGAGTACACCGAAAGAAATAATCAAAGTAAGGAATGAAATCAATAAAATAGAAACAAACAAAACCAATACAAAGAGTCAGTAAAATAAAGAAATCAGGAAAACAGGACGTTTCACAACAGCCTCAAAAAATATCTTAGGGTAACTAACCAAGCAAGAAAAAAAATCCTGTATGATAAAAATTTTGGGACATTGAACGAAGAATTTAAAGAACATAAAAAAATAGGAAGATCTCTATGTGTAAGAATCTATCGGGCTGATATAGTAATAATGGCCATTTAACCAAAAGCAATTGACAGATTCAGTTCGATCCCATCCAAATTCCAACAAAATTCTTCACAGATGTTGAAAGGATAACTTTTCAACTTCAGAGAGAAACACATACATACACACACACACACACACATACACACACACACACACACACACACACACACACACATACACACACACTAAAACAAATCAAAACAAAACAAAAATACAGAATAGCTAAAAAACAATTCTGAATAAATACTGAAAGTACTGCTGGAGGAGTAACGATATCACAATCGTTAATATTAATAAAAACTGCATGGCATTGGCACAAAGACAGACACACTGATGAATATAATCAGATTCAGGGCCCAGACATAAATTTCACACCTATTGACATTTAACTTTTTATATAGAAATCAGAAACAAACAGATACAAAAGGAATGACTGAATGTAGAGGAATCAAAATAGATCCATCCTTACCAAGGTGCATAAAACTCAACTCCAAATGTAACAAATTTTTCAATATAAAAATCCTACATCAGAAAGAGGGCTAATATCCAATATATATAAAGAACTCAAGATGTTAGACCCCAGAAAACCAAACAACACTTTAAAAAATGGGGTACAGAATTAAACAAAGAATTCTCACCTGAAGAACTTCGGATGGTGGAGAAGCATCTTAAAAAAATGCTCAATTTCATTAGTCATTAGGGAAATGCAAATCAAAACAACCCTGAGATTTCACCTTACACCAGTCAGAATGGCTAAGATTAAAAATTCAGGAGACAGCAGGTGTTGGCAAGGATATGGAGAAAGAGGAACACTCCTCCACTGCTGGTGGGGTTGCAAATTGGTACAACCACTCTGGAAATCAGTCTGGCAGTTCCTCTGAAAACTGGGCACCTCACTTCCAGAAGATCCTGCTATACCACTCCTGGGCATATACCCAGAGGATTCCCCACTATATAATAAGGATACATGCTCTACTATGTTCATAACAGCCCTATTTATAATTGCCAGATGCTGGAAAGAACCCAGGTATCCCTCAACAGAAGAGTGGATGCAAAAAATGTGGTATATCTACACAATGGAGTACTATTCAGCCATTAGAAACAACGAATTCATGAAATTCTTAGGCAAATGGATGGAGCTAGAGAACATCATACTAAGTGAGGTAACCCAGACTCAAAAGGTGAATCATGGTATGCACTCACTAATAAGTGGATATTAACCTAGAAAATTGGAATACCCAACACATAATCCACACATCAAATGAGGTACAAGAAGAATGGAGGAGTGGCCCCTTTTTCTGGAAAGACTCAGTGAAGCAGTATTTGGCAAAACCAGAACGGGGAATTGGGACGGGGTGGGTGGGAGGACAGGGGAGGAGAAGGGGGCTTATGGGACTTTCGGGGAGTGGGGGGGCTAGAAAAGGGGAAATCATTTGAAATGTAAATAAAAAATATATCGAATAAAAAAAAGAAAAAAATATATATAGTGACCCTGATAAATAAGTGAAAAATAACATTGAATTCATTGTCTGTCAGGAAAAGACTTTCTTAACAGAACTCCATTAGCACAAGTATTAAGTTCTGTAATTAATGAGACTTCATGAAGCTGAACAGCATCTCCATGGCAAAGGACAGTGTCATTTGAACAAATTTTCAGTCTATAGAATGAGAAACAATTTTAATCAACTGAATAATCAATATCTATCTATTTATCTACCTAAAATATGTAAAGAACTTAAAATCTAGATATCAAGAACGCAAATAGCTTTGTTTCTTATGCCTTATCTTGTGCTTTTTTTCTCCTGTTTATTTTGTCTAATTTCAATCAATTATATTATGTTTTATCTTATTATATTTTATTATGATCTTTTAGAAACCTGTTAGGTTTCTAATGAGAAACTGGAAGGGAGTGTATTTGAATGGGAGGGGAAATAGGGAGGAAACAGGGATATATGTGGGGGGAAATATAGTGATGATATATTGCATGTGAATAAAGTTAAAAAAAATCAAAGTAAACATTAATAAAAGTAAATGTAAAGGCATAAAGAGAAAAAATTTTCTAGATGTGTAGTTAAAATTTTCTTGTTGATATATCCTTCAGTATTCAAAAAATAAAAATCATCAATTTCTCAAATAATTTTATTGGAACATTTTGTACATGGCTATGTAATATATGTAATATAATATGAACCACACATCTAATAGAAACTTATTAGATGTGGATTTTCATTTAAAATAGAAATGTTACATGCACAGGGGTCTTCTTTTTTTTTTTTTTTTTTTGGTGCACTCCATTTTACAATACATTCTGGAAATGTTTCCAGGCCAGAAGAGAGACTTCTAAATCAATTATAAAAAGCAAGCAAACAAACAAAAATCAACAAGACACATAGCAGAGCTCTCATCCATATTGCTACATTTATTTAGCCATTTTACATTATATCCAATATGGGTGATCTCTGTTTCTTAGACATTTCTATCAATTTAAATCAATTTTATAAAATAACCCTCTTTACATTAATTTGTCGCTGGTATAAGACTTTCCTTGATGCTATCCTTCTTATAAATTTTTTTGGCTTCCTTATTAATTTTAAAATTATATCTAGTACAAAAAAATTTCCAGATCTCCAGAACATAGGGGCTTGCATACTTGCATCACAATTTTGCCTAGAGTGAAAAAGAGTTCTTTGTGCTTGGGAATATCTTGGTCTGATTTTGCAAGGGATGGGGGAAAGGAAAGATACCCACTAAGAAAACTGAATAATGGAGCATGTGTTAGAAATGACCTTCCTTACAATTTAATGAAGGAACTGCTTCCTCTTTTCACCTGAGCACGGCATGAGTCAGTCTCAACATAGGGTCTGTCTCTCTGGTGGACCAAAGGAAGAACAGGGCTACAAATAACACTTCAGGTATATTGAAAGGAATGTTTGTTCCCTATTTTGTGCCATTATTATGACAAGTAAAATGCTTAACATATTTTATAATAATGTGATATATTATACCATTATAACTTTACCTCTTGTTAAACATAAAGCTTATTGTTTTATGGATTGATTTTATAGGTAATTTATATAACCCAAGTATTACATTAAAAGTATGTCAAAATAACTGTTAAGTATATGTTCTATGCCAAGTTGACTTAAGTGATTAGAAATAGTTTAGTACCACTAATCAGGTTGTCATCAACAGGTGGGAAATTCTATTTTCTAATATACCAACGAAACAACGGAGTCCCTAAATTTTGCCCTCTTTGCAATGTAAGTAAAAATAACTAAAAATACTGGTTCCCATAAATAGTGGATATTTATGGGTGTTCCCATAAATACCCACTAATATTTTCTAATGAATGCATTTTTATTTTTGTTTATCTTCATTTTCTGGATTTGGCATGGAAATCATTTAGAGATGTATTTCTACCTCCGTTCAACAGGCTCGCTTGCAGTGTATGGGGCCCGTGCAATGCTTTATTCTGTCAGGGTTGGGGGGAAGCGCCTTGGCTTTGATTGAGTTCTTTACTAGGCACAGCCTGTTGTTATTGTACTCCTCACTTGGCTTCCAGCTGCTTCCACCACACACTGAGGGGAGCCAGCCACGGCCAGGGGCCTGAGATCCCTGCTAGGAAGAGATCAAACCTCCACAACAGGAGTTCTTCAAGGCAGGTCAAGCTAGGTTCTGAAACCCAGGCTATACCTCATAACAATGTTATTACTCATTTAGAATTCTTTTTCTGTCCCTTGACTTTATCTCTGAACACTGACTTCTAAGTAGTTTTACTCAGTGAATTTCCAAATGGTGAAGCAGGCTGGGTTTCAAAAGGCATCCTGTGGAATGTCTTTACAAGACAAGAGCCTTCTGCACAGTTTAGTGTTGTAAAATAAAATGGAATTCCTATGGTAGCAAGAATAAACTAAGATAGAAATCAGAATATGAATTAATTTAACAGCATGAAATATCATGAAGAGAGAAATTTTAATACAATAGTTGAAATCTCAGTTTGCTTATGAACATTTTCTATTCTTTGAGTGGTCATGTTGATTTTATTTACATCTTCTATTTTTGTCTTCTATTGTTGATTAATATTTTTAGTCCAGTTACCTACACATCACTTGCCTGATTCTAGGGCAGAACTTCAGGGAAGAGGTTCCACATATAGCTCAAGCTCATAAGTGACAATTCACTTGGGAGATTCACGATGTCAATTTAATAATATATTTATGATCTGGAAATGTTTTAACTCATGTGCAGTCAGTAAGAACAAAAAACCGTGGTAAGAACTTATATAGGGTTTATTTATATCACTTGAAAGAAAAGTTGGCTGCCTTATGCCATATTCTACGTGTTTCTAATTGTATTACATGTACTCTCCTCTTACCTCGGAGCTACTACATTACTATAAGCATCCTTTTGTTTGTAGAGCAAAGAACGAAGGTAACAACATTCTGGAATTTTAAGTCATCATTTTTTTCTTTATAAAATCTTTTCTTTTTAAATCTTAATTAAATTTATTTATCAGTCTTTTGTTTGTTTGTTTCTATTTTTTTCTGAGTGTCTTATTGAGACCATGAGTTGATGTTTCCCGTGTATATGCAGAAGATTGAGGAGGCCAGAAGAGGGTGTACCCCAGGAGTTCTATTTCATCTGAGTCATCCTGTGGATGTTGGGAAGGTCCTGTTTCCTCTGAAATAGCAGTAAGCTCTTGTAACTACTGAACTAACTCCAAAGCTCCTGATTTTCCTTTAAACCAGTCTGTCATTATATATATTATATATAATATATATATACTCCAAATACAATAATGACCAAGGTACATTGTAATTTCTTACTTATTCAGTCATCAAGGAAAAGCTATGGTAAGTACATTTAATAAAATACATGCCTCATAGAAAGCAATGCCTGATATCAAATGATACTAGAGTAAAATTTTCACACTATTTCAAACCTCAAAATCACGTCTATAGCAGCAGATATAATTATCCTAACCAAAGGTTTTAGGAAAATAAAACTGACTTTCCATTGAAAAAGCAATTTGCTCAATTATAACCTCAAAATAAGCCAAAGAAAATTAACTCCCCCCCTCCTTTCCCTTCTCCCTCTTGCTCTGGCCCCTGCTTGCTATGGCCCATAGGTTTTTGCTTTTTTATTTCTTTCTCATGGATGTTGTGAGCCATCATGTGGTTGCTGGGATTTGAACTCATGACACCTGAGAGAGAAATCAGTGTTCTTAACCACTAAGCCATCTCACCAACACCCAGGAAATTAACTTTTGTGATGTATATGCTTCTTGAAAATGTTTCACCAGAATTCTCAATATTCATCTTGTATCTGGCGCATTATGATTATACCTAATTTATGTTATGTCTGTTACAAAAAACTGTAATTTCACATAGGTATATGATTTGATATCTAAAAAGTATAAAGTTTATAAGTATAAAATCAAGTAAATGTTTTAACATGGCAAATATCATTCAACATTAAACATGCCTAGTAAATATATAATTAATTAATCATATTTATGCTATGACATTCTTTTGTGGAGAGTGTATTAAGCTAAAAACTAATGTTTTGTTTAAGTTTATTCTAACATGTCTGTATATCATATTTTGACTTAAAATTATTGACACAGAACTCTGGAAGAAATTAAAGGATTAGATTCTTTTATTTTTTGTGTGATGTTTTGGGTATTCCATAAAATATTTAATATTGTCTTAAGTAAATCGATAGTTGTATAAATGACAATTACATTTGTTTTAGTGCAATATTTAAGTTATTTATTATTACTGAATAAATTAATACCATTTAATTATTAAATACGCTATTTAAGTCTGTACCATTTCCATTAAAAACTAAGTTGTGAAATTAAAAGAAATGTCAATCCTACCGAATTCTAAGTTTTTAAATACGTGCAGATAGATCAAGTATCTTTATCATTCAATTATATTTTTTTCAAGACAACAGATATATTATAATCTAATGTTTTAGCTGATTAAAGAATTATTTTTCTACAGCTATGGGGAAAACACTTAACAAAAATTATACACCTTGATATTTCTCTTATATTAGTAAAATACCAAAAAATGCTTCATTCTTTTAATAATTATACATTAATATTAAGAAAACTCAAAATGTTTACTATAATTAAAAAGAAATTTATATTAGATGAAAATTCCAGGGCAAGTTTGGGATGCTTCCCTATGAGTTGTGGTAACAGAGACCCCAAATGTCTCCTCCAAAATAGAGGCTACTTCCAGTGCTTTTGTTGTCTACCGGTCTTCCTCTCACAAACATGATAAGATATTATTTCCGAAGACACCCCACACTCTGGATCTAAGATATAGAGAAATAAAGATACAACTGAGCTGGAGGCTTCCTCCCTGCTGGCTGCATTATTACCAAAGATGCTATGCACACTGCTTGGGGTGAAAAGCCATCTCTACTTTTCCATAGTGGTGAACCCTGAGTGCGACAATTGCCTAACAAGATATAGCCACTCGTGTAGGACCAGGAATGGCAGCCTGGTTTCTGGTTGAGCTAAGGTTTGAAACCCCAGTGACCATACAGGGGATAAATGCAAGAAATGGTAGGCATTTTGCCACAACGCTCCAAGATTTGTGGCCATCATTCACCTAAGGGCAACGACCCAAGTCCCTCACAGGTAGAGGACATGAGCACAGGTCATGTAGCCTCAAGACGGATGTCCATTTAAATGAGGTACCTAAAGGCCTGGAGGCTTAGCCAATAAACTCCCCAGACACTCCTCCCTGTAAAAGGTATTTAACCTCAGGCCCGCCCTGAGACGGTGGGGTACAGTGTTACTCATCTCTACTCTCTTCCATGACTATACATGCCTTATAACCATGGACTATCTCTTGTCATAGGGATTCACCATGGGGAACAACGGAACAGGCGTTGGCCTAAAGAGCTGTGTCTAATCTCCCTCAGAAGGTCTCTCAGTTCTCCCAATCATGGCCTCCACCAAGCCAAGATGTCCGCAGAGCAATCTAAAGACTCTTCTCCGCACAGAACCCAATAAGAGCTCTCCCCTCTTTTCCCCTTCTGCCCTGAGTTAGATCCAGCCTGCGGGCCTTACTCCATTTTCAGGTCTTCTGCGGGATCCAGTCGTAGCTGGGGTGCCCAGGAGCCTGAGAACCAGATGGTTCCAGCCTCCATGCAGATCCGGGAAGCCCCAGTGAGCTCCGGATGTCCCTGGGCCCTTAGACTGTGCTCTCCCGTTTCCAGAGCGTTGTCCAGAACTTCACATAGCCTGACACCTGCCTGGCACCAGCGAGATAAGTGCAGTCAAAACTCTAGCATCCAGCCTTCACCAGTGGCTCTAGGCACAGCCATTAACCCAACACACTGGTGCAATGGTAACATAACAGAAACCACTGATTTCTGATTGTATTTGAAGCCCGTTTTATGGGAGAGGATCTATGCCTGAGAGCGTAAACCTGACCAATGGAAATTGTAGGAGACATCATACGCTCTAGTGGGAAGCATTCTTCTGTTGTTTTGCTACACAGACATGCTAAATTGACATCTATATTCTGTTCATAACCTAGATCACTACTGTTCTCAACTTTGTCAGGAAAGTCCTTTCTTTGTTTGAATTGGTAAATAACAGTGTAGAACAGGACATAGGATTACTGAATCTTCCCTGTGTCCAAACCCCCTGATTTAACGATACTCCAGGAGAATGATACTCCAGATGAGCACTGTGAATCAGCGGTGTTCACACATACCATGGCCATTGAAACAATGTACACCCAGCAGCTGTCTTTCCCTCCACAAAATCTACACAAGATCAAGCCTGTCACATCCCAACATGGATGGTAGAGGAACTCATGAGATCCCACCTCTGTGCTGAGGAAATATCGGGAGTGAATACGTTCAGGAAGAAAAGGAGTCATTTTTCTTTCTGTGTTTTTAATCAATGTTAAGTGGTAATCATACTCCAGTGAAGAACACAATACTCATGCTTAGGCAAGCCAACACAATTAAGCTTGGTGAGTCATGGAAATAATATAAGTCTTTAAAGCAAGAGGGGGATTGGTTTGGAAGAAGAAAGCTACATGTGGTTTTGGGAGGCCATAAGAGAAGTTAATGTGGGAGAGTATATATGATCATGATACATTATATACAGGCAGGAAATTTTCTGATTAAAATAACGTCATTTATTTTCTTTCCCTCTAGAAGTTTCATACATATATGCAATGTATCTTGGTCATCATATTTATTCCCTTATCTTCCATTCCAATTCCTCTGGGGACAGTCTTATCTCATTTACCACTTTATGTTCCCTTTCAAAATTTGTCGCTATTACGTGTGTGTGTGTGTGTGTGTGTGTGTGTGTGTGTGTGTGTATTTACTTGGATGCATTGAGTTTGATTACTGCTGCTCATAGTGTATGGGGAAGGATAATCCACTAAGGCATGTACAGCTCACTAGTGACACAACCGTGATGGGAAGAGATTTTGCTTCACCTAGCAGTCATACAGATCTAGTAGAAACACCTCATCTAAAGGTGAAGTCTTGACATCTGTTACCCATTCGACTGGAAGCTTTAACTAGCTTAATGTTGTGCAGCTAGCCACAGTTGCTTTTAGTTCATGTCAACCACCAACCATGACCTGACCAGAAGACAGCACCTGTCAGCGGTCCACCTCATCTCCTGGCTCATACATTCTTTTCACCCCTTCTTCCAAAGATGCTCACCGATCCTTTAGAAGGGAATGACAGAGCTGTCCCTCTAAAGAGGAGCACTCTTAGTCACGAACTTTCAGCATGTTGACCCCTTAGGAGTTTCTCCATTAGAAACAATGTCTGTCAAAATACAGTTTTTCTGGTCTGCATACCAGGTGCTATCTGCAAGGATCGGAGAGGGTTTGGCCTGGCCTGAGGGGCCAAATAACTGTAGCTCTCTGGGGGTGAGCCTGAGCAAGGCCTCCTGCTGGCCCTCTTCTGTGGCCACTGAAGTCAGCGTCAGGCATCTAGATGCAGCAGGGAGCTCGGGGCCAACTGTCCACTGGACACAGGCAATGTATAAGATGTATGTGCACAGTAAATGTCAGAGGATTAAAAGTGATTTTGAGGCTGGGTGTGATGGCTCCCATCCTGAGGCAAAGCAATATGGGTCGGACAGGGAAGCATGAGCTGAAAAATCAGAACAAGGCAAAGGAACAAACAAAAATCTTCCTGATAACCCTTTGTAAGTGTTAGACTTCTTATCCTCTGTATGCGTTATTTAAAAAGAATGCGTATGAAATGTCAGAATAACTCTGACTCTAACTCAAAGAGAATACATGCACCAGCAATATTTAATGCAAGATATTTTATTTGATTCTGTTTTAATATTTAATCAGTACTTATTCATTATCCTTTGTGTGTGTGTGTGTGTGTGTGTGTGTGTGTGTGTATGTATGTGTATGTGTGTTGAAAAATGTCAATGTAGACATGACACGGTGCACATTTGAAAGTCAGATTAAAAACCTCAGATTACTGCTATCCTGTTTAGCCAGTTATTGAAAATATCCTGAATTAATATTCAAGTGAAACTTGTTTTTTGTATATGCAATTGTCTGTTAATAGCTCATTAAAGAAAACCTCACTATTAAGACTAGATATCTTCTGTACAAGAGACAATGTTTATTTTTAAGGATATGGAGATATATGTGTATTTATATATGGATATGTAATTTTACTAGAATAGCAATTAACATTTCAAATAAATATATTCAAGTACATTTGGCTTTTAAACAATTTAATCAGTTTTATTACTAAAGCTTAAAATGAATGTCTAGATTGTCACAGCATGTTTAATATTTTGACGTGAATGTTAGGTTTTAAAATTAATTACAAGGAAAGTATTGAAAGTCAGAAGCATACAGAAAATTATTTTTTTTTAATAGGTGATTGTGATAGAAACATAAACATTGTGATGGTGCAGTTTGAGCTGTGGTCTGAGACTCCTCAACCAATATGACCTGAATAAATGTGAAATTAAGATTTTCCTCACACCTTGGGCAGTCTCATTTGACATATTATAAATGGGAAGGCCAGATGGTGTTTGGGCAAACAATCAGCTTCGATTGCAAACCTGTCCTCTGTAACACACACATAGAACACAAGGCTGCTGAGCCACAGACTCTGCTTGAATAATGATAGGAAAAGAATAAACCTTGCTTCCGTTACAGAGCTGACTGCATTATTTAATATAAGTTATAGTATGTGGAATATGTGAACTGTTTCAAATAATCACCAACATTAAAGATTACTGTCTTTCAATGTATATAATAATATATCAGTATTTCTGAGTGGCAGACATAACAATAGATTTTGTTTTCTGTTAAATTTTATATTTTACAATGTAAATTGAAATTTTACATACAGCCGTATGACTTTGGTTAGTAATCTAGATAATGATCCACAAATTAGTAATTCTGCATTTTGTGGAGACTGTGTATAATTCAGTATTGCAGCATAGTTACAAATTACACAGGACAGAAACGGGGGCCAGAGCATGAGTATAAATCCTGCATCTTTGCATCAATCACTTTATTCTGATCACATTTCTTTTACTTTTCAGTGGCTTTGAATATTCATCTGTAAAATGGGTCCTAAAATAATGACTGAATCTAGTCTCTACAATATTAAAATGATCAAAGGGATTCCAAAGACAGCAGTTTGTGTTCCATTCTTAAATATCATTATAATTCCCTCCAGAATTTCCCTTACAGGGCAAACAGGAATAAATGAATATTTGAAAAATTACACTTAGCAAGATATAATTGATTTTACATAAGATGTGGGTGGGTGAGGGGCATTCGTTAAGAGGCAAAGGAGAGGGGGACGGGGTAGGAAGTTTGTAGAGGGGGTACCAGGACTGGGGATAACATTTGAAATGTAAACCAATAAAATGATTAATAAATTAAAAAGTTATAAAAATAAAAAATATAAAACTAGAGTCCTGGTAACAGTTAATGTGTATATCTATATATACACACATATACATTAGAAATGAGATTTAGGAAAATATGCCATCAATTACCTTTTCATGATTTCATAATAGTCTTCAAAAATGTTTTATTTCATTCAGTTATTTATTTTTTCCTTCAGCTGTGAGTTGTTCTCTTTAAAAAAGCTAAAAGTAATTTACTATTGATTAAATAACATAAATAAATGAAGTGTTGAGAATAACTGATAAACACAAAAGTGTGTGTTCAACAAATAGCACATATAAAACCTCTGGATTTGATCCTGTATCTATACTATGCATAATTTTTGTAAATAAACTAATGAAAAAAATACGGTTTTCTTGTTTCAGATATTGTTTGTGTGGTAGTTTTGATATATATGTACATATATACATAGACATTCATATATATCATATATATCTATATATCATATATATAGATTCATATATCTCTATGTATATAAATATACATATGTATGCATATGTATACATAATCTTTAGATATTTATGGTCATTGTATTGATATAAAGACTTTTCCACATTAATATTTCTATTTTTCTGTCACCAAATATTACCAAGCATGAATTATTTAGTCATAGTATAGTTTTATTGACTGAATGTACAAATCAAACAATTAATCCACAAACCATACATTTGAATAAATTAATTAATGGTGTTCTGTTTCATTTTCATTAGAATCTGAATAGACTTCTGAGATTTTTTCCATTAAAATGAAATTTGATTCTCTTCCTTCTCTGAATTATTATGTTTTAAATTGGCCACAGATCTCTCTCCTTATTTATTAACAATAAAATTTTTATATACTGTTTTAAATTTTGTTACTGAGCAGACCTTAGCTTTAGTGGCTGACATTAGGGGCATTCTGGTTAGAATGACTGTATACTTTTCATTAGCTTGGTGACCTAGGTAATTTTTTTTCTACTTGAAGCTAGAGATGTCAATTCAAGTTTATTTTATGATGCATTTGAATGATGTTTTCAGATTCCTTGCCTTATGCCCTACACTGTAGTATTAGGTTGTGCCTGTGCTCCACGATCACTACTGTGTAGAGTGTAGTATCTCAGTGGTGGGGATTCCACTGCAGTTTTCTGTCATGCCTAAGACACAGAAGTGCTCAACCATTTAAAGAAAGATTAAATCTTCTGAAACTGTGAGTTTACTTAAATCTACATCCTCTTAGGCATCATGTAATGCTGTTTAATATCAGGAAAAAAATCTTACACAGAAAATTGGTGCAATGAAGTGGAGTTATGGCTATAGCATCATAGCCATGCGGTTCAGAAGCCTTTGGGGGGTATTTGTAAAGTTAGGAGCAGATGGCTAGATACATCCTAGAACTCTATAAAGAGGGGGATCTAGAAGGTCAAAGTACCAATAAGAAGCTGAGTACATTAAATATGTTCTCCTAAGACATATTATATGAGAATTAACACTCTCTTGGGAATTGGACTAGATGTCATTATATCACATTGTGAATTCTGTCTGCTCTCTGAAACTTTACAGGAGGCTTGAATATGAGAGAGGAACTTCTAGGTAAGCATGGCTTTGGGTGTGGTAAGGGTGTATAGACATGGCTTTGCTCAATGTATATAGACAAATTGCAAGCAAAAGTCAGAGGATAAGCAAAGAATGGCACATTTGACAATTGGATTGTCACGTGGATTCCCATGATGGAAATAAGATTTAGAACATAACCCTTCCTAAAGGAAGACCCGATCTGGCCTTTCATAATCCATAGTTTTGGGAAAGTCTCTAAATGTACTTACCTTGCTTTTTAACTTCTGCAATTTTGAAGCTGGCTAACTGGTTTGTGTGTGTGTGTGTGTGTGAGTGAGTGTTTGTCTGTTTTTTGTTGTTTTTGGTTTGGTGTGGGATTTGGCTTAAAAGCTCATCCTGAGAATTGCTTGGGACTGAAAAAAGAAACTGAACACTCAGGGTAGTTGCTGGCTAGCTAATAAAGATTTTTTATTGTCTTAAACCTATGCCTAAACAGTCTTCTCTAGTGGATACAAGATTTTGCCCAGGGATAATGGGTAGAGTGCTTTGGGAGTTTCTCAATTGATCTAAACTTGCCTATCAGAGATTCCTGGGCATCAGAGTTTTAACTCATTTGAAAGACTGTGGGACATCCTTTTAGCCCAAGACCTCCGAAGGAGTACTTCCTGCTGTTCAGCTGCCCATGCATGCACAGGCATGCAAATGTCAGTGTAGTCTTTCCTAGTCAAGGGGCCCCTGACTACTGGCAAAATTCATGGCAGAACATTGTCTCATCCAAAAAATATGCTGGACTTGTAGACATAAATGAAGTAGATGATTTTTAGTTGTTGTTGTTGGTAGTGGTGGTGGTTTGATTGATTGTTGTAAAGCAACCTTTATAAACACGATGTCACTGAAGGTGAGAATTAGGAAAAAACTGACAATTTTGATTATATTAAAAAAAAATTAAGGGAACAGTCATGGAGACTTTGAAGTAAATTCAGAAGCACAGCTCATGGAGTGCTCTCAGTGTGAGACTCATTTGCCTCCACTGGACTCCATCCATGAACCAAGGGCAGAATAACTCTTGTGAAGGACAAAATGTAAATCTATGTTTGTCCTTGACCGGCCTCTTTCAAGTGTAATAACCAGGAATTTGCCCCTGTTTTCTAGTCTTCTTCCTAAGTACTTCTCCTTTGGCCACAAAATTTCTAATCTACTCATAAAAAAGGGAAGTGTTAACAAAATCAAAATATGTTGTAGGCAGTCATTCAGAAACAGGGAATAATTGTAATATCAATTAATACTTGGCAACCTCATTACAAGAAAAATGGCTTAAAGCCAATTTTAATGACCCATGCATTATCATAACATGAAAATATAGAACCATCAGCTTATGATAAATGAAATCATTTGGAATGATTTCTGATCTCAACATTTACTTCTCTATACTCATTCTGTTGTTTGAATTTTGATCCCTAGTAATTGTCTAGAAGAAAACTGCTTGGAAAAAACTGTGTCTACAAACATACAATAGGATTGTAGATGTGGAAGAAGTTGGTTTACAGGTGAATTTTCCTATCTCAGGTTAACTTTATTGCACTGAGTGGCCTGTCATTATCCAGAACTGTGCTAGACTTAAGATCTTGTGGCCAATAGATAAAAATGTCTTGGAATCTTATCAACTTGGCAAACCACTCCTTTTCTACCAACACAGCTTCAAACAGCACGTAAGGCCTATAGAAATGCGTCCACATATTATAAATACCTTTCTGATGGTTCCACCAATGTATTTATAGTATCTTGATGTATGGCTTTCTTTGTTTTTTTTACTGTTGGAATTTTCATCAGACTCCATGTTGGAATATGGAATTTGGAGTGACCTTAGTCTGTGTTCCTGCAGCTTGGTCATTCAAATTTGATCCAGAGTTCTGTTATTCCTTTCAGGGTGAAAACCATTTTCCATGCATTGACATAACCACTTGTATTTATCTGTGCTGGTGATTTTCTCAGAGTACATAGGATTGCTTCCTAGCCTGAGCTGTTAAATCATAGCCTGAAGTTGGCAAGTCTTATATTTTGCTTAATGAGAGCTCAATTCTCAGAGTAGCAATTACATTTTACAGCATATTTCACAGCACTCCAGACAACTAAGTTTGACTTTCTCCTTAAATACCTTTCTAGCCTCTTGTTTTTATTTTTAATGAGCATCTGTAAAATATGATCTTACAGCCCTATACTTTTATGTTTCTTAACCTCTAGTGACTAATAATGATATTTCAGTGATTAACTAGAAACACTATACTACCAACTCATAAACACCTTCACAGTTTTAAGAAAATAGATGATTGCTACATACACAAATTGGTATACTACTTTCTAGGGGAAAAATACCACATCCTGAAATTATTTTCAATAGTATACAAGAACTTTTTCTTTTAAAGAAAACTTATTTATAACATTTTACAGTGATACATATTTTGGGAAAAATAGAACTTTTTTCTTTTATTGTTTACTTATATCTTTATGGGTATCTGCTCCTAAACATTTGGTTTGATTTTTTCCTTCTCTTTTATACTTTGGATATATTTCCATAATCTTACAAAAAAAAAAAGAAAATGGAAATCTGCTCTTTAAAATAAGTTTCTTACATTTAATTATATCATATATACTTTTACATATCTTTAACATATATCTCTATCTATCTACTATCTACTATCTATCTATCTATCTATCTATGTATCTATCTATTTGTCTGTCTGTCTATCTGTCTATCACCTATCCACTACATAAAGCAAAAACGTAAGTAATTGTGCTTCTTATGAACTGAAAATGAAAATAGATCAGGCCTGGTAAACATTTTCAATTGTCTTTCTGGAATTTGAAAATATTAGAAGCCCCTACCATTTTAACCTGATCCTTCTAGAACTCCTCTTTGATACCCCAACTCCTTTTGTGTCCACTGGGCCCTCCCAGGAGGTGTCCCACTATATATGATTTGCCTTAAATGCTCCAGGCATGCCAGAGACTCCTCACTGCTTCCAGATAGGTGATTGGATCTATATAAGAAGGCTTCAGGAACTGTTGCTGGAACCCTGATGAAAGAAACCCTCACCAAATTGACCATAAAGACTAGTGTTAATGATTGGATAGCTCTCCTACCCTTTTTGCTCCAGGCTTTTGTTCTCTAGGCTCAAGGCCCTTGAGTGGATGAGGCAGCAAGTGTGGAAGCAGCTCTGGGAGGCCTACTCAAGAGAAGGAGACTTGCAAGTCCCACATCGCTTCCAATTTGGAGATTTGGTCTATGCTAGACGCCACTGCGAAAAAAATCTTGAGTCTCGGTGGAAAGACCCTTATCTTGTACTCTTGACCACCCTGCTTTCTACTTTGATGAGACCCTTTGTAATTTTACTCCTTTTGCTTACAATTGGAACCTGTGTGATTAACCAGTTAATAGTTTTTATTAGGGAACAAATAAATGCTGTGCAGATTCTTATGTTATGCCAACAATATCAGAGATTTAGGGCAGGACAATCCAGAATATATAGAGTCAGAGATTTAGCTCTATAGTTCTAAGATTAGAACTATTAACAAGAGAAGAACTGGGGAATGAAAGGATAGAAAATAATACAGCTTAACGCTAATGAGCCCCAAGAAGTCAGAAGTTTAAAATGCTATCTCACTTTGTTAGAAACTAGGTAAAAGGTCACATTCCAGAGCCTGCCCTTTGTTTAGAGCTAGAAGAAAGGCCTTGAATAGGTGATCCTGTCCCCATAAGGTAACTGGAAATGGGCAAAGCTTATCTTGCTTCTGTAAATTGCTTACGCCATTATCCCTATGCAGGAGGAGTTCACGCAGCTATAGACATTCAAGAAAATAGGAAACTAATTGGTCCACTGAGCATGGGCTCTGATAATTTAAACTGATTGGCCTAAAAATTATGGAATGGTACAAATAAATTGGATCGCATTTTGCGGGCTCTCCATGCTAAGAAATGATTGGTTTGTGATTCGCGGCCTTTGTCTAAACTTATAAAAGCTGTCGCAATTCGGCACTTGTGAACAACAGTCTTCTAACCCTTCATGGTGTACGGCTGTGGAACCCAGAATTCTGGAATAAAGAAATCCTCATGTTATTGCTTCGAAAAAAAAAAGAAATCTATGACAATAAAATTTGTTGTTTTATGGAAGGTACCCATTCTTCTAGTCATATGAGAAGTTACTGTGTAAACTCATCCTACCCTTATCATTAGATTGACCTCCTCCTGCAAACAGACTCACCTTTTTAAAAATGTATGAATATGCACACATAGATATTTGAGGATAATTTATATAAACAAAAAGCATAATGTGTAAAAATGTAAAATTTTACTTGAATTTATAATTTCAAACTTCAGTTTCCCATGTAGTAAAGGGGATATTACTTAGTTTTTGCTTCTCCATAGTCCCATAGATATTTCATGTAATAAGGTCTATGTCCTGATAGTCTCATAAATATCATTAATTATTCATGTACTACTGTATAACTTCTATACTTAACAAGTTTGCAAAACATATTTTAGAAAGTATTTAATTTAATAGCAAATTGTGGGGTAGCTGAGTATTTCCTTGAATGTTATAGGACTTGATATAAGCAGTATTCACTCAGACACTCGGTCAAATCTCATTTTCTCCTAGGAGAGTAAAAACAAACTTTCTCCATTCTTCCAAGTGTCCATACATACTTGGTGATAGTTCTTAAGGTGGATATTTAGTTTAAAAACTTCCTGTAAAACTCTACATTTAAGTATTTCATACACAGTGCCTTTAAGCAATATTTATCAAGATACTAATTATCAATTCTTTTATTATGTCCACCTATTTTGTTACTGCTTTATTGTTGATTTTTAAGCAAAAAAGTATTCATGTTGTAGAAAGACTTCTTTCAGAGCCTCCTAATTGGTAGTGAATGTTTAAATATTCTATGTTAGTAATCCTAGTATATACTGGCAGTACATGAAAAAAAAAGGTAATAAAATTACATAAACAAATTAATTCTACCTATTTTTCACTTTGAGATTACATCTCATAAATTAAAAGGATGCCCTATTGTTTAGTGTGTATGATAGTTTTTTGTTTTTTTTTTTGTTTTTTGCAATGAATTCTTTAGGACTACTGATTTGAGCACGCTTAACAAGTCTACTGTGAAATATTTTCCAGCTCATCAGAATGTATTTTGATTTCTAGCAATTGTATTTACAGTTGCCAAAATAGATTATCGAAGTGCATAAACAGATGGTGTATAGAAACAATGTGTATCACATTGCTTCTTATTAGGAACAATGGATAATAAGGCTAAATAGTACATCTATGCCCTATCTAAAGTATGTAGATATATTCTAACACACACAAAAAAACACACATACACACACCCATGCACATGCACGCACACATACACGTGCGCGTGCACACACACACACACACACAATTGAACAGTATATTCAAGTGGATATGTAAATCCTTGAGTTGTAGAGTGTTTGCTATCATATAAAGACTGGATTCAACTTATCCTCAGATTCACTATTACATTCATGGAAAAACTAATGACACCATGAAGTCAGTAATGAATGACATGAAGAAGCTTCCCAGAAGCAAGAGCAACAGCAAGTTAGTCCAAAGTACAAGAGAGACATGAAGGGACGGGGTTGCATGGGTGTTCATTATGCTAAAGTGACTAAAGAGGCTAAATTGAAGCAGCTGTTTCAGAAATTATGCCAGCATCTTCCTGTTTTGAAATTTAAGCCATCACCAAAGGATGTGGAATATTACAATCATGAGAATACATTAAATGGGGAGGGTTAGAGCCAAAAGAAAATCATAAGGGTAAGATATTTAAAATGGCTATCCAGTGGCTAATCAGACATAACATATAAATCTATCCAAAATATTAAAACTAATTTAGAGATTCTGAATAATGAAATAGCCTTCTTGAGAAGACATGCTTTCTCCTAATAACAAAAATAATTCAATTAATACAGTAACATACTGAAGTAAACCCATGTTCATGTGTGAATAAGTCATAGTGTACCATTCTACAAAGATCTGTCTTACAATTGTTATATTCTTATAATTGTTATATTATATACCAAGACCATAGGCCATACTACTTGGGAAAGTCGTGTCATCATCAACAACAACCAAAACAATAACAACACCACCAACAAAAACATTTTCTAACTCTTTGAGTAGAGACTCAGACCATCTTTACAACTCTCTATTTTTCTTTTGTATGAAGGAAGGCATTGGAAATAATAAACTATGAAAATTAGAAATATCAAAATTAATCATCAAGAAGTGAATATATGTGTTAATGTTTTATTTTGAATATGGTTGTCTATCTTTGTAATCCTGGATATCATCTTGCTTCTTGGTGGAAAATATATTCTATGGAAAAAAAAAACACTGATCTACACTCTTTCAAAGAAAAAAAAAATGAGTGAAACCGAATGCAGAATTTAAATGCAGTCTATGTTATACTCTTTCAATTTTATGAATAGTCTCTAAACTTCCTTTATTCATAAACAGTTTTTACTTTTTTATTTTGCAACAGTATACATGGATATTTTAAATATTATCTATGCTGTTGTAATCGGTAGCTGCTTATCTTAGGAATGCTAATAACATTCTCCCAAAACTCAGGGACCCTGCTCACAGTTGGTTCTGATTTGTAAATAAAGATGCCAGCAGCTAATGGATGGGCAGGGCAGGGCAGACAGGGGCGGGACTTTTAGGGTTTCCTCTTAGGATTTCAGGTTTGGGAGAGAGAGGAGAGGAGGAAGAGATCTGCAATGCTGGGAGAAGGAAACAAAGAAGTAGAGGGGAAGGAGAATAAGGAGGAAGAGGAGGAGCAGAAAAAAGAGGAGGAGGAGGAGGAGGAGGATAAGGAAGAGGAGAAGGGGAGGAGAAGGGAGGAGGAGTAAAAGGAGGAGGAGGAGGAGGAGGAGGAGGAGGAGGAGGAGGAGAAGGAGGAGGAGGAGGACAGATACCATGCCTTAGAAGAGTAAAGAAGACGGAGGCATAGTCCATATGTGACGGAGGCAGGAGAATGCTGCCTACTTGAGCAGCTCTCTGGGTCCAGCGCAGCCAAGGTAGAATATAGAATTTAGTAAGTAATAACTCGGGATTATTCGTGGGAGGTGGATGAAGCATGTGGACATTAGCCAGTGGCCCAGCCATTGAGCTAATGAAGGCATATCAAAATATAAAGGCTTTGTGTGTGTTATTCATTTAGGAAGTAGTGTGGGACCTGTCTCCTGGACTTATATATAAAAAATATTGTTACAGCTACCATTTTCTTAGGGATATACAAAACTTTATACACATGTATTTGGGGATATTTAGTGTCATGGGAAGTAATAATTTGTATCTCAGTATGATTATGTTTGAGGTAAAACACAAATTTAGTATTTTATACTTTATACTACATTATTAGTAAGACTTAAAATTTCTCAATGTCCAGAGATTTTCTTATATCTTAAAAAAAGGGTAATTAAAATACTACCTCTACCACCAGCACCAGCACCAGCAACACCACCACCAGTACCACCACCACCAGCACCACCACCACCTCTACCACCAGCACCAGCATTACCACCAGCACCAGCACCACCACCAGCACCACAAACAACAATAACAACAACAAAATAACTGTGCTTTGTAATCACTTGGCATCATGCAAGTCATAGATGAAATAGATAAACAGGGGATAGAAAGGCGTGACATCAACTAGCTGGTTGTGGTTCGTGCCTTTAATCCCAGAACTCAGAAGACAAGCAGGTGAATCTTTGGGAGTTTTGTCATCATGCTCTGCAGAGCAAGTTCTAGACAACTGAGGCTACAGACTGAAATTCTGTCTTGAGAAAAACAAACAAACAAACAAACAAGCAAGGAAAAAGAAAGAGAATGAGGAGAGGGAGAGAGAAGAGGAGGAGGAGGAGGAGGAGGAGGAGAAGGAGGAAGAAGAGAAATGTCTGATACCTACCATAGCTTAATTTTAACACCAGTTTAGGATTTATATTAATATAGCACCTTCAACATTAATCCATTTGAAAAATATTTTAAGACAAACTCCAGAATATTTCCTGAAATATAGATCTACTTTTTTTTTTAAAAGTAAACAAGGAGACAAACAAACAAAATAACAAAGACACCCAAAGGAGGTGATATGCATTCCTAAGGCTATAACTAAGTCCACAAGCATTGGTAAGCTGCAGTAATATACTGGAAATCATTTCATCAATATTGGTAAAGCATTCATCTCTGGCAAATGAATTTTGTAGCCACTACTCTTATTCTGCAGAGTCTGGCAGCTGTCTTGCCAGTCAGGGACTCACCAGGATGCTGCCTCACCAACACCAACGTGATGCTTGTCAGGAGCTTTGCATTCAGCATCACTGACAAGACCAGGAACACCTTCATTTCCTTCAAGCTCCTGCCCTTTATGTCCCAGATTTTATTCTTGAGGAGTTGTTATTTGCTCCTAGACTTCTTATTGTGCATTTCAATTGCAAGCAAATGCCTTACTATTAACCTGTCTCATTAAAGAATTGATAAAAGACCTTTGATTATGTCAATTGCTGATTTTTTTTACAAAGTTTTAAATAATAATGTGCAGCCTTCTGATGACATGAAAGGACTATACTGTGCTCACTACCGTGGGCTAGAACGTTCACAGGGTCCCCAAATTTCTGAGCAAGAACACATAAGAAATTTGTACTTTTATTTTGAGTTATAATTAAATGCTAAACATATTGCTTACAGAAAGGGGACTCAGATGTTGCTCTTCCATTTTCTTTAAGTCACCCCTTTGTCTCATATTTCAAGTGTTAAGAAGCCTTTTGGTTACTTACGTTATATAGTAAGGTATTCAATGTTGTGTGGAAGGCATGCCCTCAATATAGCCAAACTTAAACTAAGTGACCCCGATCATGTTTCCATATTATAATTGCCAATTTGTATGTAACAAGTCTATGATTTATATTTTCTTTTATTTCAATATTTTATTTTTATTTCTACAGATAAACTGACTTTATCAATGTGTGTGTGTGTGTGTGTCTCTGTGTCTGTAGGTTTGTGAGTCTGTGTGTCTGTGTCTGTGTGTCTGTGTGTGTGTGGATGTGTGTATCATCTGTATGTCTGATGCCATGGAAGACAGACTACAGCATTAGATTCCTTGGAGTTGGAGGTAAAAAAGCAGAAAGCAACCATGTGACTGACGCTGAAACCTGGTCATCTGAAGGAACAGACTGTGCTCTTAACTGCTGAGCTACCTTCCAGCTTCTGTTCTATCTTTTTAAACCATTAGAAATCAAAGGAATATGCTAGTCCCAGTTACAGAGTAAAAAGTTCTTATTTACGATGATTTGAGTAGGTTATTAGGCTCAGATATTTGAACCCTTGGTCTTGATTTGGCAGTCTGTCTGGGGAGCTTATGGGACTTTTAAGAAGTGGAGCTTTGGTTAAGGATATACATCATTGTGGATGGAATTTGAGGAGTTATAACCTCACCCTACTTCCTGATTTCTGTCTCTGCTTCCTAGTAGACACAGAAAAAATGTGTCTACTACCATGTTTTTTCTTGACTAATGCTGCATATAATGGAATCTATCCCTCTGATATCATAAACCATAATAAATCCTTTTTTTAAGTTGCTTTGATACGTTCCTGATTACATTAATATTGGACATGTACTTAGCTTTCTTACTCTATTGTATAATTTATCTCATTTAACTCATCACAATCCTATTAAAAACTTTATGATTATTTGAGGATTGAATATAATGTAACTTTCATGTGCAGAGGTTGAATAAGTGATCCAGGTTACATGTATAATCAATGGGTAAATTGAATTGTGATGTCAAACGGTATTAGTACTATACTAATGATCAATATACTGTTTCTTTTCTTTGGGATGTTGACTCTCTCCTATTAATAAAGAAACTGTAAGGCTGAGACAACCTAGATAAATACAAGGTGAGTTGTAATTAAATAGTGCCTGAAGTCTACTCTAGTACTGGACTCTTCAATTTCAAAAGCAATACAGTCTCTTTATTCTTTAAGTGAGTTTGAGCTGATGATTCTGTTACTTGCTGCTAAAATCATCCTAGAAAGTACAAAAGTTATTACTGCCTGGAAAGTATGGCCACAAACAATAGACTGCAGTGTGTTGAGTTAGTTGACTAGGAAGGAGATAAAGCAAGACACTGAAGACCCATTTGTTTTGGAGTAGGAATCTGGTAATCATTGTTAGTGAATTTCATCCAATTTAGATAATGGTACTCTTTTGCCTTAGTAATAGTTTCAATCATCTAACTGTGACATGTTCAACTTCCAAGAACCTCACTATCCCTTTAATTTGCTGATTAATTCAGAGATAGAAAAAATAAAGAGTTAAAGGATTTTTTTAATGATATCATGGAAGTGAATGTCCCTTTACTTCAGAAGCTAAATCTTTTGGGGAAAATGTTGATGATGAAGTCACAGTTAGAGTTAAAAAAGTATTGTGGTGTATTGAATAAGAATGGTCCCCATTGGCTCATATATTTGAAATTTTAGACACCTGGAAGTGGACCTGCTTGAAAATATTGGAATGATTAGGATGTGTTTCCGTGTTGAATGAACTGAGTTACTGGAGGTAGACTTTGAAGTTTCAAAAGCCCCAGGCAGGTCCCGTTTCTATCTGTCTGTCTATCTATCTATCTATCTATCTATCTATCTATCTATCTATCTATCTATCTATCTATCTATCTATCTATCTATCTATCCATCCATCCTCCCACCCACACACCCACCCACCCACTCACCCATCTATCTATCTATCTATCTATCTATCTATCTATCTATCTATCTATCTATCTATCTACCTATCTACCTATCTATCTGTCTCCCTTTCTGTTTTTCCTTCTTTAGTCTCCCCTCCACATCTGCCTATGGATCAGGATGTAGCTCTCAACTACTGCTCCAATGCCATGAATGCTGCAGTGCTCCCTCATGATGGCCATAATGGACTAAACCTTTGAAACCATAAGCAAGTCCATATTAAATGTTTCCTTTTATAAGAATTGCCTTGTTAATGGTGTCTCTTCATAGCACCAGAACACTGAATATCACAGTAATCAAAAATGGGGGGAGGGGAGGGAAAGGCATTGCTTTGAGGAAATATATAGCATAGCTTAACAACCTGAGACTCCATTTGACTTTGACTATAAGTATCCCTTGTATACTAATGATGGATTTATCACCATGTGAAACTACCTGTACCAAACTATATCTTTGGGTAAGTTACCAAGAACTTGGAAATCTTTTTCCCAATACACTCTACTGCCAAAGGATTTATAGAACTCACTTTGATTGGACTTTAATTAGTATCATTGTTACTTGATCCAATTAATACACTTTTTATGACATTTTAGGACAGGTCATATACTATGACCAAAGCACGCTTAGTCACATGGGGTGCCCTGCACACTAGGTTTATTAGAAGTATGTGCTTCAGGCCCATTTCTCCTCTCCTAACCTATGTCATCTAGATGAATTTAGACTTTCTTCTTTCACTTTTGAGCTCTAGATATTTGTAAAGTCATCCTTCTATTGCAAGTTGTCTGTACATAAAGAATGTAGGTACTGAAGAATGAATCTGTACACTCTGAGGATGGCAAAGCATTCAATGTGTTGTTGCTATGACATCCTTTCAGGGTATCTAAAACCTGAAGCTCCAGTTTGATTCTATCAATTCCCTAAAACAAAATGACCTACCTCTCAGCAGCTTAAAGCAGCCTTGAATATTTGTCTTAATAGTGACAATCAATCAGCAGGTTGTTATGTCTCGTTCCACATCAGGAGGCAGGTTGACAAGGTCACTTGTGAAGCTACCATATAGGGAAGCCTGGGTCAATTCTCTAGCACATGGCATTTTGTCCAGGACTCTATCAGTAGGATCTCTGCTTCCTACTGCATGAAGAGGGTCTCATGAGATAATGTTACAAGAAGGCACACTTGAAGGTCTATTATACTTTTTTAAAACAAATTAAGTGAGTGTCCCAGATAATATGCTAGAAACCAATGAAAGGACTGATGGTTTCCATACCTAGATCACTATTGATGTCCTTTGTGAGATAGTTGACTCTCCAGTCAGCTCCCTGTCTTACCTTCTCACAAAGAATTGAATGAGTTCATGGGTAAGGAAAACACAATTTCTTTCTTTCATCCATTTTTTTTTCCAGGGTGGGAATGATTTTAACAGGAGAATGGGAGTATGAATAGAAAAATGGAATCTGTAAGACCTGGGTGGCAACAGGATGCTTACCTAGGGAGGCTGCAATTGGTACAGTTCTGTATTATTAATAGGCTTTGCAATATAATAAGAATGTCTGCATGTGATACAGCTTCTTAAAGTACTTGGGAGGACTTCAGGTTGTCAGCAAATGACAGCCCTTGTTAGAACCATTCTGAAGAAAATGGATCTCCTATAACAGTAAGCAGGCATGCCACATCTGTCCCTTCTGGAAGGTCTGGAATATTGATGGCTAGTGTTACTGCACATTTCAGTTGGAGCAACAGTATTCAAAGGTGGGGGGGGGAGTTATTCCTGCACTTGAAGAAGCTGGCTTCTGGATCTCAGTAGGGCCTCTCTCTGGGTATTCTTAAGTCTGGAAGGGTTTCCCTTATCTTCGCCCCTCTGAAAAGTGATGTAATCTAATTAGGAAGACTTCAGTCTTCTGAAGACCATCCTGAACTGGGCTCCAAGGTTCACCATACTGCTAGTCAAACTGGTGAACATGCAGCGTGTGTGGATTTTTATAGGTTCAAGTGGTCTCTGACTGACTGTGTGTGTGTGTGCTTGTCAATGGCTCATAGGGTGTGGACCAATCAGGAGGAGGCTGTCAAAACTGAAGGAGAGAGCAAGAAACTTAGCCCCGCATAAGCTTTTCCATCTTGAGTGACACTGCTGTACCTTTCCCACCTCAGTAGAGGTGAATGGAGGTACTCAGGCACAGAGGCATCAGAAGACATTCTACTCCGTGAAAGAAGTTTGAAGCAGTTTGGAGTTGTGATAATTTCCCAATTTTCTTTATCTAGCTAATGCCCCTGTGGGTTCAGATAGGAGATTCATCATCGCTGGTTCTTCTGTCCATGCTGCCTGTCATGTACAGACTATTGGTACAGACTATTGGATTGTGCCTGGAGTTTTACTACACTGATTTTTGTTCTTCACTCTAGGCTGACACATTAGTGACAGCTAGATACTTTCTTACCCACTATCAGTTTTATAAAACAAGACCTTTCACATTTTTAATATTGAGTTCATAATATCAGTAGAAGTTTCCTATCTAAGCTTATCACCTTTGACTTTGGTGACAATGGTGACATTAATAAAATCTTGTCTTCAATTCTCAGAGACAAAAAATAGTCAGATATTTCTACCATTCTGAAGAGGTGCTGGTGAAAGAATAGTGATTAAAAAGAACATCACATTAGAAGCCCTTTTAATCTGCATGGCCTAAGTACATTTAATTATTTGTAACAGATGACTCTGACAAGGATAATCTTTACTAATGGAATTTATTATATCAGTTGGTAACTGTTATTGTATTAATTGAAATGCTCTATCATCCCGATTAAAAATGTAATCCTAAGTGTGCTATGTATCAAAGACTGTTAGCTTTTTTCTATTAAGACAAACATATTTTGACATGAATGTTGTGAAATAGATACCTATATTTTTCTGTTTACAGCTTTAATAATTTGGAGCTTGTCAGATTTAATAACTGATCCATGACTCCTGATGAGAATGTAAAAGAGTTATTTGGTGGAACAACAGAAATGCATTCGGCATGAAAATTATATTAAAAGACTAATTTAGCAATGTTTATGACTAGGATGCATTTCATTCATAGAACTTCAGACCCAAACAACTACAAGCATTGCGGTAAGTCACTTTTGTTTTTCTTCAGATAACCTGGATCCAATGCTCGCAGTCTAACTCCCAGCCTGTGTTGACTGAGGTTTTATGACTCACATCAGAAGGATTCCCTTTCCTGGATAACAAAATCCATCTTCTCCCTAAAGGATACATGTGTCTAAGGATGTTGACTTCCTGAAGAAAAGTTATTTATCTTCCTTTCTAAGAGTCCCTTGTAACAATTTCATTTATATTTTTAATCTGTGCTTAGTATAATTTTTGGACATACTTCTTTTATTTTAAAAAAATATTTTAAAGGTGACCTTGGCTGCTTTCAGTGAAAGTGGATAAAAGACCATTCTGCAGTGTAACTGAGCTAGGGATTTAACCTTAACAATCTGCATGTTGAGAGTTAGGCACTGGTATACACAGTACTCAAAATAAGCAAGTTACAATTCACAGAGCACAGGAAGCTCAAGAAGGAGGATGACTTAAATGAGCATGCTTTGATTCCTCTGAGAAAGGGAACAAAATACTCACAGGAGCAATAAAGGAGACAAAGTATAGAGGAGAGACTGAAGTAAAGGCCACCCAGAGACTGCCCTACCTGGGGATTCATCCTATAAATAGTCACTAAACCCTGACACTATTATGGGTGACAAGAAGTGCATACCAAAAGGAGCATGCCATGGTCCTCTCCAGAGGGGCCCTGCCAGAGACTTACAAATACAGAGGCAGATGCTAGCAGCCAACCATTGATCTGGACATGGGGTCCCCAATGGAGGAGCTGGAGGGTGGTTCGGAGAAGCTGAAGGGGTTTACAGCCCCATGGGAATAACAACAATATCGGCCACCCAGATACCCCAGGACTACCAGGGACTAAACCATCAACCAAGGGGTACACATGGTTCCAACCAAAATTGTGGCAGAGGAATGCCTTGTTGGGCATCAGTGGGAGGAGTGGTCCTTGGTCAGGTGAAGGCTCAATAGATGCCCCAACAAAGGGAAAATGAGGGAAGAGGGAAGTGGGGAGTGGGTTGGGTGGAGGGACTTATACCTGGAGGCAGGGGGTGGGAGGAGGGGTTGGGGGTTTTGGGGGAGTGGGGAAAGTGGCAAAGGTTTTACCATTTGAAATGTAAATTAAGATTATATTCAAGAAAAAAAGAATATGATTAAAATGTAAGGTCAGAAGTAGAAACAGAAAGGGAGTGATGTCATGAGTGACTCATTAACAAAAAATAAAATATGGAACTTAGAAGCTTATGTATATACATACATACCACTTAGAAACGTATGTGTATACATACATATTTAATTTTAAATTTGTTGTACAGAATTCAAAGGTGTGACATTTGTTTTGAATTAACAAAAACAAACTAGAATAAAATTCCCCTGACTTATTTCATGGTGGTTTTATGAACGTTTTCACTTTTACTCTTGAATACAAATTTTAACTACAAAACATGCTAAAGCCATTTATACAAATATTTTTCACCTTAAGTAGACTCTTTATTCAGAATTGAAATACCCATAAGCACTAGCAAACAAATATGACTCATCTTTATTCGTAATCCAATACTGTTTGTTTTAGGGGACTTGTTCTAAACAGGAGTATTTCTCTGATGTAGTTAGATTAATCAGGATGTTATTTTGTATTGCCTAGAGCAGTGTGTCTAGTAATTGGATAATTTGTCTTCTCCATCACAATAATAGTGGAAGGAATCAGTACACTTGCAAGGAAGAAGTTTGTTTCTGCCTGAGCTCAGGGAAAATTTGACTACTTCTATCAGATTAGCTTCCATTTGAAAATAAATTATTTCTGTAATCATCAACAGAACCCAAAATCCTTTTAGGCCTTCCTGAGGGGATGTTATTGCACTGAGAAGATCAGAGAGTGTTTGTGTGTGGGAAGACTGGAAAGAGACTGAGAGAGATGATGTAGGAAAGAGCCTTGAGATGTCTTGGCTTCATTTCTTCCCAGGAAGATGAATAGTAAGAATATTTCTCATATATACTGAGATCCTGGACTACATTGTCATAATTGTCTCAGCATGGACTCGATGCTGCTGATTGGCCTTGAGGAATGAACACTAGAGATGGAGGTAGCTCTCAGGATGCTTGTGAATGGAAGGGGATAGAAAGTAGGTCAACTCACACTGCTTTAGAACTCCATATTGTTTTTATCTCAGGGAAGGTCAGTTTCTAAGGTTAACACTTCAGCAAACTTATATTTCTTCTTTGATGGTGGATGGTGAGTGTGCACAACTGTGGCTACAGTTTCATGGCAACAGCTGTTTTCTGTCCTTGATATCAAGCCTATACATGCCTAAACACATACTCATATGTGCCATAATTTAAATTTAGTATTTAAAATTTATCTATAATTTTACTTTTAACAGGCATTTTCAATATATATATATATTCCTTGGCACAACCACTCAGACTAGGTGCTCTGACTTTTAAAATTCAAATGTTTTACTTCTTCACAGCTAAGGGCTTTTTACTATCTTATGCTGTCTCATTTTACTACCTGCAAAAAAACCTTCAGAGTAAAAAAATAGAAGCATCTTTGTTTCACTTTTAGTCCTCTAGTTTCACCTGCTTCAATTTACTGAAGAAATAAAGACATAAAAACACAGTAATACATATATATCGTTTATATGTCCACAAGCCACATGGATTCATAGAATTTTTTTTTTCAATCTGAAGTGTGCCTGACAGTTTATAATTAAGGATGATCAATGAAGTGTTTTCTTGTCACCATTAATCCCTTCTTTAATTGCCTCTGGCATTGGTAACTATTACTAATTAGGAGCACAAAGGCTGCTTCTCTTTTGTAGTAAAGTCTATTAGCATTTTCAGAAGTAGCACATTGATATATAGAGAGCTTCCTTTCTACAGTTATATTTCCACAAAGGGGTGAAATGCATTCATCTTGAAAGACATATCAGCTCAGATGCTTCCTTTATCAGACCTTCCAATTTTATATTCATGACTATTTAACTTATTTAACCATAAAATGTTAGCCTGATTAAAAGTCTGAAAAAAATCATTTCATGAGCAGTTTCTGCAATTTCTTCCTTCTGTACATGTTGGATATCTTTGAAGCATATTTGCAGACCTTATTATTGCAGATGTCTTTTTTTTGTGAATTTTTCATGAAAGACTTTTATTCCTAATATAAAGGAGTGATATTATTGAACATTTGATCAACTCTATACTTTTGTATGCAAAAGGTTCTCTTTTTTAGTTTTACCTCAAATTAGGTTACTTGTTTCTTTATTATTATACTCTTGAAAGATTTGAGCAGCACCAACAATCACCTCATAATAAGAGCAATTCAAGTTTCTGTATTAATTAGCATTTGTTAACACATTAATAAGTTCATTCTTATGTGGATTTGTATTTCGATGTTATTCCTGAGCAAATCTCTTCTCTGAAAGAACAGTTTCTTTCATTATCATATTGCAAGAACCAGGTCAGTCATGATTATTGTCCAGACTTGGTCCCTGGTTTATGGGATTTTTAAGGCATGCTCTTAAATATTTGCAGTCATCACCGTTACCTTTACTTGTTTTGCATGAAGTTGCAATCATCCTACCATCTCCCCATTTCTTCAAGGGTATTTAAAAATGCAAAGGACCCATTATACCAGAATTCTACACCACAAAATGCCATTCACATACACTGCTCAGATAAAAATCTTACAGGTCATAGTTAGACATGGCTTATTACACTCTTTCAGTTCCTTACAGGTATTATCTTTAATCCTTATTATTCTACAGGTTGCCATTAATCCTATCTTTAGGCTTCAGAATCCATTACTCTGGATGCTCCACAATTCAATGGAGCCAAAACGTGAGAGTTTGATGGATTTTCATCTCATTCTATTGACCACAAACTCAAGAGTCTCTTCTAATCTTGAATATATAATTTTGTGAATAAGATACATTGAGAAACTAGATGTAAATGTTATAAGCAAAAGTAATGGCAAAATAACACAGTAAAAGCAAATTCTAAGAGATCAAAGGCTTTAAGAGACACAAAATAGAAGATATTTACCTTTTATTGTAGAGATACAGTAATAGTATAAAATTTAAAAACTATTGTGCTATCCATTAGTTGGGAACAGCCAAAACCCCACCTCAAAAGATGACTAAATCAGATTATAAAGCAGAAAGAATAAAATGCCAGCAAGTTTAGTACAGCTTTTCTTTATAAACCACGATCTTACTATACTTAAAATTTTTAATAAAACTTTTAACCAAACACATATGCTTTATTCTCTGGTATAAATATGTTGGAACACACTTTATAAGTGTGATAACTGAAAATATGGTCTTTGGGTTCACAAAATTTTCCTTTGGATTTAAAATACACCCCCCAAAACAAAAACAAAAACAAAATAAAAAGTACCTCATTTGCCAGTTTCTTTCCTAGATATGCCAAATATATACCCTTCATATAGTTTGTCAATGACCTATGTTATCATTACATGAAGAACTAATTTGAAATAGAAATTATTCATAGAATTAAAACTGGTAATTATCTGATTCACATAGAATGATCTTAAATACAAATATTAACATTCCTTTCGTAAAGCTACTGTGCAGGATTAGCATTAATTCCAGGTGTTGTAGTCTACTTCTAAATAAGAAGAGAAAGCCAAGGATTAATAAACAAATATGAAGTGAACTCAAGTTCAAGTTGTCACTATCCTTTTCCCTAGAGGTAAACATTAGGGAGGGAATAAAAAAAAAACAAACAGTTTCTAATAAACAATAGCCTTTTGTGTCTATGAAGAACATGGTACAGTGTAGCATGCACATGCTTGTGAGACAGAGAGAGGGGAGTGTTGGGGGGGTTGTCTGGGTAGATATATTCACCAAGTCAGCACTCATCTCAAATTCAGGAAGTACTGGGCTCCTGCTTATCAAAAGGTAGGTGGTGGCTATAAAAATGAATTTAAGTAGTAATGCTTAGTAAGGGTTAGAATGGAACTTAGGTGAGCTGCAAACTGAGAATTTGGTGGTAAAAGCTAGGCTACTCTGAGATACAGTAGAATTGGTGAAAATTTTGTCCCTCTCTCCCGATGGTGCTGAGAAATGCTTAGCACTGTTTAGCCAAGCAAGGCTCTAGAGACAGATTGTAGATCAGAACAAAAGGAGGATGATTTGTGTCCTCCCACGCCTCACACTTAGTCCTTATTGTTCTCAGAAAATATCTTAAGGCATAACTACAATATTTAATTATTGCTGATTATAAGAGCTATGATTGTGAAGATTATTTTTAGGATATAAATGAGGCTGAGTTTTTGAAACTTCTGGGACAGAAGAATGTATGTACTGTCACATTATATTAAATGTGACAGCTCTCAGAACCAATAACTACTAGATCCAGTTCCATGTCAGGATTATTATTATCCTAGTTCTAAGGAATAGGGAACAGGATAACTGATGATATCAAATAACACGCCTACAATGTGAAGATTGCATTTACTCTAAGCAATACCCTCTGTATAATCTACAAAAGATAAAATGGATCCTCAGATCTTGGGACAGATTTTGAGTTTAGCTTTGGAAAATGGAAAGAGCACATCTGATGTGATGGGTTCAGAAGCACTCAACACAAAAAACAAAACAAACCAAAACAAAAAACCAAAACAACTTGATTTCAGGGTTTGCCAAAATACCAGTATTTCTTTTCATTATGGCATTGGTGTCAATGTGCTTAAGTGTTTTGTTGACCTAGCTGTCCCATTTTAAAGGTTGAGTAATATGTACGTACATACAGTTGCACCTGAGACATTGTCCCTTAGTGCACTTCATAAATCCGAAAAGAAACAGCCAGACATATGGTTTTATTGAAGGAAAGTTCCTAAAAACCTTTGGTTGAAAAAATGCAAAAGGAAATGGGTTGTTCTAAGAAAAAACTGTCTATTTATTGAACACATGTGTAGACTTGTTAGGTGGCAATAGTTATTTATTGTAGTTGAATTTGGCAGGTAGAGTGGAGGCAGGCTGCAAACTTTTGGGGAAGACATTTGAGATGAACTCACGATACAGACACAAATAACATTTCACATATATTGTAGATTTCCTCAAATGAGTGAAACTACTAAGATGTCAATTGTTCACTTTATGATTTGATTGAAGGCAGACCAATGTATCCACATTTAATGAACATGACTTGGCCACCACAAAAAAAAAACCAAAAAAAAAAAAAAAAAAAAAACCTCTTCCCAGCCTATCTCTGTTATCCTAACCACAAATAGATGGTCCTGGTTCATAAAGATACTTTAATTTGTGCCAAGCAACTGACCAATTTTCTGGATCATAATATATCAGTCTGATATATTGTTTTCTGAGAGAGATGGTGTGTTACAGTCCTTAAAGTAACCATTCTTTGGTTCCAAGCAGCAAACATGGAATACAAAGGAGACAGGGAACTGCGTAAAAGTAGAACCCTGAGGATGATATTCTGAGAGGCAAAAAGAGGAGGGATGACTCAACCTTTCTCCCTTGGTTTCCAAGTGGCTTTTCAAGAAGTTATTTCTGTAACATTCCATGCCCTGCCTGCTACTGGATGTTTCCTTAAAGTTACATTTTCGTTCAAGCAAGTGACTGTAAAATTTGGTATGCAGAAAATTAATATCTTGGGTATCATTTTGTAATGTAGACATCAGTAGCATACGCAGCTGTACCAATTCACGTGCTGTGTTACATGTCTCCATTTTGAGAGTTAAAGCGTCCCAAAATGTAAATGAAAACAGAGACAGCAAAAATAATCATGTGGTTAGTGAAGAATGATATTTTAAAAATACATCATGGTTTTATAAGAGATGTAAATATTTAGAAAATTGGAGAAAATGCTACTTTGCAGACTGGAGACCAACTAGAAGCAAAGAAATAGAAGTTATTTACTATAATATACTCTATTGAAGTTATGAACAAGGGTAGTTGTGTCACATATTCATTCAATACTTCTACCAAACCATCATCATTTTAATGAAACCTTTTACCTCTAGCATTATAAACCCCTTATGAATTTGATACTCTCAGTATCCTATATGTGTTACTCTTCTTAATACACTTCACATCAGTTTTTAGGTGGTAGCAGGTCACACGCAATTTTTATTATTAAAACACCATTTCAGGACCCACTCTCCACTATGGGAAGCATGAGAGCCAGATCATTCTTGTAATGTGGCATGTGAAGACAATTGGGCAGTCATTTCCTCTAACCTGAAGCTTGATATATTGAGCTCTGTAAACAAAAAAGATAGAGACTAGGTTTTATACTGCAAATGGTGATTATAGAAATACCAATGGCCATCTTTGCCCGTGATCCTCAGGTTTCTGGAAAAGGTTGTACTTCAGTGCTGTATTTTGTGGAAATACATACATTTCTTCATGAGTTCAACAAAATTCCTTCATTCACTTAAAGTTTCTCTTTTAAAAGGCAGCAATATACGTCTCTTCGGCTTTCACAAAAATATCTATCCACTTCATAATCTGTCTAGAAATTTTTTGAACATTTAATCTGATTTCCTATCAAGGGACTTTGGTTTTGATATCAGATTCCAAAGTAGACTCACCAATTAGATATTTTACATATCATTGTTGTCTAAATGGCACACACCCTTGTGTGTGCGTGTGTGTGGTGTGTGTGTGTGTGCTCACATGTGATTGCACACATGAGTGTATGTGTGTTTATGGAAGGTACATGTGTGTCTTGTTTGTAGGTTACACATATGTGGATGTGTGAAAGGTCATAAGCCAACCTATTCCTAAACCACCTTGTTTCCTGAGATATGTCTTTGCTTCTGGAACTTACTTTTTAGGCTATAGTGGCTGGCCAATAAGGATCAGATCTGTCTACGCCTGTCTTTCTCATGTATATACTTATATGGAGCATTGCTATGTGCATTCTAGAAACAAACTCAGCTTCTGATGCAAGTCAAACATTGACATACCTCCTCAACCCTGAATTACACAGTATCTCATATGAAATAAATTTGGTTCAGCCACATGTGGTGCTTAGATTTTACACAAAATAGAACACCTCTGAAGAGGGAATTTCAATTGAGACATTATTATGGTCAGAATAACTTGTGTTCATGTTTGTCGGTGTATTTGCTTGACTACAAACTGATGGACTGGGGCTTAGCCCAATGGGAGGAATGCTGATACTCCTCTACAGCTACCATGAGTTGCATATGGTAAGCAGATGAAAGTGAGCCACAAAACAAGGCATCAGTGTCCACTCCAGGGTCTACTCCAGATTACTACTTTCAGTTTCCTTGATGGTGGATGATAAAGCATAGGATGAAATAAACCCTTTCATGCTCAAGTTGCTTTGGTCAGAGTGCTTATCTCTAAAGTAGAAAAGAAAATTAGATCACCACACTGGAGTTTTCTCATAAATTTTCTTTACTGACTCAATTCAGATTACTCATCTCAAAGTTTTAAGCCCAGAAATGTCCCTGTCTAAAGGAAGAACAGGGACAAAAATTGAAGCAGAGACTGAAGGAAGGGCCATATGGGGACAGACCGACCTGGGAATCCATCCTGTTTGCAGACACCAAACCCTGACCCTGTTGACTTGAAGAGGCATTTGGTTAGAGGAACCTGGTGTGGCTGTTCTTTGGGACGTTCAGCCAGCAACTAACCAATGCAGATGAGGATGCTTGGAGCACTCGAGGACCCTGGTGAGGGAACTGGCAGAAGGACTGGAGGAGCTAAGGGGGATTCCAACCCCAGAGGAAGAACATTAGCTGGCCGGACCACCCAGAGATTCCTAGGATTAGACAACCAACCAAGGAGTGTTTATGGAGCGATCCACATAGCGTAGGATATCCTTGTCTGACATCAATGGGAGGGGAGGCCCTTGGTCCTGTGGAGGTTTGATGCCCCAGCAAATGGGGATGCTGGAAGGGTGGGGCAGGAGAGGGTGGGTAGGTAGGGGCATAGAGGCAAAGGGGAGGAAAGACAGGGAGGTTGTGGGATGAGGGGTTTGGGGAAGGGTAATAGGGAAGTGGGATATCATTTGAGATGTAAACAAATGGAATAATTTAAATAAATAAATAAATAAATAATGTTAGTCTTCATTATAAAGTTTTTCTTAAGGAAACCATGTTAATATGAGTAAAATATGTTAATATTAACTAAATATGTATGATATTGCAAACAGAATGAGAAACAAGACAACTTTTTCCTAATTGAAGGTGAAAGAATAATCAGGAATCATGTTTTGTTTTGGTTTTGTGTTTATTTTTGTGTTTACTTTTGTTTTTAGATTTTCCTCTACACAATGAACAGGATACTGGAATATGTTTCTAAGAATTCATATACATGTGTTTATAATTATATAATTTCCCAAATATATATGGTTGTAAGTCTATTGCTTTTTAAAGGATTTATATTTAATTATGTGTTTGTGGTGTGGTATGTACACATGAAGGAAGATACTGAGGCAAATGATGTTGGGTTTTTCAGATATGTAATTATACATGTTCGCAAGTAACTCAATGTGGGTGATAGCAACAGTTTTTGCATCCTTTGTTAGGTCAGTACGTGGTCTTCACCACTGAGCAATCTGTTTAGCTATGAGACTATGGTTCTAGATGTTTTTAAATTTAGTATACTTTTATTTTTGGGGGACTATTGCTTATTCTTTTTCTTCTTTTTTTTTTCAAATCCAAATTAAAACTATCTTCCTCTGAGGAGCTTCTCATTCACAGCATGGGATGGACAAATTTCTGAGATTTTCATAGTGCCATAAACAACGATATGGACATCACTATTCTTTCTCAACAAATTCAAAGTATGACTATTATCTTTTATGACTATCTCACACTGATATCTACCAAATTGTATCCCTGGAAAAGATCAAACCACTACAAAATGACTATATGAACTCATGTGGATATAGGATGATTATAGAGGGGCTGGTGTTAAGTGAGGTCATCATTGCAGTTCATAAGCCAGCACAATGGATAAAGAAATATGAGTAGACATATGTAGGCATGAATTATGTATAAAGCAAGGACCTGAAGCCAGGAAGGCAGAGACTGAAGTGCTAAGTGGCAAGGCATGGACATATTGGTGTTCAGTTTCAGTTAGACGATATCAAGGTTAAGACTCTCCTTTAGTGTTTTCAGAGAGAACTTGTTCCTATCAGTAACTTGACTCAGGACTCATACATCTGGAGTATGAGTAAATAATCCCTGTAAAGCACCCAATATGCAATATTTTCCTGTAGCAACCCCATGAAACTGATATGTTCCCCTCACTGAATAGAAATATACAAAATTTTTCTACGTTCATCATTCTGCTCTTTGCCAAATTTGTTCCAGTTCATACCCACTAGCAGAACATGTCAGAAAATCAGACTCAGTCTTCCTCCTTAGAATAGCCTTTTCAATAAATCAACACACAGTTTAAATAATCTTCTTATTTTTAAGTCCTCAGGGTAAAGAAAAGAATGATTAAATATTTTTGCATTGTTAGCTGACTACTGTATGGATTTCATTCAATCTTTATAAGAACATTAATTTCTCACTGATAATATAATCCTTTCAGAGTTCTTAGTAACCTCATCAGGCACAGCATACAAAGAGATAGTTAACCCTATTAATCAAGCCTTCCCAGAGAGGAAATACTGTAATTGTATATTCACTCTTTTTCATCCCTGCAGCCAGGAATACAGAAAGTGTGTGTGTGTATGTGTGTGCGCGTGCGTGTGTGTGCGTCTGTGTGTGCATGTGCGTGCGTGTGTGTGTGTGTGTGTGTGTGTGCGTGTGTGTGTGCGTGCATGTGTGTGTGTGTGTGTGTATGTATGCATGTACATATGTGATGTTGTCAACAGTACCTGTTTTGCTGTTTTGGTATGTAGACCCAAAAACTAGACCATAAATATCAGGCTCTGTTTTCCTCTTTCAGATTATCTCAGTCTACCATCATCTCATCCTGCCACAGGGTCATTCTCAATATCAGATATCAATTTCAGTGAATGAGAGGCAAGTATGTGAAAATAAATTGGAGTGAGGTGGGTGCAGACGAGGTAATTCCTAGCCTATATGTATTTGTAAGTTTCATATGTGGTATTTGAGGCCACACCATCACTGCAACAATGTCATTTCTTACTTTGTACTTAGAAGTCAAAGTAGCTAACCCAGTTCCATAGATAGATCAATATCTCACATGGACTGTGACAGACAATTGAATTTTCTCCCAGTATCACATCCATGTGTTAACAAAAAATCTGGAGCCAGATCTTAAGGCAAAGACCAGGAGCTCTTTATAAAACTTTAGTTTGTACTCTAGGGACCTCTTTTCTCCAGATTGAGATTGAAATTTGAATAAAAACCTTGTTCAGAGAGCCTTTCTCTTATCCACAGACCAGCCCTTCCTTCATTTCTGAATCTAATAAACACATAAATTATTTTAAGCTCCATCTCTTAACTTTGGCAAAGGTAATATAATAACTTTAGATGATATACCTGAGAATTAACAGCTAAAAATGAATCATGACAAGGGAGTCACTATACCATATAAGAAGAAAATTTCAACAAAGTATAAAAGTACACTTTATTGACCAAATGTAATTGTCCTATCAGAGGCATCCCTCTAAATAAGCTCAGCATTTTTACTTCTTTGTAAACTTTGTCTGTTTCAGCCCATCTATTTTGACATAAACTCCCCGACAAGCAGACTAATTCAAACTGACTTTTCTTGGTTTCTGATTGAATTGCTCTGCTTGTCCTCAAACTAATTCTGGCAATCTGTTCTAATATTCTGACTTATTCTTTATTCTCTGGCTTCTTGTATCTTCACCTGCAACCTGTCTTTATAAAACTGTCATGGTAAAACTGCCTCTCCATACAGGAACTGAACTCAAGTCAGCTCCAGTACCTCAAAAGGCATTGAACTGAATGCACTGCCCTTATGCCTGATTCACTCGGTGCTGTTCTATTTATTTATTTATTTATTTATTTATTTATTTATTTATTTATTTATTTATTTTTATTTACATTGCAAATGATTTCCCCTTTTCTGGGTCCCCACTCCCCGCAAGTCCCATAAGCCCTCTTCCCTCCCCCTATTCTTCCATCCACCCCTTCTTAAGTGGCCTCTCTCTGCTGTCTGTTCTCTTGAAAACCAGGCATGTCCTATCTCTGACTCATTTTGTCAAATCTTTCTTTGATTTGTCATTTTGTCTGCACCTCCATTAGGTATCACTTGTAAACATAATATCCTCTTTCAGTCTCTGTGGTCACTCTATATGCATGTACTACACAGGCTTATACAGACAAAGCACATACACACTTAATAATAATAATAATAATAAATTATATAAATATAATTATTTTTATAAATATATTATACTGTAAGTTATATAAAATCTAAATAAAATTATAAATAATATAAAATAATAATATATAATAATAATTATCATATAGAAAAAGTAATTTGAAATTGTCAGATAAAATAGAGGCATTTAATGAAAATGTGAGAGCAAGCTCTAGGACATAGTATAGAAGTCATTTGGAGTTTTTGGGTACTTGTAACAGTTATATATTAAGCACCATTGAAGGTAATTGAAATTAGAAATTCAAAGACATCTGGAAAAAATGGTTTTATCTACTAACTTTAGATTTTTATGGCAGATTAAATTACATTTTATCCTTTCATAAATATGTTTTTGATAACTAATTTGTTGATTTGAAAAGAATTACCAGTGTCAAATGACTTTAGAAAACATTAGGTTAAAGATATTGAAATGAATGTTTTAGATTAAGTCTTCTAGAAGCTCCAAACTAAGATGTTTACTGAGCCCATGTGACCTCAGCCTCCTCTCTCCTTGCAGATACCCCAGAGGCTTTCAAAAAGCAATACACAATTTTGAGCAGTCCTTTCTTTCTCAACGATCACACCAATGCTCTAAAGCATTCACGGTGGGGAATGCTTTTCTGTCCATTTGAAACATCAATGGTTGCCTTGGAAACAGCATATTTATGGCCAGTTCTAATCAGACCTTTAAAAAAAAAAACCAAAAACCAAAATATTTCTCTAAAACATTATTTAATTTGACCATGTCACATAATTTTTTTGTAATTAGCAATGAATTTTAATTTTCTTAACAGTTGTTCTTTAAGTCATTCTAAAATAATTTTAATGTTAATTTTCTTGAGGTTTGTGCATGGACAATAAATGATTCACAAGCTTTAAGCAAATGTCTAATTTTCAAAATAAAATGTTATAAAGGACAGAACAAAATATACTATTACAATCTTGTATGTCTTAACATTTTAAATAATAATTGCAATAGAAGTTAAAATATGTAATTATAACAGAAATGAACAATGAGTGTATAGTATTTACGGAGTAGAAGTTAAGTAGACTCTGTGATTGGCAAACAGATAAAGCTGGGTTCCTTGGATTGATAATAATTATATGCTTCTTCACTCTCCTGACCTGAGACAAAAGCTTTGCAGCTTAAAGCAAAGGCTTGGTTATTTTCCATTACCACCAGTAGGGCTCTACTGAAGAAACTTGTTTTCTCAATTATACCATAATTGATAGTGCATAATTAAGAGCTGAATATTTCTTTGATAGTTGTCATAGTCACTGCTGAATCATTGTGAAGAGACATCATGACCATGACAACTCTTATAAAAGAACACATTTAATTAGGAGCTTGTTTACAGTTTAAAAGGTTTAGCCTATTATCATCAGAACAGGGGACATGGCAGCACACAGTCCCTTTTAGCTATATCTGAGGGCTACATTATGATTCTCAGGCAAAAGGCAGAGAGAGAGAGAAGAGAGAGAGAGAGAGAGAGAGAGAGAGAGAGAGACAGAGACAGAGACAGAGAGAGACAGAGAGAGACACAGAGAGAAACTGGACCTGGAATTGTATTCTGAAACCTCTACTGAAACCTTGAAGCTCAACCCCAGTGACACATTCCTCCAACAAGGTCACACTTACTCCTACAAGGTCACACCTCTTTATCCTTCTTAAATAGTGCTACTTCCAGGTGACTAAGCATTCACACATATATGAGCCCATTCTTAATCAATCAACCACATTAATCTCTGTATATGCAAGAATATTATAATTCCTGAGAAAAGTCTAGTTCAGGTTCATAGAATTTTTCAGCTAACAGATAAAGATTTTTGAAATAAAAATGGCTTTTCCTGTATATCTTATGCTATAAGATATGAGGAAACAGATTTTTTGGTGTAATTTAATTCAGATCCTGAGTTGAATATAATCATTCTATAAAATTTTATTCTTAGCCTGAAACATAATACATATATGTGTGTGATTATATATATATATATATATATATATATATATATACTGATTGATATTCATATGTACACACATATGTATATATATACATAAAATATATAAACATGTAATATATAACTATATACAACTATTTATTTATATTTTACTTTTGTAAGCATGAATGAGTATCTAAGTAGACATACATAAAACATTTATACTATAAATGTATATAAGATGTCTTGTTTCTCATATTCTGACATTTCATTGTCCTGTTTTTGTGAAGTTCTTCACTATAAATGTAAAAAGATAGGCTTCACACCAATTGTTATAGAGTTCCTGTTCTGTTAGTTTTCAGTGGCTTAGCTTTGTTTTTCTCCTAATTGTGTTAACACATAACACATAACATCACATAGACTAGACCAAAGTTTTGACACATCAGTAGGATTAAAAACTTAATTTCTATTTTAAAACTGTTATCTTCTAGTTTTGTCTCAAAAGTTCTCTAATGTTTTCATATTTTGAAGAGACCCAAGAATCAAACACTGATGCCTGGGAACAAAAAAAAAGTTTTCAGTGCTAAGGTCAAGGATAGTAATTATCACCTCTGTAAAAGACACAGAGATCTGGAGAGGTATAGACATGGGCTGTTACATTGATCAATGTTTTTCAGAGACAGGTAGATAAGCAAGAATTGCAAGTTTTACAGTGATTTTAACTTTGTTTTCATGGATTTTTTTTAAAAAAGAAAGTGGTAGATTTATAGTTTATCTATATTGATATTTAAGGAGAATATGTAAACTGTCAACAAAAATGCCTCAAAGTCTAGGTATACTGCTGCAGTGTTCCTTATCTTTTCTGTTTAGTAAAACAACGCTATCATTTGTCTTTACACTAACATCTGAATCAAGACTCTTTACTTAAACATTAAACAATAGGAACTACAAAATATTAGGGGAATGTTTAACTAAGTTATTCTGTGTATGCCACCTTTCCATGCAGTGACACTTGTAAGAATTGTGTCCTTATGCTAACTATGAAAACACAGTAGCTTGTACTAGATCACTACTCACAGGAATGTTTCCAGATATTGTTCATGCCATATTTAGCAAGATTACATTAGTATGATCAAGGAAATGGTCCCTGTCAGCATTCTATCTAAACTCCACCCCCAGCAACACAGGATGTGTTTATAAAAGATAAACAGAGAAGGAAGATATGTTCTATGGATGTGTGTGGTGAGGTATGGGGCAAGGGGATGTCTCAGGCGGCCCATGCTGAGGCATTCCTTCCCCCTGAGGGACCAACCACATGATGGTATAGTATAGACTAGAGTTTATTCGGGGTATGGGGAAGAGAGTTAAGACGGTGGTAGAGAATGAGAAAGGCAGAGAGAAGGAGAGAGTAGGGAAGTAAAGACTGGACATGGCCATGAGCACATGGAGAGAGTAGTGAAGGAATAGGGAAGGGAGGAGGGAAGGGAAGAGCAGAAGAGGGCAAGAGGGAAGCAAGAAAAAGCCAGAGGCAAGAGAACAAGAGTGCAAGAGAGGGAGGAGAGGGTAAGCACCCTTTTTATAGTGGGTCAGGTGTACCTGACTATTGCCAGGTAACTGTAGGGTGGAGTTTAGACAGATGCTAACAGTCCCACTTTCTTTTCTACTGCGGTGAAAAGACCTCATACCAAGCCAACTTAGAGAAGAATGAGTTTATTTGGAGCTTAGAGCTTTGGAAAATTTACATCCATGACCACCAGGATAGAATGGCAGCAGTCAGGCAAACATGGCGATGGAGATTCAGCCACAAAGCAGAGAGAGACACAGGGAAAGGATGTGCTTCCATTGGCCCGTCTACTCCAGCTAAGCCCTGTTGGCTAATCCTTACCAAACTGTTCCACAACTGGGGAAAAACGTATTCAAAATGTATTAGCCGCTAAGTGGGAAGTCTTATTCAAACCACTCCATTAACAATATAATAAAATCATACCCTTCTGATCTAGCAATATAGATGATCTATTTCAAATGAAGTACTGTCTTCTTCAGTAAATAAAAAAATAATTCCAAGCTACTTTAAAACATATTATTGATTCTTATTTTAAAGAAATCTCATTTAAATATTATTTGAACAAATTGCAAAATTCAACCATCATTTACTGTCTAAAGTGTAGCTCTGTTGATATAACTGAATAGATAACTAATTTGCAATATGTCTTTAAGCAAATATGCCCACATAATCATTTACACACATTTGGGTTTTGCAACTGGCCTTTATTTTATGATTTATTATCATCCTTTCTTTTTCTCCCTTTTTCTATCTCTTCCTTCCTACTCCATCTCCCCCCCCCCCTCTCTCTCTCTCTCTCTCTCTCTCTTGTGTCGTTGTCTGTTTGAGATAGGCTATCCAGGTAGTCCAAATTAGTCAAGATCTCATCAAATATTCTTATTGCCCATGGATTGGAAATAGTCCTGCTTCTACCTCCCATTATTCCCATATTCTGGAATTACAGGCTTGATTCACCACACCTAGTTTCGCTAAATGATTTTTTTTTATTTTTGGTTTTCATTTTACTTATTTTATTTGTTTGTCTATTTGCTTGTTTGTTTCTAGGTGGGGGCTCTCCATATAGTCCAGCCTGTCCTGGAACTCACTATGTAGACCAGGCTAGCTACAAATTACTACAGATCTCTTCTCTTCTGCCTCTTGAATGCTGAGAGGAAAGGCATGCTGAGTCACACCCTGCAGTGTTTCCTAATATTAGATGAAAACCAACAGTGTTTCCCTTTTTGATTTGTAAACTGTTGTCAAACACAGGGGGAAAAAAGAAACCACGTTTTACCCCTACTCTTTAAGACTAAATTCCCCTTCATTTACTCTGGTGCATGTGAAGATATTAAATACAAAGTAATGTTGTGACTGATAGAATAACAGTTATTGAATAACTATATAATAATAGCTGCAGTGAGAAACTGAGAAAGACAAAGTATAACAGTTATTGAATTATATCAAGAGATTTACCAAGTTATATTAACAGCTAATTAAAACTTTTATTTATATAATCTTGCTGTTTTAATATCTGAACTTATTTGATCCCTAGGTTAATATAAAATAAAAGTTTATGTTGTTAAGTCAAAATGATGTATCTTTATAAGTATCTGAGTTTTTTAATATAAATATTATTAATTTAATAATTCTTACATATATATTTGTACATATGCAAAGTATGTAGTTATATTTATTATACATTTTTAACTAGATATTGTACAGTATTTTATCAGAAAGTATTTTTTTTTCTACATTATAAATTTGAAATATAATTTTAACACAAAAAAATTACTGCTTTTAGCAGTTTGATGTTCAAAAAGTGGTAATGATTATCTTGTTAGGAAAAGTTAAAACACTGTGAACGTTAGCGTTTTAACTTCACCATACCTTTACCTTTGCCTCTAGATTGTATCTAGCCTCCACTCTTCTGTTTGAAATTCGTGAAATCATTGTGATCTTGCTGTCCGCTCACCCGCAGTGAGAAAGCCACTGAAGCAATGTGGCAAGGAAAAATCTTGTCAGGTCCAGCATCAAGACATGGTGTGCTCATGCTTTCTTGAATCCTGACAAATCTCAGTCAGTTCTGATTTCCTGTTTCTCCCTCTTACATATGAGAGTCAACATGTTCTACACTACTGCAGATGCAGTAGTACAGTTGGTAGATGGAAAAGTGATACTCACTTCTCCAATTTTATTTATGGTGAATATATTTTCACAACTTGCTACTTACAGAATAGGCAGTATAACTGACAGTTTACATGAGTTAATTTGTGCTTAGATAGAAATACAGTATACTTGATAAAAAAAAATTTCCTTCTATGTGTATCTCTAACATTCATTTCAGATCCTGCTTTCTAATCAATTTTTTTCTCCCCACAATCAACACTATCACTTTGGCATCAGCTGACATGTACTTCAAAACAATAAACAGTAAAGACCTCTAATCTACTTCAAACACATATGTTGCTCCTGAATTTATGTAGAGCTGCCTTGTAAACTTTTTAAATTATAAAACCACATTTTTTATATATTGAACTCTTTCAATAATTATTCATTGATGATTTTGAATAAATGTCTCTATGAATTTCAAGGAAATAGTATGATATTTATATTTAAGAGAATAGGACTCAGGCTCTGAAAACAAGGAGTGTTATGCTATGGTGCCAGGACAGGCTAAAGTCTATGAAGGTATCTGTTGCATAGTGAGACTGTTTCCCTCTATCCTGTTCTTGGTAACTCTGCTTCAACTCTCTTTTTGATTTTCACTTGAACTTATACTCAGCCGTATAAGTTAAATGCATACCATTTCATATATTCTAAATATTAAAAAAAACACATTTGTTTGAAACAAAATGAGTTCCTGAAAACTAAGCCATTGTGTTTCTCTATCCACTATACATATTAAGCTACTCTTACACTTTTGCCATTTCTTTCCTCCACTTGACCTCTCATGCTTATTTTATAGAATTAACTTTGTATAAGTCACTACCATGATTTCCTGCTTACGCTATTGTGATTTACAAATATATTGCCGACAGTTGCTCAAATGTTGAAGACTTGATCCTCAACTTTGAAGTTATTCGGGGTGATGGGTTTATGGGGGTGCTAGTATCATTAGAGGGATGAACCACTCTTGCTATGAGAGCTGAATGATTTCCTATAAGGTGGGGCTTACTCGAGAAACTTAGTCCCTGGAGCCTAACTTTGAAGGGTATCTTCTGGTGGAGCTTATCCGTTGCGTATGCTGCTCCATTACCATTTTCCCTTAGTGTTCTGTTGATTCACTACCACCAGAAAACAATGGAACCAGCTGACAACTGGTTGGTTCCTTGGAAACTACAACTATTTCTTCCTCCTTTTAACTGATTTTTTCACTGTAATGAAACTTTAGTGTACATTTTAAAAATAAAATTTATGAATACCTTAACTCTTTTATCCCAAAATTCATTTAAGAATACTTCCTATGTAAACATGAAAACATTCATATTTACTTCCTGTGACAGCTTCCACTCTTAATAATCCTCCCATATAACCTTATTCCTTATGAAAAGCATTTCCCTGTTCCTTATGACCTTCAATTTGTTTTCTGTGCTGTGTAATTTTGTGGATTTTGTTCTTATTTTCACTTGTCTCTACACGCCTCGGATTTTACATGTGACTTTCACATTTACATGTCCCACTGCTTTGCCATGATCCACTTCTTCCCCCTTCACACTCCATTCACATCCGTACTAGAATGCCTTCGCTGACCAGCCTAGTCATGAACACCACACATCTGTAGTGTATTATAGCAATCATGTGTTTAGTCTCTTTATTGTTGTTCATGATTTAACCCCTTTGAGAGAAACCTTCACATGCCTTCAAACCTCAGGCATTTATTAGAATACAAAAAAAAATTAAATAAAACGAGTCACAGAAGGCAACCCATCAACACCTATGTAGAAAATGCTACTACTCAGACACTAAGGACATCAGGTATATTTCTTCATCTTCCTCATGAGTATGTTATGCTGTAGTACAAATGTGACAGAGTCTGGAATGTCACTTGGCATAATATTTCCTGGAAATACAGATTTTATAATAGTGAATAATGTACATTTAGAGAAGTTATATTTTTAAATGCCAGAAGTAGTGTTACAAGAAATAAGACAGCTTGTGGTTTGAAGTGATGTTTTTCATAGTTTATCGCATGCTGTTCAATACAGTTGCAGTCAATTTCCGATGATGCATGTGTGGGTGGTTTTCTCTCTATTTTTTCTGGCTTTATTTTTCCTATTACCCATCTCAGTAGCTACTATGTATTGGGTTTTATATGTGATTCTCTGATGGAAGTAAATATTTTTATATAAAGAGAGACTACTAGAGTACTAGTTAAGATTTCAATAGAATATAAATTCCAAATTTAATATAAGCCATTCTTCTCTGACCAGAATACTAATATAAGAAGTTTAGTTAACAGAAGTCAATATTTTACTACATTGAAGTGTTGGATTCATTTTAATGTTCAAATATTTAAATGCTAATTTTCAAATATGAGCAGTTTTAATGCAGAAACACCATTTTTGTGATTATTAGCACCAAACACATTTTAGATGTGAGCATTTTTAATCAAAGAATACTTAAACTTAGTCACATATTGGCATACATAAAATCTTATAGCATTTTCCCCCCTAAGATAATAATCCTTACCCTCTTTGAATTCAGCTTTTAGCCATGTCCCAGGGTCTATTGCCCCTGGAGATTCCTGCCACTTTGCTGGCCCAAGTAAAAGGTCTTGAAAATTTCCTGACGCTTTACCATCTCTGGTGGTAAGTGGACTTCCATAGGCACATATGTTGGCCAGTAACCCATTGTCAGGATATTAACAGTTAATTTAATATTGCCAGGTACATTGTAGTTCTGCATATACTGTTTGAACTGAATCATGATACCTTTAGAGAGCTCCATGTCTTTAAACATTCCTTCAAGCTTGCTGGTAAAAGCAGCTCCACATTCGTGTTTCAGTTTAGACAGCATTGATTTTTTTCAGCGTCTACTGATGCACTCTTGCCAACTAATAGGCATTTAGCTAAATCTTTCTTATAGAAGGCCTCAAAAACTTCTTTACCATAGATAAATCTAAATATAATCATTATTTTATCCAACATTTTCTCAAGCTCTTTTCCAAACCCTGGTGCTGCTAATGTTTAATGAAGGAGAGGAATTCAGTTTACAAGAGATCAAGCAAGCCACTGCGATAGAGGATGGAGAATTAAGACGAACTCCGCAGTCGCTAGCCTGTGGCAAAGCTAGAGTTTTGGCTAAAAATCCAAAGGGTAAAGATATCGAAGATAGTGACAAATTTATTTGGAATGACGATTTCAAACACAAGCTATTCAGGATAAAGATCAATCAAATACAGATGAAAGAAACGGTTGAAGAACAAGCAAGCACTACAGAAAAAGTATTTCAAGATAGACAGTGCCAAATTGATGCTGTGATCGTCCGAATTATGAAGATGAGGAAAACACTTAGCCACAATCTTCTTCTTTCAGAAGTCTACAATCAGCTTAAATTTCCAGTTCAACCTGCTGATCGTAAGAAGAGAATAGAATCCCTAACTGACAAGGACTACATGGAAAGAGATAAAGAAAACCCAAATCAGTACAACTATATTGCATAGAATGTTGGCCTTGGAACATTTGTTGTCATAATGCCGTAGTCAATGGATAAAGTAATTTTGTTGAATCTCATGTTATTTGACTTATTTTATACTTCTGGTGACCAAATGAAACAGTGTAATGGGAATAGTTGAGTGGACTTTTCTCAGTGGTTAACATACCTATTTTAAAGAGTAATACTTAACCTTTAAAAAGAATGTTGTTAAACTCTATGCATGTTATTGAGTATGGTGTGCAGAAAACTCTTTAAGAAAGTACCTGGGTCTTCATGATTCCTTTTGGAACTGGGGAAGAGATCCCTATGGCCATTTAACGGGGGAGGGTGATTCTTATACATCATCAATAAAGCAAAAGGTTTATTTGCCTAAAAGTCAAAACAAAAAACAAAAAAAAAAAAGAAAATAATCCTTAAATTATATAGTTTTATTTTGAATAGAATAAATGTATTAGGCTAACACCATTTTGGTTATTTTATTTAAAGGTTTTTTTTTTTAAATTTGCTGTTACATAAATTATTGAACAATTTATTAATAAGTAGAATACAATTTATTAATAAGTATACTGTGATATAGTTTTCTTATTAAGTGTATGCTAATGTGTGTAGAAGCTATGTGTGAACCAAATCAAACCAAACCAAACCAACATTTGTAGCACAGAAGAGCTTGCTTGGTGTTCTTTCTTCACCATATGCTGTCTCTCTGTTTCTATTTCTATGCAGTCAATTAGATTCATACGTCTGTCTGTCTGCTGTCTATCTCTCTATCTACTCTTTCCATCTATCTACTATCTACTATTTATCTATCTATCTATCTATCTATCTATCTATCTATCGATCGATCTATCTGTCTATATATCTATCTCATCTTTTTATATGCAATTAGTAAGTACTAGAGCTCTGGCCTATTATCCATAATACACTATCTTTAATACCAGAGGTCTCTCCAAGAGAAAAATCCAGGATATGACAGGTAGACAGAAAATAACCCGATTCAAATGTGAAGAGAAAACTAGGGTCTCAGCAGAATTATGGCCTCCTATTATACATTAAAATATTGAAAATATTGAATAAAATAATAAACACTTTTTAAATTTTATTTCCTTCAGCAATACCTGATTTAATGGAGTTGCTTACAAATAATAATAATGTAGTTTCACTTGACATTTTTATTTGTCAAAGAGACTCCTTTTCAAAAGTACTAACAATTTGAACGATTAGACTTAGAACAGAAAGCCCAATTGCATGAAAGTTAACCTAGAATGACAATGTATGAGAAAATCTTTTCAAGGGACTGAATTTTCTTTTCTCTTTGGCATTTACAAATTGTAGGAATGTCTGATAACAACACATTTTACCAAGAAAGAAAAACCATTTACTAGTGGATCTATTTTCTTATAATACAGACTCTTTAAAAAAACAATTCTGTAATTGACAATTTATTGAATAACATCCATTTTATGTTGTTACATGTGAATAAAAATTTTCCCAGGAAACTAAGTTCATATCAGTGAAAAGTAGGAACTTTCTAGAAAGAGCAGTGTTACAGTCTTCCATAGAGGAAGTTAATAGTTCGATAAGAAAAACTTGAGTAAGTTTTGCTTACATTATGATTTGTAAAACAAAAGATAACTTCAGCTAAATATATATTAATGTTAAAATTTGAGCAAACTTTAAACACATGTGTAACATTGATTTTAGATAAAGACATCATTAACCCCATACACATACACTTCTATAGATGGATATAATGAATTTGCTCCAAATGTGGAAAATTCAGTGAAAGACTTTCCACAAATTTGCTCCAAATGTGGAAAATTCAGTGAAAGACTTTCCACAAATTTGCCATTAAAATAACTTCAAAAATGTGGGATGATAAAAGAAAATATAAAATAATAGAAATTAAAAGATGGATAAGGCATTGACCATGAAGGAGTGACAATATTCATGTTGTTTTAAGATTGCCCACTTAACAAGATAAACATTCCATGGTGCTATATTTCTACTTTGTATAAAATTGGAATGAATATAGAAAATAAATAATGTGTCATTGAAATAACAAGTCATGCGTCCTGCAAGAAATCATGTTGACATCTTCCATATCCAGGGCACATATAAGAAGTTAAGCTTAGTGAGTAACTATGACCTACCTACTTATCACCTATTCACGATTCACCAAGAAACTATGTTTATGGTGATCTAGGCAATCCAAACTATAAACTCCATTTCCATTTCTAACCTTCATAATTTGTGGATAGACTTTCTACATACTGATAAACAATATATCAAATAAAATGATATTAATTACAATTTCTTTTTAATACACAGCAATCCTAATAAAATAAATGGTAAATATTTTATTGATTTACTAAATAAATTTATCCATTTTAAAGAAATAGCTATATTAATAAGCTAGAAAGTGAATTCAGAGTTTACATTCACTATGATTGAATTAGAGTTTACCAATGCTCTTAAAGCCTGCTAATATATCCAACCAAATTTTTTACTAGCTATTCATTAATCTAACCCTGCTGTGGAATGTACAGGAACTCCATACATTCTATGTAAAAAATATCAATTTTAAGTAATGACCCAGACCTCCACTTCCAGATGGTTATCTATTGTAATCATTTTGTTCGCTTTGGTGATTTTCATCAGGGACATAGCAAAACAGTAATAGCGAAATATGTGTTTCATTAATTTGTGCCATTAAATGAAGGTTATACCTCTTATAAAAAAACAGAGTTGAACTTTAAAAATAAATGGATTCCTGGCATCTCTTTATTTATCTAGATACTTAACCAATTGAAAATAATTAGGCTTACCATTTTTGCTTCTTTCATAAATTAAAAATTCTGACTTCAATAATATTTTATTGTTATTAATTTCTTATAGTTTAAAATGCTTAATTAATTTTTATAACACCTGGTCTTAACCATAAGGCTGTGAAGTAATTTAATTAATTTATAGAATATAAAATAAGTTTGTTTAGGTCTAGCTCAGTTGTTAGAGTGCTTTCATAGAATTGGCAAGGAACTTTGAGAGAGCAGTATTTTTACACACAGCATGGATTCTGGGACTTGGTTAACAATCAAGATAATATGGAGTTTCAGCTTATCCTCAGCTATATAGGCAGTGCTGAAAAAGCACAGGCTATACGAGACCTTGTAAATAACTATCTGAAATAAAATAAGGTAAAACATAATATAATAAAATTAATAGTTGAATGTTTTATATGAATAAAAAATAGTTTATTATTGTAATTTCAATATAAACATTCTTGAACTGAAGGCATCATCGAGTTTATTATTCATTCCTTGAATATACATGACAATATAAAAAGTATGCAAAGCACAAAAATTGATAAATATGTATTGCAATATCTTTGCATCAACATTTATAGCAATGTCTGATTGGAAGGTCTCTTGATTTATTTTCCTGTTGCTGTGATAAAATACTCAGACAAAAGGCACTTAAAGAAAAATTAGATTAAAGTTCAAGGTAGAGTCCATCATTGCTTTCATGGCTTCAAGAACTTGAAACAACTGAGTGAATTATTTATACAGCAAGGTGAAAAGTGCAAATAATGTATACACAGATTGTTTTCTCTACTCCTGTACAATCCGAATCCTCTGCCTGGGGCATGATACCACCTGCAGGGAGCACATCTTCTCACCTTAATCAATCCACTTAGAAATAATTCGTCTTAAACAAGTCTAGAAGTCCATCACTCAGGCAGTTCTAAATTCTGTCATTTCGACCAATGACACCAATCATCAGATGACAAGTCACCTTCTCAAGTAGTTAGTAATATCCTTATTTTAAAACATTTATTCAGTGCAGAATTATGGTTTGGGACTCTAATCATAATTAATACCGTAGTATAATGAAGGATTTGATTGATTTTGTCTTATTCATCTGTCAGATTAACTTTTGATCTTGAACTTTTATGTAACAAACACATACTTTAAATAAGTGGGTAATAAACAGCAGTCTGTGAGATTTTTTTTTATACAGTCATGCCTAAAGATTAGAGGAGAAAGTGTATTCCCTTTTGAAAATACTACATGCAATTTTAAAAATATATTAATTTGACAATTTTTAGGACACTCATATTGTTCTCTAAATTATAAAATTCTAGTAGGAGTTTCATTGATTTTATCATTTTAATTACATATGGAAAATTTATATAAAATATTTTATTCTTTAGGGGTGAACATTTTATTTGGATACCTTTATACTATTCTATACTATACTGAATTTGCCTTATTATGATATATAACTCCTCATCACAAACCACTTCCTTATGGTAACATTATTCATTACTAGCTGTTATCCTATTGTATTTTATAGAGTGCTTTTTCTAAATATCTTCCAAAATATGACTACATTAATTAATATTTTAAAGTCATTAGAGGCTCCAAAGGCAAAAGTATGTGAATGCATTTAGTCTCTAATAATGAATTCATGTTTCTATTGTTAATGACAATTATCTTTCCTGATTGAAAGATAATGATCATATAATGCCCTAAATCCAGGAATTAATGATTCAATATATTGTGAGACAAACTATGTACATGTTTAAAGAATTTATGAATAGCCTATTTAATTGGTTTTAGGAAATCAGTTGTTACTACTAAGTGCCTTAGTTGATCGTATTTGCATATCATTTCCTCTCCAAATCAAATGTATTAGGTTCTGTATGTAAGTATAAGACAGTTCATTCCTCTTGCACAAATTTCATATCTAAGCAGAAGAAAATTAATGAGGAGAACACTGACAACAAGAAGACCCTTTGCTGCTATTGATTGGATTTGGACCTCTGCCTGGCTTACTCCTGGGACTTGGGCTTGCTTTTTTCCTAGTTAGATAACCAGTGGCTCTCTGTGCCATTGCTCTTGAAAAAAAATCAGCTTTTCTCACTCTTGGGTGTGACTCCCTCAGCTGAGATCAGTGGTACTGACACATTCATCTCCCATGCTCTGGGTGCTGAGAGCATTTGTCCTTCTACTAATTTCGTGAAGTTTGAAGATAAATACATATACAGAATTCTAATAATTTCTCTTTAATTTCAGGAAGACAGCTGGATCTTTGATATGTGAGTTTTATAAATGATAGCAGTGTAAATATTGGCTACTACAATCTCCACCCTAAATTACTAATAACTGAATTTATAATTTGCTAGAACTCTTTGAAGTATCTTCCATTTATCCACAATTGCGATTTCCTATCTTTATGCCATAACTTATAATACTGTACTTTGACCAGTGAAAATTAATCATGTAGGGAAAATAAGTAAATTTATCTCTTATGTCCTATTAAATATCTAACTTGATACTCCTGTTTTCTCATAAAATTATTAAGTCCCCCTGTTAAACTTGAAAAGAAACAACAAAAAGTACAAAATCACTGTCTTAGTCAGAATTTGTATTCCTGCATAAAACATTTTGACCAAGAAGTAAAGTGGGGAGGAAAGGGTTTATTCAGCTTACACTTGCACATTGCTGTTCATCACCAAAGGAATTCAGGACAGGAACCCATCCATACAGGACAGGTACTTTGTGGCTGGAGCTGATGCAGAGGCCATGGTGGGGTGCTGCTTACTGGGTTGCTTCCCCTGGCTTGTTCAGTTTGCTTTGTTATAGAACCCAATACTATCAGCCCAAGTGCTACCATGAACAATGGGCTAGGACCCTTGTTCACTAATTGAGAAAATGCCTTACAGCTGGATCTCATGGAGGTATTTCCTCAAGAGAGCCTCCTTTCTCTGTGATAACTCCCGCTTTTGTCAAGTTGACACACAAAACCAGCCAGCACAATCACTTTTATCAGATTTACTAGACAACTTCATTAAGGGCTTTTCCTGCTTGCAGTAGGTTTGGAAACAGACACACACACACACACACACACACACACACCACACCACACATACAGAAGCACACACATTTTTTAGCCTCCATTATTGAATACAAGTCACAAGTTAATATTTCCAGAGACTCTATATTATTTCTTTCTCTCAAGCCTTGGCAAAGTCTTTAAAGTATACTTCTCATTGTTCTTTATTTTTCTTTAGAAGCATGTGTCTTTTAACCCCATAGCCTCTATGACACCATTCTTTTCTAAACTTGGTCTCACCTGCTTTGTCATGTATTGCCTTGCCTAAATTTTTTTCTGTACAAACGTAATAAGCATTCATATTACTGGATCATGTATTAAGGCAAAGGACACCATCAAGAGGACAAATCGGTAACCAACAAATTGGGAAAAGATCTTCACCAATCCTACATCAGATAGAGGGCTAATATCCAATAAATATAAAGAACTCAAGAAGTTAGACTCCAGAAAACCAAACAACCCTATTAAAAAATGGGGTACAGAGTTAAACAAAGAATTCTCACCTGAAGAACTTCGGATGGCAGAGAAGCATCTTAAAAAATGCTCAACTTCATTAGTCATTAGGGAAATGCAAATCAAAACAACCCTGAGATTTCACCTTACACCAGTCAGAATGGCTAAGATTAAAAATTCAGGAGACAGCAGGTGTTGGAGAGGGTGTGGAGAAAGAGGAACACTCCTCCACTGCTGGTGGGGTTGCAAATTGGTACAACCACTCTGGAAAGCAATCTGGTGGTTCCTCCGAAAACTGGGCACCTCACTTCCAGAAGATCCTGCTATACCACTCCTGGGCATATACCCAGAGGATTCCCCACCATGTAATAAGGATACATGCTCTACTATGTTCATAGCAGCCCTATTTATAATTGTCAGATGCTGGAAAGAACCCAGGTATCCCTCAACAGAAGAGTGGATGCAAAAAATGTGGTATATCTACACAATGGAGTACTATTCAGCCATTAGAAACAATGAATTCATGAAATTCTTAGGCAAATGGATGGAGCTAGAGAACATCATACTAAGTGAGGTAACCCAGACTCAAAAGGTGAATCATGGTATGCACTCACTAATAAGTGGATATTAACCTAGAAAACTGGAATATCCAAAACATAATCCACACATCAAATGAGATACAAGAAGAAAGGAGGAGTGGCCCCTGGTTCTGGAAAGACTCAGTGAAGCAGTATTCGACAAAACCAGAACGGGGAAGTGGGAAGGGGTGGGTGGGAGGACAGGGGAAGATAAGGGGGCTTACGGGACTTTCGGGAAGTGGGGGGCTAGAAAAGGGGAAATCATTTGAAATGTAAATAAATTATATCAATTAAAAAAATTATTTAGTCATTCTGCAAAAAAAAAAAAAAAAAAAAGGTGGGCCTTAGCCAGGGAGAGAAATCATTGACCATAATTCCTCTTAAATATATGATGTCTTTTGCAGAGGTGGGGTAATAGGCTCCCTTATTTAAGGACAGTCTCTCGACATCAACCCCTATGCAATTAGGTGTACTTCATGGGGACCCAGAAGCAGAAATTCACCTCCTCTTGCCTTGCCTCCCACCTCTCACTGGTGCCCATGTTTGCTCATAAACAAACACACATAGATCTGAATTCTATGTGGCTCTGTTTTTGGAAGCCAGGGGGTCTGCAAGTGTCTTTAACAGACATGGGATCTTTCTATCCAGGTGAGCCTGGGTGGAGACAGCCAGTCTGCTTAACAAACAAGGTCAAGAGTTAAAGGTGGAACTTGTCTGTGATGTCCCTGAGGTATCCAATTCAGTTGCAAATTAGCAATTTAGAGGACACAAAGCTTGGCCTCTGGAATGGGAGAGGTATCCTTGTGTATCAAGAGATAAGCTGTTACTTCTCAGAAAAATGACTCAGTTCAATGCTTAAGTACCTTTACAAGTAAGCAATCAAAAGGACTACATTTAAAGTTACTGCTACAATAAAAAACAATACAGGTTTTAAATGACAAATATAATTTTCTGATTTAATAACGATAAAATAAGTGAATGTATGTAAAAATTCCACAGTACACCACACCATATCTGTCTATAGTTGTTAGTGTAAAAATCAAAATCATATATAAAATAAGTCTTTATTGTTTCTTCTTCAAATATGGTCCAAATAAGAGTGTAAAAATACAAAACTTGTGATAAATGTCTGTTCACTTGTATCTAGAGAAATGTTTGACATTTTATTCAGGATTTGCCTTTTGTCCTCTATTTCATATTGAGTTAAAAGTTTTATAGATAGAAAGATGTATAATAGCTTTGCTATGAATATGGTTAGGATGTGTGTGTGTGTGTGTGTGTGTGTGTGTGTGTGTGTGTGTGTGTGCATGCTTAACACTCTTAACACTTATAAATTATATATTAATTGTGGGACCATTGCGACTGAATAGCAAGATTTATTCTAGCTTAAACAGTTCTAAAATAATATAGATGAATAAAAAGATGCACTGTGAATTAGAGAAATATTGTCACTAAGGAAAACAATGTAGTTACATTTGGCCCAAGAGGAAACTGGGTAAAAATATAACTTCAGTCATCTAAAGATCAAAGCATAAGAAGAAGAAGGAAGTTAGCAAACAATAAAAATAACAAGGGGGAAGTCTGATCTCCTTACTAAACCTCACACTTCCCCATGGTGGAGTTTAGGAATAATCTAGAAAGTATTACAGTATAACAAGCAAACTGTTTGGGCTCCTCTCATAAGTGAATGCTAATGTCAGATGACAGATACACTATCTTTAGACTCCAGAAGCATGAAGGACATTCGATAGTGACAGTAAGAGTTAGCATGACGACAAACAAAAGAAGAACATATCATTTCAAGTGATTTTTCAACTCCTAAACCAGGTTCAAGTTTCTATGAATGAAGCAGCTCTGGATTGAGCAGAAGACTGCCTTTTAACTTCAGAAAAACCAAAGGTTTTAATGCTTGAAATTTATACTCGCAGGATCTAAACTGCACACAAAGGCCACATGATCTGCCACAAATGTCCAAGTGAAATTCTGAGCAATAACAGTGCATATTTGGGTGGTGAAAGAACAAAGTGCCTGTGTTTCCTGATTTTACTTCTAACAACTTCAGCTCATTCAATAAATACTTAAAAAAAATGAAGTATAAAATATGGTAAAAATAATTGAAATAGTAGTGATTTCCTTGTCTTGTCAATTGACTATCTAGAGGGGCCATCTGGCTGGTCCAGATTTGATAGCAATCATGATTCAGTTTATTTACACTCTAAAGGATAAGGCTATGTTCAATCAGATGGTCTGAAACTTCTCCAGCTGGTGTAACTCGCCATGCACAGTCAGGCTTATAAAGATGTTTTGTCTGAGAATATCTTAGATGATCACATTTTATCAACTTTGTCATTCTGTACTAGCTAACCGAGGGACAATTACACCAAACATTTCCCAGTGTTCTTCTTTCTACTGTGTTCTATATCTTCCTTCCTCTCCCTTTTTCTGTACTTTACCTCTATAAAAGCTAACAAAGATTCCCAAAGGGAACCCCTGCAAGACTATTATAAAACTTATTGATGTAAAGTGTGCATTCTTGGCTTTGATTGATTGGTTTCATCATGTATTTTAGAAGCAATGCTGACACCATTTCATGTGACAGTTATTAATAATAATCAGAGTTGTTCTCTGTAATAATCCCACAAATACTTATAAGAAACACACTATATAATAAATACTAATTGGAATAGAATTACATTCCTGAAGTGGGGTGAATGTCATAAAATGAATTTAAATTGGATTGAGGAAGTATTTCCAATAATATTCTTAAATAATATCTAGTTTATTTCATTATGACACAGAAAAGTCTTTTTTTTCTACTTCAATGAGATTTTTATTCATATTTTCTTCCACAAGATTTAAAGGTGTTTTCTCCATGGTTTATATAATTTATCATTTTTTAAATACTAAAATATATTACACATGCCTCATAATTCTATGTTTGCAAATACTTTATGTAATGTAGGAAATGATATGCTCAGGGTAAAATTCATGTGCTTTATGGAAAATTTAACAGTGGGAATGTATGAAGTGGGTCTTTCTTAAGATTAACTGCAATGTTCACCTGAATGGGTTTTTCTACAGCTCCTCTTTCTGAATTGTCAAGACTTCTTCTTTTGTTTAGAGATGAGACTACCCAAATGTACAGCAGGGCTTTGTAATCAGAATAAAAATGAACATGTTTTTCAAAGGAAATAAATGTCCATCTTCTTTTTTCCTCCCACACACATTGACAATAACTTGAAAACTAATTTTCTAAGGTCTTTTAATTTGGCTTCCCCCCCTCCAATTCTCTCTGTGTTGATTTAGCTGAAGTGAAAGAGCACAAATATTTAAACTTATTATTTCATCTTCTACACATAGCTTAGAATTAAAAAGCTTACAAGAAAATATAGCGATATTTTTATAGGATTTAAATGTGTATAATTGGCTTTAGTTAGTTTCAGTATAATAAAAAATAGCCACTTTTCCAAATGTTTACTGTGCGAAAGACAATTCTAAACATGTCTTAAATATTTGGAATAGAATCCCATTACCCAATTTTTGTTTTCCCTTTACCTTCTGTTCAAGCAGATTTAACTTCTATATACAAAAACTCCTGAAAATTAGGTCAGGAATATACTTAGTTATGTTAAAAGAAAGCCCCAGAGATGGAATAACTTTTATACATAGTACAATAAATTCTCTATAAATGATAGGAAACATGAAATTGACATACAGATGATATGTTACATCCAGAGCGATCAGGAAAGCTTCTTAGCAGCACAATACCTACATTCTAGAAGTAAATAAAATGACTTGAAAAATTCAGAATAAATTCAGATTTCAGAAAAGTAACATTTTAAGAATGCCTAGATATGGAGATAAAGCAGCAGCATCCTGCAAATCCAGGACAGTATGAGTGCTATCAGGAGGAACTTAGTACTTTTGGAAGAATACTGAGCCTTCGGTTGAGAATGGCACTTTGAAGGCAGGGCTGCCAGGGGTTTTAACGTTAGAGTGAAGGGTGAATTTAATGTTTTCTTGTTGTTCTGGCAATATGAGCGATATTCTCATGTAAATGACCAGAGGAATGGCATAATGAAATTCATTATGCTAACAATCACAAATTTAGTGGATGTATTATTCTAGAAAATGAAATTCACTTGGCTTTAGCAATGATTAAAGACGAAAAATGTACAAACTATGAAGGAATCCTATTGTGTTAATTATATAATTTATACTGTTTTCCGTTTTGCTAACCGAAATTGGTAATATTAAATCACATATACTTTGAAGAATACAATGTCTTTTAATGTTTGTGTCATTTCCAAATGTATGCTGTATGTTGTTAGGATACTTATCCAAACTGTATTGTGCACCAGAAAAATCTATACCTGTGATTTGAATATTTTAATGAAGACTTTAATATGGGCATATATTTTGCTAATTTATTTATTGGCAATTTCACATGTGAATAGAATGTGTTCTGATCAAACCAGTGTCAGTGTCTCCTTAGCCTCTACTCTGCTTTCCTCTCCCATCTCCACAAGCTATTTCTTTACCTAACTGAATCCATTTAGTGTTGTTTGCATATGAATGGGCGTAGGGCCATTTATATGTGTCCGTATTTTAATGTATGTGAATACTTTCTTACAAAAATTTAATTATATCTTATGCAATCTCTGTATCTTGTTCCATAGCTGGTCTACAGTCATACATAACAATTGATGACAAAACATGAATTCTAATTCCATGTGGATCCTATAATCCTTGCCAAGTGAATGAATGACAAAATTCTGTATTTTTACAGAAGCTTAAAATGAATTGTTTTAACCCTGATTAAGTTATACATTTTAGAGAGGTAAGAGAGTATTGGGTCCTGATACTAAGGAATGTCGAATGAGGGATGATCTTGTGACTTATCATTGTCTCAGGTGGAACTGATTTCATTGCATTACATCAAGAGTGCATCTAGCAGCATTTCAGAATATTTGATTACAGAAAGCTGATAGCCTTTGAGTAAATTTACCATGAAGACCCAGTAAGAGTGAACGTGTAGATTAACTGACCAATCAGACTGTAATGTGACAAAACAGATCTGAGATGACTGGCTTTTAGAAGAAAGGCCAGGCTGTATTTGAATTTAGATTGAGTCCGTGTGGAAAATGGAAGATTTAAAAAAAAAAAAAAATCATCAATTTATCTCAACTTTGACCTGTCTCTGCTACAGAAATTAGTTTGAAATATCTAAAGTAAGCTATTTTTAAGAAGTAACTATTTTAAGGAGTCTAACAAGAAATCCATGGTTTCATAACCATACATTTTTATTAGCCAATATATTGGGATCATCACATAGCTCATTAATAGAAATATTTGTACTGATTAGAATGTTTTTATTGCAATGCATGTTTCAGAGGAAATACTCAAATTTAGTGGTTAATACAAAGTGCAATACAGTTGAAACTTCTCAGTGCTTCTAATAATAAACTGGAACTTATTTCCTATTTTTATTTTGAGTGTATTATCTGAGACATATGTAAAGTTAAAGTTATTATGATAATTAACTTTATATAGGAAATAATAGGAAATAAATCTGAGTATATTTCTTATTGTTGTGTCTATTGGCTTATTAGCTTCTATTTGGCCACTATACAGTTATCAACAACGAAGTTTTACAAAATTTATGCAAACCGGGAACAAGGTGATTTCGCTGAAGAAAAAGATGGTTCATTGAAGAAGAAACTTTCAAACATTATGTTTGAGACAGGAGCCTATCCACCCTTCTTAGTAAACTTCATGTTTTTTATGTATGATTGGGTAAATTCTTCCTAAATCATAAGCATTGTATTTTATTATATCGATATAGCTCTATATGTTGCCAGCAGGTATTTAGCACATCACTAAATAGTAATCCCTGTAGTTCTTGCATAAAATTTATACAAACAGATTATCTCACACAGGAAATTTTAAATTATTTATTCTTTTAAGGTAGTGACCTTCTTAATGCCATGGCATTTTAATAGATTCTCTCATGTTGTGGTTACCCCAAACCATAAAGTTATTTTCTTTCTACTTCATAACTATAATTTTTTACTGCTATGAATCCCAATGTAAATATGTGATATGCAGGATATCTGATATGTGGAAAGGTTATTTGAGTCCTAGGAGGTCACATCCCACAGGTCACATCTCTCAGGCAACTGTAGCATAACTCTGATTCTGATTTATAAGAAAATCTTCACATGGAGTTTGAAATGATAACACAATGTGAGGAGATTTGGATCCTTTATGACTTTAGTAAATTGGGTATTATAAAATATATCTAAAACTTTGTTAACAACCCTGTCGTTTTAAATAATGTCAAACCACCCTCAAAACCATGTTCTTGAAAGCAAGATCACCTATTTCAAACAGACATCATGCTTTATTTTATTTTTTATTTTTTCAAAGTGGAGATATTTGAAAGATTACTTAATACAATATAGAAACATTCCAGAAATTCTATAAAATAGTAAAAAAATTATCATTCCAACAATATAGCCTTAAAAGCTCACATTCTTTTTATTCTTAAGTAACTTTGCATCTTAGACTTCAGGAATAATATGGGGTTTTTTGGCTCTTAAATTAAGACTAAAATCTTCATTTGTAGGTTTCCCAATAGCACTTTATATAAATTATAATATGGTACTAAATGCTGAGGTTTCAAACACATTATTCTTTATGTATTTTAAATATTTCTTGCAATTTGATCAATAAACATATGTTGAACTATTTACACACAATTGGGCTGTACCGCAATTCCATCCAACACATTGTCTTGCCACAGCAATTAAGATAAGACCTTTGGCTTAAGGCAATTCTCTTTAGGTATCAGAGCCGAAATATATGATCAAGCTGTGACTTTTCTAATATCCATTCTCACATTCTTTATTGAATTCTACATTATAGTTTCTCTGAATGACAAAAAGTGTTTTATGAGGGTCCATTCCTTCATTTATTTGTTTCTTATTTCACATGTCAGCTATTGAACATGATTAAGGTTGAAATATTTAGCACCTATAAAGTATCAGGAGTAATTAAACATTTTTTCTATACTAGTTAAATTATAATGCCTCAATAATGACCTCAAATAAACTATATTCATTTGTACTTAAACTGATAGAATTTAAGCAGCATCTCTAGTTTCTCGAATTGTATCTTTTAAAATAAACATGTTTTAAAATGTTTATGTGTACGAGTGTCTTGCTTACATGTAGGTATGTGTTCCAGTGTGTGTTTTCCCTAAAGACCAAGTTAGGATAACAGGTCCTTTGGAAGTGGGTCTACAGGTGGCTGTTAGCCAGGATGAGGGTGCTGAGATATACTTGCAACAGCCCTTTGCAAGTAGTTAATGACCTTGACCATTTCCAACCCTGAAAACCCCACCTTAAACAAATACTCAATGGAAATGTTGCATAAATTTGATAGATACCACTGAACAATCATCATTCTTTTCACATTGTGTTACTCTCCTTTTGAAGAGTGTTCATGAAAGATGTTGGGTTTTTGTTTTGTTCATAGAGTTGGACTAAAATACCATTTCTCATTACTTTTTAATAATATTAGTAATATAAAATGGAAGATTCTCTTTCTCCCTCTTTCTTGCCCTTTCTCTCTCATCTCCCTCTCTTTCATACTCTCCTTCCCCCCTTTTCTTTCCTGAAAGTCTGAGAACATATTTTATCTTGCACCCTGATATATATTAGTGCTAAAGAATGTTTTAACCTTATTATTATTTACTTAAAGGAAATCTTTTATCAGCACTTAAAATATCTCTTACATTTTGATCATCTGTATTTCACATTTCCGTGCACAAATGATTCAGAAATTAAATGGATATCCATAAAACAAACAAGCAAATAAGAGCTCAGCTAGGGATTTTTAAAAATATTTCTCCTCTCATATTTTTAGTATCTTTTACTTACCATACGGTGTAATAATATATGATTTCTTAATTGATGTTTTCTTACAGATTCCTGCTTTGAGTTATTTGTTCATATTTCACAATTTGGTTCATTTTATTTTATTTGTTGTATATTTTCATTATTTACAGTTCAAATGTTATCTCCTTTCCTGTTTTCCCCTCTAAAAACACCCTATCAATTCCCCCCTCCCCCTGCTCGCCAATCCATTCACTTCTGCTTCCCTGTCCTGGTATTCCCCTATACTGGGCCATCACGCCTTCTCAGAGCCAAGGTCCTCTCCTCCCTTTGATGTCCAACAAGGCCATCTGCTATATATGCAGCTAGAACCATGGGTCCCTCCATGTGTACTCTGGTTGGTAGTTAAGGCCCTGGGAGCTATGGGGTTACTGGTTAGTTGATACTGCTATTCCTTCTATGGGGCTGCAAACTCCTTCAGCTCCTTAGGTCCTTCCTCTAGCTCCTCTATTGGGGACCTGTGCTCAGTCCAATGGTTGGCTGAGAGCACCCACCACTATATTTGTCAGGTATTTGAGTTATCTATATCAGAGTCCTGTTAGCAAGGATTTGTTGACATCCACAATAGTGTCTGGGTTTGGTGACTATATTTGGGTTGGTTCATTTTATGAGAATCACTCATAAGTTTGAGAACATAATATATAATTTACATCATTGTTTAGGAGGTTATGGTTAGATTTAATTTTCTGATTATTAATGCTTTTAGCTTAAACATTTTAGTTATATATATATATATATATATATATATATATATATATATATGTTGTGAAATATTTGTTTTTGAGGAATATCCAAGTCGTTTTTCCAACCATTTTCTGTTTTACATACTTGTATTACACTGGCTGCATATAAATGCCACCTGTGTATTCAGTTCAGAGTTCTAAACAGATTTTACATTAACATTTTGATGTCTCTACATTATGCTCATGATGAATATAGTTAGACACTTTGTATTAAATGTTGAAATTACCTGAATTTCCAAATGGATATATAAAGGATAAGTCCATTATCTTGTTGGAAATTTGGACGTGTGTATTTGGATTTCCCATATAAATTATAACAAAAGTATAGCTTTCTATTTGTGAGAGCTGATTATACCAATCCTAGGATATAAGCTCCATTACTATACCCATTCTTGACCAACATTCAGATTTCCATGAAGCAGATTCCCAACCTTATATTTTGGACTGCTTCCTAATCAATAAACCTTGAGCCTGAATACCTCAGCGAGGCGCATCTTTCTGTGATATTCTTCTTAATTACTTTCAATAATGTATCCATTAGTGCCATGTGCCGGATTTGTTCATAGGTTTTCATAGCAGGGAACAACACAGAACTATCCTCAAAATAGAGCTTAAAGGCAAGTCGCAGTTCCCTTTGTGTTTAACATACACTGATTTAGTTATCTCCTTCCTTTCTATTTAATATATGTAAGGTTTTCATGATGCAAGATTGTGGGTTGTGCTATAGAGGAGGGAATGCTTTCTTATATTCACTTAGCAATTTCATATCATTGCACTTTGATGCACACTTTTCATTGTAGATCAGACATGATTGCTTTTCAACTGCTTCACGAAAGTGCACTTCATGCAATATCAGAAAATTCTTTGCAGAATGTGTTGCTACAAGATGACTTATTTAGATGAATTTGTGAACACACCTTAAAATTACTTAAAATGATTAATATTTTGCCCCTAATTTTGACTTGCTTTAAACATGAATAAATACACTCATATTATGGCTATTAAGTTTTTCAGAGGAAACGTTGTAATCCGCTGGAAGATAAATCCACTAACTGACAAATAACAGATGGGGGATAGGGTTGTATATTTTCTCTGTAGGATATTACTCATTCTGTTTTATACTTTGTTTATATTTTCGAAGCAGAAAATTTTCTGCTTACTTTGCATTAGTAGTAAACATATCTCCTATTTATCTGCTTAATTTTGATGAATTTTCACTTGAATCAATATTATTAGCAAAACGGTGATTTAATCTCCTTTTTACCTGCTTCATTTTCTCTATCGATGATTTGTATCCTACATTCAGAAAGGAATTACATAAAGAGTTGTAACTGAATATTTCATTTTGTGTTAAATGAACATTTTTAATTAATATGTTATACTACCAAATATATTTATAATTTAAATAAGTTGTTTTTTCTCCATGGTATATGCTGTTTTCAGTGTTTAGAGCTTAAAATTTAATATTGTGGGGATAGACAGATAGTTCAGCAGTTAAGAACACTTGTTCATCCAGAATACATAAAAGTTTGATTTCCAGAACCCATAGGGAGGCTTACAACTCTCTCTAACGCCAGTTCTAGGAGGCTCAAGGCCTTCTAACATCAATGGCGCACAGACAAACATGCAGACAAAACATCTATACAATACAATAATAAAATAAAAATAATTTAAAAAAAGATTGAATACTGAAATACTATGTTAAAACGCAATCACTTGAATTAATGATTGTTTTCAAATTTACACAGTGTTAATGATGCTACAAAATAATGAATGCTTATCTGTAAAATAAATGATACTCAAAAATGATACTAAGTCAAATTCTATAGTTTAGTGTAGCATAGATTTCATTACATATCCCAGGCTGCCCACATACTTTTGGTGACCTTCCCGTCCCTGCTTCCCGAATTTTTGGATTGTGTATATGAACTAGTTCACATAGTATGACTACTGTCTTTTATGCTTTTTATAGTAGACATTTTTGAAGATTTTTGATCTCTCAGCTATTTAAATCTACTAAACTCTTTGCTTAATGGTTTTATCCAAATGTAAGATAATGGTATGTGCTACAGAAAGATTAATAAGGATACCAAGTTCTTAGACCCTTCAAATACTAGCTAGGAGCCATTCTCATGATGGTTCCTAATTAACTTTTCATTTTTACAGTAGCTACAATTTGGATTCGAGCAACTGGTGAGGTAGATCTAAGATGAAATGTGGAAACTGTTAAAAATCAAGAGAACATCCTCTTGGAGACAGGAGGAGGAATTGGATAAGGAGCTGTAGGAGGGGGGACCAGGGGACACTGGCTGGATATAAAAAAATAACATGAATAGAATAATAAAAAAGAAATAAAAAGAAAAAAATTCCATCAAAGTAAAATTTTCTACAGATCAGAAACAGCTCAAGTAATGAAAATCATGACTGTTTAAAATTCTGAAGGTCTCCCAAGGCATGTTTAACTTTAGATATCTGCAACCTCTTAGTTACCATAAAATGTCATTATAAATCAGTTTACTATCAAATCACAATAAGTATGTTCAGGCATTAGCTAAATAGTCTCCTTTAAGGAAAACTGAATGAAAGCAAAATTTAGACACACAAAACACATGGACATTTTTAAACAACTCCCTAGTAACTTGTGTCAGACGTGCCTTAGTAGCATACACTTCGCATAAAACATATACAAACCAATCCTTTCAGCTTGCTCAGCATCCTCTATTTTGATTGCAACACCACACCCTAATTATTCTTTTACTTCAGGGATGAAATAGTACAGATGGGACATTTGAACGGGAATAACCCCCAGGTCAGGCCCTCCACTGTGCCTAGGTGATAACTGATGAATATGCTTGTCTGAATTCTTTAGCTCAAACTATCTCCTTTTCTCTTTTTTATTTTAAATGCTAAACTATCTCCTTAGTTATTTTATATAAATTATTAAGTTTCTGGTATTGCGGTGCTGAATATTAGCTTCATACTATGTTGTAATAAGAGAAGATGGAAAAGGACCTTAATTCTACAAAGACACAAAGGCTAATATTTCTTAGATTATTTTAATCACAATTTTGTTTATTTGTATTAGGTGATAACAAATTGACTCTTGAAAGGACATTGATGCTATAGTAAGAGAGTCTCTGATTACCTTAAAATCTATTACTCTATCATGAACTCACTGGGGTTTTCTAATACAAGAATACATTTTGCTGTTTAAACCATGAAAGGCCAGCAGTCTCAATTAATTTGTACCCTCAAGATCTCTAAGATACTTCACCACCAACCAGGGAACATACAAGAGCTGATATAAGGCCCCCAATACATATACAGCTGAGTACTGCTGGGTTTGGGTTCAGTCAGAGAAGATGCACCTAACCCCCAAGAGACTGGAGGCCCCAGGAAGATAGAGGTCTGGTAGAGTGGCGCGTGGAGGTGGAGACATCCTTGTGGGGAGTGGGGAAAAGTTATGGAACGGGGAACTGTCAGAGGATGAACAGGGTCAGGGATGAAATCAGGAGTGTTAAAAAATGATAAAATAAAAAAATGTGAGAGAAATAAGATAAAGTAAAGTAAATGATAATAAGAAAAAATATTAAAAAATACATTAACCCCCTTAAAATATAAAGAATAAAAACTCAAGCAAATATAAATTATACATATAAAGATTAATATTCGTTATTAATGATATTTTAAAATAAATTCAATGGCATATACAAACCATAACAAAGATGACCTAGATGACCTGTTACAATAAGGCCTAATTGAAAGAAAAGATACATTCAAAGACAGCACAAATCACAACATATATATGAGAAAATACACAATATTTCTTGAAACATACTAACCATAAGATTGAAAATAAATTATACACCATAATCATGAGAATTGGTAGGCTATTTTATATTCCCAATGGAAACTGAATAGTAATCATTGCTATACATTACATGGTGGCAAATATGAGTGATAACATATTATGAAATACTCTCTGAAGTTTAAGTTGCAAAATATATAGTAAAGTTTTAAACGAACGATGCTATATTTTAAAGATAAAAATGAATACCTTATGGTACAAAACAAAGTAAGCATGGGATGATAAATATAGCAATCAACACAAAAGCAATGGTATGAGGCTTGGACCACATAGGAAGAGAATGCACTGAGTACAGACAGTGAATCAAGTTTGAAAAGTCTGAAATTAAGGGTATCAGATAGTGTCCACGGATGGAAGCATGTCAAAAACCAAGTTTTTGAATTAAATCAACTCTATGCACCTGTAATTAAAAGGGGAAAAGTTTATTGACCAACTGTAATAGAGCTATTGCAAACTGCACTTGTTGAAGAAACCATTGAGAAAGAACCACTGATTGTCACCTGAATATAAACCAAAGTCAAAGTATTGTCTTAAAAGTAAGCTAACTCTTAAAATTACATACATAAAAGATGATTAAGAAAATATGAGGGTTTTTTTTTTCATTTTAAAGATGAAAAACTGGGGACAGTGAAAGGCAGAGGATGAAAATCATTATGCCTCTAAATCAGACAGGATAACAGAAGACTTTTAGAACATCTGCTGAAATATTATGAATGATTGTACCCCACAAACTATATAAAAGAGAGTTTGAAGGGACTGAACCTTCATGATTAAATGATAATGATTCTAATCATGAGTTTCTAAACAATAATCTCATTTTCATGTAAGCTGTTGGCTAGTGAGACCCCACAGGTTCATATAACAGCACAAGTGCTACAAAAAACTTGTAGCATATATCATATCATATCATATCATACCATAACATCTATTATATTATATTGTTATTCTATGTTTTGTTATGTTATGATGTCATGTTGTATTATAAGTACAAGTGTGTTATATTTTAATCATGTTCAGGTGATTGGACGAATTACTACATGAGTGTGTGCATTTTAGTGCAAATGCTTGAGGAAATGAGAGCTGTGGTCTCCCCTTAGGCTGCAATGACAGCCATTTTAACTTGTGAAACAGTGTAATATGAAGAAAACTTTGGGGCCTCTGCAAGAGAAATATGACTTTTATCTCTGAAGCTATATCGTTGGCCACCAATACTAATTTAAAACCGTATTAATCTTCTTTTCCACAAGAAACAGATAGAAAAGACCAATGCTGAAGATACTACATCTCTTGCTTGTAAAATATAGAATTAAACTTAAAGTTTCCTCCCTGCTGGCTACATTTAATAGGGTCATGATGTACTAAACAGGCTTCTGGTGAGAGAAAAGGCATCAGTGATCTTAAGTGTGTGTAACCCAAGTGAATATCACTACCAGATTTCCAGGCAAGACACATGCACATATATAATAATAGAATGAAAGTTATAGAAATAGCCAACCAGTCAGTGATTGGATGTGAGGTATAAACCACAAGAGATAGTCCATAGCTAGAACTCTAAACCTCAGTCAAAGAATTTATGCTTGGGGACATCATATGACCTAGGGGGGTATTTCATGCTATTAATATTAACTAATGCATAGCCTCAAACTAAATTCTAAGTAACTATTTTTATATCCATAAATCTATTCTCAGCCTTGATCCAAAACATGCCTGAAGTAACAATTAATGCCATTTGCTAGCCTAGAGGCTTAGAGGCATAAGAGTTAATCGTCTAACCCTAAATAAGTCCTTTATACAACTACTTCTAAAGTTGAGGGAACACTGTGGAAGAGTGGACAGAGAAAATGCTGGACCTAGAAGACTCCCTTGCATGTATGACATATCCTCTGCAACAATAATCAAACTGTAGGTTAAATGCACTCATCCTGCAAACGACTGGTGGTGTTAGTAAACAGGAAGGCCCAGAGTGGAGGAACATATGGTCACTATCCTTACGGCTGAAACTATGGACTATAAAGACTGAACGTGAGGAGGAGTCATTTGTCTTCAGTTTGGTGTCCAGAGGTGAGCCCAGCAGACTTCACTGTAGTTTAAACCTGTGGTCCTACAGCCAGCGAATATTAAATCTTGTGGAGACTATTCATATGCCCACTCTGAAAAGAGGTCTCGACATTGGGGATCAGTGGCAGAATGCCTGAAAGTAGACAAGGGTACTGGCTAGTTTTGTGTGTCAACTTGACACAGCTGGAGTGATCACAGAGAAAGGAGCTTCGGTTGAGGAAGTGCCTCCATGAGATCCAGCTGTGGGGCATTTTCTCAATTAGTGATCAAGTGGGGAGGGCCCCTTGTGGGTGGTGCCATCCCTGGGCTGGTGTTCTTGGGTTCTATAAGAGAGCAGGCTGAGCAAGCCAGGGGAAGCAAGCCAGTAAGAAACATCCCTCCATGGCCTCTGCATCAGCTCCTGCTTCCTGACCTGCTTGAGTTCCAGTCCTGACTTCCTTTAGTGATGAACTGCAACGTGGAAGTGTAAGCTCAACAAACCCTTTCCTCCCCAACTTGCTTCTTGGTAATGATGTTTGTGCAGGAATAGAAACCCTGACTAAGACAACAAGGTAAAGAAGGAAGATTCATAAAGATCATGATAAAGACCTAGAAGATTATAATGTTTTTGCCAAAATGTAAATTGTACCACGGGTGCAATTTGGATCTCTGAACTTTAGAGAATATTCAAAAGAGAGGAGCAAGTGACAATACTAAAACCTTAACAAGAAGGATTGACAAAGAAATATGAACATCATGATAAATGTTTAATAAGTTTAACAATGCTAGAATATTTTCTGTTAAAATCTATGTAATAAAATTGAAAAAACAAAATGTGTGCTCAGTGTTCAAGGTCAAGATGAATGATTGAACTAATGAATTATTTCCAGGTCTATAATATAATTTAGGCAGTTTAATATTGCGCAAGTTTCGTGAGAAAAATCATATGTTAGCTTCAAAATCACATGCTAGCTGCTAACTAGTTGTAAAAATGAGCACTAAAAAAAGTGATTATCAAAGGCAAACTTTCTGAAAGCACTATAAACACACATATGGACAAAACTAATGATATGATTGTTACCAAAACCATGCTATTAAATCAAATCCAGTATTAGTGCAAAAAAATGGGAATTATTTAGGGAATATAATGCAACTATTTAAAAAAAGTTTCCAGCATATTCAACAATGAATCTTGTTTCATGTGCATTTGGACAGTTCTTTCTGGCACTTCTGTAGGGGCTTGTGTGTCTTCAACATTAGTGTCAGTGTTTATTGAAAGAATGCTGGAAAGAGGAAGTAAACTATTATGATGTGTTAGGTGATAACGATCTTCATTTATGAGGGAATGAGGTTAGTATTAAGAAGTGGGGCTATCTAATCTCAGACTTGGGGCAGCACAGCATATAAAGTGCTTGCTGTACAAACAGGAGAACCAGACTGCAATGTCCTGGCATTTACACTAAATAGTATATGAAAATTCCACAAAACAAAAATCCAAAAAGCAAAACTAAGAAATGAAGATAACTGCCTGCCTATCATCCAAACACACAGGAAGCACGAACAGTGAATCCCTCCAACTAAGCTTGTTTGAAGAGTTTGAATATAAACAAAATTGTTAGAAAAATATGTATGTCAATAATGCTTTTATTCCACTTATTTTATACTTGAATATTATGAGTTGTGTAGTTAGGGTCTTCACTTCAAATTCCTTGCAATTTGCATCCTGAATATTGATGCATATTATCACTAAATAGGAGCTATATTTGAAATGTTTGTTGAGCTCTTTAAAATAAAGACCATTTTTAACTAGCAAGGTGTTGCGATATCTCATGTACAAAGGCATTTGACACCAAGCCTGACGGGTTGCTTTCCAAGACGCACATAGTGGGAAAAGAGAACAGACTCCCACAATGTGCTTCTAGGCACATGCACTCTCTCCTCCGCCATCACCACCACACACTCAGGCACACACACGACATGTACATGCACGCAAGTAAAACTAGTGAGCCATGTTACTTAACACACATATTCTCACTGAACGTCCCTTATGTCGTCTCTTTTCCTCATTTTACTTCTTAAATTATTTTCATAATTTAAGTGGTGGAAATCACTTCTCTAAAATGGATAAGCGTGGTTTGTTTTCTGCGCTGAAGTGTTTGTTCACTCCTGTTCAATGCTTTCTCCTAAATTACTACAGAAAAACCAATGCTCTAACTTTTTCTCACCACCAATCTAAGTGTTCTCTTTTGGATTCTATCATGGTTGTTAATGAAGTCCAATGTTTTGTTTCCTCTGCATATCATGTTTTTAAATATGGTCCAGTTACTTCATGCCCTGAACTCATTGCACTTTTGATCATGCTCTACATCATGTACTATAAATGAAGAAATAACCCTAAACACTTACTTAAAGTCAGGATACCAATATCAATGATTTCAGAATGACCTGATCTTCAGTAGCATCTGCAGAAAGGGTAGAATTCGGAGTTCTACAAGCATCTCTTGAATATAACTCTCAATTTTATTACTCAGCCTTCCAAATCCATCCAGGACACTCACATGACTTTATGTCATGCCAGTCTCATGGTGATTTATTCTCTTTTTGTCTGCCTTGTGTCTGAATTTAGGACATTTCAAGTATTGAATTATGATGCTCAAATTTTGCTGATCTCCTGATTTGGCTGTTTCTTCGTCTGTAAAATGAGATACTTCTATTTCCTTTCTTTTAAACTTGCCTTGAAGAGTTTTACTATCCATTTATACCATGCAAAGATACTTTAAAACTCAAGCAGAATAGAAGCATTTTCAAAATCATGTCTTTGTGATGTACCCCCATTGTAGAAAGTAGGAACCACTTACTAGTGAACTGACACTTAACATTCAACAGTGCTTTCAGGGTACAAATCCAAAATCTGAACATAAAATTAGGGGGGATTATTACTGGAATTAACAGACTCTTTCCCAAGAAAATAAAATTATCCTTGTTCATTCTTGAGGAAGCCATGCTTATTAGCCATTTTTTATTTACCAGAAACTGGGGCAAAATACATAGACTTCAGAGGATGAATCTAGAATTATAGTAAATTTATTGAAATACTTGATTCCTCCCTGTCTCACACCAAAACACAGATGTTCTATAACACATCAACAGACAAGAACTGTTAGAAAGACGGCATACAGAAATGATTAATAGTGACCCCAAGAACCAAATACATGCTTCCTGTGGAAAATCTGAAAGAATAATTTCACCATCAAAGTAGATTCTCACCTTTCCCTCTAAAGTAGCCCTGTCAAGATCCTCAGTGGTGTATTCGAGTTAGCCATCTGGTCTTTTGCACTGTTGTACTCTTGTTTGTGTTTTTAGTCTCTTAAACAGGATTTGTTCTTTATTCTATTTTCAGATGTTCTGTAAGTTCATGTCAGTTATAGGTGGAGCATAATTAGCTCAAGAAGTTTTGCTTGTTTTATATCGAATTACTTCATTACAGTCTATTTATTTATCTATATCTGTCTTCTATTCCTGACTTACTAATTACCAGGGTCTTTAATTAACATACCTCTCAATTGCCTAAAGTAATTTCTTTCTGTTATTTATTTATTTTTTTTACTCTGAAAATTTTAAGTCCAACTATATTTAGGCTGACCTCAGTACGCATACAGAGTGAATGCTGGCTGTCATTATGACCACTTCTTCCTCTCTGCAGGTGTCATCAGCATAGCTATCTTATTCATCATCATCATTGTCATCAGCACCATTAGCAGAAGCAGCAGGGTCAGCATGTTCTTCCTCCTCCGTCCTTTTATTCTCTTTTGCTTTTCTTTTCTCCTTACTCGTTTCTTATTTTTTTTTTCTTTTTTGTCTGTGCTGTATTGGGAATTTAATCCAGAACCTGACATGTGCCTAACTAAGAAGAACCTGGAAATAAGGAATAGTGAGGGTCTCATGCTGAATGCAGTGCTAATGAAGACACCTGGGCTCTGCTTTCTTCTGATTTTCACTACGTTAGAGGCTGTTTGATCAACAAGATCTTTTTTTCTGTCTGTATTTCTGGAGGAAACTAAACATGCTGGCATATTCTGTTTTTACCTTGGGCAACTCTACATTACAGGAATACACAAGAACTAGAATTGCAGGGTTTTACTGTGTTGTTGTCTCATGATACCTACTTAATACTTTCAAGCCTCTTTGAATTATATAGGGTCTTTAATTACTTACCTCTCAATTGCCTAAAGATATTTCTATGCTTGCAGTAATCCTTGAAATATCTCCACAACTGATATTCTTTTCAGTAGTGTCACAGAAGATATTACTTATCTCTTATTTCCTTCTGTAAAACTAAAGCTCCTTTAACTTTCTGTCATTCTGTTAATATGATTTGTAGACAGCAAACCATAATGCTAAGGAGCTCCTTTAAGCAATAGTTATTGCAGACTTTATCCGTAATTTTGATTAGCTAAAATTGTGATGTGATACAATTCAATTTCAATTAAGTTAAATTAAGATTTGAATGCAACGATGATGATGACAGTAATATGTAACCATCTACACAAAAGTAATTCTGAAAATCAAATAAATACCTTCAGATCCAGACAATAAAGAGATGGTTATACAGAACTGAGTACTCAAATTGACACTGAGAACAAATATATCCTCTCTTGCAACCAGTATGCACTAGTAGTCACTTTCTAGCTCCACCAAGCTCTCCTGGCTAGCGGGCCGTGTGCTCACTTTGTGTTACCTGCTCTTCAGCATTTATTCCAGAGCTAAGTTTTGTAAGCTGAGCTGTCTTCTTCCACCAAAAATTTTTCTGTTGCTATTCCAAGCTTAAAAGTAAAATCACCACCTTTGCATAAAAACGGCACACTCTAAGAAAGAAAGCCATCCATATTTTACTCATGTATTTCCATTTAACTCCAATAACAATGACTTTCGCAGTAATTTAATATTTAGTAAAGGTTATAATTAAGAAATTAATTATTTAACTAACTCCCTTTTCTAAGTGCTTTTGATTCATTAGCAATTCCCTTCTTTCCATGTGAATATTAGTATCAGCTGTGGTTAGTGTAATTTGCACAGGTATTACATATATTGAAATATACATTCCTGCTCTATATCCAATTATTCTGCATTATTTTCCTTTAGCACACATGATATATAATGGACTATAAGAATCTCTTTGTCTTTGGACTATTACACACAGGCAGTACATTTGAGCTAAAATTAAGAAGCATGTTCGATTTCTTCTTGTTGGCTTTGAAACAGATGCTGCTGGATAAATGACACCTGTATCTCTTTTTTTTAACTTATTGAAATATTTTAGGGAACGAATCAAAACCAAAAATGCTCGTTCCAGAAGTAATTAAATATTTTTTTATATACACCAGGTTTGAAAAGCTCAAAAGTGAGAGAGAAAATCCTAATTGTTTCTTTGTTTTTAAATTATGTTTGAAATTAATTTATTGTATTTTATTTCTAAGATCCTGAATTCTGCCTTAAGTATTCAGTGAAGATTTTAATCTTCATATAGGTAATGTGATCTATAGGTGATGCTTGACTCTGCTTTCAGTAAAATGATGGTAAAACTGGGAAAATTATGTGTTGGCTGATCATTTTATTTTTCCTGTGAATAAAATAAATATTCATATCAGGCATGTGTAAGGCTTATGCATGGAAATTTGTTCATATAAGAAAAATAATTTATTTTATTTCAAATAATTTTGAGAATGAAAAGACAAGTGCATGCTGGTCTTAGGAATACTGAAAGTGTCCTAAAATTATTGCTATTTTTGTTACACTTATCTGTCACAAATGATACTATTGTAGAATGTAGCAATGAAAATTTGAATGAGTTGAAAATTAACTCTAGCTTTTCCAGGTAGTTAAGGACTACATTTTTCTATTTTCTTCTAAACATAACAAACATTATCCATAATTCAGTTAAAGCTTTCTCTCAATAACAAGAAAGTATGACGCCTACTTTATCATAATACCTGATCTTTCATTGGTATTATGCCAGTCTCCTTCCTTACAATGTTATCTGAAGTAATAATTTTGATTCATACTTCAAGATTCCACCATTATTTTATATGGAGATATTTCTCTTCATTCTTTTTTTTTGTGATTTCCCTTAAAGAAGATCAATACCTGATGAAAATGCATACGTATATGACAACACTTAACGAAAAGGAAGCTATGAATTTAAAAGGGAGTAAATTGAATTATATGGGGGAGCGTGTAGGGAGAAAAGGGAAGGGAAGGATGATGTAGTTATATAATTGTCTCAAAAGTGCATATGGTAATCTTTTGGAATCCATTTCCCAAGCAAGTTATATGTTGGTGAAATACTCCCGATGTTTTTGGACTATGCAGCCTCCCTCTGTACTTTTCTTTTTCTGAGTAGACTTCCTTCTTCCTGCGTCACTTACATCATCAAGCTCTTAGTATTCAAACATTATTCATTACCTTTGTCTTTAAACTATGACTGATGATCATATACAAACAGCTCCTTTATAAAGGCAAATTGGACTTCCTGCATTTTCTCATGTAATTTATATTTATTTTATTCTGTTACTTACGTTTTTGTTTAAATTTCTAAACTTACTTTTATTTCCTGCACATTGAGACCATAAATTTAGAACACTATTCTTGTTTCTATGTTCTTAGCAACTATTCTTTCTCTCTCATGCAATATTTTTTATTTCATTCTTTTGAGTGTTTTGTTCCAAGATCATTAAATCAACAAAACCTATTTCCAATTTGTGTGTGTGTGTGTGTGTGTGCAGTATTTAATGAGATGTCTTTCTTTAAATGTTTTCCTATACTTTCTTTGAAAACATTCCTAAATAATTGAAATATAACTATTGATGTATTCATACCGTATATTTTCCTTGCAGCGACCTCATATAAGAAACTTAACATATCCTAAGTCATTCAAATGATTATATTAGGCTATGTAATAATTTATATTCTCTGGGACCATTTATTATCAGTTTGTTCAAAATAATACTATCATTTATAGCAACCATCAGCTACTGTCCTGCATTTGTCTTAATGTAGTTAGTTTTTGTTCATATATGCTAAAACAGAATGCAGATGAAACAGATGAAAACCAGGCTGTGCTTGAGAATCAGAATTCTACTGGCTTTTGTGAGTCTCCTTCTCTCAGATGACTGTAGTTTATGTAAAGTTAAGAAACTATTCAAGATACACACACACACACACACACACACACATGCACACACGCATGCATATGTGCACACACACATATGTGTGTATGTATGTATGGAACAAAATAAGGAATAACAGAATGAAATATGGATACTTTTTAAGAGACCATTTGGAAACAGTGGGATGGAGGGGTAATTCAGTGGTTAAGAATTCATACCCTTTTCAAGATGACCTGCGTTCTGTTTTAGCATATATGAACAAAAACTAACTACCTCCTTTAACACCAGCCACAGGACCCACACAGGACCCACACACAGATCTCAAAAAAAAAAAAAAGAAAAAAAATAGGATCAAAAGATGAGGTTAAGTTTAGGACTCATCAAGACAAATGTAGGACATCTGAGTAGAAGGAGACTCACAAAAGCCAGTAAGATTCTGATTCTCAAGCACAGCCTGGTTTTCAAATCCAGTTCTAGGACAGCCAGGGCTATTATGCAGAGAAACTCTATCTCAAAACTCAAAACAAAAACAGACAAACAAATATCAAGAAAAATATCTTTAAAAGATAGGGATGCAGGCAAGCTTGAAGGACATTTGCCTAGTTGGTATCAAGCCAGCTCATCGTGGTCAGGATCATCCTTGAGCTTGTGGTCCTGGGTTAGAAAGGAAGGCACGCTGAGGCAGATGGAGGGAGGGAACTAGGCAAAGGGGAGGTTCAGAATCAGGTGTAGGGAGAAACAGGAGAGATGGTCACATGACCATGAGAATGAATGACATCTCCATTGACAAGATAGGGGCATCTTGGGAACTTGCCAGGGACCTGGAATAAGGAAAGAGCCCAAGAATCAATGGAGGTAACTTTATCGGAGACTCATAGCAGTGGGGATATGAAACCTGAAGATGCAACCCACTGAAGTGAGAAAGAAACCCCAGTAGAGTGATAGGGACACCCACCTACGCACAACATTTCTACCCAAAATGTATTCTGCTTGCAAGAAATGCAGGGTCAGAGGATGCAACACAGACTGACAGAATGATCAAACAATAGCCAGCCCATCTAGAGACCCTTCTCATGGTCAAGGACCAATCCCTGACACTAATGATGGTCTGTTATTTTTGCAGACAGGAGCCTAGCATGGCTGTGCAGAGACCCTCAGCCAAACAATGGTTGGAGCTTGCGGACACTTATTGAATAATAGGAGGAAGGATGCCAGGTCTAAGGGGATAAGAACGCCACAGGAAGATAAGAGTCAACTAACATGGACTGTTAGGGGCTCTCAGAGACTGAACCACAAACCGAAGAGCATACCGAGGCTGAACCTAGGCCCTCTGCACATATATGGTATGGCAGAGGTGCAGCTTGGTCTTCGTGTTCCAAACAACTGGAGCAGGAGCTATTCACAAAGCGGTTGCCTGTCTGTGAAATCTGTTTCCCTAACTCAGCTGTCTTGTTTGGCCTTAGTGGGAGAAGCACCTAGCCTTGCAGAGATGTGATGCAGCAAGATAGGGCTATAATCAAGAGGGTTCTCGATTCTTTCAGAGGAGGAGAGGGAGGGACTAAACAGAGATCTAGATGTAAAGTAATTATGTAAAAAAAGGAAAGGAAAGGAAAGGAAGGGAAGGGAAGGGAAGGGAAGGGAAGGGAAGGGAAGGGAAGGGAAGGGAAGGGAAGGGAAGGGAAGGGAAAGGAAAGGAAAGGAAAGGAAAGGAAAGGAAAGGAAAGGAAAGGAAAGGAAAGGAAAGGAAAAGGAAAAGGAAAAGGAAAAGGAAAGGAAAGGAAAGGAAAGGAAAAGGAAAAGGAAAGGAAAGGAAAGGAAAGGAAAGGAAAAGGAAAAGGAAAAGGAAAAGGAAAAGGAAAAGGAAAGGAAAGGAAAGGAAAGGAAAAGGAAAAGGAAAAGGAAAAGGAAAGGAAAGGAAAAGAAAAAGGAAAGGAAAGGAAAGGAAAAAGGAAAGGAAAGGAAAGGAAAAAGGAAAGGAAAGGAAAGGAAAGGAAAGGAAAGGAAAGGAAAGGAAAGGAAAGGAAAGGAAAGGAAAGGAAAGGAAAGGAAAGCAAAGGAAAGGAAACCAAACCAAATCTGGCCAAGCCAAGCTGAGCAAAGGAAAGCAAAGCAGGCAGAGCACATCATGACTAACAAGCCAATAAACAGCACCTTCCACTTACTGCATCAACTCCTGCCTCCGATTCCTGTCCTGCTTGAGTTCCTATCCTGAGTTCCTTCAGTGATGAACAGTTATTTGGAAGCAGAAGCCAAGTGAGCCTTTTGCTTTACAACTTGCTTTTGGTCCTGACATTTCATCATAGCCGTAATAACTCATGCTAAGAAAGTATGGTTAATCAAACTATTGCATTTCTTATAAATAAGTGTGATTTCTTTACCATACTTTAACAACTTGTATTCTTTTTTGTAAGTTTAAATTTCATTACTTTTTGGAGAGGAGAAAGGAAAATCCTCCATACTTCTTTTTATGTACCATTAGAATTGGTTAAGGAAAATAAGCATTTACAAAACACGAGTTATCATATATTGCTGTATTTAGTTTATTATTTCATTTGCTTCTTTTAAGATACAACTGTGGGATTAACTAAGCTCTAAGGAAGATTGTAGGGATCAGAAAGGATGGAGGACATCAGGAAAATCAGGTGCACTTGATCAAGTAAGCAAGTCTCCTATGGGATCATAGATACTGAAGCAGGAATTATGGAACCTGCATGGGTCTGCACCAGGTCCTCTGCATATATGTTTTGTAAGTTTGCTTGTTGATTTGTGGAATGTCTAATTATGGGAGCAGGCATATCTGACATTTTTGCCTGTTATTGGTACTCTATTCCTATTGTTGGGTTGCCTTGTGCTGCTTCAATGTGAGGGCTTTTGCTTTTTATCTTTTAAAATCAATCCTTGGAGGTCCTTTCTGAAGGGAAACAAAGGGAGAATGGATCTGTGGATGAGTTTAGATAGTGAGGAGCTGGAACACAGGAATAGAGGAGAAACCATAGTCAGGGCGTAATGTATGAAAAATATATTTACTTTTCAATAAAAAATGAAAACAGGAGAATTGCATAACACAGTTACAGAATGAGTATTAACATAAAGCTCTTCATAATCATAAGCAAATTTATGAGTAGTTTTCCCTTTTTTGTCTTGTGTGTCTGTGTGTGGTGATTTGTTGTATATCAGCAAAATGGATCAGAAAATATCTCTAATGAATTTCTAAATAACTGTAAATTAGGTACAGTTCTGTTAAAAATAGTACATGGTGTTCCTTTTTATTCTGTTTCAATGTATTGTTCTCCTCTGGACAAAAATTTCTATTCAAAATAGTTCATATAGCTTCTTGTCTTTGTAATCGACTTAAAACTAGAGGAAATGACTTGCCTCTACCAGCAGGATACCATTTTATTAAATTCAATCAAATGTTCTATTTACACACTTCAATCTTCAATAAAATCCAGTTTTATTATTTGAAACCTATAATCTTCAGTGGAATTGAATAAGTGTATTTTGCCAAAGCTGAAGTGCTCTGTTGTATTAATCAGCTAGATAAAATTTTAGAAAAAGGAGAAGAGGGGACAGTAAGGCAGATCTGGTGGTGGTCTATGCTTTTGAAAACTGTTTTAGTCCTTTTAAAAAAAACAAATCAAGTTTACATTTCATGTCAAAATTTTCATTAGTAAGTATTGCGTGAGGAAATGGAAACATTTGCATTTTATTATGTACCAGGTGGAGTGATTGATATTGAGCACACTTTATTGAGAATAAATAATCATACTTATCTGGCTTTATATGACAGAAAGCATCCTGTGAGAAATTCTAAGAAAATATAAAATACAAAATGTAAAATATAATGAATAAAGGAAATGGCACCTCACTGAAATTCTTTGACATAAGCCTTAAGTAAATTGTACCACAAGATGAGGACTACTCAGTGAATATAACTTAAGCAGGGATCTCTGCAAGCATTGCTGTGCTAGGCACATCTCTTCTTCGTGTTATTAGTCTTTTGAAATTTTCGATGGACTTAGCCAGGAAAACCTACAGGGAAAGTTTCTACTTTGTTAGTTGAGCAGAGCAAATAGCTCTGGATTATGAGTTGGATGCCCTGTTTATAGCTGTGGATTCAGAGTTAAGTACCTATGTGACTTTGAGCATGTGATTTATACTCTCAACAAGCAAGATACCATTCCTCACCTGTGGCCTCCTTCACTTATTTCTGCTATGAGATTTAGAGAACAAGTTTGAAATATCTAACATAGTATTTGGTTATTCAACTATTGAAGTTTGCAAAGTCATTTCAAGATGCTTTCCTCTCTCCAAAAAACTTGATAGTATATATCAGTGATTAGTGAGGCTTGTTAGCTAACTAAGGTACAAAGAATTTCTGAGATTCTGATTACCAGTGTGGATGCTTATCAATATATAAACATGTAAGTTTAATACAACATGTATAATTATATATTTTACCTACAAAAAAGATTCAGAAATGATTCTGTATTATATAATTTTCAAATTATATAATTTGTAGTTATATAGTTCAAGTCATGTACTTCAGCTGGTAACTAATGATATATTGGTGACTTTTGTGTTTAATACATAAATAAATGAGGAATCAATAAGGTAAGATGTTTGTATTTGAGAAGTGTTTGTAGATTCATATACATATTAATAATGCAAACATTATCCTTAACCCAACTGACCCCACAGAATATTTATCTGACTTTTAATTGTTTCCTAAATGGGAAGACCTTGTCTATGGTATAGAACAAATATCCAACAAAGCAAATGTCCTTCGATGCATTGAAATTTAGGCTTAGGAAAACAGATTCAGCATTGTGATACTAGGAAAAAACAATGATCATTAACTAAAGAAATGATAAAACCAAATGAGTTAATAAATTCAAAAGTACATTTAAATGTAAAAGTATAAATACTTATCACTAAATGAACTGACAGCAGTGAGAATTTAAGTTCTTTTTTTTTGTGTAAAATGAAACTTTCAGTCTCTGTGATTTCTTTTTAGACAGATCAGAACAATGCATGATACAATAACAGGGATGTAATAGAAACTCTTCAGGAAATTGAGTCATTGAATAAATGATAACTTTATTAGTTGTAATAAATAGCACCCATCTGTTTGATAATTTGAGGATTAGAATATGACATCATAATAAACATGAATGTTTGACATTACCTGGATAAATAATAATCAGTAAACACATGATAGGAAGGAAAAATAATGGTGTATTATTTTGAAATATTTAAATCCTGATTCTTCTGGCAAAAATAATTTCAAATGTTTAAGATATAAATTTAAAAATATATTCAAGAATTGATTCTATATTTTACTTATATAAAGATATTAGTCATCTCACTTTAAACCCTAAAAAAGAAAACGACACATATATAGTACCACCCTCACCAACAAAATACTACGAACTAACAATCATCGGTCATAAATATCTTTTAATATCAATGGACTCAATTCACCAACAAAACAACATAGCCTAAAAAACAGGATATGTAAATAAGATCCATCATTCTGATGTATACAAGAAATACACCCCAGAAACAAAGATAGACACTGCCTTAGAGTAAATGACTGGAAAACATTTTCAAGGAAAACGTCCCAGGAAACAAGATAGAGTAGCCATTCTTATATCTAATAAAACAAAATGTAATCAAGTGATATGGAAGGATATCTCATATACATCAAAGAATAAAATCCACCATGAAAAAGTCTCAATTCTAAACATCTATGCTCCAAATGTAAGGGCACCCATATTTGTCAAACAATTTTTACTAAAGCTCATAATATACATTATTCCCCAGGCAATATAGTGAGAGATTGCAACACTCTACTTTCACCAATAGTTAGGTCATCAAAACATACACTAAAGAGAAACACAATGTAACTAACAAAAATTATGAACCAGATTCTAGAAAGTGATAGAAACTCTGAGACAGTGTTTATCTTTGTTTCTGAGATGTATAGGCTTTAACAAATATCTACTGAAAATTTCACACTCCCAAAAGAATATACCTTCTCAGCACCTCACTGAACTTTCTCTAAAACTGACCATATAATTGGACATAAAACAAACCTTAACATATTAAAAAAACTTGAATTAACTCCTTGCATCCTTGCATTCTATCAGATGAACAACATCAGAAACAACAGAAAGTCCACATCCTTGTGCTATCTGAACAACTCTATATTCAATGATAGTTTAGCCAAGGAAGAAATAAAGAAATTAAAGACTGTCTAGAATTCAATGAAAATGAAGGCATAACAAACTCAAACTTATAGGACAATATGAAAGCAAGAGATTAGAGGAAAATTCATAGCACTAAGCATTTTCATAAAGCTATTTTACAAGTCTTCTACTATGAACTTAAAGACACATGAGAAAGCTCCAGAACAAAAAGAAGCAAGCACACACAAGAGGAGTAGAAGCCAAGAAACAGTAAAACTCAGGGCTGAAATCAACCAATTAAAACAAAGAGAACAATCCAAAGAATCAACAAAACCAAGAGCTGGTTCTTAGAGAAAGTCAACAAGACCAATAAACCCTTAGTCAAACTAACTAAATGGCACAGAGGCAGTATACAAATATCCAAATTAACAAAATCAGAAGTGAAAAGGAAGACATAATAGAAACTAAGGAAATTCAAAGAATCATGAGGCCTCACTTCAAAAGTCTATACTCAACTAAATTAGAAAATCTAGATGAAATGGATTATTTTCTCTACAGATACAGTGTACCAAAGTTAGGCCAAGATCAGGTACGCTATCTAAACATTCTTGTAGCATCTAAGGAAATAGAAAGAGTCATTAAAAACCTTTCAATCAAAAAGAGTTCAGGACGAGAAGGTTTAGAGCAGAATTCTACCAGACTTTCAAAAAAGACCTAATACTAATATTCCTCAAAGTATTCCACAAAATATAAACAACAGGAAGACTACCTATTGCATTTGCTGGGACAATAGTACCTAAACCACAAAAATGACTCAGCAAATAACGAGAACCTCAGATCAATTTCACTTAAGGACATTGACTCAAATATATTCAATAAATTCAGGGAAACTGAATCCAAGAACATGTAAAGTCATTATTCACCATGATCAAGTAGGTTTTAACATAGGGATGCAGGGATCATTCAATGTAAAAAATTAATCAACGTAATCAACTGTATAAACATTCTCAAAGAAATAATCACATGATCAGATAATCTCATTAGATGCTGAAAAACCCTAGACAAAATTCAACATCCCTTTATATTAAAAGACTTAACGAGATCAGGAATTCAAGGCATATACTTAAACATAATAAAAACAATATAGAGCAAACCAATAGCCATTGTTAAATTAAGTGGAGATTCAATTACAGTAAAATTAGGGGCAAGACAATTTTTCCTACTCTCTCCTTATCTATTCAATTTAATAATTAAAATTGAAGCTAGAACAGAAAGAGAACAAAAGGAGCTCAAGGGAATACAGATTGGAAAGGAAGATGTTAAAGATGAAATGATAGTATTCATAAAAAACCCATAAAATTCTACCAGAAAACTCCTACAGCTAATAACAACCTCAGCAAAATGGCTGAATATTATATTAAGTCAAACAAATCAGAAGGCCTCCTTCTGATTTGATAACAGTTTGAAAAAGAAATTGGAGAACCAACACATTTTGCAATAGACACAAATAGCATAAAGGATTTTGGTGTAAATCTAACCAAGCAAGTGGATGACCTATAAGAAAAGATCCACCAGTCTCTAAAGAAAGAATTTGAAGAAGACCTCAGAAATTGGAAATGTCTTCCATGCTCATGGATTGATTGGATTAACATAGTAAAAATGGCCATCTTACCAAAAGCAGTCTATAGATTCAATGTGATTCCCATGAAAATTCCAAAACATTATTTTACAGACCTTTAAAGATCAATTTTCACCTTCATATGGAAAAACAAAAAAAAATCCAGGATAGCCAAAACAATTCTGAACAATAAAAGAACTTTTGGATGAATCCCTGACCTCAATCTGTAAATAGTGATAAAAAAACAAAACCAAACCAAACAAACAAACAAAGCAGTCTGGGCAATGGAATAGAACTGAAGACCCAGAAATACAGTGTCAAACTTATGGACACTTGATTTTTGTCAAAGAATATAAAACCATACAGTGAGACAAAGAAAGAGTCTTTAACAAATGGTGTCGGTCTGACTGGCAGTCTGAATTTAAAAGAATGAAAATTGATCCATATTTTTTACCCTGCTCAGGTCAGGTCCAAGTGGATCAATGACTTCAACAAAAACCAGATTCACTGAATTTAATAGAAGAGAAGGTGAAAACTAGCCTTGATCATAATTGTACATGAGACAATTTCCTAAAGAGAACACCAATGTCTCAGGCACTACAAACAACAGTTGATAAATGGGACCTCTTAAAACTGAAAGGCTTCTGTAAGGCAAAGTACAATGTCAATAGGACAAAATGGCTGAGTAAAAATGGTATTAATGGGTACAAAATACAGAGAAATCTCAAGTGGCTGAGAAGACTTAAGGAAATATTCAACATCCTTAGTCCTGGAAATGCAAACAAACAATAAACAAAACATAACAAAACAAAACAAACAAACAAACAAACAAAAATGACCCTGAGTGTCTACCTTAGATCAACCAGAATGACTAATATCAAAAACTCAAGCACAAGCTGTGGAGGATGTGAAGAAACGAGAGCACTTCTCCATTGCTGGTGGGAGTGCAAACTTGTAAAATCACTCTGGAAAATCAATATGGTGGTTTCTTAGAAAATGAAATAGTTTCTGGAAAGACTCAGTGAAACAGTATTCAGCAAAACCAGAACGGGGAAGTGGGAAGGGGTGGGTGGGAGGACAGGGGAAGAGAAGGGGGCTTGCGGGACTTTCGGGGAGTGGGGGGGCTAGAAAAGGGGAAATCATTTGAAATGTAAATAAATTATATCGAATAATAAAAAAAAATTAAAAAAAAAAAAGAAAGAAAATGAAATAGTTGTACCTGAAGTCCCGACTAAACTGCTCCTGGGCATATACCCAAAATGATGTTCCACCGTACCACAAAGTCAAATGTTCCGCTATGTTTATAACTTCTTTATTTGTAATAACCAGAATCTAGAAACACCGTCGATGTGCCTCAGTTGATGAATGGGTACAGAAAATGTGGTTCATTTAGACAATGAAATACTATTCAGCTATGAAAAACAGGGACATCATGAATTTTGCAGGCAAATGTGTGGAACTAGAAAATATCCTGCATGAGGCAACACAGAAACAAAAAGATATGCAAACAACCAAGAGTATCCATGGGCTGGTTCATGGCTCCCATTACATATGTAGAAGAGGATTAACTCATCTGGCATCAGTGGGAGGGGAGGGGCTTGGTTAGGTGGAGGCTTGATTTCCCAGAGTATGGGTGATGACTGAAGTGAGTGGATGGATGGGAGATCACCCTCTTAGAGGCAAAGGGGAGGGGGCTGGGATGGAGGTTAATGGAGGGGAGACTGGGAAGTGGAATAACATTTGAAATATAAATAAGTAAAATGATTAATAAGAAAACAAAAAAAATTAGCTATGGCACACCTGGTTGAATTACTCTTTCTAGAACAATTCTGTAGGCTGCTGTTCTTCTTATTTTATATTGCAAGTTTTCACTGAGTGCTAATAAGTGCTTGCCACTAAAGAGGTTTGCACCTAACATCTGTCACTAGCATCCAGCATCTGCACCTATAGGGAACTGTCAGAGAGATTCTTATGCTCCTTTGTAACACCCTGAATCTGTCTCACATCATTTACATACTGAGAGTCACAGGCATTTGTCATTTCATTATGCTGACGATTTCACTATTCTGATGTGTAATGCCTCTTTAATGAGCCTCAAAAAATACAATATTCCTTGATTTATGACTGCTTAACTGAAAAATTATACAAATTGGAAAAACTGCTCCTAATGTATTTTCCCTCTTCCTTCACACTACACTTATAGTTAACAGTGACTCATGAGTTCTGATCGTGCTTCTTTGACAAAAGAAATGATCAGAATTTGAGGTTTCATGTTTTATCATCTCTATGGATTTTGTGTGTACTTGAAGCTCTATGGGAAACCTGTGTTCACAATGAAATTAGCAAATGGAAATCGATCATACTTTTACTGCCTAATAGATTGTATATTGGACAATTTCCTTTTAATATCACTCTGATAAGACTTCCTTAAATATAGAGAAGACTGTCGCACTCATTATTCACTTTCCTCCTGTTTTGAAGCAATATATTAAGATCTTTGAAGACCAGGAAAACCAAAACAAAACAAAATGAAACCAACTAACCAACTAGCCACCCACCCACCCACCCAACCAACCAATTCAAACAAAGCAAAGCAAAATAACATAAAAAGCAAGCAAACAAACAAACAAACACAACCTCTGTGAAAGGACATCATTTAGGAAGAGAAAAATCCAGAGATAATTCTGTGGTAGAGACAAGTTTGATGCTCTCTTCTGACTTAATAATAGGAGCCTCCTGGAAGGCTAGAAGGTAAAAGGTGTCACTAACCATGTTTTTACTCCTATGAAAACTATACTACTGCAGGTGATTAAATGTATCCTACTTAAAGATTGAAAACCGTTTTTCTAAACGGGGCATTCCTTACATAAGAGTATAATAAGCAGTATGAATAGTTCTTATACTGTCAACTTTTGCAAATGGAGAAAGCTTTTGAATTCAGGGGAAAAAGAACCCAAAGTAGAATGAACACTATATGTAATTATAGGAACAACTGATGTGTGTTATAAATGAGCTCATGATTTAGTATGAATACCATGAACAGAAATAGAAAAAACTTTAAGAACTGACATCCTTGGATTCGAGGTTTCCCTCCCTTAAGTGTAGCTTCCAGTCAATATATCTGAGATTAGTTGTGCTTTTCAATTTGTAAAGGAACAGGAAACTGAGCTAATTTAACACAGAATCATCAAAAAGAGTGTTTCTACTTAAATGAAAGTAAGCACAGGATGGTTTTCATTTAGAAACAAGTGATGGGATTGAATATAGAACTTTAAAAGATACACAGAGTATATACATCCTTCCCTGTGAGAAGTCCATTTATTAAATACACATAAGAAAATTAGTTCTCTTACATTAATACTAGACTTTTACTTCCTTGTTTGAGTAGTGCCTTTCAAGTTGTCTATAAATTTCTTTTAGTTATTTCTTTAGTTAATTTGTGAGACATCTGCTCTGAAGATAATATTAATATTGAGAGTCAGAAAAGTAATCTGATTTTATTTCTTCTGGTGTTTTAAATTAATTACTCTAGAAAGCAATTAAGTTGATTTGGTGACACAAAGAAATTCTTTGAGTAGTCATCTATGTATATAGTATAACTTCTTTCTCTGACCACCTACATATTTAATATATACATATATGCATATATATTTCATATATATGCATACATATTTCATAGGGGAATATATGTACACATATATGCATAAATATATATTAAATGCACTATGATTAATGGTCTCTATTTAATCTTCATATTTATTAACATTGTATGCATAACATTAATTGGAATCAGTGCATTAAAAAAGAACTCCTGAATATGGGAAGAAGATGTGTTGGGTAATTTCAAAAGAAATTGAAGGAAGGGCATTGTGGGTAGTCATGATCAATATGCTTTATATATGCACGTATGATATTTTCAGGAATAAAAACTTTCATTTGCTTTTATTTTAGGAAGCTCAGGAAAGGGTATTGATAGTCCTACAACTCTGTTTTGTCTGGCTTTGGGAGTTTTCTACCAAACAAAGAGCAATATGAGGTTGTTTATGCTTTTGGTTAAAAAAATGATTCTACATAAAGATTTAAATTTGCTTAATTCACAATCACAAGCTCACTTACCAGAGCAAACTGCATTATACAATGCCTGCCTCATAGGACTCTAAGCATCCCTGTATTTTCCATATGTTCATGGTTCTCTACTTAAAGAGATACCATTTTTGAGCAATTAGGAATTACCTCCTTGACTACTTTTAGTTTTCATAAAAATGGGTTCCTGCTTTCCATATTTATTTTGGTTCATTTCATAAAATGGGATAATTGTGCAAGTCATGGAAAGAGTAAAGTATCCTCTCTCCTGTCATAGTCACAGACTTGTCTATAAAATCCTGTCAAGAAATTCCTTCACATTTCAATATTAGAAGATATATTTTCTCTAATATTCTTTATTGATGAAGTTTCACCTGACTGAAAGTAATAACAAGAAATATAGTAGTAATATGCAAAACATTGTACATACGCTGAATTTACTATTATGTCTAATGACTGTTTTAGACTAATACATGTTTTATTTACAATTTATGGACAGGAAAGCTGTAGCACAGGTGATCCCAAGACAATATCTACCTCACCTCAACTCTGAAATTTAAGAAAAACTTTGTTTGTAGTTAGAGCTCATATTTCACTGATATATCTATCTTTCCTGATAATCTTTACTTCTCATGATTTTCAGCTATTCTCTGCAAAGAGGAAATGAGCCAATTCAAGCAGGATTAATATATATAGGCAAGGGTTTTTGTTGTTGTTGTTTATTTCGGCCAATACTCATTGTGAAATATTGTGTTAAGTTTTGCTTTTCACTTTTCTCTTACTGTTCTCCCACTGATTCATTTCAGTAAATCAGCTCTTTCAAGTCATGTTTTTTCCCTTTCCTGAAATCCCTTTCTGATTTGATCCAGAACACTCTTGACTTCCCTTATACTATTTCTTAAACCTCCCTGACCTTGTTGTCACTGCGTCTCGCCTGCATACCATATCCAGGTGAACTCAGTTAGACCCCACTTACATTGCTTCTTATCCCATAAACCTAGCACATTTTTTTCAGTTTTCTCCTAATATTTTGTGCATATTTCTAGTCTTCTGGTGCTTTTAAATAGAAGTAAAGTGCATGCCGTGGCTTAGTATATGGCCTCTTGATTCTGCTTTGTACGTTTTTACCAGAAAATGGTTTACTTGACCCCTCTTAACCTTCCTCCGTCTCTATTCTCACAAAGACAGAATGGAAAGCATACCCAGTACATAAGCAAGGAAGGAGCTGGGGCAAAAAGGAAATGAGTCAGAGCAAAGTTGGTTTAAAAGTGATGTGCAAACATTGTAATATTGCTGCTACATTAATGTTAACAAACACTCTTTATAAAAGGTGCCCCTTTGAAGATGGATTATGCTTTCAATATAATTTAAACCAAACAAAGCAAGGGTATGTATAGGTGTGGTGACCTCTGGAGATGTTCTAAAGAAATGGTAAATGTTGTGCAGACTAACGCCCTAAAAACCTAAAGAGTAAGCAGGCACGTACAATAATAATCTCTATGGAGTCTAACTGGATACTAAAGCCTCTGTGTAATATTTTCTTTTCCAGAGGAAGAGGGAAATGTGGGGTGAAATTAGAGTCATACACATGCAGATAAGAATTCTCACACAAATCTGTGTTCCCTAAAACTTGGGGTATAATTTTTAGGACTGACTATTGTATCTCCCTAGAAGACTTCAAAGCAGAACATGTTTGCACATTAGCCTCTGGAGGAATCTCTCATCACCCTCCAAAACCCTGTGGGATCTAAGAACCTACTTGACTACCTGAACCATGTCATTCCATGAGGGAATTTTTCAGAGATGTTCAGACATCTCTGTTGACATTGTCACACCAGGAGAACAGGGTACTACATTCAACACCCTTTGCTCTAGGCCAGCAAAGAAAGTTCTTTAACACTAGATTATCTGTCCCTTCCCAAGCCCACACACACACACACACACACACACACACACACACACACACACACACACATATATATATCAGTATCGGGTTCAGCATTTCCTTGACATTGAGATAGTCACACTTAATGTGATTCACTTTGGATTCAGCTGTTTGTAAGTGTCTCATTTGAGAAAATGAAATTGGGATATCTTTATCTCCTGTTGAGTCTTTTGCTTGTAGTATTCTCAGAAAATAATAAAATCTTGACATATTTTTATTTTGCGTAATCTCTCAGGCATCTATCTAGCCAGTAAGCACTCTAGTTTGGGTCACCTTCTGAAAATAAAAGGATATATGGAAGACAGAAGAAGATTGTGAACTGAAAAAAATATTGGAAAATGGTATTTTTTTTTCTGATCTCGGTTACAATACAGTTTCATCTTTGATTTAGAATTAGAATATAATATGGTTTCTTAGCAAAGATCAGTTGAATTTACTTACATCAAAATGAATATACTGTGGATATGGAAATTATATGATATGAGGGAACAGATTGCTGTAGACACAAACAGTATGACTTTTATTTGGAAAATATCTAGTAGTGGATGGGAATATAAGCGTTAATCCCAATACTTGTGAAAAGAATAAAGGCCGATACCTATGAGGTCCCAGCCTTCCTGGCCTATAATAGTGAGTTCTCAAATACAAAAGTCACAATAACTCATATGTTCTTGCAGAAATTTCAAATACCAACTTCAACTCTTTTCTAAGTGACATTATATTGGACTAAAGGCCAAGCATTTAAGAATGCACATATTCAATTACCATACATTGAAGCAGTAGACATATTGGAGAATATGGCTTTGTATTTCATCTTAGTGAAATTGTAAGTACAGATTTCCATTAAAAAAGAGAGACAACATAAAGAAAATTTGAGACATTTGACAAATAATATTAAGAAAACATGTTAACGTATTTTTCAATAAGCCAGTTAACTTATTTAAGATGTTTTGTTTTGACTATTGTTTTTAAAACAAATTCTTTATTCAGCTATTCTGTGAGTACTTATTTTTGTAATGGATAGATACTTCATAATAGATAGGTAAAGTTTAAAGAACAGATAAAAACAGCTTAATGTTACTTATCCATTTGAACAATAAAGTAGATCTAACACCCAGGTCTTGAATATAAGTAAAATATTACTATATACATAATGATCAAAAATTGAAACCCCAAACACAAGTAGCCCTGTACATTACATAAAGTATCTCTAGTGGGAGGAGAGGCCTTTGGTCCTGTGATGGCTTGATGCCCCAGTGTGGAGGAATGTCATGGCAAGGAGGTGGGTGTTGATGGGTGGGTGGGGGAGCACCCTCATAGAAGCAGGGGGAAGGAGGACGAGATAGATGTTTCCAGAGGGGAAACCAGGAAAGGGGATAACATTTGAAATGTAAATCAATAAAATATCTAATAAAAATATTTGCAGGTATGAATTAACAGAATTTCAAATGCTTTATTATAAGTGAGGCTCAAAAGTAAATGTTCTATTTCTGAAAAGATAGGTTCTGTATTAAGTAATTTTAATTTTTTGTTCAATATTTTCTTGCAATAATATTGCATGCACATAATTTTCATGCTTTCCTATCATCCCTCCAAAGAATATTTATTTCCACTCCATGATCTTTATGGGCAATATAAGAACAGAAACTTAATGCATCGTATATTTATGTATATCTTGGTTTGACATTCAAATCTGCAGCCATCAGCTAAGCCAGAGCAAGGTCAATCAGTCATATTGCAGATGATCTGTAATTGAGTATCAGCCAAACTGTATATGTATGTGAATATAAAACCTGAAAAATCCATTGTTATCTGGAATTATTATTAAATAATATATCCTGCCTCTTTGTGTTGCATCCTAAGGTCATATTTTCATTTGAAATTCACAGGATCAAAGACATTATGACCCAAGAGAGATCAGGCCACAGTCAAACACAAAGGTGCTCTCAAGCTCAATATTTTTACCAAGCATAAGTGCCCTTAACCCCAAATTACACTAAAGTGCTGTGGAATGTTAAGTGACAAGTCCATTTATTTTTTATTTATAGATCACATCAAGCCCTTAGGCCAGTTTACAATTTTTTTCTCTGTAGGTATGGAGAGGTTTCTTATTCTTAAATAGCAGAGGTTTGGCGGGAAGAATACTGGCTAAACTAATTAGGCACAGAGTGACCCTTTCGTTAATAGAAGTTGGCTCTACCATCATGGCCATTCTTATAAATGAAATATCACCAATTTTAAACAACTGACCTTGCCTTTCATCCTAGCTGTTTAATACTCTAATGAGTATTGAAATTCTTATTCAGAGGAAACCTGTGCCTCTTTCAGATGTTTTCATAAGGATTCTAATTTCTCAAAAGAATCACATACCTAAATATTTTCTGCCAATAATCATTTGGATAGTAAACATATGATGTTTTATTTTTTATTTTATTTATATTATTTTTTCTAAAATTTAGTGATTTTATAGTCAGGATGTTTTCATTACATATACTATTATTTTCTTATTGCCTTTCAAGTCAAATGTTTACAGTATTCTGCAACTGAGAAACAATTTTATTCTTCAATGTTTTGGAAGAAGTTGTATAATATAATATTACCCATTAATTTAAAATATATTTTAACTTATTAGACAATACTTACAGTTATCCACAGCTGTGAGTTGATTCAATGTTTCATCCAGAATAAATGTCACAGTAGAGGAATATCCATAGGTTATTTTTGCCTCTTTCCTTTAGTTCTTATGATTACTGAGCTCAATTCTGAAAAAAAAAGTTTTATTGTCAAATAAAATGATTTCTTTGCAAATTGTAAAACTGTAAGCAAAAACTACATTATTTTTTTCTGAACACAATGGCTCTAAATACTGAGTGAATGTATAATGAAGAATTTTTAAAAGTGAATTTACATTTGAAGTAAAAATCATCAGATCCACTGAGCTCATCTTATTATGTGTATGAATCTAACTAAATGTCACCTTTCACCTCCGAAAAATGGTTTAAAATGATTCTGAAGATATTATTTTAGGCATAAGTATCTTAATAAGCAAATCCATGACATCAAGAAATAGGCTATGTTTATTTCTCATAGCTAAATGAAAATCAGAATACCTGCTTAATTTTTTTGGTGAAATAATAAATTAATTTCTATTGGCCAAGTAACAATACAGAACTTGTTTTTAATCATTCTTTATATTGTAAGTTATGTATATAGATATCTGGTTTAAAAAGTAACCCTACATATTCAAATATTGTGTGATATATTAAAGAAAACTATGGAAGTGGAATATTACGTTTTTTATAAAAAGACTAGAAAGACAAATGTCTGGGTTTATTTTAGACTCTCTGATCTCTCATATGCAATAGGAAAGTGGAGAATTTCCTTATGCTTCAGTTAGATGTCAGTTTAAAATTAAACAACCAGCATTAATGGAAAAGATATACACATGAGAAGATTATTTGTTAATAGATTATTGTCACAGGCATTCAAATCCAGAGAAATCTCGTTTTTTGGTAAGTATATTTTAAGAGTTAAGTACTCAAGCCCTTCCCAGTGAAAATATTCTTGGTGATTCTATCTCTTTTTGCACCATGTTAGTTGAAAAATAACATGTTGCAATAAAAAGTACTATTTTAGTTTATAGTTGAATTATTTAAAAACAGCTGTTGGTGAGATAGGTCACTGCCTAAGAACATTTGTTAATTTTGCAGAGGTAGGAGTACTTCATCTTGTACACACATTGAATGGTTACAACTGTGTTAATCCTCAGCTCCAGGGCATATAATACTCTTGTAGGTCTATACTAAGACCTCCCTCACATGAACTTATTCCCACATGCACATGTAATTAACAACAAAATATACCCTAAAAAAATTAGCTTTAAACATATAATCCCACACAATCTTTTCCACCAGCAGGGCCAGATATCGAAGTATTCAATTTCCATGGGACCTAAGGATTATCTCAAAGACTAGGAGAAAAGTCAGCTAACTAGTAAGTTTATCTTTTAAGTTTTATTTCCAGTGAAAGAAGATAGCTTTAAAAATCTAACTATATAATGTTACAACAAACCATGTCTCTGCCTCTCAAGGAAATTACTGATGTCAGTCTGCAAAGAAATTTATGTTTTTCAGAGTCAAGTGAGATGATATCTATTATGATTTTTAATTTAGCATCAATCATTTTTCTGATGCATGATGCTTTTTAAAACTTGTGATCATATACTTGTCAATCTTTGTTGTTTAAAAATCTTGAAAATCCATTTATATATTAATAATCCTTCATAAAACTTTCCATGTAACAAAATGATCACAAATTCCAAGTTCTCTGAGTGTTTTCCCATATTGAAACTTCTGTTATTTTCATACTTTTGTTCATGTTTTCCTGAACACTATTAATATGAGTCATTTAACTTGTACTCCTGTTAAATATATTATCATTTGTAATAGCATATATTTAGGTTTAAAGTTGGTATTTTGTTTCCTTTTACCATTTTATATTAAATGGAATTTCATAAAATTTTTTATCATATTCTTTCCCATCCCCCAATCTGTCAAGATCCTCTGCACCTTCCTATGTACCTAACTTCACGTTCCTTCTTTTATCTCTAACAAAAAAGAGAAATATCCAATGTATTTTAAATCTGTATCTTGTCCTAAATAATTAATTATTGGAGAATTTTTCTAAATTCTTTGTTTACATTCCAAAATGCTTTTCCCTTTTCCAGTCCCCCCCCTCCCCATATGTCCCATAAGCCTTCTCTACACGCATACTCCAATCACCTCCCTCCTTTTTCTCTGTCCTGGTACTCCCCTACAATGCTGGATCAGGTCTTTCCAGGATCATGGCCCTCTCCTTACTTCTTCATGGGAATCATTTGATATGCTACTTGTGTCTTGGGTATTCAGAGCTTCTCGGCTAGTTAATATCCACTTATCAGTGATTTCATTCCATGTATATTCTTTTGTGATTGGATCAACCTTACTTAGGATGATATTTTCCACTTCCAACCATTTACCTACAAATTTCACGAATTCATTGCTTTTAATTGCTGAGTAGCATTCCACTGTGTAAATATACCACATTTTCTGTATCCATTCCTCCATTGAGAGACATCTTGGTTCTTTCCAGCTTCTGGCTATTATAAAACCAGCTGTTATGAACATAGTGGAGCATGTTTCCTTATTACATACCAGGGAATCCTCTGGGTATATGCCCAGGAGTAGTATATCAGGGTCCTCTGGTAGTGTCACGTTCAGTTTTCTGAGGAACCTCCAGACTGATTTCCAGAGTGGTTGTACCTTCTTGCAATCCGACCAGCAGTGGAGGAGTGTTCCTCTTTCTCCACATCCTCACCAACACCTGTTGTCTCCTGAGTTTTTAACCTTAGCCATTCTGACTGGTGTGAGGTGAAATCTTAGGGTTGTTTTGATTTGCATTTCCCTAATGAATAATGATGTTGAACATTTCTTAAAGTGCTTCTCAGCCATCCAAATTTCTTCAGGTGAAAATTCTTTGTTTAGATCTGCACCCCATTTTTTAATAGGGTTATTTGGTTCCCTGGGGTCTAACTTCTTGAGTTCCTTGTATATATTGGATATTAGCCCTCTGTCGGATGTAGGGTTGGTGAAAATCTTTTCCCAGTTTGTTGGTTGCCGTTTTGTCCTTTTGACAGTGTCCTTTGCCTTACAGAAACTTTGTAATTTTATGAGGTCCCATTTGTCAATTCTTGATCTTAGAGCATAAGCTATTGGTGTTCTGTTCAGGAACTTTTCCCCTGTGCCCATGTCCTCAAAGGTCTTCCCTAGTTTCCTTTCTATTAGTTTCAGTGTGTCTGGTTTTATAAGGAGGTCCTTGATCCATTTGGAGTTGATCTTAGTACAAGGAGATAAGAATGGATCAATTCGACATCTTCTGCATGCTGACCTCCAGTTGAACCAGCACCATTTGTTGAAAAGGCTATCTTTTTTCCACTGGATTTTTTCTGCTCCTTTGTCAAAGATCAAGTGACCATACGTGTGTGGATTCATTTCTGGGTCTTCAGTTCTGTTCCATTGGTCCACTTGTTTGTTGCTGTGCCAATATTATACAGTTTTTAACAGTATTGCTCTGTAGCATTGCTTGAGGTCTGCGATATTGATTCCCCCAGAAGCTCTTTACAGTTGAGAATAATTTTAGCTATCCTGGGTGTTTTGTTATTCCAGATGAATTTGAGAATTGCTTTTTCTAATTCTAAGAAGAATTGAGTTGGGATTTTGATGTGGATTGTGTTGAATCTGTATATTGCTTTTGGCAAGATGGCCATTTTAACTCTATTAATCCTGCCAATCCAAGATCATGGCAGATTTTTCCACTTCTTGATGTCTTCTTTGATTTCCTTCTTCAGAGACCTGAAGTTCTTGTCATATAGATCTTTCACCATACTGAAGCAGGCTTTCCCACATCAATAATCATGAAAATTCCAAAGAAACATATTCCCCAGAATAATGAAAGGAAGTCTTCCATAGAGATTCACTTTTGCCAGGTGACTCTTGTTTATGTCAGATTGATAGAAATTAATCAACACAAGTTGTCAGAAATCCAATAAACATTTAGTATCAGCGAAAATATCAATCATAATCAAGCCATATATATGAAACAAGTTTTGTTTTAATAATATAATCTCTACTGTTGGCTTAATTTGGAAGAGGGAACAAGATTATTTTATCACCAACATATAAAGCTACTGTACTAAAATGCTTTCTAATATTGAGATTTTTCTGATACAAACAATTACAATTTACCTAGATATCTTCTAGAAAATAATAAAAAGTTGAACATAAAGCCAAGAAGATGTATGAAAGAATAAACAGTACTGGTGCACATCAATATGCCCTATGCATTTTCCTGGTCTTTTAACAAATACTATTGTGTGTTAAAATTTCCATAAGTTTATGCAAATGCAGTTGTGTACATCTTTCATTTCTCCACTGTAGCTTTCCCTATATGTTCCCCAGTATGTATCTTCCCCTGACCTTTTACTTTTTTATAATCCATTAGCTCCTTTTAGGGCTGCCCTTATGTGTGTATTCTTTGAGCTTGTGTGTGTTTTTGTGTGAAAGAAAGTCAGGTCGATTTTGCTCTTTGTAAGGAATCCTACACTTTTAGTTGTTTATCTGGTTACTCCCTAGGAATAGGTGGGTCGGAAGACTTTGTTAACTTTGAGTTCCGAAGCCACCTACAGCCAAAACCACTGTAGGATTGCATTTCTACATTCACAGAAAGACTCAGGATACTGCGAGAATGTTGATTTAGAATGTGCACATGCCCGTTTAGAAGATTTGGTCATGGAATATTGTGGAAGAGTGGAGGACAGAAATGAATGAATTGGAGGAGTCAACAACACCACAAAAAGATCTACAGACTTAACTCTCCTAGACTCACGGGGCTCACAGAGACTGAACAGCCAACAAAGAGGATACCAGGGCTGGACCTAGGCCCCTGCAACTTTGTAGCAATTGTGCATCTTGGTCGTCATGTGGGTCCCATAAAACTGAAGCTGAGGCTGTCTCTGATTCTGCTTCCCCTTACCCTAACTGGACTATCTATTTGGGCCTCAGTGGAAGAAGAAACATTTAGGTCTACTACAACTATATGTCCCAGGATGGGGCAGTACCCAAGGAGAACTTCCTTTTCTCTGGGGAGAAGGGAAGGTAATTGGAGGAAGAATTTGTAAGGGTAGGACTGGCAAAGATGGGAGACAGACAATCAATATGTTAAATGAATAAATTAGTAAAAATATAACAAATATTTTTATTGAAAAATACAAACAAAAAGCCCCAAAGAACAGAGAGACATTGTCAATAGCCAAAACCAAAGACCCCGAGTGATATTATTTATAAAGTAAATTATGAGTAAGTTTAAGTATTTTAGTGGGAATTTATTAACCGCTATCATTAATACAAGAAATCCACAACAGTGAAAGTGCTACAGAAAATAGTAATAATAGTTTAAGAAACATATTTATGTGATTGTATAAATGTACAGTAAAATAATAACTTGCTTCACTTCTATTATTTACATTAAAATATATGATATTATTATTATTTTTTAATTTAATTTATTTTATTTATTTATTTATTTATTCATTTATTTATTTATTTATTTATTTTTGGTTTTTCAAGACAGGGTTTCTCTGTATAGCCCTGGCTGTCCAGGACCTTGCTTTCTAGACCCGGCTGGCCTTGAACTTGCAGACCAGGCTTGCCTTGAACTTGTAAACCAAGCTGGCCTTGAACTTGAACTTGATTAAAGACATGTGCCACCAAAATATATGACTGTTAATCCGATCAAAACTGTATTTACCATATAGGTAAGGTCCTGTTTTAGAGCATAAATATCTGTACACTTTAATTATATTTTTTCAAAATAAACAGTTTACAGAATATACTAAGTATATATGTACAAAAGAAAGTAGATAGTTATGGCTCTGATTCTGCAAGTTTCAGGTTAAAAATTTGTCATTCACTTACTATTTCACATAAAAGTATATGCTGAACAAGAGCTCAATAACAAGTGATTACATTTGATCAATTTTCATGAAATTTGATTTTTGGATGCTTTCTCATATATGTTACTTATAATTCCATATTGTTTTATACAGTTACTAAAGAAACTATTGGTTTTCACTATATCTAGTCTTTCAATCAATGATGTATCTACAGAAAGTATAGAACTGAATCTTAAAATATAAAAATTAAAAAACCCTGCCTATTTCCTCAAAGCCAAATCAAGGTAATAGGCAAAGGCATTAGAAAAAAATCCGAATTTTAGCCTGAATTATAACACTCTTCCATATAAAAATCCCATCAAGCTAATAGCAACAAGCAGTTGAAGTAGTTTTGATCTTCCATGCCAGATGTGAGTTTTAATATCTAAAACTGTGTTTGATTTAATACAGTAGTTAAAGAATCTGAGGAAAGAAAAAAATGAACTTGAAGATGAATTATCTTCTCTCCTAAACTGAAGAAGTAAACCTTTGCAGTGCTTCCAAAGAACTTGGATAATTATAAGAACAATGAAATAAATATTCATGTATTTTATTTACACTCTATAAGCCTTCTATAAATCTGATTTGTTAATTCATTTGAATGGATTGATAAGAACAGAGAGGCAGGTGAAGTTTGGAGATCTTGGGCTCATTTTTCAGTTTTCTAGTAGTTATATATCACTGTTGTTTTCTTTTGTGTATAACATGCTTTAGGGTATATTTGATGTAAAAGATCCATGAATTCAAGTTACTGACTAAAAGAAATTGTTACAAAGGAAAGTTTATATGCATTTGTTCTAATTTTGCTGATTATAGTTCATAACTTGAAGAAAATATTATAAATTATGTGAATTGAAAAGCTTTATCCACCATTGCAAGCATTCGTTAGAATAAAATTTATACTTCATTTCCTTCAGTATATTTTAATCATGTTTGTTGTATATTACATACCCATCACAATCTTTATACTATTAAATTATACTATTAAAAAGACAAAAAGATATAATACTGGGAACAAATAAATGTAACAATCAGTTCTCATATGCAAATTTTATATTTAATAGTAGACGGTTCATCTTAATATAAAGTAAGGAAATACAAATATTTACATAAAATATTTAATATTGCACAATACACATCATAAATTGATAGATATATTCCTGATGGGTATCTTATCCCTTCATTTCTGCCATTCCTTCAGCCTCACTCTTTTTTGTTACCATCATTAGATTTAGGCTACAGCTTTTATGCACAATAGCACAGTCTTCTATTAATCAATACCTGTCTAACCTCACTATTGAGAATAATGCCATCTGCAATTATGACATATTATATGTGGTAATATTCAAGTGTGCTTTGCTGTAATTATAATATATGCTCACTCCAAATACAAACTCTTTTATATTTATTTGTCTTTCTTTCAGTCTTTGGGTATAAAGAATCCACAATCCATGTGGACCCTTTATTCTAAGAATATTCAATCAAGATTATCTTGTGCCTTTAAGTGGAAGACTAGCTGGGGAAGGAATTGAGGAAAAAACTTACAGTTAGGAGTGAAAATCATGAGGTAAATATGGCAATAGATTTAAAAGTTAAATATTAAAATAATTGTCCTTTATCATGGGTTGATCCAGCTATCTGAGTATATTCTTTCTCCCTGACATATTAAAAATGTTTTGTTCATTGAAAAAATGATTTTCCTCTTACCTGGTCATAATTTACACATCATAAATTGATAGATATATTCCTTTAAGCATATCAAATTAAAATTTGGAGCAATTTTATTTTATTTTAAAGTACATAATTAGAACACCATTAAATATTATAAAATTTAATATAATTTAAAATTTAGTATAATTCAGTAACCATTAAAGATTCATATGATTATATTTGTATGCATTTTCATCACACAATGATAGAAATTTTGTAGCTGATCTGGAAGTATGAAAATAACAATATATTGAACATATTTTTATAAAAATTAGAATATTTGTACAATGTATTAGTCATTTGCAGTCCAAGCAATATTGATAACACACATGTCTCCAAATTTAAGATCAATAGTAGCTATTACATTTTGATGTTATTTCAATTGAATGTTTTAAAACCTTGGCACTCCCAATCTTTTCAAATTTCTTAGCCATGACTATATTAGATTTCATAGGCACTTCTGCAGTTTCTTCAAGACAGTTGATAGCACCTTTCACTGATTCTGGCACTAAATGACTTCAGAAACAGGATGTAAGCCATTGTCCCTATTGTGGCTGATGTGTGTCATAGTTTTAAAACAGTCCTGCCATCGTTGCATATTTTATTTGTCAAGCTTTAGAACTTTTTGTAATTCTAATTATTTAAAAAAGATGTTATTTCAATAATAATAATTATTTTTTTAGAAGTTCTACCATAGTAAATTTTCTTTAATGAGTGTGTCAAAATAATTATCCAACAAAGTAAATTTTTGTTTTTGGGCAGTGTCACGTGGGGACATTGTCATGTGACATGACCCATTTTTTTAAAAAATTTGTTTTATTTATTTATTTTATTGAATATAATCTTCATTTACATTTCAAATGGTAAAACCTTCCTAGGGTTTCCCCCTCCCCCCAAACCCCCAAAACATCCTCCCACCTCCTGCCTCCAAGTATATGGCCTTTCACCCGACCCACTTGCACCTTCCCCCCCAACCCCCAATTTCTCTTTGTTGGGGCATCTGTTGAGCCTTTACCTGACCAAGGACCACTCCTCCCACTGATTTGTGACAAGGCATTCCTCTGCCACATTTGTGGCTGGAACCATATGTACCCCTTGGTTGATGGTTTAGTCCCTTGGAGTCCTGGGGCATCTGGGTAGCAGACATCATTGTTCTTCCCATGGGGCTGTAAACCCCTTGAGCTACTCAGGACCACCCTCCAACTCCTCCATTGGGGACCCCCCACCCAGACCGATGGTGGCTGCTAGCATCTACCTTTGTATTTGTAAGGCTCTGCCAGGGCCCCTCCAGAGACAACCATGGCATCTTCCTTTTGGTATGCACTTCTTGTCAGACATGACCCGTTTTTATCAGCAAAGCTTGATGTGCATTGTAAGGAAATTCTTCAGGAAATTTCCATGCACCTATCTAATTAATATTTTCCTGTTCATTCTGCCATTGGTCTTCTCCATCTTCCCACAAACTCCTTTTCTCTTCTTCTCCAACATGACTGGTCTCTCAAATATTACATTACTATTTTCAGTAGAGTATAGAATATAGAGTAGAATAGGTGCCAAAACATTTATTACCTTACTGTGAGCAACTGACATATTTCACTTAACATGATCCCAAATTTTACTCATTCTCTTGCAACATACATCATTTCATTCTCATTTGTCATTAAACACCATGTTGTGTATATATACTACAACGCTTTTATCTGTTCATCTACAGATAAGGATCTAGGACAATTCACAATTTAACTACTGTAAATACTGTCAACATGTGTGCTCAGATATATCTATAATAAGCTGATTTTGAATATTTCAGCTGTATGCTCAGAAGGATAATATTGAAATCCTTTTTGTCTGTTTATCTATTTTCTGCCTTTTTATGAACGTTTATGCCAGCTTCCACAGACATTGAAGTTGTATACATTCTTACAAATGAATAACTTTGCTTCACATCTTTGCCAAGCTTGCTTTCTTGATGATAGTTGTTTTCATGGCATGAGATGAAATCTTACATTAAAATACTCTAAATTCTCCATCAGAAGACTCGTACATCTGATTAACCCTTTTATCAAACTATCAAGATAGACACGAGGGGTGTATAGAAGGAGGGAACTTGGTGGGAGAGCGGGAAAAGAGGGGAAAGGGATGGCGATCGGGTGTGGGGAATGTGGACAAGGGAGGGTCGGAAGACAGAGGACAGCAGTTGGTGGGGGCGGCATCTCTGGAGAGGAGAAGCTCCTTGGAGCCTATGGGGTGACCCTAGCTTAGACTCCTGGCAGTGGCGGATATGGGGACTGAAGTGGCCACCTCCTCTATTCAGGCAGGACTTCAGTAAAGGGATAAGGACATCAACTGACCCACAAAACCTTCAACTCAAAATGTGTCTTGCGTACAGGAAGCACATAGACAAAGATGGAGCAGAGACTGAGGGAATGGCTAACTAATGACTGGTGCAACTTGAGACCCATCCCATGGACGAGAACCAATGCCTGACACTACTAAGGAAACTCGTTACACTTGCAGACAGAAGCCTAGTATAACTGTCCTCTGATAGGTTCCATATAGCAGTTGACTAAAATAGATGCAGATACCCACAGTCAAACATTAAGTGGAGATCTGGGAGTTTTGTGGAAGAATCATAAATAGGAGCCAGAGCAGTCAAGGAAACCATAAGAAGTCATACAGTGCCAACTGACTTGGGCCCTCTGAGGACCCACAGAGACATCATCACCAATAAAGAGCATACAGGGCATGGGCTTAGGCTTGGTACAGATTTGTAGAAGTCCTTCAGCTTGGTCTTCATGTGGGTCCTCTAACAACTGGAGTAGTGGCTTTGTTTGTCTTCGGTGCCTGCCTTTGGATGTACTTTCAATAGTAGAACTGGAACTACCTTGTTTGGCCTCACTGGGAGAAGATGTGGCTAGCCCTGCAGTGACTTGATGTGGCAGGATTGATTGGTTCCCATGAGAGATTTCCCCCTCCCTGAGAAAAAGCAGAAGGCTTAATATGTGGAGGGATTTTTGAGGGTGGAATTTGGAGGATAGGAGCTAAGAGGCTGTAATTGGGATATGAGAGAGAGAGAGAGAGAGAGAGAGAGAGAGAGAGAGAGAGAGAGAGAGAGAGAGAGAGAGAGAGAGAGGAAAAGAGGAGGAAGAGGAGGAAGAGGAGGCAAAGAGAAGGAGGAGGAGCAGGAGAAGGAGGAGGAAGTGACCTAGACATAAACTTGCCTAAAAATGTTAAGGTGTCCCTTGCTAAAAAAGAAGAAGAAGAAGAAGAAGAAGAAGAAGAAGAAGAAGAAGAAGAAGAAGAAGAAGAAGAAGAAGAAGAAGAAGAAGAAGAAGAAGAAGAAGAAGAAGAAGAAGACATAGAATGGAGTGGTAATTTGTTAAATCTCTTTGTGCTTCCAGTGGGCCAGACACCCAGCCACCACCTCCCAGAGATCTCTGGATTTGTGAATGAAAGACAGACAAACAGACAGACAGACAGACACACACACACACACACACACATGCAGGCTAATTAATTTTAATATACCTTGACTAGCTCAAAGACTAAGCAGGTCTTATCCTCCCTGCGGTCCCACATATTTCCCTCCTGTAATCCTGGCTTAATGCCCTCTAATTCAATATTTATCTTGGTTGCTCTGTCTCCTTCTGGGTGACTCCCTAGTCTTTGCTGCCCAAGACACTTCTGGGCAGCCCTTCCTGGAGTGTGGGGCATAGGGCTGCAATACTTCTCACCTGCATTTCAGATGATTTTCCTTCTGTAGCTGTAAATCTGATTGATTCCCTACAAACTATGGTGATTCTTCTTTATCCCTTCCTGTACTTAGTCTGTGCAAATCTAAAGGTCCAACCTCAGACTACCTTCTTAGCTTTGGCTCCTTATCAATCGGACAAAACCCAATTGGGGACAAGGACCTTCAGAGTTTAGTTATGCAGCATTAGAATCAATCCCCTACATCCTGTGATACCTTACAGCTTTTTGAAGTGTAACCTTCTCTGAGTTAACACTGATTTTATTTCAAGCATATAAAAAACGTAATTTTATATGAGTTGTTCATGTGGTCATTATATTTATGTTTAGAAACACACAAACAAACACACACAAACACATGTACGTGCACATGCACACACACATACACACACATACACACACACACATACACACACACACACACACACACACACACACACATGCCATAGAGAACAGCAGAATCCAAGAATTTGAAATAAGCAAAGAACAGAAATGTATGGGCAGAGACAGAAGTAGAAAAAGACAGAAGAGGGAAATGATTAATCATTTTATTTGTTTACATTTCAAATGCTCTCTTCCCCATCTTTCCCCCCACAACCCCCCACCCTCTCCCCCTCCCCTTTGCTTCTAAGAGGGTACTCCACATCCCACCCTCCCACCCAATCCTGCCTCACCCCACTAACATCCCTCTTCTCTAGGGAATTAAGCCTTCACAGGACCAAGTGCCCCTACCACTGAAGTCAGATGAGGCAGTTCTCTGCTACATATGTATTGACAGCCATGGACCAGCTCATGGATACTCTGGTTGGCTGTTTAGTTCCTGGGAGCTCTGAAAGGTGTGGTAAGTTGATACTGTTGTTCTTGCTATGGGGTTACAATCTCCACCAAGTCCTTCAGTCCTTCCCCTAATTCTTCCACCGGGGTCCCCAGGCTCAGTTCAGTGGTTGACTGTGAGTATCTCATCTGTCTTGGTCAGGTGCTGACAGAGCCTCTCAGAGGACAACCATCCATCTTGGCATCAGCAATAATGTTGGGGTTTGGTGTCTGTGGATGGAATGGATTGCATAGTGGCCATCTCTGGATTGCCTTTCCTTCAGCCTTTGATCCATTTTTGTCCCTGCATTTCCTTTAGACAGGGACAATTCTGGATTAAATTTTTTTTAGACCCAGAAGGACTTTCAAGGTCTGTACTCACTGATAAGTAGATCTTAGTCCAAAAATCTCAGAATATCCATGATACAACTCACAGATCATATGAAACTTAACAAGAACACAAGCCAAAGTGTGGATGCTTCAAACCCACTTAGAATAAGGGAACAAAATAATCATGGGAGGCAGAGGGAGAAAGGAAACTAAGTGAAAGAGCTGAGGGGAAGGAAAAAGAGGAGTAGGATCAAGAATAGGAAGAGAGAGGAGAGATGTATAGAGGGCCAGGAGGATGAATAGAAATACACAGCACTTTGGGGTGGGGAACTTGGGGGACCACTAGAAAGTTCCAGATGTCATCAATGTGAGAAGCTGCCAGGACACAATCGTGATGACATTAGCCAAAATACCCAACAGAAAGGAGATGGAATCTGAAGAGACGACCTCCAGTAGATAGACATGGCACCCAGTGGAGGGATGAGGCCAACCAACCATCTAAAAAAGTATAACCCAGCTGTAATTCAAATTTAATTTAAAATAAATTACAATGTTCTCACTGAGTTAGTCATTCATTTAGATTGCCTTTGGGATTGGCAATATGAATGAGCCAGGCTTGTGAAACTAGAAATCAGACAAATGACAATAACTACAACAACAGCCAAAAGTACCAGCAGTAACTCCTCTTTGGTTTAATGTAAGACCATTGCAATCTGCTTTAGCACAGTTTTTTGACAGTAACAACATCACTGTTCAATACATATTCATTTCTTAAACTCTCTAATATGCAATTCATGAATTTATTTGTTACTTTTGTAGATCTGGCAAACCAAACTATAATGTGCCGACTTGCAATAGGTACTGCAAGTATACAGTAAATTAACTTGAAAGTATTGCATACTTTAAAATTTTTACCTGCTTTTCCTTGAACTGAAAGCCACATTGCTCAGTATCTAACACATGAAAGATAGTTTCATCACTGACCTACAATAACATCCAATTTCTACCCATTAACGCTAGCTCAAATCCAATATAACTTGGACTTTGTTGGATGGGAAACATAATGAAATGGAGATGAAATATGATCACTCCTGAGATGTTGAGTAATGAAGCACGTCACGTGACACAAGCTAATGATCGTGGAAAGTAATATAGCCGCACACTGGGAACCTGTAACATCTCTAAGCAATTTTGTACAAAAGTAGGTATTTGATGAGTTCTGTGTTTATAAGGAAGGTGACTCACAAAGGGACAGTCACTTGACAGAACCGCCTTTAAAGCACCAGTGTAACTACTGAGCTTCTTTACCAACGTGGGAGATGAGTCTAGCAATGGACCTTTAACTGGGTCACTGTGAATGGAAAGGGCTGCTGAGGAGAGTCAGTGTAGCCAAGGACCGGCGGAGTGAGAAGGGAAGGGTATGAAAGCATCAGGAGTGTGTTGGCTCTCTTGATCACTTCTTCCTTTTTCTAAATCAGTAGTCACTCTACAAATGTATATACATCAGAGTACATCGGGGAGCCCTTGTTCGGGAAGCCTGTTGAGAGCTCCCGGGGTGACCGTTGTGGAGCAGTTGCTCTAACTCACACTGCTTATTATGATAGAGAGATTTATTTCCTGACAGCTGACAGAGTGCCCTGCAAGAGCTGGCAATCCCTCGTGTAGCTGCATCTGCAGCTCCAGGAGGAAGTTCTCTGAACTCTAAAGCTCCGAGCCTTGCCTTTATGTTAAAATGACGATTTCAGTACTTTGAAAGATCTAAGTGGCTTGTTCTCTCATCTTTTAAAAATTCAAACCACTCCTCCTTACCTCCTTTAAGCACAAATCTTCCTTCATCGCTGTATTTCTCATGCTTTTTTAGCCTGCTGTTTTCTTTTATGCAGGAATCGCTCCCTCTGGAATAGAGCTAAAGTCAAACTAAGCAGGTCTATTCACTGCTGCAATTGTAAGGTGATTTCCCAATACCCTTACAAAGAACTTGTCAAAATCTGGACTCAACTCCTTGACCAAGAAAGTCATATTCAGCAGCTAACTGAAAAATCTGAAATGAAAGTGATGCACTAGAACTATGTAGTCTCATCCCTTAATCATTAAATGTCACACATTTGTTGAAAGATTGATAGCTGTTAGTATTTGTAAATTAAATGCATTCACTATAATGCACTTAGTTTCTGCTTTAAATATACATATTTCTAAGAGTACAGCTTAACACATTTCAATATTAAACATAGTGGCTTGAGTACAAATTTAATTACTGCTACCCATAATTCCTTATTGGGAAAGCTTTTATGTAGATAATTGCAGATTTTATTGTTATTTTACTTACCAAGAAATACAGATGGATAAAAATCTAGCTAATGTAGTATTTTTTCAAATCAGTTTTAAATGTAATATATTTAGTGGTATAATTATTCCATTAAAATACATCTTTATTATATTAAATTTACATTTTAAAGAGGTTTATTCTTTTTAGATAATATATGCATACTACATATATCTAGATTCTATATTTGTGGATCAATTTTGTAAATTATATGTTACTAACTAAATACAGAAGACCTATATATCAATAGGTACAAAACAATAGCACTTATGGGACAATTACAATATACTAATATTAAAGGTGATGCATACATAAATATATACAGCACATGTAAGTAATATTCAAGATCATTTTTTATATATGTAGTTTTTGAAGACTATACCTTAAAGATACTAAGAATAACTACAGAAGTGTATGTGACTAAAATTGTTCATAAAGTTTTCTACTAAAAATGATATTTTAGGGGATCGTATCAGAACTGTGGAGTTTGCCACTCTCCACCTCAGCCAGAGATCTACTGTTTGCAATTGATCCAGTCACTGGAGAATGGCAAAACTGGTCAAAGTACTGATAACATGCCTAGTCAAGACTCAGTGCTCGGTCCTAAGGGAAAGATCTGTCTCAACCCCTCTTTCTCAAAGACTCAAGAACACCACAGAAGAGGTGGTAGAAAGAATGGAAGAACTTGAGATCATAGATAAGCATTTGGGATATTGTTTTTTTTTTCATCCTACAACATGATGTTTATGGCATTCATAAACACATAACAAATGCGACTAGCTTCATTACATCATCAAAAGATCCAAACCAGCCAAAGTCTATTCAAGATTGACAAATGAACTCTGAGTTGAACCCCTACAGAGGAGCTATTGGTAGCTGGTATCATTCTTTCTTGGGGGTTATTGGTTTTGAGGATGTGACCATTGGTAAGTTTTCCATGATCTGGAAGATGCCAGCCCTAACTGATTTTAGAAGGTTATAGAAAGTAAAAATGACAGTAAGTTGTAAGAGGGACTTATTGAAGGTATATGGATGAAGTTTAAAGGTAGATTCTCATAAATAAGCATAAAAAAGATACTTTGAAATGCTTTTGTCTTAATATAAAGAGTAAAATTTTTGAGGGTCAGAAGAGAATAATGACTTTCCTGAGACAATATTTTATTTTGACATCAAAACAGAAACCCAAACCCTGACTTGGTAACCCATGCATCTTTGACTTCAGTATTTCATCTACCAAAGAGGCTTATATTCACTAAGTTTAAGACTAGACTGCAACATTTTCCCCATATCCTATTACTGCTAAGTAAATGGATTTTAATATTGTGGCTCATATCAGAGTCCCATATAAAATATTTTTCTCCATATATAATTACTGAGTCCGGCCCACATCAGAGGATCCAGAACTCAGGTCTTACTCTGATTCCCTAATCCAGATTTTTGATGGCAGCTGCTCCTGTGGAACCATTTTGAATATTGCTCTTCTGAAATGAAAGCAAATTTCAAATTCTGCTATGATATTCTTTTATTTTTTGAAACAGTGGGTCACATTGTTATAAATAACTAATATTTTGAATATCTTCTGGAAGAAAGGAGTTGTTTTCTTTTCTGTTTTCTTGTAAAGGAAATAATAATGAGAGGAGTGACTAGCAAGTTTGCTCAGTGTGTCTGTTCAGGTTGGTCTTGCTGTACATGCATGAAGACAAGTTTGAATTCCCAGCTTAATTCCCACAGAATCAAGCATCTCCCGATTTATGTCTATACTGATGGACAAATGTTAATTATAGACTTAAACAGCCAAGCTTCCTCTGAAATACTGTTACAAACACAAGGACTATTGGGACTTCAAAGTTCTAAGAAACATTGTTACATGCTCTTCCATAAATAGCATATTCATTCATATTGCCTCTACAATTCAGGAAATATCACAACAAGAAGGCATTAAGAATTCACAAGCCCAGATGACTAAGGATGTTGAACATTTCTTTAGGTGCTTCTCACCCATTTGATATTCCTCAGGTGAAAATTCTTTGTTTAGCTCTATACCCCATTTTTAAGGGGGATATTTGGCTCTCTGGAGTATACCTTCTTCAGTTCTTTATATATCTTGTATATAAGCCCTCTGTCAGATGTAGTGTTGGTAAAGATCTTTTCCCAATCTCTTGGTTGCCGTTTTGACAATTTCCTTTGTAGTTTTATGAGGTCCCATTTGTCAATTCTTGATCTTAGAGCATAAGCTATTGGTGGTCTGTTGAGGAAATATTCCCCTGTGCCCAAGTCCTCAACAGTCTTCTCCAGGTTCTTTTCTATTAGTTTCAGTGTGTCCGGTATTATGTGGAGGTCCTTAGTCATCAGGGAAATGCAAATCAAAACAATCCTGAGATTTCACCTTACACCAGTCAAAATGACTAAGATCAAAAACTCAGGAGAAAACAGGTGCTGGCATGGATGTGGAGAAAGAGAAACACTTCTCCACTGCTGGTGGGGTTGCAAGTTGATACTACCACTCTGGAAGTCAGTCTGGCGATTCCACAGAAGACTGGGAATGATAATTCCAGAGGACCCTACTATACCACTCCTGGGCATATACTCAGAGGATTCCCCAGCATGTAATAAGGATACATGCTCCACTATATGCATAGCAGCCCTATTTATAATAGCCAGAAGGTGGAAAGAACCCAGATGTCCCTCAACAGAGGAATGGATATGTGGTATATATACACAATGGAGTACTATTCAGCCATTAGAAACAATGAATTCACGAAATTCTTAGACAAATGGATGGAACTAGAGAACATTAACCTAAGTGAGGTAACCCAGTCTCAAAAGAAAACTCATGGTATGCACTCATTGATAAACAGAATTTAGCCTAGAAGCTTGGAATACTAAAGACACAATGCACATATCAAATGATGCCCAAGAATTAGGAAGGCGTGGCCTCTGGTCCTGGAAAGGCTCAGTGCAGCAATGTAGGGGAATACCAGGACAGGGAAGTGGGAAGGTGTGGATTGGGGAACAGGGTGAGGGAAGAGGGCTTATGGGACTTTCAGGGAGGGAGGCTCTAGGAAAGGGAAAATCACTTGAAATGTAGATAAAGAATATATTGAATAAAAGATAATATTAATAAAAAGTTGCTAATTTGTATCTCTAAAAATTGTTTCCATTCGAAACAATTAGTTTGCTTTCTAGATACAATTATTGACTGGAACAAGCAATATGTGATGACTTCTGAAGTGTGTACCTTTGTATAACAAACTATCACAAATTAATATCCAATCAATAAGTCAGTCATCCAATGAGTCAGTCGTCCCTTCCAGGATGGCCAAAAACAAACAATAAAAAAAGAATTCGCAAGCCAGAATATAGGGTACAGGGCTATGAAATGTTATTTTGGTGTCCAACACAGCTAATGTGGTAATTTCATCACAGCAGTTATGGTTGTCTACAATGGGTTCATATAAGACAGTGCGTTTCAATAGGCAACCATAGGTCAGGAGTATTCACCCACCCTGATGAATCATTGGTTTTTGATGGATTCTGTGAAAAGAGCCTCCACTGTTTTCTGTTCTCTACTTACTGAAATGATGACCATGTTTTTTCTTTGTTTCTTTTCTATATTCTTTGTTTATATTCCAAATGATATCCCCTGTCCTGGTTCCCTGCTCCCTATAAATCCCATAAGCCCTCTTCCTCCGCCCATTCCCCAATCAACCCCCTCCCACTTCTCTGTCCTGGTAATCCCCTACAATGCTGCATCCAGCCTTTCCAGGACCAGGGCCTTCTCCTTCCTTCTTCTTGAGAATGATTTGATACGTGAATTGTGTCTTGGGTATTTAGAGCTTCTGGGCTAATCACCCTAAGTGAGGTAACCCTGCTTCACAAAAGAACTCACATGGAATGCAGTCACTGATAAGTGGATGACCATGTTTTACTAGACAGTTCAAAACCTACGGTCTTACAGAAGTCCCTGGTTAAGCTCCATGGGTATCCAAAAAAAATGTTTTTTTTCTAACAAAAATGTGCACTATAAACATGTAGGTCTGATGGGGTAGAAAAAGGGATGGGGGGATTAAAAAGTTTCCGGAGTTATACTAATCATAATGTGCTTTATTTGTGTCTGAAATTCTCAAAGAACAGATTCAATAAAAGTTAACGAAAAAGAAAAATTCTGTGAAAAATTGCATATTGTTTTTTTTTGTGTTTTACATTGGGTGTAGTTACAAAAGGCTCTAAACATCTTGAAAATTCTAAAAAGTTTACACTTTTGAAATAAGAGGTGAGGATAAAGCTGGTGAGATGCCTCAGTGGGTGAGAGTGATACTTCAGAGGCATGAGAAACTGAATTCATATCCCAATCATCCATGCAAACACAGGCACACACATGGGCATCAAAAATGGCTGGTATGGGGTTGGAATTGGTAGATCCTTGGGCTTGCTGCATTGCAGCCTTGACTCTTTATCAAGAATCTAAGAAGAAAAGCCACAGAGCAGACAATTTGTGTCCTGTTCCGGCATCTGCACGCACATATACCGAGATTAGTACTGACATAAACTCATGTATACACACTACACACATAGACCACATACACACCACACATATACACACCACTAATATATAGTTTACACACATACACACACAAACACACAGATACCACTTGTGAATCACACTTATATATCATAGAAACAGAAGTACTTCTAGCACACACACATGTGTGTTTGAGTGTGTGTGAGTGTGTATGCGTATTTGTGTGGTGCTCTCTGTTTATCTATCTATCTATCTATCTATCTATCTATCTATCTATCTATCTATCTATCTATCTATCTATCTGTGTGTATGTGTGTGTATACCACAATGTGCCACATTCACTTTCTCACATTACAGGCACATAAAGGAGATAGAAAGGATTAAAATCAAAGAAAAGGCTTCTATCATTGAGGGGAAATCTCTAAAACCTGAAAGAAGTAGAGATTAAACTTCAGAGTGAATTTATCTTTATGTTTAATCCTCTTTATTTTGGTCTTCAGTTTTTTAAAGTCTCTTGGATCTTTAATTCTCATCTAGAATGTTTTACAGAAACTGTGTGTGTGTGTGTGTGTGTGTGTGTGTGTGTGTGTGCGCGCGCGCGCGCGCGTATGTGTGTTGTGTGAAAATGAATCTAAACTTAGGTATTTCATTTTGTTTCAGTGAAGCTATTTTTTTCCCCTGTTGCACTGGGGATTGCATCCTATGAGTCACACATTGTAAGCAAGGATTCTTGGAAGGATGTACCTCCATAGACTTTGACTTGTTTTTTATGGGAAAAGGTCTCACTAAGTTGCTCAATCAGGCCTTGAATTTACCATTCTCCTGTCTGGCTTCATTAGCTGAAATTATCATTATGCTACCAGGCCCAGCTCATAACATAATCTTTGTAAGTAACATATCTTTTCTTTATCTGAAATTAGTTATTAGATTCTGCACTTAAGAATCTAAAATGTCAGGAAAACAAACAATGCATACATTTTATTTTCACATATACTTTATACCTGTGATTTTTAGAAATTTTTTTCTGAAAAGGAAATGTGTATCTGTCTTAGAATTAATAAGGAACATGACATCTCAGGTACTGTTAAGGATCTCTGATTTTTGATAGAAAAGTAATAGAGCTATATACAGGGTTGCTGCATACTATCTTACCTCCAGTGTTTACTCTTATTGAGGTTTGTTATTTCATGACAGCTCAAGTTAAATGGCATTTCAGAATTATTTATTTATATGTTTATGGCTCTAGAAATATAAACAAAGTTGTTATACATGAAAGTTCTCTATCACTGGGTTTCCTTGCTGTTTGTGATCCCTGGATTTTTAATGAGATTTGTCCCTCAGTAGGAAAAGCATTTAGGATATTACATCGATGCGATTACACTTGAAGCTTTAGAATGAGCCTGGAATCACATTCTTTACCGTAACACTGTTTAAATAACAATTTCTGCCCATCACTTCAAACAGTTACATTGCTAAATGACCCTCACCTTATAAAAACAAACCAACAAATGAAAAATAAATCACTGAGTCCCCAGGTTATAGGCAACATCATGTTCTCTTATTATTTTATATTTAATGCAAGGACATTTTTCTCTAGCAAAATCTCCTTATTTCTCTGTTTAGTCAGAAATAATTATAAAATGACAGCCCATGTTGAAGGCCATTTCAAAATTATTTATTTATATGTTTATGGCTCTAGAAATAGAAACAAAGGTGCTATCTCTCACTGGGTTCCCTTGCTGTTTGTGACCCTTGGATTTTGAATGACATTGTTTATGGTATCTCCTGGTGCTGTCTTCTATTTTCAGTCTGGCCTTTTTGAAACTTAACTTCATGGTCACTTAGGAGTTTGAACTAACATTTGTCTCTGATGTTGTCTTAGAATAAGGTGATTGACAAACAGAACTCAGAATTTTTTTTAGCACTATTAAAACAATCACCCACGAAGAATTATATAGAGATGGTGAATTTTATGGGTTAACAGCTAATCTAAATATTACATAGAAAAATTTTATTTTTTCACATCTTTGACTTTTATCATAGACAGCCTTATAAAATGTTATTGTAAAACTTGACCTAAAAGTCATTAATTTAAAAAGTTTACTTGAAAGTGTTATATACTCTATATACTGTTCAGCCTTTAAGAAATATTAACAAACTTCAGAGCAGCCAATAGACACCAGAATTCTGAAAACATGATTTATCAATAGGTCTTCCTTATTTATCAAAAAGCCAGTATCAGATGTCTAAACTGAACTCATTTTCAGTTGAAAGGACAATCCAAGGTTGTTTTTAAAGGATGCTTCAACAGATAATGAGCATGCCTTTTAGAAAAACGACGATTCTTGATCTTTTCGATTCAGCTTCCAGAAATCAGTCTTTATTGACTGGGCCAGTATGCATGTAACTGCTGTTGTTAGCTTAGTTGATGTAACAAACATTTGTTTTCCTTGAGGAGTAGGAGTTCAGGGCTACTCTTGACAATAGAGAAAATTTGAGCCCAGCCTAACTCTTAGCAATCTTGTCTCAAAAAAATTGCATAAATTTGCACATAGTCATTACATTATCAGCTCTTTCATTTAATTATCAGAGAAAAATTGTATTGATTTTATCTATCCTTAAAATGTACCAACAACTAGAATAAATGTTATTTGGAATAACATAATAACAAGAAGCATGAATTTATTGAAGATTTTCTGCTTTGGATTAGGCGACTAATTTCTAGACCTTCAAGAAACTAAGGCATCTAAAACTTGTGTTTTTCTTAGAAAATGTAGAGGGCTCATGGAAATGGCTCAGAAGTTAAAATCACATCATTCATAAGACTAAAATTTATTTTCACTACTCTTATCAGAAGGATCAAAAGTACATGTAAGTCTAGCTGCAGGGCACCTCGTATCATGGGCATCTCCTCTCCTCACGAATTTATACACACATGGATATAGCACAAATAGACAAAGATGCATATTTTTAATAAATCTTTTAAAAATCAAGCTATTGTCATATGGATATATGCATAATATTAAATATATGCCTTTTTGGGGAACTGTCTATATAAATATGATATATATCTAAATCTTAGCAGGTTAGTTTTAATTATTTTATTTGAGATTTAGTTTTATTTGATCTGCATGGTCATTTTGTTTGTATGTATGTCTGTGTGCCCTGTGCATGCAGTACCAAGGATCCCAGAGGAGAGTATTTAGTTCCCGAGCTGTGAAGTTACACACAATTGTTAGAAAAATGTGGGGGAAGAGAATCAAATCTGGATCCTCTGCAACAAGTATAAATTCTCTTAACTAACAAACCATCATGGAAAAGAAGAAATATGAAATATTTCAAAGGATTATGAATCTGATAAACATAAAGGTGATGGTAGAATTTACAATGATGCACTGTGGATACAAAACTGAAACTGCATTCAGAAAATCTACATGGTGATCTTAAAGCAGCTTTATGTTCTACGTCTGGGATCCATTTTACTCAACTACTATTTACAACTAGGAGCATGGCCTGAGCCAGGCTATAACAACATTTTGAACATTTGAAACTCTCTCTCACCCAACATCTTTTTACTTCCCTTTCTTTTTACTTCCTCCATTTCTTGTGTCCTTTTCCAGACAACTCCATGTTCTGTCATAAGTTCAAGAAATAAGCTCTTTTTGTCAGTTTCCACATACTAAGTTTATGTCTGTGCTTCAGATCTGCTTTTTTTGTTATTTTTTTATTCCTTTCTGACACTTAGACTGCTTTGACATTCTCCTTTTGTTCAATATGCTTGTTTTCTTTGACTTGGTACCTATTTTTAAAACCCATACTGACTTCTCTAAATGTATTCAAGTAGGTAACTGAAAAAAGTTACACATGTGTGTTTATTTTAGGTTTAATAATCACATCTTACAATACATGAATCTTGGACCTTAAACATATGTGCCGCCCACCCCACCTTTTCCCTTTCTCTCTACATCCCTTCCTTGTCTTTCAGAGCCTGATTTATTTAATTTAATAATGTGAACCCCACGTATGCCAGCTTTGCTACTATGGGAAAAACATGGTCTGATCCTTATGGCTAAATCAAACCCCATTGTGAATATGTACCACAGTTTCTTCACACATGCTTTTGCCGATAGACACCAAGGCTGATTCTAGAACAGTGAACAGTAGTAGAATAAACATAGTCCTTTAAGCAAGCTTATTTCATGCTGCCTCAGAGTCCTTAAATCTTCTACAGTGGGATAACTGAATTGAAGATTTCTATGGGTACTTCCATTCTGACCAGTGGAGTATAACTGATGTCCTCATGCTCTCCTCGGGCTTTGTTGCTAATCTCTTATTCCTCATTATTCTTTTTTATCTATTCTTTGAGATTCCATGGCAGTATAATGTTATCACATGTTGCCATGTTCTTCCTGGTTAGGTAGGGTCTTGTACATACATTCCCTTTCCCTTGCTGGAATCATGCCTAGATTGAACAGGTACAGATCCTGTGTGTTTTGCGTCAGTATCTGTGAGTTCTTAAGTGTTTCAGCCCTGTAGTATCAGGAAGGTGCTGTTTCTTTGGTGTCATTTCTCACCTCTGGCTCTTACAACCTTTCCTCCTTCTCTGCCACATAAATCCTTGAACCTTGCAGGGAAGAGTATGATAATGAATTCTCATTTAAGGCTGAGCACTCCAAAGATTGTCAAGTGGCAGCTCTCTGGGTTAAATGTCATCTTCTGAGGGAAGAAATTTCTATGATGAGGGTTGAAAGGTCGGGTGATGTGTTGATTTATTGGTATAGCAATATGTCATCAGGAGGCATTTTACTGGTCTTTTATTAATTTTCTTATTGGTAGCTATTATGTATAGCATTAAAAAGTCTCAACATTATTTAATAAGCACTTCCCTAATGGGTAAAGCTGTTGTATGGTTTTTTTAAATAAAAGTCCTATATCATTTATACCTTTGAGAATTTCTTGTTGTATTTCATTATTTATTTAACTTCATGTGTGTTTTTTTTTACAATTTCTTTATCAATTCTACATAATAGTTATCTATTAGATATACAGATAGCATGGTTTATACCTCTTATGGGGGCTGTTTCTTCTCTCCATTTACTATTTTGCTTGCTGTGTAAGTTTTAAACCTTCATAGAAAACAATTTGTAAATTATTCTCTTCATTATTGGAACACTTTTCAGAATGACTCTGTCCATACCTAAGTTAAAGTTTCTCTGTTTTGGAGTTTGAGCCTTGTAGGTATAAATTTCATCCAACTATTTTTAATAAGGGTTCAACCTCTTCTCTAGCCTACCACACAACAGAGATATTGATTTAGAAAAGTTATTAGGACATAAGGAAGTGGACCTGTTCAGCACTAGTTCTTTGGGGGCAAGACTGATCTTCTTGGACAGCAGTTCAGTCCTGTAGCAAACAGCAAATATGCTTAGCAGTTTTAGACCAGTCATCTAAGTAGGCAGACAAAGGTGTGAGCTAGCAACTTCAGGCCATTCCTTTCAGTGATTGGACATCAGGCAGCTGAAGTTCTATCTTGAGGAAACTGCCAGGCTTCCCAACTGGCCAAAGGCAAGGCTCCAGAAGAAGCAAGCGGCCACAGGAACCTCACAAGCAGTTCTTTCTTTATTTTTCTTATAAGGACATCATTTGCCGGGCAGTGGTGGTGTACACCTGCAATCCCAGCACTCTGGGAGGTAAAGGCAGGCAGATTTCTGAGTTTGAGGCCAGCCTGGTCTACAGAGTGAGTTCCAGGACAGCCAGGGCTATATACAGAGAAAACCTGTCTTGAAAAAAACCAAATCCAAAAAACAAACAAACAAAAGAAGATAAGGACATCATTTAATGGGGGATGACTTACAGAGGTCCATTTCATTATCAGTGTGGGAACATGGCAGCCTCTAGGCAGGCATGGTGCAGGAGAAGATGAGAGTTCTATCTGTGTATCTGAAGGTGGCTAGGAGAAGACTGGCTCCCAAATGGTTAGGAAAAGGTTCTCCTTGCAGACCCCCAGATTGATGTACTGCCTCCAGCATGACCACACCTAATCTAACAAGGCCACATATTTTAATAATATCACTCCCTGGGCCAAGCACATTCAGACTGCCACAGGGACTGTTGTATAACTCCAGAGTCATTGATTTTGCAGAAATGGAGAATGCAACCATTCCAAGATCTTATTGCAATGTCTCTGGGACTAGATAGCACATGCTGTCTTTGACATTCCTTTAGGGAGTCTCTGATGGCAATGAATGATGAAGGATACAGTAGATTCCCTAGGAAGAAAGAGATGCCAATGACATATAATATCTTTGTTGAAAAAAATGTAGGCAGAAATGAAGCCAAGCGAAGGCACAAAGCATGTGGATAGAGAGGACAAATTCTTAGATTTATGACTGCTCAAGCATGTGTGATTTCCTTTCAACCACTTCATGCTCTGCAGAGTAGACAGGGTGCCACAGGTTTGGCTATGATTTTGCTTTCATTCTTACATTGCTTGGGATTGTTTTCATATGTTCTTTTAGAAATGAGAATGCTTACCATGTTCTATTGCCTGTTGGAACTGGATAGTTCATTTTCTGCTTTTCTTCTTTCCTTCCTTTTGTGACCTAATCTCTATAAGTAGAATAGACTATATCTACATAGAATATGCTCCTCGATAAGTGTCAGGAGTGTCATCATTATAGATATTTAGTAGAGTAATCAACTTCTCTTTGTACAGATTTTATATGATCTTATAGCAAAATCATTTCTTGAGTTTCCCAGAGGTTTTTGACTTCACTTTTACAAAATGAAGGAGCTGGAAGGATTGACAGAGTCATAAATTGTCTCAAAGTAATTTTCATTTTAAGCCAGGAATGAACATTGTTGGGGGGAGAGAAGTAAGGTTATAGTTAGAATCTACAGAATTTTCCCAAGTGCCTGTGTTGAAAACTTAATCTTTAGTAGAATATACCATTAGGAAACATTTGGAAGTAAAAGAAACTATGAGATTACATCTAGGTAGGAGCAAAAAAGTACTGTATATGTATTTTTTGATTTTTGTTTTCTGTTTTTTGTTTGGTTTTGTCCTTAGCCCTTGGCATGTGATCTCTCATGGTCACTCTAGATTTCTTTCATTCTTCAACAAAGTTTCACTTCTTCATGTGCCTCTACCAACTTGCCCTTTCTCAGCATAGGCCCAAAGCAACATACTGGAGTCATGATGGGTAGACATTTGAGTTCATGTAAGGCAAAAGAAGCATGCCCGCCTTTAAACTCATTTTTAAGTTCTTCTTTCCACAGTTATTCACAGTTGATAAACACATTTTTCTTCCTCCCATTGTGATCAGAATTTCATTTCCACCCAGAGATATTTGGTCTTCTAGGAGTTCTTTCACTCCTAAGTTCACAGGTGATTCCACCACTTTTGCCCAAATAACTGGCCACAAGTTCTTAGACTTCTCCAAATGGTGGCTTTATCACAAGTTGAGCTCAATAATGCTATGTAAAGCAAACCAATACATGCATGTTGTTAGTGAAGAATGATTAGCTGCAGCAAACCAAACTGAGGCTCAGTGCTCCTCCCTCACTTCTGTGGGGTCATATTTATACTCCTTCATGCTGGATTCTTTCGTGCTTGCTATATAAAAACATCCTTGCACCTGTGTCTGCTTTGGGAAAACGATCTTTCATGTGTTTCCCTTAGCAAGACATTCTTTTACCTGTGTACCCCAGCAAAACATCATTTGAAATAACTAACTTTCCAAAGAACTAGAAATTTTCACTTCAGGGATTTTGTTTAAACTTGTATGTATTTTATATTAATGATAGTACTGAATGAGAAATATTCCACTGTGCATGTAGATATCTATGTTTCTCAGAGGCATTTGCTGAGGAGTCTATCTCCAAGGCATATACATATACATTTACATAGGTGTGTAATGTCTCTAAGCCATATTGTCTTCCTCTAATACACTGACAAAAGTATAACGTATTAAAATCTTCCTTTTGAAATTTTCTGTTCCAATATTAAAAAAAAACAGATTTGAGAGCTAATAGTGGTATTTGTGCTCAGTGGCTCAAATTGTTGTCACCCTTGTTAATTTCTCTGCTACTATGAACGAAATGTTAGATGATAAATAGTTCTATGAATAGTTTAACACAGTAATAGGGTAGAGATGATGATCTGAGCTATTGAGGATCATTTATAAATGCTGAACAGTAGGGGAGGGGGAGAAACTAAGTGTCAAATATTAGTTATACTGTAGAAGTTAAATTGTAAATACACATGGAAAAATTAATCTGAGAATTTTAAGAAACAGTAGAATGAATATTATTTAAGGAGTTTCTAGATAATACACATAAAATGCCAATACTTTTGAAAACTTAGGAAATATTTCTAAAATCCATGTGGAAACACAAGATATAGCAACTAGTGAATGAAGTATTAAGCACAAACAACAATTAGGTAACACTAAACCTTACTTGAAATTAGACTATGTAATAAATTAGACATTGTAATAAATAGTGTCTTGGTACTGATACAAACACACACTTGTATCTATTTAATATTATAGCAGACCAATAGCAAAACTACATAATTATAATATGGGCCAGTACAAGATGATTATTTTCTTTATAGCAACATATAACTGGCATTTTGCATATAAACATTTTTTAATTAGTTTATTTGCTATGCAAATGTTAACCAAGAACAGAAAATTTTCCTGAGAAATGGTGTATGCCTTTAAACTCATCATTTGGGAGCTAGAGGTATGCTAATAACTATGAGTTCAAATCCAGCTAAGTCTATTTAGAACATTAGAGCCTAGGCAGGACCACTATGAAACTCTGGCTCATAGAAGATAAAACAAAACAAACACTATATAAAAAAAAAAAAAAGAATAAGAGGGCCGGGAAGTGGTGGCACACGTCTGTAATCCCAGCACTTGGGAGGCAGAGGCAGACGGATATCTAAGTTCAAGGCCAGCCTAGTCTACAAAGTGGGTTCCAGGACAGCTAGGGCTATACAGAGAAACCCTGTCTCGGAAAAAAAAAAAAAAGTAAGAGAAAAATCAGTTACTGTGAGTACCAGATTTTTCCTTGGAAATTTCCTGTGTGCAAGTCTTACATTATGCCCACTTCCCACAATAAAGCAAGCAAAACGTCCAAATGATTTGGGTTAGGATTCAGCTACTCTGTAGCTCTTCATCTCTAACAACTTCCTCCTTTTCATGATCTTCCTAATCTACATGGAAACACAGGAAATTCTCTCAAGACTATTTCATTCAAACATTTCCTGCTTGGTGGTCATTGCCTGCTTCTGCTAAATTACTTAATTAAATGTATACTTTCTTGGGAAGTAAGTTAAATTGCCTACACACACACAAATATACACATATGCATACATATAGATCTGTATATTGCAAATATATAGGCATTCTTTATATATATTTATATTATGTATCTTATTAATTATTTACTTATCTAATACATATGGTTTTCATAGAGAGTTTGTTAAATCACATATATGTAAATATATGGATATATATATATATAAGTATATATAAAGATACACTGGCTTTCTTTGCATATATATATATTCTCTATACATATATTTGATATATATGTAACTTTTTTCCCATTCTGCCTTTGTCCACTCCTTTTCCACATTCTACTTTAATATATTTGCAAATTCTGGAGTAAGTTTCCCCATCTGTACAGTCATGCTTACAGGTTCCTCCAAGATTCAGTTTAATATCATCTCCATTAGAAACCTTTTTCTGACAGTAATGTGCTGATTAACACTTTGTTGCACTCTGCTCCATTTTTCCCTTTCAGAATCTTTCATCTTGGATGATCACCAAGGTATATAAAGTCAGTTCTTTGTTCTCCAGGAATCCATTTACCACTATGTGATCTTCTGGTGAATTTGCTAAAATCATCTGCATGTCAGCTTTGCTGTTTTAAAAGCATTTGCACTGATACTACCTAAAATTTTCATATTACATTAAGATTACTGATAATATAAACATAATATGACATGGTATTATTAGAAATTATGATACTTTCTAATAACCAAATGTATTTCTTTTTAAATCTCTGCTGTACAGTATTTGTATTTTGTGATTCTTTTACATTATCCAGTTCATTTTATGGGACATGTTTCTTTGTTTTGGTTATACTAATAAAAATTCAGCAACATACATAATTGCATTATCCAAGTATTCAGACATACCAATTATAATTTAGAACTTGATTGTGCTCTTTCTTAAAGAATCTGATAATTCTGAAAATAACCAAATATGTAATTTAAGGTTTTTTTCCTTTTTTGGATTCAGGTATCCTATAGAGTGAATGTGAAGTCTGCTGAATCATTTATATTGCATTTGGAAGAGTCACAGTCATGGCATGAGCAGCTCATGAACTTCCCAGTGTTCAGTGTACCAGCTGAAGTTTAGATTACATGAATGTCTACAAGCTTATGTGCTCTTAGCTTCATGTTGACCAAGAACCACTAGTTACTCATTAGGAATGGCTTAGTGTCTTTTATCTTGGCACATTAGCAGAAACTTGAATATCAGAAAGACAGGTTTCATAAGCTTGATTATCCTATATTTCCGTAGAAGCCAACATCTCACTGTGTCTTAGAACAGAAGCCCGCCTTTCCTTCTTGTACCCCACTTCTCACACATGTCCTGTCTCGCACAGGACAGAAAGTGTTCCTACCTGCTCTCATCTTATGCCATAGAAAGCTTGAAGAAACATCTTCTGGAGTGTTCTTTGTCTTCCATGGCAGTGGAAAAAAGAAAACCCATGTGGATTTAGAACTAATTCTCTGCTTGAATGAAAGTGACTTGATTCGCCCAGAGATCCTTGTGTATCACTAACCAGAGAGTGATCATGGGGTACAACCCTACCTCAAGCTTGGAATATGACAAAGCAGAACTAATTGCTAAGTAGAATTCATGACCCGGTGACTACTCAGCAAGCAGAGTCACTTCCCAACAATGGAACTGTTCACGTGTGAACTGCTTTACATTTTGCCTTGTCCAGTCTTCTAACCAGGTTACAAGTGACAAGAGAATAACATTAACACATTATGGAAAAGTTTACAAGGAGACTGGATCTAACAGGTTCTCAAATGCCAGAGACTGGATATATGTTTCTCAAATTTGGGGTCATATGTACAATTAAAATGTTTAGTAGCCTAGAAAGCTGGAATACCCAAAACATAATCCACACATCAAATGAGATACAAGAAGAAAGCAGGAGTGGTCCCTGGTTCTGGAAAGACTCAGTGAAACAGTATTTGGCAAAACCAGAACGGGGAACTGGGAAGGGGTGGGAGGGAGGACAGGGGAAGAGAAGGGGGCTTACGGGACTTTCGGGGAGTGGGGGGGGCTAGAAAAGGGGAAATCATTTGAAATGTAAATAAATTATATCGAATAAAAAAAAAAAAGAAAATTAAAAAAAAAAACAAAAAAACAAAAAAAACAAAACAAAACAAAAAAAAATGTTTAGTAGCTAAATTCTGAAACATTTTACAACATCCTTTTTCCAATCACATCAAGTATATGCAATTTTAAAATTGTTGTTATAAAATATAAAAGCATTTATTTATTTATTTATTTATTTATTTATTTATTTATTTATAAACTCCAGATTTTATTTCCCTTCCAGTTAACCCTCTGGCTGTTCCATATCCTATACTTCCTCCCTGACCCCAGTCTCCAACCCCCAACTGACCAGATCTCTAAATTCCCTTGGCCTCTAGTCTCTAGCGTTAGGTGCATCTTCTCTGACTAAACCCAGTCCTCTGCTATATATGTGTTGCGGGCCTTATATAAGTTGGTATATGCTGCCTGGTTGGTGGTCCAGTGCCTGAGAGATATCGAGGGTTCAGGTTACAAAGTGGGATCCAGCTCAAGGGAGGTCCCAAGACCTGACACTATTATTGAGACTATGGCACACTCACAAAAGGGGACCTAACATGGCTGCCCTCTGAAAGACCCAACAAGCAGCTGAAAGAGTCAGGTGCAGATATTTGCACCCAACCAATGGACAGAAGCTGCTGACCCCTGTGGTTGAATTAGGGAAAAGCTGGAAGAAGCTGAGGAGGAAGGCAGTCCTATAGATGCTTTAACTTCAACCACACCAACTTTTATTCTAATAGCAAGGACATAAGAAGCAATTCATCAGACATAATGCCTTCTTACTTTCCAGTAAAATAATAATATAAATAAATTAGGTAGGGGATGTGTGAATAAAGACAGCATTTGTGTCTCTGTGTGGGCGTGTGTGTGTGTATGTGTGTGTGTATACATGCAACTATGTGTAGAGGCATCAAGATGAGGATGGTTTGGTTTTAATTATGGAGCAATGGGTATTTTAGGGGACCAGGGGTAGATCCTACACTTCTACTCCTCTATAGAGAATGGGCTATAAAATAATAGAAGAAAAATGAGCTAAAGTTGGTTGATCACTTATTTTAAAGACAAACTGCCCTTGATAATTGCACAGCACTGAGTTTTATAATCACCTTTGGCTACAAGTGCCAAATTGTTTTCATGGTCCTAAAATGTCTCTTTGTAATCTCATTTGACAAACATCTCACCAGTATTTATTCTGTGCACAGGATATTGTGTTCAAGGTAATAAAGACCCAACAGTAAATCCAGCAGAAAAACATGGGGAGCCAGCATGTTCATATGATCGTGTGTGAGAGAGAAACAAAACCACTAAGGAAATGAATTAAATAGCATGGTAGAGGGACACATTTTAGGGAGTCATAGCAAAAGATAAAAATTTAAAAAAAAATGAACAAAAACATAAAACAAAGCTACAATCTTAAAACACTGGAATTTTAATAGTTAAAAACGAACAAACAATCTGCAGTGATGAGTTGAGTCATGATTTGCTTGGATGTGGAAGTCAGAATATGCAGACATCGACTAAGAGCACAGGAGTTTCACTTGTATGCAAGGAGAACTGTGTTTTACAGGTGATTTAAAAGAACACTTGTTTGCATTCCTGTTATGTTCCTCTAACTTTCCCTCCTCCTGTGACTAGAAAACTGAACAGTGTAGGCAAGAAGAATAGCACACTCTTCCAAGCATACCCCACTCTTTACTAAGTTCTCCTTTACAAACCTTGGTTTCCTTTCCAGTTCTGAATCCTAACTTTTACCTTATGACACTAAATTCAAGACCAGGATTTATATTCAACCAATGGTAAGATTTTGGTGGTACCTTCAATTTCCTTTGAGTTGCTATGATATCAATTTATGAATTATGAATTTAGGAAATCAGACAAAAAAAGAAACAAAGACCGTTTAGTGTGGTTTCCAAATCAGGATCACTGGAGATTATAGTGAAAGAAGTATGAATGAGAACACAACAGACTCGATCATTTGAAAAACAACATGAAGAAAAATCAAATGCTAGATCCCATGACTTAGACAAACCCATGTCCTGCTGTCAATCATTCACTGCATCCCATTACCCTTCCTCATTCTGTCTATGACTTTGCAGCATTCTGGCTGTATTTGACTGGGAACTATAGATTGTACCTGAGGTTTAACCCTTTTGATTGTTGCTATTAAAGAAGATCAAACTATGCAAATATTGCCATCCCCACAAGGGGATTTCCACTGTCACTACAATACAGAAGCGACACTGTGATTTGTGTCTTTACACAAAGCTACAGGACATGGTGAATTTATCCATGAGTATAACTCAGTCTCTGGCCACAGTAAGCTTAGGAGCATTTCTGCACAACCTGGATTGTGCTACTGTTCTTGATCAGAATAACAAATGACTTCAGGTAAGTTATTTACAGAGTGGCTGTTAGACAAGGACTGGGATTGACCTGATCTCTTCTTTTCCTCATATATTACTTTAGAGTTATCCCAAATCCACTTACCTGCATCCTAATATTTTGTGTGGTTTAGAAAAAAGCATTGTTCTAGTTGTTATTGACACTTCTCTGGTCCTTCATGGCCTGAGACACAGTGATGGCATGGAATAAGTACACATTTCTCCATCTTACTACATTCAGAATCCTTCCTTCTGATGAAAACTAAGACTTCCTCTCCAAGTCAAGTTCTTAAGTTAGGATCTTTATATCTACAAAAACTTTATGCAGTGATTAAAAGAAAAAGTCAGGATTGCTGTAAGCAATTTTCTTGTTTGCTCTTCTTATTTGCTTATCGCCTGCATTCAGATTTAGCCAAATCTTAAGTCAAACTTCAAGGGCAGATAAATAGAAGAGGTAGACTACATCGCCATAGACATGTGCATGTTTCCTGCAAAAATCCTTAATAAGAATTAGCAATTACTAAATGAACAATCCTTATTCTGTATAAATTTTTACTTTCTAACTCCTTGTTACATGCAAAAGGGTCCAAAGCTCAGTCAATTTTCCAAGGAGTCTGATTTGATTTTAGTGCCAGAATACTATTCTCATGTACCTCATGTGCTGTCTCTGTCTGATCTTCATTTTGACCATTCATTCAATGCATTGTCATTTTTATTAATGAGCTTTCAATTTCATCTTTATTTCAAGCTCCTGGTTTTACAATCCACTTTACAGAACAGCTGCTACTATTTCTCTAGCTTGCTATCTGGGAAATAGTAGGCATTCAATAAAGGGTCATTGATTGAATAATGTATTGCAACAAATAAAACACTGGATAATTCAATTATAGTAGGATTGCTCATTAATAAATCTGCGGTCTATTCTTTAGTACAGACTTTAGCCTTCTGGCAGTAAGCATACAGTATTAGTTTTATTTGGCTGGGAGCTCAATTTTATCATGACCTCCAGACGTTATAAAATGCAGTATGATTTTTACCCTGGGCTGATATGAGAAAAAGGACATAAAGCATCACTAGTTTCTACTTCATTACATTTGGAATTTGTGATCATTAAAAATGTTCTAGCCATGGGCAACTGTTAATAACATGTCAAACAAATGAGTCACTTAGAGCATAGAACTAAAAAGAAAGTTAAAACCCATGGAATGAAGCACATTAATTGCAATATGCCAGTCAATCTTGCTGGCTTAAAACAAGTTTGAATTGAGTATGTCACTTTTGAAATACATACTCTTTAACCATAAAAATAATACCATATATTTCTTATCAAGTAATAATTTCTATCTAATCACATAATTTATTCCTAATGATCTTTTTTTGTATACTCAAAAAATTAGGAGCTACAATAGACATTACAAATAGTGTAACACAAAATCTCATTTATGTAGATGGTGAAAATTGAGGCAATTGATGTACTTTATGCTACAGAACTTATTAATACTTAAAACGGAATCCCTGTCTCAGAAAGCCATCTACTTCATGATGCCTCTCTTATCATTAAAACAAATTAGTTAAGTCATAGTAGAATCATAGTATTTCTTGACGAAGTAATGATAACTTTTGGCCTATGTTTCCTAAACTATAAAATATAGAGTTTAGATTAAATTGCCAGCTCTAAAAATATATCAGAAATTAAAAGTAATTTCTGGTTACTTTCTGTGTCCTAGTTTTGTTCTTGGTTTTGCTATGATGAACATGCTTTGGAAAAAGCAACTGAGAAGTTTATGGGGAACACAAAGAAGAGGAGCAGGAGGGTGTGAGGGAGCATGTGATCAAAGTGTTTTGTATCCATGTACACAATTCTCAAAGGTTAGAAAATTGGGCTACAGAGCTAAACAGAGATTTCACAACAGAAGAGTCTCAAATGGCCCAAAAGCACTTAAAGAAATGTTCAACTTCCTTAGTCATCAGGGATATGCAAATCAAAATGACCCTGAGAGTCCGCCTCATATCAATCAGAATGACTCAGGTGATAGCACATGCTAGTGAGTATGTGAGAAAGAGTAACACTCCCCATTGCTGGTGAGATTGCAAACTGGCACAACCACTTTGGAAATCAATTCGGAGGTTCCTCAGAAAAATGGAACTAGATCTACCTGAAGACCCAGCTATACCACTTTTTGGCATATACCCAAAGGATGCTCCAACATAAAACAAGGACACATGCTCCACTCTGTTTATAGCAGCCTATTTATAATAGCTAGAAGATGGAAACAGCCAGATGACCTACTCTGGAAAAATGGATACAGAAAATGTGGTTCATTTAAGAATGAGGACATCATGAGTTTTGCAGGCAAATGGATAGAACTAGAAAATATCCTGGGTGAGGTAACTCAGACCCAAAAGGACATGCATGTTATATACTCACTAATAAGTGGATATTAGCCAAAAAAAAAAAAAAAAAAAAAAAAAACAGAATACCTAGGATAAAATCCACAGAACTCAAGAAGGTTAATAAGCGGAAGAGACCAAGTGAGGATGCTCCCACTTGGGAGGGAGAAGAAAACAATCAGTGGAGGCAAAGAGAGAAAGGGACCTGGGTGGGAGAAGGGAGGGGGAAGGGAAAAGGGGAACCTGATCAGGTTTGTGGGAAGGGTCAGAGTGGCAGGAGAGAAGCCCTGAAAGCCAGTAAAATGAATGGAAATATGCAACCTATGTGGTTGGGAGAGGTGGAGGAGCCTCTAAGAAGTACCGGAAATCTAGGAGCGTGAGAGACTCTCAGGACTCAAAGAGAGGGTCCTCAGATGAAACACCGAACAGTGGTCTACCACCAGTAGAAAAACAGGGCATCAAGTAGAAGGGCGGGGTTGCTATCTCACAGTCAAAAAATGACCCAGAATTGTTCCTGTCTTAAAGAACTGCAGGGACAAAAATGGAGAAGAGTCTGAGCAAACGGTGGTCCAGTGACTGGCTCAAGTACGGATCCATCTCAAGGGGAGGCCCTGAAGCCTGACACTATTACTGCTATGGTGTGCTTACAGACAAGAGCCTAGCATGGCTGTCCTCTTAGAGGCCCAACAAGAAGCTGACTGAGACAGATGCAGGTACTTACACCCAACCATTTGACTGAAGTCAGGGACCCTTGTTGTTGAAGTAGGGAAAGGTTGGAAGAAGCTGAGGAAGAGGAGGGCGAGTGACCTCATAGGAAGACCAGCAATCTCAACTAACCTGGATCCCTGAGATCTCTCAAGACACTGAGTCACTAACCATGGAAGCACACACTGGCTGATATGAGGCCCCTGACCCATACAAAGCAGAGGACTGTGAGAGAACATGTGCTTGAGGCCTGGCTGAGGTGGGGAGCTTCCTCCTGGAGACAGGAGTGAGGAGGAATGGGATGAGGGTTGAAGAAATGTGGGAGGGCAGACCAGGAGGGGGCAATGACGGCGCTGTAAAAACATGAACTAATAATCATGATCATAATCATGAATCTAAGGAATAAAGTAGTATGCATTTGGCTTCCAAGCCTAGCTTATAGTCCCTGAGTCATGGAAGTCTAAACTTAGTTTGAAGTATTTGGTCCCATCACTTCCATAGGCTTGAGAAGAGAAAATTGACTGCCTGCTTCTCAGCCCAATTTCCCCACTTTTATACAGTGGAGGACTCCTGGGTGGGAAATCCTGTGTACATTGTTGACTGGATCTTCTCACACCAGCTCTCTGAATTAAGAAAGAAAACCTCAAGGAAGTCCACAAGCCAGCTTGGGTAGAGAAGCATCTTTGAGACTCTTCCCAGGTAGGTGATTTGGGTCAGGCTGACAAACAAAGCTTACTATCACCACCCTACTTTATCATCTTTTTCCTCTGTCTCTGTCTCTCTGCCTCTCTCTGTCTCTCTCCTCTGTCTCTGTCTCTTTCTCTCTGCCTCTCTGTCTCTCTTTCTCTCTCCCTCCTTCCTGTCCATCTTCTTTCTTTTTCTTTCTTTCTTTCTTTCTTTCTTTCTTTCTTTCTTTCTTTCTTTCTTTCTTTCTTTCTCTTTCTTTCTTTCTCTCTGTCTCTGTCTCTCTCTGTCTCTCTGCTCCTTGTTCTCCCTCCTTCCTGTCCATCTTTCTTTCTTTCTTTCTTTCTTTCTTTCTTTCTTTCTTTCTTTCTTTCTTTCTTTCTCTTTCTTTCTTTCTCTCTCTCTTTCTTTCTCTCTGTCTCTGTCTCTCTCTGTCTCTCTGCTCCTCGTTCTCCCTCCTTCCTGTCCATCTTTCTTTCTTTCTTTCTTTCTTTCTTTCTTTCTTTCTTTCTTTCTTTCTTTCTTTCTTTCTTTCTTTCTTTCTTTCTATCTTTCTTTCTTTCTTTCTTTCTTTCTTTCTTTCTTTCTTTCTTTCTTTCTTTCTTTCTTTCTTTCTTTCATGCTTGCTTGCTTGCTTGCTTGTTTTTTAAAGAGGTGTTGAGTTTGAAGCCTCTGCTTTCCTCAGCATATTATAGCCTACCTGCCGCCTCAGACTCGCATACCCAGGTTTATAATTTTCGTAAGTCATTTCGTAAATAAACTTTCTACCAGATTGTTTGATGCCACATTGAAAATATTATATTCAAGTACTGGATGATAATATATCATAGAAAATATTATAATCTCTCTGAAGATTAATGCTGTCTCTTAGAATTCATTATCTATTTGTAAAAAATAAAATTAAAATTCCTTAAAGACTTATTTTTAATAAATTTATTTTATTAGTCATTTCACTAATACAATGGACAAATTATATAGTTTTTTATGCATTTTTATTATTCACTGTGCTTTTGGATTTAAATCATTTAGAAAACTAAGCTTCATATTGATGCAGATTTTTCTTTGAATATCTTTAACTTCTTTAGTATTTTTGTTCTACTTTATCTTCCATGTACATTTCTATATCAGTTATTTCAAGGGCTAAGCAATCAATGAAATTTAATAATTTAACATTAAATTTAATTAATTTAACATTACATATTTTGAATGACTAGGCTTATTAATAGCAACATCAATAATATATACAATAATGATATTTTAAAGTTCTTGTTCATAGTCTTCATTAGCTTTGAAAAATTATTAAAACAAAACAAACTACCAAACAAACAGTAACAAAATTATCCAACCAACCCACCAATCAAACATAAGGAGTAAAGTTACTGAGATGGCTCAATAATTCAGAGACTTGACTGGTTTTTCAGAAGAGCTGGGATTGAGTCCCAATACCTACATGGAAACTCACAAATGTCTTTCACTTCAGTTCCAAAAAAAATCCAATATACTTTTCTGATATTCAGAGTAGTACACATACATAGTACACTGACACATATGCGAGCTAAGTGCCAATTCTCAAGAAAAATGAAATAAAAATAAACTCCAAATAAATTTCAAAACTAAAAGTTTGGGAAAATAGCTACAATCAAGGTGACAGCAAGTGTACTGGAAGATTTAAAACTATATTATATAAAATGTGAACTGATTTAATGCTCAGGCGATTTATGTGCTTTACACTTGAACAGTTGGCACTGTAGTTGGTTTGTTTACACTAGCATCACCATGGATACATGAGTGATAACTGATTCTTGCATGTAGACATCATTAAATAGTAGGAAATTTACATCAATATTTTGACTCTGTACAGCATTGTTCAGGTGGTCTGTTCTTGACTGAAATGTCTTTGTTGGGTGCATGGCTTTAATTTATTTTTACTTGACAGATAATCTTTCAAAACACTACTGTTTCTCCTTTCCTTGGCATTAACTCATTCCCTGAATGTGAGCTATAGGCTGGCACAAAAGATATTTATCTTCATAAAAAATAAAATCAAATGCACTAGATACCTATGAAATTATGGTATGCAGAGTGAAGCCTTCAGGGCGAAATTTAAACTTCCTTTGAGAAATTTGTATTTTAAAGCTCCTAAAGCCACAGCGTCGATAGATAAAAGAACATGCCAGAGCTACAATTTCCTACGCTGTGGCTATAGAGATGATTGAAGTAGCATCAAGGTCAAGCCTGTGGTTAGCAGAGCAAGAGAGGGGGCCGTCACATCTCCCATTTAATCTCAGCACATTGGTGCGTTTCTGGAAGGGGAAGATCTGCTTTATTGAACGGTCTCCAGACGTGAGTCAAAGTTCTGTGCATACTGCCAGCTGTTTTCTGGAAATGCCGATCCATTAGCACTCGGAGAGCAACAATAGAAACACCTGCCTCTCTGCTTCTGGCTGCTTCCTTTCCTTTGCTTTACTCTTAAATTAATACAAACATGTGCAGTGCCCTTTCTGGCCTTTGAAAGATTTTTACAGTTCGCTTCTTTCATGTTTCTTCTCTGCTGTGTGATTTCTTTCCTGTTTCCTTTAACTGTTCTGCCTCTGGCTCCTTTTCCTCTTTTAAACCATGAAAACAGGGTGTCCTCACTCATGTGACATATGCTACATTCTCCATCAAAGCATTTGCCATTCAGATGTCATAAAGCCTAAATACATGGATTAGAACAGTTCATCCAACTGACTAGGCTGTAAAGAGTCCGCATACTTTATCCTTTTTTTTTTACTAGAAAACTCCACTCTCTGTAAATTTACTGTGGCTGTACAAAAAAATCATGAGTGTATAGTGGGAATATTAACAATAGCAGATCCAGATTATCATCATCTTCTCAGAGATTCAAAGTTGAGAAAGCTATATGGGGAGTGTTCTGAAACACACTGCCATCGAAATAAATACTCAAAATGTAGAACACATTGAATTTGAAGACTGGATCTTATGTCAAATAAGGTTCTAGGGTAGAGAAAACTGTTAATTTGAAATATAAAATCATTTCATCCAAGTTACTGCTGGCTGACTTACAACATGTAAGAAACACTGTGTTCACTCTTAAAGAGCTGAAAGATTATAATAATGAAATTCAGAAGCTTGGATTTCAAGTGTAATGAAGTCCACAAACTTTCTCCTGGACTATAACTTTGAGGGACTCTGTGAGTGCACTTGAGAGACAGTATGCAGTATGTCAGGAACCATGATTACTTACTGGTAGTTGGTTTATACCTGCTCCCTATTCTGCTCTTCTTCCTGGGAGTTTCCAATAAGTAAATGTCAAATTCAATAAAATATTGTCATGATGGAAAAATAAAAGGAACTCAGTTCAACTAATAATCTACACATCATGATACCAATAAATTATTGCAAAATCTTTTAATAATATATATGATAGGTATGAGTTTAAACTGCATGACATAGTTTGATGCTTTAAATGCTTGTCACACAAAATGGGGCAGTATTTTGTAATTATGAAATCTACAGGCAGCAGGACCTGATGGGTAGAAGCGAATTTCTTGGGATAGGACTTTGGTTGGTCTTCACGCTGACTTTCGACCTTACTAATGCTACAAACTTTCAAAACAATTTTGTGGTATCCTTAACTATAAAATTATTTTTGTTGCTATTTGATAACTGTACTTTTGCTACTTTTATAAGCTGTCATGTAAATGAATTTGAAGATAGAGGAGAGCCAAAGGAGTTGTTGCACACAAGGTGATCAGTGCTGCTTAGCACACGCCCTTCTTTCTGCTCCAATATCTACTGTCATGTGAACTGTCTCTGTCATACACTCCTGTCACCATGGACTCTTGTGTCATGTTTCTGCCCCTACGATAAAAGGAAATCTGAAACCATGGACAAAAATAACTCTTTCAACCCTTAGATTGTTTCTCTCTGGTAATAGAGTCACAGTGACATGAGCAATTAATATAATTGGCAAAAATATTCATAAAAACAGTTTTGTGTAAATATTACATAGGGCATATTAGGTCTATTTTTATTCAAAATTGAAAAAAATAGAGATGGATCATGGATAATTTCCACCAGTGACTTTTCTAATTGATATAACTTAATTAAATCTTTTCTTTGCCTGAAATAAGCAAATGATTTAGATAATAATAATATAGCATGAGTATACTATGCAAATATATTAAAGTATAGTATGTGATAATTTTTATTAACTTTAATAATTAACTTTTTGAATGATATAATGTCAAACATTATTTAAAAGAAAATATATTTTTAACATACAACAATTTCATCTAATGCTCAATTTCATACTATATTTTGTACACTTATATGATTTAGAATAGAAAAAAAGAGATTTAGGAAACATTCCAGTCTAATGCCTATATTTGATCCATGAGAATTATAAGAATCAGACTTTTTATGAGAGCTCTTCCATAGATTCAGTGTCAGGCTAATATAGAATCTAGATGTTGGTCAGGAATGTAAACGCTGGGTTCTCTGCAGCTTCTCAAAGCCGTTTAAAAAAACCAGTCACTGCTGAGGTAGATTATTTGAGAAAGGAGGATCTAAGTGTGTAATAATTATATGTAGCATAAATTTAACAAATAATCTGAATAAATATTATTTCATGAGAAGCTTGCTATCTGGTATATGGAAGGACATTTGTTATGTGTCCACTTTTGGTGATGATTTTTCTCACCTTCCGTAGATGTTCGTGTTGAAAATCATGAACAATTTCTCTCTGAAGTTTAACTTTAGAGATGACTTCAACTGCAAAAAACTATACCTATTACTACACTAAGAATACTCTGTTCATATATCACAGGTGCAAAAATATTTGGTCATTATCCTAGACATGTGTGAGTATAATCTGTGATTCCCACTCAACACATTTTCTAGAGTATTTCCCAAAATAACGCAATTAACAGAAAATATTTTAGGTTCATAAGAAGCTTAGGGTTAAAGAGAAAAAACACATTTGAAATTTTTCATACTCCTTAAGACAGGGTTACTATATCTTGGGAATAAATAGCAAGTCACACTTGATATATTTTTATCTACAAACATCAAAAAATGTGGATACATCAAAGAGTGTTTCTACGAAGTCCTTGTCAGGATCACTGGGGAACACTATGAGAGAGGACAGAAGATTCCAATACTCATAAGTTAAGAGTTTCAAAGAGGAGTGATGCCTTAGTTTGTCTGGTATTTACAGGAGTTAGAAAAGCTAACATTTATTGATGAGAGTCTGTGTCCAGTAGAAGAAATACATGCCCAAAGATTATCAGCTCGAAGACATCCAAAATAATTATGGATATGTAAAGATAGCAACTAAATTGAGGCTGAGCATCCTATGAATAAAGTATGCTGATTTTGTTTCAAACAGGTCAGGCTGCCTTATGAGCCATTTTCAGAAATCTTTTTTTGTCATGAGAGTAATAAAATATTGTTGATGATTTTATCAACACTAACTAACCAAGCACTACAATACCTTCTTCACAGGGCATTCCCTCTGAGCTGTAGAATTCAAAATAAACTTAAAGCATGACTGGTATAGACACAAACTTTTATAAGACAAATAGAACTTCACTGCAAGACTTAAAGTTTAGGGACTTTGATCTAGCAAGGTATTAGAGTATTAACCCACTGGTATCATATGGATAGTTTGTGGCTGGAAAATGCAAGGTGAATACATAGATACTTACAACTCTGAAGGTGCAAGTTTGATGGAAAATGGACCCTAACGGTCTCTTTGCTGATAGAGTCCTATACTGACTCCTTCAGATGATGACACTAAGGTCCATGCGTTCATGTATGTGTTTGTGTGTGTGTCTTATGCAGTTTTCTTATTTACTTGCATAAAGCGGCTCCACTATATAAACCATCTCTAATCTTAACTCTTTCCAAATATGCCACTTCTAAATACTGTGGTCCTTTTAAGCTGTTCCTCTGAATATCTTGCTGTACAAGACAGTATTTCTGCAAATGAAGGCAAGGGGTAGACATGTTAACTCTACCTAAATCCTATAATTTGGCAATAAACTTCACTTGACTAAAAGTTTAATAAAAATTTGTTAACATAATAAACATACACCATGGATTAAAGACTAACTGAAAATATACCTTACTCTTAAATGAACCCACACACCTATGGCCACTTGATCCTCGACGAAGAGGCTGAAAACATCCAATGGAAAAAAGATAGCCTTTTCAACAAATGGTGCTGGTTGAACTGGAGGTCAGCCTGCAGAAGAATGCGAATTGATCCATTCTTGTCTCCTTGTACTAAGCTCAAATCCAAATGGATCAAGGACCTCCACATAAAGCCAGACACTCTGAAGCTAATAGAAAAGAAACTGGGGAAGACCCTTGAGGACATCGGTACAGGGAGAAAGTTTCTGAACAGAACACCAATAGCGTATGCTCTAAGAGCAAGAATTGACAAATGGGACCTCATAAAATTACAAAGTTTCTGTAAGGCAAAGGACACCATCAAGAGGACAAATCGGCAGCCAACAAATTGGGAAAAGATCTTCACCAATCCTACATCAGAGAGAGGGCTAATATCCAATATATATATATATATATAGAACTCAAGAAGTGAGACTCCAGAAAACTGAACAACCCTATTAAAAATGGGGTACAGAGTTAAACAAAGAATTCTCACCTGAAGAACTTCGGATGGCGGAGAAGCATCTTAAAAAATGCTCAACTTCATTAGTCATTAGGGAAATGCAAATAAAAAACAACCCTGAGATTTCATCTTATACCAGTCAGAATGGCTAAGATTAAAAATTCAGGAGACAGCAGGTGTTGGAGAGGGTGTGGAGAAAGAGGAACACTCCTCCACTGCTGGTGGGGTTGCAAATTGGTACAACCACTCTGGAAATCAGTCTGGCGGTTCCTTCGAAAACTGGGCACCTCACTTCCAGAAGATCCTGCTATACCACTCCTGGGCATATACCCAGAGGATTCCCCACCATGTAATAAGGATACATGCTCTACTATGTTCATAGCAGCCCTATTTATAATTGCCAGATGCTGGAAAGAACCCAGGTATCCCTCAACAGAAGAGTGGATGCAAATAATGTGGTATATCTACACAATGGAGTACGATTCAGCCATTAGAAACAATGAATTCATGAAATTCTTAGGCAAATGGATGGGACTAGAGAACATCATACTAAGTGAGGTAACCCAGACTCAAAAGGTGAATCATGGTATGCACTCACTAATAAGTGGATATTAACCTAGAAAACTGGAATACCCAAAACATAATCCACACATCAAATGAGGTACAAGAAGAAAGGAGGAGTGGCCCCTTGTTCTGGAAAGACTCAATGAAGCAGTATTCTACAAAACCATAACGGGGAAGTGGGAAGGGGTGGGTGGGAGGACAGGGGAAGAGAAGCGGGCTTACAGGACTTTCGGGAAGTGGGGGGCTAGAAAAGGGGAAATCATTTGAAATGTAAATAAATTATATCGAATAAAAAAGTTGAAAAAAAAAACAAAATGCAAATTTCATCAAAGAGCATGTTTGGTGTGAAAAAAAATAATAACTTTGTTAGATTCTTGACTATGATATATGAAATAAATAACAGGGTTTAAGATCAGAAGAAAGATTAAAGATAATTTATTAACAAATTTTCAAAAGAATGAAAAGTAAAGAAATAAATTAATACATAAAACAAACTTAAAACTCTCCTAAGCATGGGCAAACGTCTGAGATTTATGAGGCCTGAAAGATGAGTGTAAGTCTGGGATGAGGAAGTCAGAGTTGCAAAATGTACAATTCAGGAGATGTCAAACTTCCACAGTTGCATTTAATCCACCAACACATTCCTCCCAATAGATGCTTAGATGCAGCAAGGGAAGAGTGGAAGGGAGAGGGGTGTTACTGTTTTAAAGGATGAGCTATCTCTGTTAGAATGTGATTGGTTGGGATATCAATGAGCCATGAAGACATTGTAATCATTTTGGAGTCAAATACATGAAACTCCAGATTTGCAAGAAGAGGAGAAAAAGAATGAATATTAAATTCTGGGATCTATTAAATCAGAGTTTGCATGGAAAATGATAGGATGACTTACATATTGAGTCTCCTTACAGATAACTTAATCATCTGGACATGAGTAGTAAAATTAGGAAACATGTTGATGGCAAATTTAATTTCTCATAAAGTAATGAAGTTGCTACAGGAATTTGGCACTCCCTAGATGATAGATATGCACACTCCTTCAATACAATATTGCAACAGCTGCAGTAGAACTTCATTATTTTGGAATTGATTTTGCTGTAATACCTCAAATCATTGCTTTGCCTTTATCTTGTCTGTTTGAATCTTTTTCTATGCCCATTAGCATGTTCAGAATTTAAAATAATAGAAAGATGTGGAAGTAAAAACCTATAAATGTATCCCTTATTTTGGATCCCATTAATTTTCTGATGAGAAATAAAAATTAATTCTGAAGTAAATGGCTCAGCAGTTAATAGACTTATCCAACAGGCAAGAGAATGAAAGTTTAGAACCACATAATTCTGGAAAACGCCAGGTAAGCTTGACTACCTGTCTGTAATTCTGTTCTTTGAATGTATAGACACAGATTCTTGAGAGCTATCTGGCTAGGGACTCTAGGTAGATTGGTGAGCTATGAGTTTGGTTGAAATAAGCTGCCTTAGAGGATAAAGTGTATGAGATATAGGTACATAAAAGTTCCTGACATTATTATTGGGAATCCTCATAAACTTGCACATTTGCAAATCTTCACTCACATTCACTCATGGGTTCATGCAAATCTGACATGCATATGCTACTCATACACAGTTTCCTGACCACTGAAAACACATACCACCCATACACACTCAGATAAGAGAGAAGAGAATACAAGTTAATTGTCTAAAGGGAGGAAAATATTCAGGCATTGAAATTAAGTTATAAAATATTCCAAATTGGAATACAGAAAACATAATGTTTTTGAGAGAGTGTTTCTCTATGCCTGCCACTATCTTTCTTGGAATGCCCTCTTTACATCACACTGGCCTTAAATTCACAGACATCTGACTGCCTCTGCCTCCTGAGCACTGAGAAGAATGGCTAAGGTGAGATGGTTGTGTCTACATGTATGTAAGTGTGTCACACTAATGCAATGTCCTTAGATGACAGAAGAAGGTGTCACATCACTGGAAATGGAGTTACAGAGACTTATTAACAATTATGTGTGTACTGGGATCAGAACCCAGGTGGTCTGTGAGAGAATCTAGTGTTCTTAACATCTTCGGCATCTCTCCTTTAGTAAAATAAAATAATAAAATAAAATTTAAAACAATAATATGGCATGTTGCCAAGTAAGTGGTTGGAATTTCCTAATATATACATTTATATTAGTATAATAGTGGCCTATATATTGTAAATCACTGCCTTCAATGTAGTGAATTTTCTTCAAATATAGTTTAAAAGTGTAGAGAGCATTATTGGGGTGCCATGCCACCTGGCAGGAACTTGACATGACCAATGTGAAGTGTTTCTTCTTTGCCTTTGAGTTGCCTTTGAGCAGCAACTCCTGTGTTAGCCTTAATACCCTCCACCTAGGGTGGAGTGCTCAGACCAAGTTGAAGCCCATTGTTCTTCAGGACTTGCAGTTTCCTGAGAAACACCAGCCACCTGTGGAGCAACTGAACAGGTTCTGCTAAGAAGCCTCCAGCCTTTGGGGAAGGATTTTCCCCTGCCTATATATTTGGAGTTCTTCATTAAACTTTGAGACCTTGAATAGCAGGTGTTGTCTTGGTCTCCATCTTTTTTTGCTGCCTTCCCATACATCCCCAGCTTCTCTTCCAGGTAGCCCATTTGATGTAACTGTGGGCAGTTACATAAGACTATTTTCCTTGAATATGTATTTGATATTTTCTAATCCTTTATTTTAACACAACTCATGTTCTTACTCAATGAGCTCAAGGTTTACATACTTTCTAGTGAGACCATGTCTCAGAGAAAAAATGAAGGAAAAGCTGGAAGGAAGTCACGAATAACAACCACATATTATTTTAAAAGATCTCTGTGCAAAATCAGAAAGCTGGGAGAGAAAAGAAAGCAAAATAAAATATTTAGTTTGGAAGGAAGTCACGAATAACAGCAACATATCACTTTAAAAGATCTCTGTGCAAAATCAGAAACCTAAGAGAGACAAAAAAGCAAAATAAAATATTTACTTAATGTACACCAATAGTTAAAAACAATGATGACAATGGCCATCATCAAATAAATCAGAAAACTGACATTCAAATTTCATAATCAATCATTTTAAGAATTAAAACAATATAAACATACTTTGTCTTATATAGAACATGAAAGGGAAAGAAAAGGCTGATTGTTTCTGGACTTCTCTGTATTTTAGGACTCTTATAACTGAATATCCTTATTACTACACAGTAAAATTATTTGGGGTATTATCTGTGGTCTTTGTATTCTCTCTCTCTCTCTCTCTCTCTCTCTCTCTCTCTCTCTCTCTCTCTCTCTCTCTCTCTCTCCTCCCTTTCTAACTTCCTCCCCTCATTCCCTCCTTCCCTCCTGTAGTGTGATTTCCCCTGATTATTTGATTGACTAATAAAGACAAGAAGAAGCCAATTGGGTGAAGAAAGGAGGCAGGTTTTCCAGTCCAAAAAAGGAAGAGGAGGACACAAGAGAAGTGAAATAGCTTTTTGGGGAGTCAAGAGAAGAGAGAGGAAGAAGAGAAGAGAAAAGAGAGAGGATGTAGAAAATGAAAATGAAGACCGGGGAAATGTTAGACCTGGTGGTGGCCACAGCCAATGGAAGAATTCCAACGTAGAATAGCTGATGAGTTTAGGAATAGATTCCATGCCCAGTGGTTGTGTCATCTGGTAAGATTGTCTGGTGTTTTCCATTTGCAACAATTCAGGTGGGCAAGTGGTCAGTGCAGCCAAGTGGCTTCCATCTGCAGAGCCCACCTAGGGGGTGGATGGATGGATGGTGGTAGCTCCAGGTGTTCTGAGGAGGGAAACCAGCCAAGGTAATGCGAGGCAGTCATGTCCTGGGCCAAGGTCTCAGGCCATTGCACTGGGCAAGAATCAGACAGAGGTAGGAGTGGCTTGGCAAAATTAGCCATGCTGGCTGGGTGAGACCTTTGCTGCCACCACCTAGCCAGAGCAAGCAGTGGCTTATTTTAAAATTCTATGCTAGAGCCTCCCTCCCTCCCTCCCCCTTCCCTCCCTTCCATTTTTCTTTCCTTCCTTCCTTTCTTCCTTCTAAGCTGCTATGGACCTTGCGATCATTCTCCTCTTTGTCTTTTTGATACTGGGATTGTAGGCATCTTGGACATGATATGTAGAGAGCCCTGACATTGAACTCATATCGATCTTTGTCTTCCTCTTGAATGCTGAGATTATGTAATAAATGTTACCTGCCAAGATCAACCCTGTTTCTGTAGATTTCCCCTGAACAATTCTTCCATTCTCTCAATAGAACGCTGACATGATGACTACTGCCTGAGGAAGTATTCATGCAGTTGTCTTAATGATCTTAAATGCACACAAAGAATAGGCTGATAATTTATTCTTATCTGAGATCAGCATTTGCCTGGCGGTTGTGTGATGTTGCTTAATTTAGTGCAACTTTTTAAAGAAGCATTTTTCTACTCTTCAATTATAAGGTCTTTTTTTTTAATTGGGTTTTAAAATTTTAAAGGTCTTTAATAATAAATTACCCACAGCATGTCTATTGCCAACCACAGATGCCATCTCACTCACTGCTGTTTTTGGAGTACTTTATAATTAATTACAGAATTAACTAATTTTCAGAAACAGTTTTCCTTCCATATCTGATTTGTTATTTCAGATTCTGAATCTATAGACATCTCAGGAAGACATTGTGTTTTCCTGGAAATCTATGGAAACAGAATAAACATAGGGCTAGACATACTGGCCAAACTATTGTGATAGTCAAGGGTCTGCTTAGACAAGAGTCTTCAACTCCATCTCCATTTCTGAGGCCATTTTTTTTAAATGAATTTTGTTTTTACTTATTCACTTATTTCTGTTCACTGCTCCCTTGGTCACTCCCTCTCAAGATCCCTCCCCTTCTCATCTGAATGTGTGAGGGAGGGATCACCTGAGTATCCTCCAACCTGGAATGCCTTGTCTATGTGAGGCTAGGGATTTCCTCTTGCACTGAGGCCAGAAAATACAGCCCAGTTAGAAGAGCATACCCCATGTATAGGCAGTAGCTCTTGGGGGAGCCCCAGTTCCAGTTGTTCAGGACCCACATGAAGGCCAAACCTCTTGTCTGCTACATATCTAGTGAGGCCTAGGTCCAGCCCATGTATGGTTTTTGGTTGGTGGTTTCTGAGGCCACATTTGAAGTTCTGATTTTATGTTTATTTCTCTCACTCAATTCATTCGAAAATAAGGTAAAATAAAAATTTAATTGTATATCTAGCATTAGGAAACAAGAATTTCTAAGGAGGAGGAGGAGGATGTGGTGGTAAGATGAGGTAAGATGTGGAGGAAGATGAGATTAGGGAAAGAATAGTGTGCTGATAAAAATATTTCCACAGCAGAGTGTTATCGCTCTAGAACAAAATGAACAAAAACCAAGGGGACTGGCCCTAGTTAATGGCAATTTAGTGTCCTCTACACACACACCTTTCTGTAAGAGGCAGATTTTATATATACACACTTGGAAAGCCATGTTCTCTTTCTTTCTTCCTTCCCTCCTTCCCTCCTTCCTTCCTTCCTTCCTTTCTTTTTCTTTCTATTGTTTCTTCCTTTTTATTTTTTATTCTCTTTAATTCCTTTTTATCTTTTTCTTTCTACTGTTCTTTCTTTTTCTTTCATTTATTTATTCTCTTTCATTCCTTTTTTCTTTCTTTTTATTTCTACTGTTTCTTCTTGTTATTTCTTGATTTATTTGTTTTCTTTTGTTCCTTTTTTATCTTTCTTTTTTATTTCTTCTCTTTCTTTCTAACTTTTTTATTGATTCATTCAGAATTTCACATCATGCATTCCATTCTCAATCACATCCCTGTACCTTCTGTCTGCCCTCTGCTCTTGCAAACTCTCTCCCAAACCAAAAAAACAAAAAACAAAAACAAAAAAAGAAAACAAAACAAAAAGACAAAAAACATACAAACAAAAAATAAACAAATCAAAACAGAGCATAGAAAGTAACAGATGGAAACTATTGTATGTTACCATATGCCCCACATTATAACCCTCTGTTCACATATTTTCACATGCAAATGTTCATTGCAATGAGCCTTTCATTGGTCTGGTTCAAGGTCTCTGACTTCTGTGACACCCTCAATATTAGATGCTCACTGGAACTCCTGCTAATTATTCTATTCTTGCCCTGTGCCATGAAGATTCTGTGGTTTTGTATCAGTGGGACTAGCCCATACACACGTTTCAAAAGTTCACAGATGATGTAGATTTGGGTGTGGACCAACTCAGAGCCTGGGATCTAGGCTTGAGTGGTAGCTGAGTTGTTCAGCCAGCCCAATCTCCCGCATCAGCATCACCAATGGGAGCTCTCCAGCTCTGTTCCAGCTAGGCCATCAATGCCTCCTTCAGCAGGAGGCAGGATTAGCTCTCCTGATCTCATGCAGTAAGGACCAGCTCACCTGCAACCAGCCTCTAGAGCAGAGCTCCACTGTGATGGCCAGTAGAGGCATGGGTCCCAGTCTTCCTGGTGCTTTAGCCTTCTGAAGAGCTGGGCCAGCCCTCCTGGTCTCACAGCCTCTGAGGTACACTCACCCATGCCTTTACCATTGGTGCCAGCTCCACTGTGTTGCCCCAGAGAGCTACAGGGATACTCTTTTAGCACAACAACCAGTGTGGGTCACAAATAACTTTCCAGTTCTGGTGACTTTGGGTTATCTCTCCTGACTAGTGCAGGTGTCAAGGGTCAAGGAAGACTTATTGCAGACTACAGTATGTTACAAGGAGACAAGGGGAAGTCCATCTACCTCAAGCTCAAGACACTTCACACCAAAGGAATGGTGGGATCAGCTCTCTCTCATGCTCAAGTTTTCTTGATAAGTGAATGGAAATTAATCAGCTTTAACAAAACACATATTTATACTGTATTAGTAATGCTTTTGTAAACTGAAATGGAGTTAGAGAGAGATACAGATAGATGATGGATGGATACATAGATGGATGGATAGACAGATAGATAGATAGATAGATAGATAGATAGATAGATAGATAGATAGAAATATGGATCATGGATTGATGATAAATAGTGATAGATGATTGATAGACAGAAAGATAATAGGTTGCACTGAGATAGTAATTGATAGAGAATAGGAGATAATGAAGATAGATGATAGGTAGATAGTGATGATAGATAGATAGATAGGTGATAAAGAGATGATAGAATATTAGCTTCCAGATAAACCTTTTTGTCCTATATTCAACTATGTCTTGCACTATACTTCATACCTTATTCTAAAGGGGTAACATTGATACTGAAATAATGTCAAAGGCTTAACTTTTAAAGATTATCTACCTGATCCACAAATGAATGATTATTGAACTCAAATCTTAAAGAATTCAAAGCAATAAAATTTATATTTCCTTCACTTGACCACAAATAATTTTATCATATTTGGCATGATTTTGTTTGAGCATAACATACTGGCAATGTTTACCTTAGAACCTAAAAGAATGAGAGTATAAATAATATTTATAAAACATACTAATCATTTACTCTAATGTAAAACATGTAACACATATCCACATTTTTATTGGCTGCTTATGTGATTTTCAACCTATTTGCTTAAACATGGCAATCTCTACAAATTACAGCTCACCACACAAGTACAAACATTTGATTGTGATAAATTTGTAGTCCTAGAAAATATATTATAATTATAGGAAAAGTGACATGAATGGAAAGAATCAAGCACTACATTCTCCAATAATAGATGTGAGAAGACAAATAAGGTGATTTAGGTATGTCTATAAAAGTAGTGACTTGGTAGTGACCAAGTAGATAGAAAAAAATTACCTTGGCTATATGATATAGCTTGTGCAAACATGATGATATCTGAGGAATGACATTTATAATTAGTACTATGGTAATAATTGCTGATTCTAAATAAAAACGTTGATGAAATAAGTGTTTTAAAAAGTGGGAGTATTTTGATCAAAATTATTAAGTTCAAAATAATTTTATGGCTAAGGGAACTCCCTGGAGTTTGGATACACACAGATATAAAGAAACAAAGCAAAACAATAGCTTGTAGGGGAGTAAAAGTATAAGAAGATATTTATTATGAGTGGAAGAAATAACAGGGATAAGAATGACCTCACAGAGAATAAGTTTCATAATGAGACAGAAAGAAGAGAGAATTGCTTATTGATTGTCTTGAATGGGTGATAAGAGATGTACTCTGAAACACATTGATTGAATGAAAACCGGAAGTGACCAATCCGTGAATCAATGGTTCCTGAAAAGCTTTTATTTTAAAACACTTCTTACATATGAGAAAAATATATGTACCTAAGCAAATTGAAAATTACTACATTTTTAGAATCCTTAAAAACAATAAACAGACTGTGCTATGCATTCTTAATCAATTATAAATGTGTGTTGAGCATCAACTGCAAAATGGGTGATACTTCTGGTACTATAAACATGAGTGACAATTTTGCAATATGTGTGCTATTTTTATGTTGTGAAAGCATAGCAGGGAATGGTTTATGAGGAATCAACTGATAAACTATGTTGCCTGTTCTCTATAATATTTTTATATTCATTTTGATACATAGTATAATTAAACTGTTGCTGTCATGTTTTCCTCTGGGGCCAATTATTAATTTTTTTTGGACTGAAAGTGTTAGTATCTAAACACTGGGAATCGTTATGACACTCTTTGAAAAAAAAAAACAAGTTGTGTTTCCTTTTGCTACTTCATTTATATCTAGGTTTCAAACATCTCTTAATATTCTGATAATTTTATTTTTTGTCTAGGTTGGAGTCTTCCTCTGGGTCCTATCATCATACCCAGGACTGCATCATACAGAATGTTCTTTCACTGATGCATTCTCCCAATGCAATAGTTTTGTAAGCTTATAAGCATGCTGTCTTCCTTAATTGATTTGTTATTGTTGTTGCTGTTGCTGTTACTTTTTGTTGTTGTCTGCTGGGTTTTTTTCTTATCATTCTCCTAGTACATTCTACATGATATAATCTTTGTATCATTTGCAACAGAGTTTTGAGGTCAGTCTGTTTAGAATCTCATGTCACCAACTGTAGGTACCTTTACATAGGTCTGTATTATGGGACATTTCTCAGTAATGGCACAGAGATTTCTAATATAATTTAAAGCTTAGGACCACAGCATGAACAGTCTCCCAGGCACTGTATAAATGTAATCTGACCACTCTAGGGATGCAAACTGCCATATGGCTAGCTCTTTGCCTCCCTGTTAAGCTCTGGTCAATCTATCCTTTCTGGTTTTTTTTTTGTTGTTGTTGTTGGGTTTTTTTTTTTTTTTTCCTTCAGGATCCTCTTCGATTCTCTTCTGTGTGAGTTCCTGTTTCTTCGTCTCCTGGAACTTCTGTCCCTTTATTTTCTGTCCCAGGCACTAACTTTCAGATCTTTATTATAGCCATTCGACATGGTAGTAAAACCATGTCAAAACATCTCTTTGGTTGTCTTAAGGCAATGAAGAGCTGCCTGAACTTCATGTTTTGGCAGGTGGGGAAGGATAAGCAGTTACAGATTGGAAGCTGGTCATGGGCCACAGAATGGCAATACCAGAGCACTTAGCTCACTGCTGGAGCAGTAATTATTAACAGAAAATACAGAGACCTGTATTAATAGAATGTGAAGAATGTTCATCCCAACAGGTGTAACTCTACTGTCTGAACATGTGCATGTCTCTGGAAGTTGACGGTAAGAACTGTACATAACACAGACTTCTGTTGAGAAGAGTAAATAAATTCAGGAAAGTAATAGAACGAAATCTCTGACTGATTATTGACTTATCAGAGATATAGTATTTTATGTCCCAGTTTCTTTTTATTTATTTTTCTTTTTTCCTTTTATTTTTAAATATGGATGCTCAAATAGATTATTTTTTAATGATGTATTTATTTTATGTATGTGAGAACACTGTTACTCTCCCCAGACACACCAGAAGAGGGCACTGGTTACCATTACAGATGGATGTGAGCCACCATGTGGTTGCTGGGAACTAAACTCAGGACCTCTGGAAGAGCAGTCAGTGCTCTTAACCAGTGAGCCATCTCTCCAGACCCTGTATTTTTATGTATGGATCATTTATCCTGCTGCTTTGTGCTTCAGATTTGATTCTAAATATCTACCTAATGTTTCCACATTAACATCTTGCCAGAATACTATTATATATCAATATATATACATATCTATGTAGATAAGTTAGTATAGATATAGAATGATAGAGATGTAGAGATAGACTTATAGAGAGGTATAAGGAGATATAGAGGTATATATACCAATATGATATGACAATATGAATTTGAAACCCACCTAATCTACAAATTATTATATGAGAATTCTTTAATTTGTTATTTCAGATATTTGACAGTGATCATCTGTGAAATTAAGGTTGATTTTACATTTTGGCTTTAAAGCAATGATATAATCCAGCTGTTAATAAAAAGAGAAAGACTGTAGGGTTTCGGTTCCCTGGTCCGGCAGTGCTTTGCCACGGCGCATGCCCACTTATGGAGCCAGGAGGCCGGAAGTTTGTCCTTACTTACCCCAAGCTATCAGTGTTGGACTGTGTGAAGCCATGGGACTCCGCTGGAAGTTACTCACAGAAGAGCTGAGAACAGAGTGGGGGGCCCATGGGCTGGATCTAGCCCAGGGCCCGGGGAAAATGGAGGAAGCTCCATCTGGTCCCTCCCTCAGGATGAGTCCTTGGCTTGATGGGCACAGGCGTCAGCCTTGAGCTTGGTGGTGGTCGTGGCTGGGAGTGCATAGAGGTCTTCCATGGGAGATTAGACAGTGCTCTATAGGGAAGGCCTTCTCCATGGCTCCCCAGGGTGGATCCAAAGCAGTTTGCTTTTGAGGCATTTATTGGATGTGTAAAACTATACCTCATTTCTCAGGGTGGGTCTGAGATTATCTTTTGCAGGGAGAAAAGTCTGGGAAGGAAAGTTTATTGGCTAAACACTCCAGGCCTTTAGGTACCTCATTAAAATGGAAATCTTGTCTTGAATTCCATAGGTCATGTCCTTTCCTATCTGTGGGGACTTTGGGGCATTGTTTTGGTGTGACTAATTGTCACAAATCTATGATGGGGTGCTGCATCTAGTGACAGGGGCCTGGTACCTATGAACAGGCAAAAGCTTCTAGCATAACTTTGAGATCTCCAGGGCTTTTGGCCTTAACTCTACCAGGGACCATGTTACCTTTCAGAGTCTCAATGTAGACAAAGCTTTTTATTGTTTTCTTCTGAGTTTTACATCATGCACAACAGCTGTGCTCATCTCTCCATCCCCTCTTATCTACCTTTCACACCTGCAACTTCCTTTCCAGACACACACACACACACACACACACACACACACACACACACACACACAAAGCATAGGAAACATTATCATCATGGACGCTATAGTATTTCACAGTTTGTTCGACACTCTACCCCTTTATCCCCATATCCATCTCATCAATTGCGTATGTTCATTGAAATAAATCAGTGGTCTGTTTTGAGATCTCTGGCTTCTGTGGCACATCAATATTGGATCCTCATCAGGACTCCTCTTGCCATTCTCTTGCTGTCTTGTGTCATGGAGACCATGAAGCTTTGAATCAACAGAACTAGGCCTTCTGTGTGGCACAACCATTTGGGTGTGCTGGCTCTGCCACTTCAAGGCTGCTTCACTTTTGAGAATGGTCCCTGAACTTTCCTTGAGCAGCACAGTTGAGGTGGCACTGGCATAGGAGGTGTAAGTGAGTTTTGTCATAAGGTGGCATGCATGTAGGGGTGATGTCCTCCTCCATGTTCCCCTGGTCACCTGTAGTAGTCAGGAGAGCTGACCCAAAGGGCAATGAGAGCTGGTCCACACCCCTCACTGAGAAAGTGGTCCTGAACTTGCCCTGGGCAACAGAGTAGAGCTGGCACTGATGGCTAATGTGTAGACAAGCCAGACACTATGGTATGAAAACAGGAGAGCTTTCCCAGTCCCTCACAGCCTGAGGATCTGCAGCATTTGGGAGAATGAGCCCTGTTCCTTCACTGGCCAGTAAATTTGAGCTGACTTTGGAGGTATAGATGCAGGTGAACTAGCCCCAAGAGCATCCAGAGCAGGAGACTGGACCCTGCTTAGTGTTTATGCAGGCATTGGGTTGCCAGGCCAGAGCAGGGCTAAAGAGCATGTCCTGGTGGTACTGATGCAGGAGATTCAGCTGGAAGAACTACTCAGATACAACCCAGACCCAGGGCTTCGAGATGGCCTACCCGCAAATCTAGTCCATGGTTAGAAGTAGACTGATTTTAATGATGGTATAAGACGCACTGAAGAAACTGTCAGTAGATGGATTAGCAGCAAAAGGAAGATCAGCAAGTAACTCAAGAACTCAAGATATGGAGCAAGAAAACACATTGTACAGGCTAGAGAGGCAGAGGTAGAAAGTAAAAGAATAACACAGTGTCCTAATTATAGAGAAAGAGAGGCAACACATTCACTCCTTCACAGGTCACAGGATCGGATGCCCAGAGAGAATAACTTCCACTTTAATTATTCAAACATTCTGTGACTATCTGGTCCTCACACTGTTGCCTATATGGAAACATGCCTGTCCCAATATAAAACTCTACAAAAAATACATGAGACTTTACTTCCATCTCCAGCTTGAACAACTTCTGAGAATATTTTCTCTCTTGAATTATTTAAACTTTGGTCTATTTAAATATCAATAGACAATGGGTTACTGTTTCTATTGAAAAGAAAACACTGTGTGTTGATCTCATCCTTATAAGTTTATAAACTCTTCAACCTTAAGTCTTTAACTCTATGTTCTATTCTTCATTACTTTATAAAATGAAAGGAAGGTGTAAGGGAGTGTGGAATAGGAGAATCAAACAGAATGAAAAAGAAATCTGTGATAGAGTATGTTTAGGTATAATAAGCTTAAGGAACATTTGTGATATATAGTAATCTACTATAGTACAAGCTTCTGAAATATATACATATATGAAAGAAATATACACGGGATCACCAAATAACAGAAGAGAAAACAACAACTACACACCAAGTAAAAACCTGGTACTAGTTAAGCCATGTGTAAAGGGAAGACTAGTTAGGCCATGGATTTAGGCAAAAATCAAATATAATTTTTTTCTAAAGGTACTTAGCAAATTATGACTTCTAATGAGAGTCTGTTGTACTTATAGATCACTGTCGTACTCTGGTCCCATCAGGGATTCCTCTCCCAAAGCATATAGGGTAGGTGGAAGCCCACAACTGGACCAATGCAAAGTGAGACACACTGGAATAATCAGTCCTATGAAGAATGTCTCCATCTGGTCCCTTGCTTAGTGCTCAGGAAACTCTGCAGAAGAGGGGCAAAAGGATTGTGAGATTCAAAGGGGATGGAAAATATCATGGAAACAAAGCCACATACACAAGAGACCTGATACACATTTGAATTCACACAGACGGTGGCCACTTCACAGGGCCTGCAGTGCTCTAAGCCAGATGGAGTTTAAGTATTGGGAGGGAAAAAGGAAACAATCCCCTATCCATAGCCCTAAGGCTAGCTTCTACCTAAGCACTAGAAAATGAAATCTGGGTATGTAAACTACACTGACAGAAAGTCCCTTGACAAGCAGTGTAAGGCCAACACAAAATGAACTCAGTATTCTGTTTTGGAGGGTTTTTATTTTGATATATTTTTGTTCCATTTCTCTCATAATAGTTTTCTCTTTTTTCTTAATATTTTTATTAGATATATTCTTCATTTATATTTCAAATGTTGTCCCCTTTCCTGCCCCCCCCCCCCCCCGCCGAAAGTCGCATGACCCATCTCCCCTCCCCCTGTTCCCCAGCCAACCCTCTCCGGCTTCCCTGTCCCAGCATTCCCCAACAGTGCCGCATTGAGCCTTTCCAGGACCAAGGGCCACTCTTCCCTTTGATGTCCAAAAAGGCCAGCTTTTTACTGCCTGTGTGTCTGGAGCCATGGGTAACCCGATGTGCATTCTCTGGTTGATGGTTTTGTCCCTGGGAGCTCTGGGAGTACTGGGTGGCTTATATTGTTGTTCCTTGCTATGGTGCTGCAAACCCCTTCTGCTCCTTGGATCCTTTCTCTAGCTCCCCCATTGAGGAATGGATACAGAAAATGTGGTATGTTTACACAATGGGATACTACTCAGCTATTAATAACAATGAATTCATGAAATTCTTAGGCAAATGGATGGAACTGGAAAATATCATCCTAAGTGAGGTAACCCAATCACAAAAGAGCACACATGGTATGCTCTCAATGATAAGTGGATATTAACCCAGAAGCTTGGAATGCCCTGGACACAATCCACATATCAAATGATGCCCAAGAAGAAAGAAGAATAAAGTATGGATACTCTGGTCCTTCTTAGTAGTGGAGACAAAATACCCACAGAAAGAGATACAGAGACAAATTGTGGAGCACAGTTTGAGGGAAAGACCATCCAGAGACTCACCCACCTAGGGATCCATCTCATATACAGTTACAAAACCCAGACAATATTAGCGATGCCCACAAGTACTTGCTGACCCGAGTTGAATATAACTTGTCACCTGGGAGGCTTTGCTAGTGCATGACAAATACAGAGGGGCACACTCTCACAATACTTTTCTGTGATACTTTACTTTTTTCAAATATATTATGGTTTCTTACTTTATGTCTTTATAGAATTTCTGTGTATGCGAATGTGTTTGTCTCTGCCTATATATGTCTTTTTTGTACTTTTTTGCATCTTTCATTTTTGCTCATTTGATTGTTTTGTCTTATCCAGGTTTTTTTCATTTTGTTTTGCATTTATGTTCTATTACCTTTTTCTCTTAAAATGACTGTTTATTTCCTAATGTGAGCAAGCCTGGGAGAGGTATAGATATGGGTATGTAAGAGGTTGGGGGGTCCTAGGAGGAGTTGGGAGAAAATAATCTATAATAAGAATATATTATATTAAATGATTTAAATGGAAATAATTACCTTATTTTTGTGTCATTGCATAAATCTTTAATAAGCACTTTATATATAGAACTCCTAAATATGCTTTTGTTAATATACTTAATTTTGTATGCACAAGAATTATTCTCAAGCCCTAAATAAGAATATTGACAGAGATAGAATTGGATATTATTTTCTCTACAAATTATTTTACATAATTCATATGTATGAACTTCAAGTATTTTTGTGTTAAGGTATTTGAATTGAAATTTCTTTGCAATGTGTCCAGATGGTTTAATGCTTCCCATAGTAGCCATATTGTTCTGGTTTATTTATGTTTATTTCATTACTATTAACTTATTGTTTAGTTTTACAAATATACAGATAATGAATGAATTGAATAAAAAGACAGGGAAAGATTCTAAGAAACAAAGGAACAGGACTTTCTTGCACCATCTTGTTATATCAGCAGCATGATAGTGTCTTCTTTATATACTATGGAAACTGCAACTGTAAGCTCTCAGAAACAAGAAGACCTGGAAAAGAACTTTAATTGTCATGCGAGCATCTCCCATGTTTTTGATGTCCTACATGAAGAGCTACAGGAAATTAATTGGTGTTGTGATGTGGCATTATTTTTATTTTGTCAATTTCACACATGCTAAGTTCATATGTGAAGAATGAAAGTCAGTCATTAAAAATGCAACCAATCAAGATGGCCTGTAAAAAGACTTGAGAGGGTCATTTTCGTGATTTGTGGCTGAAATGGGAAAGGTCTGCTCACCATGGATGTCTGCATCTCTAGCTGTGCGGTCCTGATCCATTAAAAATGGAAAACCCAAAACAAACAGACAAATACAAAACAAAAAGCAAAAAAAAAAAATGAACAAAACAAAAAACTAAGCAGGGTGACCCTTAGACAGCATGCCAGTTAGCAGAATTCCTTCACAGTCTTTGCTTCAATTCCTGCCTCCTGGTTCCTGCCTTAATTTCCTGCATTCCTTTGTAACTTTCAAACACAGTAAACACTGCCATCAAGTGAAGATGTTGTCACGGTGTTTATTACAGCAATAGAAAGCGAACACATATATCCTCTCAGAAAGTAAGGATCAATTATCTCCAATCCCAGGAACTCAGACAGAAATGCAAGTACTAAGTTGTCTCAGAAAGTATATATATATACTTATACATATATATATATATGAAAAAGGGGATGTGGGGTTGAAAAGACATCCACATAGGAGTAATTAGAAGGCAGAGGAAAGGAGAAAAGAATGTAAATACAGTATTCACTATGAAATTACCTATAAAGAAATGCATCTATTAAAGTAAAATATAGACTACTACTGTAATGAATAACAAATTCTACTCTACGTGATAGATTTTACCACCTCTACTTTAAAACTCCTAACATTTTTGAGAATTTTCCTCAAAGTAGCACTTTCGTTTATGTCATCTTGTATATCATGTGACACATTTTCACCAGCACATTTTTAAGAACCTGTAAGGTTTTTATATTTGCATTAATTTTCTTGCATAATCTTCTCTGATTATCTTTGTATCACTCGGATAACACTACTTGAAACCCTTATGTTCACAGTAACATTTATGTACTTGCAACAATTTATTTTATTCAAATTATTCAAAATACCTCAGGGCATATTCAGTGATTAAAAATGGAAAATACTTTCATATTAATACCAATAGGAACAAGGTAAAAATATTAAAGCTAGAAGAGAAAATCATTTAAGGAAAGAACCCTGCTACAATAAATTACAATAGAAAGAACTACAATACAATAAAAAGACTACAATAGAAAGAACCTTGCTGGTTTTTTTTTAGTCCATTTTACAATTTTCTAGATCCTGTTGAATATGTTGTCTCTTGAACATTATGTGTTCCATTTGTAACCTTAATAATAACACATTGAGTATGATGGCTTTTTAGGTTTTTGAGATAGCTGTCTTAATTATCTATTTGTTCCATACACTTCTGGAGGTGTTAATTTTGTTTGAACCGTGTAGTTTCCCTAAGTTAGCAAAGTAAGAAGCAACAGACACTGGGAACCATATACTTTATATTGCCATATTGATTATTTCCAGGCGATTGCATTATAATGAGCTTTTTAAAATTTTCATACATATATAGCTAGGCCCTATCACATAGCACAAAGACAGAATGCCAGAGAATAATCAGAAAGATTTACTTTGTCACCCTACTAGCAGCTTTTCCTAGGACTACTAAAGATGAAGCATATATTGCAGAGCATTTATATGAAGAAAATACCACACTAACAAAATATGCTTCTTGTAAAAAACAGTAATACATCATTGGTTAGTTTTTCAAAATTTCAGAAAATTATTTTTTATAAATTCAAATTTTATGTTGCCAGATATAATATAGACTATGGTATATAATGAATGTGTGTGTGTGTGTGTGTGTGTATGTGTGTGCATGTGTGCATGTGCATGCATGCATGTGATATAAATATATATACACATATACGCATTATTTCCAACAGAAACTGATTTACAGGAAAACAGAAGAAACAGACTTACAGCTAATTTTATATATAATTTCTTTTTGCATGATTTCTGCATTTATTTCTTTGAGAATTCCCTATGTGGTCTTTTGATCATCTTTCTCCCTCTCCCCCAACTTCTCGTAGATTGGCTCCCAGTCTCTATGCACCCATCTTTGTGTCCTTGTGCTTTCATAAACTCATCCAATCTGATTAGTGTTGTCTCTGAGGTTTTGGATATGTGACATGCTGTGACTTGCTCCACAGTAGGAACGATAGCCTGTACAGACTATCTATCGCTGATCTGTTCACAAAGGCCAGAGAATAAGAGAAGCCTAGACATCTCTCACTGGGTAAATATATAATGAAAGTAATGATCATTTACACATTGGAATACTGTTTCAGATACAATAGTATCTATTGTAGTTAGAAACAATGAAATAATAGTTTGCAGGTAAGTGGGTGGGACTGGAAGCATCACCATGAAAATGTTAACTCTCAATTGCAAGGGTTAGAGATTCACGCTTTATTAGGAATACTCACATAGGTTAGGAAACATGGGAGAGTCATACAGGCAGGCTTTCAAGGAAGGCAAGAGCAAGAAGAGAAGAAATAAAATATGTGTGGAATTATTATGTTTTCAGATCATTAAACATTCTTCTTAAACATGTAAATAATGATCATATTAAAATTTGAGCTGCTTTTATTATTAAAATATTTGGTGTCCTCAGATTATATAACAAATGGGCATTCTCTTTGCCTTTTAAACATGATTTGTCATTGACAGCATAATGTATATCCTGGAATAAAGTCCTGCAAGCAGATTAGAAATGCTGGGTGAAATAATGTACTAGTTGTGTGTCAGTATTTACTGAGTAAATATTAACTTTAGTGCTAAAATATTTTTTCAGGTTTATAACTACTAAAATAAAAATTAGTCCAAGAGTATTACCATCAAGAAATATGGTCTAAATGAAAAAAATATTTTTTTATTCTAAAAAGATATTTTTATCTTGAAACATGTGAACATGCATGTTAACTTTATCCATTTATAAAGAATTAAATAATTTCTACTATGTCCCTTCTCTGACAGTTCTACCAAATTAGTAAGGCCTGCAGCTAGACTTTTCTGCTTGGTGCAGAGGCAGTTAAAAGTATTAATGATTAAAAGACTGATCAATATAATCTGCATAATCGATATGATCCTAGTCAGCCAGCCTTGACACTTTTTAGTCCAAATATAAAAGAAGACACAAAGGAGACAAAGGAGACCAGAAGCTTGACCCTGCTTTTGCATATTTCAAAGTACATGTTACATGACATGACATCCACGATTTTGAGTCAACACTACTTAAGCATTATCTTTTAATCAGATATAATGAATTGTACAAAATCACATAGGCAGCCTTTAAAGGTCACATAGCATGACCTTGAAGATGATATCTAGAATAACTAATCAATGGATGCTAATATGAGAAGACTATATTGAGAAAGGTGTGATTCTATGAATACTAAGAAAAATGTGCTTATTGTCCATGTGAAAACATCGCACCGTTACTGAACAGTGGGCTGTTAAATTGTTTTGTAAATAACTTCAAAGGTGATAATATTTTTCATTGTCTCTGCAAAGGCTGAAGTAAATAGCACAGTAAATGATAAGATAAAGTAGTGAGGTGTTGGCGAAGAAATAAGGGTAAAGAAAACATTGTTCGAGTGCTCATATAAAACCAGAACTAATTGCTATAGAGAAAAGAGCATCTAGTGGCTCTGTCAGTGGAGTATGTTGCTGGGGTCTGAAGGTAGTATTGTCCCCAAAGCCAGTGTGCCAAGGGTCCACACCTCAAGGCAAACTTTCACTTTGTTCCATTTAATCTTCAATTATATAATAAATGCTAATTCAAATATGCCAGATTCATACTGCAGTATCTCAACAAGAAATTGTTTTTCTCAGTGTAATTTCACAGTGTAGCCACCATCTGAGAACATCCTTCAAAGGAAGATAGCAGCAAACCAGAAAGGAGTAACACAGTGAAAAGTTACTTTTGGCCAAGTCACAAAATTAATAAATTCTGGGAGCAGAAATCTAGAGAAGATCTCTCCTCATAAACTTGCTTGTTTATGTCTTATATTCTCTTTTTAAAGCTCTTATAATTTACTAGTGGGTCTAAAAGAGTGGAAGCAAATCTTGGTAGCAGAAATTTCTCAGTGCTCTGGATAATTTCATAAATAGGGGCTTGTGACTTAGCAAGGTCTTGGGCTGCTGTTGATGCCTTCTACCTCCCTTTGAAGATAACTGCAGTTCTGATTACTGAGCATGTTACAGACGAAAATGGGACCTGATCTACAGAAGTATTAAAAAAATATATATATATAGTTTCTTATTCTGCTTCATCCAGAGGCAAGCCATATGTAGTTGTTTTTATTACTTTGAATGCATTAAAGCACAAGGTCTTCAAATATTAGTTTGGAAATAGAATCTTCACAAATTGAACACTATGTCATGGACATTTCATGGTGATTTTGGCTTATTTTTCACATAATATTATTATCTTTTGTGATGTGTAACTATGAAGAATACAAATATGAACATATAGGTACTTTTCTATTAATCCATAATGAATTAAGTATTTGAAATGTAACTCCCTTAATACCTATGAATGAGAAAACTATAGGAAAAATATCATGAGAGCTGGGCAGTTATAGATGTGTCTTCAGCTTCTTAGAATGCACAGAAATACAAAAATATACACAAAACAGAGCAAAGATTGTCTGAGGAAAAGGAAGAAAAGAATACAAGATCTGAGAGCATTTGTGTATGCATTTGTGTGTGTGTGTGTTCATTTGTGTGTGTGCTTATGTGAGTGTTAGTGTGTCTGTGTTTGTGTGTGTGTGTGTGTGTGTGTGTCTGTGTGATCTTTCTTCAATGTCCTAGACTTTCTTTAAGACAGATATCATACTGAAACTAGAGATTGTGTGGTGTGTTTGTCCTGCTGGCCAGTGAACTTCAGGAATCCATATGTCAACATTCATCCACTGTCTCCATCAGTGGTGGGCTTTTAAGTGGGTATTGGAGATCTGAATATAAGGGTTTTTTTTGCTTACATTTCAGGTAGTTTCTTCCTGGAGCCATCTTGTCATCCTATTAAATCTCTGTACTTTCAGATGGAGACCTTCTAAAGTATTCTGAAGTGATGTGTTTATTGTTGAGCCATAAATTCGCAGGAGTGTGTCTGCATTATTTCAGAATATCCATCTAAAAGAGCTGAAAAAAATAAAGTCTCTCCTTCTGTTTTTCCTCCTTAATATCAAAGGAGACTATTATTTGTGTAGAGTGCTCCATTGACAATAATCATGAAACAAAACCTAAATAGATGAAAGTTACTTGGCCATTCCTTTGTATGTAGTGTGTGCATTGCCACAGACAAAGTTTTTTTTTTTTTTAACAATCCAAACTATTGTTATATTAATGCGGGAAAAATAATGTAATACTTGATAAAAAATGAACACAGAATAAATATGAAGTAACACTGAAGCCAAAGAAAATTGTCTTTATTTGAATTTATATTTCATTTTTCTTTTAATTACCATATAAGATCATTCTGTCTTTTTACTTCTGGTTGATGGCCTTTTTCATCTGATCATCTACATCTCTGTTCCTACCTAAATCTGTGAATATCATGTGAAAAACTGGTTTCCTGTCATACTATTAAAAACAAGAGATAATTTGATGGGGTAACAACATAATAGGAAATATGAGAAGATTGAATGAATGCATCCAAGTTCCTTTGCTGCATTGGGCATTTACCAAGTGCTGGTTTGGACAGAAGTGTACAATGAATTAAGAAAAGAATTTCTGCCCTTATGGGGTTTATGATAAAATGCTCACAATTGGTATTGAGGCACATTTTCATCAGAGAGTAGAAGTAAGGTAACATTTATTGAATGCCATTGATTGGTTTATAATAGACAGTACGGAATTATAATAAAAATTTCCTCTAATCTTATGATCCCGAAATTACCCAAAACTGATCATTAAATGAACAATCTCTTAAAATTAAAGATCATTTTCCCCTTTACGTCATCTGTAGAGCTGAATTGATTACAGAATATATATTTAAATGTTTCTTTTACTATAGCTGCATTTTCCGGGTAAGATCTTTAAATGGGTTTTCCACAGATTAGATACATAGTATTTTTCTTAAGAGTGAATGCAATTAAATATTTTAGTAACACTCTTTAAATGTGCCTTAAATTACAAAAATGCAAGTTATTATAAATGAATGTGAGATTCTATCATCTCTAAATTATTTCATTTTCTTATATTGCTTTGTCTTATTTCTCTGAACTACATCGTATATTCTTGGTCTTGCTGACTCTTCTCTCCTACCCCCTCCCCAGCCAGTATAATTTGGTCTGTTCCCTTTAATACAAGGAGAATTCCTTTCTTTTCTGTGCCAAAGAAGGTCAAAAGCAGATCAGTGGATAAGGGCAAGGTGTCCCAAAGCGCCAGCTGTCCTTCCTCCCTCTTTTGACCTCCACAGGGACAGACATGACTTATTTATTTTGATTTTTAAAAAAAGGAAATGAAAAATAGAAACAACCAACTTTGCACTGCATTGCCTAGACCCATAAACAAAGTTATGATGCCCCCCAAATCAATCAATCAATAAAGATTCTTACCCTCCCAAATCAATCAATAAATAAAGATTCTTTCTTTCTCCCATTCTTTTATTTTTCATGAGGCAGAACACCATGCTGGACAACTAGTGTTCAAAAAAGGAATACTTATTGAAATGAATTTCTTTTTCTGCTATATTATTTAGAGTAACACAGTAAACAAGCAAAAATTTTACCTTGAAAAATGTAAATGCTATATTTCCACGATTAATTTTTTTTTTACTTAGGAAATATTTCTCTTGGTATAATCATTCTGAATTTAAGAGCTAATCATAAAAACCTTTCATACAATATTTCAAGGACATTTTGGCTCAATTCTATAGAAATATATATATGCAAATGAAAAAACAAAGGCACTAAAAACAAAGCAAACAGACATTACAATGATGAAAAGTATGCATTTTAAATATTTTATGAAGTTAAGGAATGGCTTTTCTTTTGCAAACACTTAGAAATAATTCTGACCTTCTCCCATTTTTGAGATGTCTCAATGATCTCAGTAACAAATCATTTAAAATTATTAGATATACGGATAATTTAGGAGGCTCCGAGTAATATGTATTGTGATCGGTGGAATAGCATCAAAGTTGCCAGGTCCAAGAAGAGATGAGATAATTCAGCAGGGAGAAGTACATGACATCACATAGATCCAGGAATAAGGACCTATGTTCTTCTCTAATATTTATTTTTATTTTATGTGTATGAATGAGTGCCCCACTGTACCTATGTGTGCTAGGTGTGTGTTCATTGCCTGTAGAATCCAGAAGAGGGCACTGGATCATCTAGAACTGGAGTGAATGTTAGTTGCCCAATGATCTTGCTGCCAAAATAGTGTTCTCTGCAAGAGTAGCAAATACTCTTAACCACTGAGCCTTCTCTGCATCATCATAGGATTGTTTTAAAGTCTTTTTTAAAAGTTCTTTGCTTGCTTTTGAGAAAGTGTTTAAGAAGCCCAAAGGGGTCTCCAGCTAGGTGAGCATTATCTTTAACATCATATCGTAATGCCACCAGCTCCAAAGTGCTGGAGGTACAAGTGCGTGCCGCCATATTTGCCATACATATGCCATAGGTATTCTCAATGTGTTTGGGAAGGAAAACAAAACTGTTTCTTAAGTTCAGCATCAAGTTTCTCAGATCACTCTCAAACACTATACATGATAATATAAATGTATTTCTTTCAACTGGTTAAAAATGGAACACTCACAAAAAAGGGACCTAGCATGACCACACTCTAGAAGACCCAACAAGCAGCTGAAAGAGTCAGATGCAGATATTTGCACCCAACCAATGGTCAGAAGCAGCTGACGCCTGTTGCTGAATTACGAAAAGCTGAGAGAAACTGAGGAGAAGGGCAATCCTGTAGGAGTGCCAGCAGTCTCAATTAATCTGTATCCCTGAGATCTCTCAAACACTGGACCACCTAACAGGCAGCACACACCAGCTGATATGAGGCCCTGAACACACATACAATGGAGGACTGCTGGGTCTGTATTCATTCAGAGATGATGCACCTAACCCTCAAGAGACTGGAGGCTTCAGGGAGTTTAGAGATCATGTGGAGTGGGGATGGGGACATCCACGTGGAGACAGGGGTTAGGGAGGAGGTATGGGATGTGGAGCAGTCTGAGGGTGGACTAGGGTGGATGGGAATAAAATATGAAGTGTAAAATATCAATTAATTAATTTTGTTTTGTTTTGTTTTTTTTTAATTTTTTTTGATTTTTTTTATTCGATATAATTTATTTACATTTCAAATGATTTCCCCTTTTCTAGCCCCCCACTCCCCGAAAGTCCTGTAAGCCCCCTTCTCTTCCCCTATCCTCCCACCCACCCCTTCCCACTTCCCCGTTCTGGTTTTGACGAATACTGTTTCACTGAGTCTTTCCAGAACCAGGGGCCACTCCTCCTTTCTTCTTGTACCTCATTTGATGTGTGGATTATGTTTTGGGTATTCCAGTTTTCTAGGTTAATAACCACTTATTAGTGAGTGCATACCATGATTCACTTTTTGAGTCTGGGTTACCTCACTTAGTATGATGTTCTCTAGCTCCATCCATTTGCCTAAGAATTTCATGAATTCATTGTTTCTAATGGCTGAATAGTACTCCATTGTGTAGATATACCACATTTTTTGCATCCACTCTTCTGTTGAGGGATACCTGGGTTCTTTCCAGCATCTGGCAATTATAAATAGGGCTGCTATGAACATAGTAGAGCATGTATCCTTATTACATGAGCAAGGAATTCTCACCTGAAGAAATTGGGATGGCGGAGAAGCATCTTAAAAAATGCTCAACTTCATTAATCATTAGGGAAATGCAAATCAAAACAACCCTAAGATTTCATCTTACACCAGTCAGAATGGCTAAGATTAAAAATTCAGGAGACAGCAGGTGTTGGAGAGGGTGTGGAGAAAGAGGAACACTCCTCCACTGCTGGTGGGGTTGCAAATTGGTACAACCACTCTGGAAATCAGTCTGGCGGTTCCTCCGAAAACTGGGCACCTCACTTCCAGAAGATCCTGCTATACCACTCCTGGGCATATACCCAGAGGATTCCCCACCATCTAATTTTGTTTTGTTTTGTTTTGTTTTTTTCCGAGACATGGTTTCTCTGTGTAGCCCTGGCTGTCCTGGAACTCACTCTGTAGACCAGGCTAGCCTCAAACTCAGAAATCTGCCTGCCTCTGCCTCCCAAGTGCTGGGATTAAAGGCGTGTGCCACCACACCTGGCTGATTTAAGCAATCTTTAGTGATATGTTAGCAACATTAAACTCACAGGGTGCCTATCAATTTAACACGCATGTGTCTGTGTGTTTATATATGCATACATTTGAGCATAAAGGGCTTGGTGATTGTTTCACAACTATTAATTAATTTTAGGAAAATACATATTGTAAAATATTTAAAGAAATAATGGTGTGAATACTAAGAATAATGACCATTTGATCAAGGTAAATAGCATCACAATAGACCAGAAATGTACTTTCTCCCTTTTTGGCCAGGATCTGTAAAGTATATATGTACAAGGTTTTATCCCAAACCAAGTTACTGCCACTAGGCAAAAGAGTGATTGGAGAAAAAAACAATATATTGATTCAATTAATAGGAAGATTGTACAAAATGACTACATTTTAGAATGTGCTTTGGACTTTCAATTGAGAAAGAATACATTGTACACCTGAAATTTTACTTACTGCTCACTTTGTTTCAAGAATCACAATATTCTTCTGTCTTATGTCCTAATATCTTATGACCTAATATCTTATGACCTAATATCTCCTATGTCTTATGTCCCAATATCTCCTAATATCTTATGTCCTAATATCTTATGACCTAATATGTCCTAATAACTTAATGTCCTAAACTAAATAAGTTAAAATATCTTGTTTCATATGAATATGCTTCAGAAAACAAATACTGTTTTGAAGCAACAAACTTAAATAAAGCTGGTAATATTAGGATGAAAATTTCAACAACATTATGCAACATTCTTTTCTATAAATAAGAGAAATCTATGCAGACATTATATCAAGCTTGGCAAAAGAAAAATGGGTATATTCTATATATCTATAGAAAAATGACAAAAATAATCTATAGCATATTGACAAACTCTGAGCTGAGTGGATGAAAATATGTTTCCTCTCCAAATACAAATACCAGTGTGTGGATATGTCACTATAACTTTTCCAGTGTCCCTATGCTGAAGTCGGTAAGAAATTGTTGCTAAGAATTGTATAATAACTTGAATGAGGCTTTCCGTCCCTCACTGAGCAGCATCTCTGGCAATCAGGATACTAATGCTTGATCTCTTCAAGGCATTACTGCTGGAGCAGATTAACGATTCAATCACCACCCTAGGGAAGAACTTAGAAATGTAGATTATCAGTCATGGCCACCACCCTTAGAAAATAAAAGATGCTAGTGAAGCTATGTGATGATGCTTTTGTGACTGTCTCTGATGTAGAAAATCGTAGGGAATCATTTGAAGTTCAGAAACATACACAATTTATAGTTAACCTAGGAATTTTTTTAAGGTCATGGAACAGCACTTGTTGATGTGACTGATATGATTCTTAGAGCAAGAGAAATGTGAATGCAACAAGCAGAGCAAGACTCCATTTCAGCATGAAGGTCCCCAGAGTCAAGCCTCTCCAATGCATATCTATCATGGCAGCACTAACCACTGGGAAACATTCCATGAGTTCCAAAGGCCTTCGTCCTTCCTCTTACAAGGACCTTGGCACTTTAATTTTATTTTTGCTTGTTTTTTTTAAATTTTTAAATAATGCCTCACTTAGTTTTCTTCTTGAGTTGGAAAATGTCCTGACTGAGCCATTCGTGTCCTGGGATTTGAACCCTGATTTACTCTGCCCAATGGCTTTTTCATTTATTGGCAGAGAATGTAGTCAGGGAGTCGTCAAAGATATAGATGATTTAAATGCTAGTTCTAATTAGCCTGGACTAGGAGAAGTTGATTGAACTGTATCTCAAAGAGAGCACTATGGTTTTCAAATTCTCTGAGTCTGTCTTGATATCAGTCCACACAGTGTGTCAACTTGGTCACATATATGTGTTAAAAAATATTGACTCTTAACATCCTTAAGCTATAAATGAATATATCTGAAAATTCTCAACTCTTTGGTCATTACATATCTGTTTTCAAATAACTCACAGACAATATAACTAGAAAACATTTGAAGATAATTGAGAACAAGAAATCAATGGAATAACAACGAGAAATGGTTGCTGATACAAAAGAATAATCAGGCAAGAACTATAAAAATCACAAAATAATTAATTTTAAGTACATTCCTGCTTCATATATTTCTTTCAGTGAATAAAGTTCAGTTAAAATAATTTTGATTTAAAGCTATGAGATGACACAAAGGCATTGAACATTTGCTGGGTTCTGTTCCCAGCACCCATATGACAGCTTACAACCATCAAGTTTCAAGGTACCAAATTGCCCTCTTCTTTTCTCTGCAGGCAGTGACACCTAGGCAGTGCACACATATATATATGCATATATATATATATATATATATATATATATATATGAGAGAGAGAAAAATATTTAAATATAATTTTAAAAAGGGAATATAATGGTTACTGAACATGGAAACAAGATAAGCCAATTTATTTATTGGCATATTAATTTCCTTCAAGTGTCAATATAAAAAATAGCAATATTGCACAATTTCTACACTAGTAAAATTCAAAGGCTTTAGAAATATTTATGAATATGAAATCACTATTAAAATGCTTGTTAAAATAATTTATGAAATACTTGATGCACAGGAAAGGGATTTCAGTTTTTATTTTATTTTATTTTATTGAATATATTCTTTATTTACATTTCAAATGTTATCTCCTTTCCAAGGATCACCCCTCCCGGAAGCCCCTATCCCATCCTCCTTCCCCCCTGCTTCTATGAGGGTGTTCCTCCACCCAACCCACTCCTACCTCCAAGCCCTTGATTCCCCTACACTGGCATATCTATTGTGCCTTCATAGGATCAGGGGCCTCTCCTCCCATTGATGCCTGACAAGGCAATCCTCTGCTACATATGCAACTGGAGCCATTTATGCCCCTTCGTTTATGTCTTAGTCCCTGAGTTCCGGGGCTTCTGGTTAGTTGATATTGTTGTTCTTCCTATGAGGTTGCAAACCCCTTCAACTCCTTTAGTCCTTTTTCTAACTCCTCCACTGGGGACCTGCACTCAGTCCAATGGTTGGCTGTGAGTATTTGTTTTTTTGCCTCTGTATTTGTTTTTTTGTTTTGTTTTGTTTTGTTTTCTGGTACCAAAGAGACAAGTTTGGTTTAATAAATGCAAATAGTTATGTTAATTATAAAGAGATATGTAATCATTCTTTCCTAAACACTCAGTATTTTGAAACTATTAGGTAAATATACATGCATGCTTACACATGTAAACATGAGGGGGGTAACCAGGAAAGGGAAAAATCATTTGTAATGTAAACAAATAATATAGAAAAAAAGATCTGTACCTCAACAAACAAATAATATAGAAAAAAAGCAGGTCTGTACCTCAGTGGCATGAGCATTTAATCAATTATGAAAAAAACAACATGCCTCTATATTTGTAAGGATCTGGCACAGTCTCTCAGGAGACAGGCATATCAGGCTCCTTTCAGCAAGTGTTTCTTGGCATCCACAATAATTTCAGGGTTTGGTGACCCTATATGGGATGAATCCCCAGGTGGGACAGTCTTTGGATAGCCTTTCCCTCAGTTTCTAATCTACACTTTATTTACATATTTACTTCTGTGAGTATTTTGTTCCCCTTCTCAGAAGACATAATCCACTACTAAACTCAAAGAAAAAAAATAACCATGATCTTTTCCTTAGATGCTGAAAAGCATTTAACAAAATTCAACATCCCTTCATGTTAAAAGTCTTGGAAAGATCAAGAATTCAAGGCCCATTTCTAAACATAGAAAAAAGCAATATGTAACAAACCAGTAGCCAACATCAACCTAAATGAAGAGAAACTTGAAGCAGTCCCACTAAAATCAGGGACTACACAAGGCTGCCCTCTCTCTCCCTATGTATTCAATATAGTACTTGAAGTTCTAGCTAGAGCAATTAGACAGCAAAGGAGATCAATGGGATACAAATTGGAAAGGAGAAAGTCAACATATCACTATTTTCAGACGATATGATTGTGTATTTATGTGACCACAAAAATTGCACCAGAATATTCCTAAACCTGATAAACAACTTCAGCAAAGAGGCTGGATATAAAATTAACTCAAACAAATCAATAGTGTTCCCCTAATAAAAGGATAAACTGGCAGAGAAAGAAATTGGGGAATGACACCCTTTATAATAGTCACAAAAAATATTACATACCTTGGTGTATCTAACCAAGCGAGTGAAAGATCTGTATGACAAGAGTTTCTTCAAGTCTCTGGAGAAAGGAATGGAAGATCTCAGAAGAAGGAAAGATCTCCCTGTTCCTGGATTGGCAGTATTAATACAGCAAAAATGGCCATCTTGCCAAAAACAATCTACACATTCAATGCAATCCCCATCAAAATTCCAACTTTATTCTTCATAGAGTAAGAAAGAGCAATTTGCAAATTCATTTGGAATAACCCAAAAACCAGGATAGCAAAAACTATTCTCACCAATAAAATAACTTGGGGGGCAGGGACTCATTATCCCTGACCTCAAGATGTATTACAGAACAATAGTAATAAAACTGTATGGTGTTGGGACGGAGACAGGATCAATGGAATAGAACTGAAGACCCAGAAATGAACACACACTACCTATGGTCACTTGATATTTGACAAAGGAGCTAAAACCATCCAGTGGACGAAAGACAGCATTTTAAATAAATGGCGTATTTTCAACTGGAGGTGTGAATGTAGAAAAATGGAAATCAACCCATTCTTGTCTTCCTGTATAAAGCTCAAGTTCAATTAGATCAAGGACCTCCATATAAAACCAGATACACTGAACCTTATAGAGGGATTTTTTTTTTTTTTTAGTTTTTAAATCTAAATACAAGAAGAAACAAAGACATTCTCTAAAGTGTACTTTCCTAAGACAAATACTGATCAAAGTAAGATCCCGACCCAGGGACTGACAGAGCTACTTCTGAAGTTCCTTGACTATCTAATCCAGAATGAACCTGACACTGCTACTCATACTCATATATATTTAAAAATTAAATTCTACCAACCTGATGATTGAACTCATCATTACTTAAGATTATATAAGTTCATAGATTATCTGGAATACTCTATGAATTCAACACACTCTGTCAACCTAGTATCATTATTCAAATTATTAACAGCTTTGTTCTCAGATCATTATGGAAGAAGAAATTCTAACATTATCCAAGTAGTAATCAAAAATGGAAATGTGCTTCTATTATAATTCTATTCTGGTATATGTCCCCAAAATAGATAATAAAATCACAGTCCCAATCTGGAGTCACTGCCACTTAAACATGGACATGATTACAGTGAGCTTCTCTTTCCTGGCTTGTAAAACATAAACAGTGATGTAATCCTTTTTTTTTTTTTTATAAGTATTACAGATGACAATTAACTAAGAAAAAAAAAACCTTTGGCTAATGGGTTAGTGTTAATAATCATTTTCATTCTAATTTTATCATTAACATAGAATAATTTAGATGATACAAATTATCAGCAATTTTAATAAATAGCTGGTTTTAGTCTTTGAAAAATAATAAAAAGGTAAACTCGATCTTTTAGTCCTATTATAATCCCTTTTCAAAATCTCAATAAACTGATGTATAACAGGTACATGTGATGCTACTTATATTTGTATCTTTCCATTAGCTATTGGTACCATTACTGATTTCATGTGACTTATTCTAGCTACTGTAACTTTTAAATTCATTTAGAAATTATAAAATAAGTAAATGAGTAACAAGAACAAACTATGGACATCATATAAGTGATACAAGTAGCAACTAACGGAAAACTCCAAGTAGTCCTTCTATCAGCATGAGCATCCTCCTCTACTGCCCTCCGGGGTAATGACCCACAATAAGCATGCTATGTAAAATGCAAAATCATCATCCATGATTCAGGTTACAAGGAAAATCCTTTCCTTTACCCTCATGATACCTTAATTACCATATTCTTAGAATTTATTTCCTTGCATGGCATAATATGCTTTGCCAAAGCTATGATGTTGCTATCCTTGAGGTAGGTTCTTATAGTTAGATTCTGATTACTGAGGTTTCCAGGAAGAGTATTTCAGAACTGACTTCACAGGAGAGGGTAACAGCATTCACAGTAAAATTGAACTTGCTTATGTGTGTGATGAGGTAGGCCTGTGACAGTGAATGATGGAGCAAAGGCAATTATCTTACATGAATGGGCAGCAGAGAGAGCAAGAGAAGACAGAATGCCTCCTTCCAAGGCATGCCCTGTCTACATACTTTCTTTAACATACTCTCTTTAACACATTGATCTTGCCCCTGGTCATTTCAAAGGAATAGAAAATCTGTCTCTTTAAATCTAATGCCAAAACCAACACCCTTCTTATAATCAAAACTGAAAAGTCATGCTCACATTTCCATTTTGTTTTATTTAAACTTTTTTTGTCACACTTGAAAATATCCAATTGTAGTCCAAGACAGGGACATGGGAGCCCAGCCTAAGGCTGACTCATAATAAATCTCTTATGATGTACTTGTAGACATTATTTTCTATTGATTATTGTTCATTTTTTGGTTTTTTTTCCTTTTTTATTAATCATTTTATTCATAAAAAGTTACTTTTTTATTAGATATAGTCTTTATTTACATTTCAAATGTTGTCCCCTTTCCTGATTCCCACCTCCCCCTAAAATCCCATAAGCCTTCTCCCCTTCCCCAATTAATCTTCCCCCACTTCCTTGTCCTGGTATTCCTCTACACTAAACATCAAATCTTTCCAGGAATGAGGGCCTCTCCTCCCTTTGGTGTCTAACAAGGCCATCCTCTGCTACCTATGTGTCTGGAGCCATGGGTAACTCCATGTGTACTCTTTGGTTGATGGTTTTGTCCCTGGGAGCTCTGGGAGTACTGGGTGGCTCATGTTGTTCCTCCTATGGCGCTGCAGACCCCTTCAGCTCCTTGGGTCCTTTCTCTAGCTCCCCCACTGGGGACCCTGTGCTCAGTTCAATGGCTGGCTGAGAGTGTCCCCCTCAGTATTTGTCATGCACTAGCAGAGCCTCCCAGTTGACAGCTTTATCCATCTTTGATCAGTCAGCACTTGTGAACATCCACAATACTGTCTGGGTTTTGTAACTATGTATGGGATGGATCACTAGGTGGGGTAGTCTCTGGATGGTCTTTCCCTCAGACTCTGCTTCACCTTTTGTGTCTGTACCTTCTTCTGTGGATATTTTTTCCCCTTTTTACAAAGCACCCAAGAATCCATACTTTGTTCTTCCTCCTTCTTGGGCATCATTTGATATGTGAAATGTGTCTTGGGTAATCCAAACTTCTGGGCTAATATCCATTTATCAGTGAGTGCATACCATGAGTGTTCTTTTGTGATTGGGTTACCTCACTCAGGATGATATTTTCCAGTTCCACCCTTTTGTCTAAGAATTTCATGAATTCATTGTTTTTAATGGCTGAATAGCACTCCATTGTGTATATATACAATATTTTCTGTATTAATTACTCTGTTGAGGGACATCTGGGTTCTTTCTAGCTTCTGGTTATCATAAATAGGGCTTCTATGAACATAGTGGAACAGGTGTCCTTATTACATGCTGGAGAATCTCCAGTATATTCAAAGAACTCAAGAAGTTAGACTCCAGAGAACCAAATAACCCTATTAAAAATGGGATACAGAGCTAAACAAAGAATTTTCACCTTAAGAATATTGAATGGCTGAGAAGCACCAAAGAAATGTTCAACATCCTTAGTCATCAGGAAAATGCAAATTCAAACAACCCTGAGATTTCAACTCTCACCAATCGGAAAGGCTAAGATCAAAATCTTAGGAGACAGCAGGTGCTGGAGAGGTTATGGTGAAAAAGGAACACTCCTCCACTGCTGGTGGGAGTGCGAGCTGGTACAACCACTCTGGAAATTAATTTGGCGGTTCCTCAGAAAACTGAGCATAATACTTTCGGAGGACCTTGCTATACCACTACCGGGTATATACCCAGAGGATTCTCATCATTTCCTATCTTAAATAAAAGAGAAGATCAAAGAAAAATTTGCATTGCTTTAGTACCACAGTGAAATCTGTATGTCAAAAAATGTTTGCTTTCCTGGTTTTGTAGATAGTAATATCTGACTTCTGACTTCTCCAGCCATTCATGAAGAAAGGATCCAGTGGAAGCCAATTTTGGCTCTAAGATGGCATGGAAAATGTTCTAAGGGTGATCATTAAATCCACTGTTGATTTAATGGGATTTTTGAACAATGGAAAAGCAGAGGAGGTCCTGGGAAGTTTTCCTGATGTGTGAAGAAGTTCCAGATTGAATAACAAGAAGTGAGCTGAACACCAGCCCTGGTCTCTCTCAGTGCTTGCTGACTAATGGTGGAATGTGAGGCGCTTCCTAAAGCTCATCCTGGCACGTCTTCCCCACCCTGACATAGTCTATGGTCAAATTGTGAGAGAGAATAAACCCTTCCATATTAGTAGGTATTCTGTCACAGCAACACATATCTGGTGTAACCAATTCAAAATCATTTATCAATAAATACAACACAGTGAACTTGACCGCTGAAAGAATAGATGACTAAGATTATATTAATTCTTAGCATTACATGTGAAACAAATAAATTAAATATCTGCTTTACTCTCTTAAGTAGTGAAGAATAATTTTATTATTTTAACATGGTATAACTAATACTTTAAAGCGCTACACTGTACCTGTGTGTATGTTTGTGTGTGTGTGTGTGTGCTTGTGTGTGTGTGATTTAAACAGTCTCATAATATTATTTACGAGTTTCTCAAATATTGAGACACAAGAAATACATTACTAAGTGACCTAATCTTTAAAATAAGTGTGTGTTTTACTATGAAGAAACAAAAATGCTAAGTTAGGAATTTTCATGTGAAGCTAAACTGTGCATCTTGTTTTCCTCTAAAATGTAAAATGTGTAGCCTAATATGGACTAAATATATGAAAGTTTACAAATATTTGAAATTTTCACAGGTTTCGAGAATTATCAAATAACATAGATTTTTGAAATGTAATCTAATGTGTAAACTTGAATATTTTAATGAAATTATTGTAGTTCTAAACATAATATTCATTTTACTAAACTTGTGAAATTTTACACAGTGATTCACTGTATAGTAAAACTCACACAGCTAAAAAGAAAACACTTAAAATAGTGTTATATGCTTTGTTTCAAACCTTGATGTAAATGAAATGTTTTATGTGATAATCTGTTTAAATATTTATTCTTTTAACTATAAATAATAAATATATCATCTCATAAAAATACATATGCTTTTTGCTATTCATAGCAGCAGACAACACGTTCTATTTCCTAAATAATTTATTCTCCATTAATCAGAAAGAAATAAAGATAACCTCATAACCACTTTCTATCAAAAATAAATAGTACTTATGTATACTTTGAAATATTCTTAATCAGCCTCAAGCAATAAATAGCTCAGAACCCCAACGCTATAATTTTATTTATTGCAACTTCTATTATGCAGCCAGACGGTATGGATCATAAAGGTCTTAATGTACTTTCATCTCCACAGAAAAATAAAACTAAAAGAAAGTGTCCTTTGAAATCAAAGAGACCTTGCAAAGGCACCAGTCAATCCATTGTGAAAATATTACCAGTCTGTCGGACTCACCCAAGAGATTTTTGTCAGTAGCCAATCTGCTGTCACTGTAGAATTACAGTCCTGATGCAGTATCAGCGCCTGCTGGGTCCTTTGGGAAACAATGCTTTGTTGGTTGGACTTTATGATGTAGTCCCAAAGGCAGAAAAAGAAAGCTTTGAAAAGGAGAAGCACACATGGTTCCTCAAAAATTCTAAAGAGGCCTGATAAAGTCCTCTTTGCAAATTTTGGTGTACTAAATATGGAATTGAATAGTAAGAACAGCATTATGAACCAACCAGTACCCTCAGAGCTCCCAGGAACTAAACTACCAACCAAAGAGTACACAGAGAGGACCCATGGCTCCAGCTGCATATGTAGCAGAGGATGGCCTTGTTGTACATCAAAGGGGGGAGAGGCCCTTGGCCCTGAGAAAGCTCAATGCCCCCATATAGGAGAATACCAGGACAGGGAAGCGAAAGTGGGTAAATTGGGAAGGAGGGGGCATGGGGGTGGAATAGGGTGTTTTCAGAGGGGAAACCAGAAAGAGGATAATGTTTAAAAGGTAAATAAAGAAAATATCTAATAAAAATAATAAAAGAACTTTTCCTGTCATGTAATTAGTATTAGCTGCCTTACTTGTGTTTCCTTAAACATGCTACATTATTTCAAAAATTTCAAAATCCATTGTGAGTTTCAATATATTTTGTTTTGCTTCGTGGAACAAATTACCTGCATAACGATGATACAGCTATCATGAATAAACCTTTCCTCTCCAACTGTTTGAAAAAGTGTACTACCATAGAGCATTTCTGTTTTTAGCATATTTGTTTTATTATTAGTTGTCTATATGTGTATGTATATCTTTTTTTTGTTGTTACATGCATTTGTGGTAGGAGTGCATTGCAGAGTGCAAAGTAAGATGTTGGATCAACTCATATGGGTGCTGGGAACCAGTTTCTGGTCCATTGAAGAGCAGTACTCCCTCTTAACCATTGTCTGTCTCAGTTAGGGTTTCTGGTACTATGAAGTGTACCATGACCAAAAGAAGCAGGAAAAGGTTTATTTTAGTTTACAGCTTATAGTCCATCATCCAAGGAAGTGAGAACACAGATCAAAACAGGAGGAGCTGGTTCATAGGCCATGAAGGAGCGGGTTCATAGGCCATGAAGGAGCGCTGCTATCTTTCTTGCTCTTCATGGATGATGACTTACTCTGCTTTTGTTGTTGTTGTTTTTGCTTTTTGAAGAGCCAGCAGCACATGCCCTATTCTCACTCAGCCCACGGGGCATTCCACATCAATCATCAATCCAGCAGATGCACCACATGCTTGCTCTCAGGCCAGTCTGGGGATGGTATTCACTTGGAACGTGGTTGAAGTTCCTTCTTTGAAAATGCCTCTCATTTTTGTGCAGTTGATCTAAAACTAGCCACCACACTACCTCTCCAGCCCTAAGAACTGTTCTTAGGTCTCTGTGGCACAGAATGTGGTCTAATAAAATATTCATGAAGGAGGCAGGAGTGGGGGAGTGGGTGGAGGAGCACCCTCATATAGGCAAAAGGGAAGGCAGAGGAGGGATGGGGTGGGGGGTTTGTGGAGGGGAAACTGGGAAGGGGGGATATCATTTAAAATGTAAACAAATCAAATGATTAATAAAACCAATTCATTTGTTTTCAGTTTTATTGCTGTAGTCATAACTATTAGAATTTGAGCTGTCACACATGTTAAAAATATTTTTCGCCAGCAAGTATAGTGATAATTTTGTATAGTTTTCTTTGTGTATTCTCTTTTTTTTAAAAAAAAAGTTTTATTTATTTCTTATATGTAACTACACTGTAGCTGTCTTCAGACATACCAGAAGAGGGCATCAGATCTCTTTAGGGGTGGTTGTGAGCCATCATGTGGGTGCTGGGATTTGAACTCAGGATCTTCATTAGAGCAATTGGTGCTCTTATGTGCTGAGCCATCTCTCCAGCCCTGTGTATTCTCTTTTGCATGACATATAATACTACCTTTCTTTCTTGATAAGACTACTTTTAATCCAGATTAAATACCAGTGGCTTTATTCTATAAAGTTTATTATGTAACACAATTTTATTTCAGTTGCTTAGAAATCATTCCCTTATTCTGACCTATAGTCTCTGAAAGTATAGACTTTTCATTATCCACTGCATAACCTATGCCAGATTACTCAGTGAGAAATGGTTTGGCACACCTAGCTATGAAATCTCCAAACATTTCACTCAAAGTGGGGTCATTAAGTTTCTATGGAACTGGTTTTACCTCAAGTTGCCCCATGGTCCCTTTCTGCAACTTTCAGAAACATCTCAGAATAATCTTAAACTAAAATATAAAAATAACACTAATTAGAACACTGAGGAGAAATATCCTGATAATTTAAAATGAAAAGTATTAACTTCAATCTCAGTAACTATTTTTTTTTTTTTTAGTTTTGAAATGAAATGATAATTTTGAGCCATTTGAACGTATCTGTTTTACAGGTGTTCTTACTGTCTTCTGCAAGGAAGCAAGGAAATTATTGTGCAAATCCCTTGAAATATTGAAGGTATTTGTTTGTTCTTGGATTTTAATAATTAGAAATATCAAGGATGGCAGGGTTTTACTAATTATTTTTATGAAAGCATGGTAGGGCATTACTGTTTTTTTTTCCTTTTATATTTCATGAAGATTTGTTGCTATAATACTTGGGTACTTGTAAATTAAAAGTTCCTTTAAGCATCTGCTAAGTCAGCAAAATATGCCTAGAGTCCATCATATGAATAATGAAAGGTCCAATAAAATGCTACAATTTTAAAGAATATTCAGTATTTTATAAGGTCTTTAAAATATCAGCACTTAATTAATTTTAAGCCATTTGAATATTATATTCAGAATTGTTGGGAATCCCTGATAGTCCCTTAGCAATGTTTATATTCATATCAAATAAAATGTGTGTTGTATGTGTGTGAGAGAGAGAGGGAGAGGGAGATGGAGAGAGGGAAAGGGGGAGAGAGAGGGAAATAGAAAGAGAAGGAGAGAAAGAGGGAGGACTTCCATACTTCCATTGATGCCACTTATATATAAAAACTGAGATAATTAGAGATATTGGTGCACTGTGGTATGACATTTATTTAACAATTTAATGCCCTGAACAAAATACATTTACAAGTGCAGCAAAATCACTACCAGTACAGTAAGTAATTTTTGAGGAAACTGATCAGAGAGTAGTCTTAAACCATCCATATTTTAATGTCATATCACAGAAGCAAACATAAAGGTCAAAACACAATGATCATAGTCCATGATGTGTTCTAAAATGGTATGCTAGCCAAAACCACATACCCACATCTTGCACAGACTGAAGAAAAGCAATGTTCTTAAACAGAGTTTTGTTTGGTGTTTAAGAAAGTAGCTAAGGATGTAAAAAAAGACAGGGTATTTGTTCTCATTCCTAGATGCAGGTTAAAATTAGCCATGAACACTTAAAAAAAATCTAACTGGAGTACTTTGTTAAGATACACTAATTTACGTGGAGTTGGTGGCGATAGTTTTAAGATATCTCCATGTCTGATGTCACTACAAACCAGGCGTTGTTGGACCCAGCTCACTGAGGCCTGAGGAGTCAGCATATGTGTAAGTCCTCACGAGTACAGCACCAGTTCTGCCTAGGCTGAAAGAATAAGGATAAGAGTAACAGGCTCGTCCTTCATCTTGACCCAGTTGTGAAGCCTTGAATGCTGCATTGTTGAGTAGTGCACATATATCTTGCAGAATTATAATTCTGGGATTGATTAGCAAGGTCTACCATGAGGAACTGGGATAGCAACACAAGGCTGTTTTCAAAAATTTCCCTTATACTTCCTATCCATCTCTCATTTCTGAATATTTTCTTCTCCTTAATGCCAGGTCTAAACTGAGAGTATCTCATTATTTATCCTCACCTCTGATCTCATTATAGATTTCTTTAAAGGTTCTTACCAGACTCCTTTCCCTTCCGTCTATTAAATATCAACTTCATATCCTTCCCGTTGTGGTTAAATTTTATCTCCTTAGCAGTTGCTTCCCAAGGAGCCAAGCTTAAGCCCTTTGCATTATTTGTCCCAATTCAAGAATGTACACACATTCTTACTATTAAATTTTCCTTCTAGAGTTACATTCATGTGCAGAGGTCCAGCAACTAGAGAAGTTTGATAAGAATCCTGTTTCTGGCCTGTATACCTCTACATGTCTTTGACTGTGCTTCTATAGAGGAGATGGTGAATGAAGACCTACTAAATCCTAAAGTTACAAATGAACAAATAAAAGTTGTTGTAGTTGGATTTTTATTTAGAAAGAATACTATTGAGAAAGTATACCCTCTTGCACATAATGTAACATGGTTTATTTGAATCATTCTCAAAATGAAATATTCTTCTAGGCAAAGTAAAATTTTTAGAAGAGTTGATTTATGTCAAGAGTCTATATGGAGAAGTTAACAGGTAAGTTGTAATGATGTTAGAGGCTGATTTTTGTTTTGACAGATATCAAATATTTCGTCCAAAATTACTGCCTTTGTTTTGCTCCACTGTGTCTAGATAATTTAAGATAAAAGGGTAAATCCAAATTTATCATTGTTGCTTCTTCTTAGATATATAAAATAATGAAGTGCAATAAAGGATAATGTTTAACACATATCAGAAACATCATAATACTTTAATTTTACTACTATGTTGGTCAATAACTAGATCAATTAACACATAAAACTCCTACTAATCCTTTATAAAACTTGGAAGTCTTTTGATTTTTAAATGTAAGATATTACTTTGGTAAATGGCAATTATTAAGATTTTACTGTACATGTAGCATGTATTTTGAGTTAATATAGTATATTCTAAATGTTTTGTTTAGTTAGTACCATATATTTTTGAAGAAATTTATATTTTCTGTAATGAAAATTGTATTTGATACAGACAAAAGAGTTTTTGCCACTGTAATATAGCTATTATTTGAATCTACTACTTTTAAAAATGGGGAGGGGAGAATTGGCAAGCATCTTGACAAGATGGAGGTTTTAGATAAGTTTTGGGGATTTCATATTTAAAGAGTGTACAAAGAATGTAAAGTAGTCAAATAAGGTAATGAAATATGTTCTAACATTATTAAATATTATATTGTAGAAGTCAAACATAACTATAGTTATTGATATTAAATGTTTATTCATATTTTTTCAATCCAATCGACAACAAAATTTCATTGAGAATTTATGCCAATAAAAGTGATAAGTATTTCTCCATTTAGTTTGGTACAGAAATAGGCTTCTTTATGGTGGGACATAGGATTAATCACAGAGTAGTGTGGTGTATTCTTTTATTAACTCTTTAGTACAAGCTACCACGGGGTTTAAAATAATCCTGAGGCTTTTTATTACATGGACAATCAGGCGTGTCTAATGCTATTGGGTAGCTTCACTTTTCTGAAAGAATTTTAAAGTTTCAAAACATTTAAATTCTGATAAACATTGCCCCTAGCCATCAACAACAATAAGTATCCAACCTAGAGGTTGTCTAAATATATTTTAAAATAGCTAAGAGTGGAGTAGAAAGTGTTTTATAGAACCAAAGAAGTACAATTTGAAGAGCAAAAAAGTCCAAAGAACTGCAGTAATATGGAAATAGCTACTGACATATAATTGGTGTATCTTGTATGTTTCTCCACAGCACAACTATTGGCATTTGGAAATATAATATCTGTGTTTCAGCCATTGAAAGGGCAAGAATCTACCTATCTAAACAATTAAATGAGAAACCAGCAGCGGGAAGGATCCTAAGTATATATCGCTCTTTATAGTTCATATCTTTTGAAAGAAGAGTACATCTAATCTCAATACACTTTTTAAACCAAGCAATAGCACACACCAGCACCCCGCACCTCCTCCTCCCTATCAATGAGTGGCCCCCCAGTGCTGACTTTTGGGCAGCTAGTTTTATGGTGCTCTTAGGTTCGATGCTCACTTTCGTAGAGTTACAGTTCTTGAGAACAAGCTTTGGGCTCCACACGTCCTAGACAAAGTACTATATGGCACAGCTACATTCTCAGCTTCTCCCAGTTTCTTATTTTGATAAGGAACCGTGCTATCTGGTTCAAACTGATTCAAATTTACTTGTAGTCCTAGTATTAGTATGCCTCCAATGCACTAGCCTTCTGCCTTAGGCGCAGCTCATCAGTCCTGGGATTATAGTCTTGCATCACTGGTCTGAACAGGATTATTTAAAAATTCACAAGTAGGTAATTCACTGGCTTGATGGGCTCTTGATGAGACATAGGAAAGTGTCAAAGAAAATATAGTAGAATAAATCACTTTAACATGAAAATTAAACTACTAGATACAATAAATCATTATCTATAGAGCTATATTTTCAGGCATGAAAAGTATTTTGAGTTAGGGACTTCCAGAGTTTAAGACAACAAAACAAACAAACAATCCAGAAAACAATAAAACAAGAAGGAGGAAGAGGAAAAAGGGGAGGAGGAGGAGGAGGAGGAGGAGGAGGAGGAGGAGGAGGAGGAGGAGGAGGAGGAGGAGGAGGAAAAAGCACACAGGTAAGCACACAGCAGTCTATGGATCCAGAATGACTGAATACAAATGTTTCATTTCCCACAAAATGAACTTGAAATGCTTAACTTTAAAAATTAAAGTTGAAAAAAAAAACACTGTAGACATAAATATCACATGCTGTTCTGTTAAAGATAATTATGAAAGGGCAATTACAAAAATTATATACAGGACTTGGAACTATTAAAAAACAGTTTTAAATAATTTCGTTTCTCACATCATTTCGAAATGCATTCTGAATTAATTACTTCACCTTTGAAATTGGCTATTTTATGTTTTCATATATAGAGTTGTTAATGTTTCTGCAATAAGCTTGCACTGGGTCATGAAGATAATACAAAGTGCACCGTGCATTTCCATGAACAAATAAAATGAGTTCACGACTCATTCTTGACAGGGAAAGCTTAGGTTAACTGAAGTTACACTAATTTAACAATATACAAGATTGCCATTTTGCCAGTTCTGCGCCTCTTACTAAGTGAAAAAACTTTCTTCTTTCAATGGATTTCAGTCGGATCCTTGCCGTCTGCCCCCTGTTTCTTGCCAATGTGCTTGTGTTTTGGGATTTGAATTTTCCTCTACCCTGAGCCTTTCAGATGCTGTGACCTGGAAACGAGTTGTCAGGACCTTTGGAGACTAGGTTTTCCTTTAGCAGGGGAGAAGGGTTTGATTAATGGCTGAGTTTCTTTGAGTTTGAAAACTTACCAAGAAGCTCAAGAGAATTTGAATAAATTCTGAAACATCTGTCTGACCAATGTCTACCTATACCAATGGTGCAGGTCTGCCAATTTCTAAACATTCGACAGCACTCAAAAGTTAATGTGCTCTTGAATTTATAGCTTTGCTATTAATGCTATTATATTTCAGTGAGTGATCTCAATTTAAAAATTAAACACATGTTAGCTTAAATTATGTCTTGTATGATTTCACACTATGATACTTTCATCTTAATTGTACAATTTCTTCCCTTCTGAAATAATGATAATGACATGGGTTAAAACATGACCAAATAGGTATATGCATTATGAACACATATGAACAGAAGTTGTTATAAATATAGATGCACCATAGGAAAGTAAAATGAGTACATTTCATGGAAAAGTTCCACTCTAGTCAAGGATATTTTCTTCTTGCCAGGGCTCACATAATAAGTCTTCTAACAATGAAGTTTTAAAACAACACATATTGATATGTGTGTTAGATATTTTCCACAAGGTAAGTGGCTTCAAATCTTTCCTGTCACTTTCTTTTACTCATTAAAAGGATGCATGTGGCTATCCCACATTCTCTGGGACTATTAAAGATTTTTCTCCTCCAGAAGTTTTCAGTCTAAGAAATCAGTAACAGGGCATCTGTTTGATTATATCTACTTCCCGAAGAGCACACTCAAAAGGGAAAATTAAAATTAATTGAGAATTATATTGATAACAGGCAAACAGAATTAAATGAAAATGTGTCATGTATCCGAACTAAGGTCATAATATGACTATTCCCTCAATGAAACATGCTGAAGTAAAACATAGCTAATTGAAAAGGAAAATAACATAAAGCAAAATATGTACGTACATATTTCTAAACCAGATCATGCCAGTGCAATTCTCTGTGGACATTGCTATATCTTTCTCCAGAAGCACAGAAGAAATCAATAGAAGTTCATAGCAAACCATCTCAAGGGAAGACAGAGCTTCACAATTACAGTCTTGATATTTATCTTTCTCTTAAAAGAAATTCAGTGCGTGGGATCATGGCTGAAATGAAAAGCAGTAAATTGATTCAAAGTATGCTCATTGCATTATGTTTAATATATAATACATTTTCGTTTGATGCCTATGTTTCTTTTCAGGAAATAAAGAATTTGAATCCTGTAGTAAATTCTCTATAATCTCAACCATCTACTCTTTTCATCTCCTCAAAAGAAAGCTGAAAATGATTTTATGAAACCTGCTGACTACAGTTTCCTCTCCTGTGTGATATTTCCACTGTCCTATTCCACAGCTACAAGTGGCCTATCTTTTATTTATGCCACATATTAAGAAAAAGTACATAGGCGTTATGAGGGATGCACGTTTATTTTTTTGATTCAAGAGTAGAAATTTCAGTTGAACTGAAAATATACTTGGAAATTTCACAGTCTTGTAACTTCAGTCCTTATATGTTTGCATATGTGACTGTATACAATATTAGATACTTGACATTTGTGACACATAAAAAAATCTTTTATTACTTTGTTTACTTTAGTGTCCTGTGTGTTTGCGTGTAAGAGAGCACACAAAACCAGCACTCCTGGGTTCACATGAGACTCCGCACAACTCAGCTGTCAATCTTCCCCCTTTCTCTTTGAGGCAAGCTTTTATTGTTTTCTGTGGATTCTGTACTCCAGTCTGGCGTAACTCCAGGCTCGCATCATATTCTCCTTCATTTGTTTTTCAAAATGTGCAGAAACACTAAAGTTACAGACATGCACATCCCTAGTGGTTTCTATTATCGGTTCCAGAGACTAGAATTCAGACCATCAGCCTTGAACAGACATTTTAATTCACTCACACCCCTCTAGCCTGAAAAAAAATGTATTTTAGATATTACAGTGTTTCAATAAATCTAGGGCATAGGCTAGGGGATTACAAAATGCAGTTATTAAAGAGAATTATTTATCTTTGTCTCTATTTACCTTCACTCGAACTATGATCTCTGAACATAGAGATAGAAACGTGCATTAAAAATGTTTTGGTAGCAGGGCAGCCATGGTGCACGCCTGTAATCCCAGCACTCTGGGAGGCAGAGGCAGGCGGATTTCTGAGTTTGAGGCCAGCCTGGTCTACAGAGTGAGTTCCAGGACAGCCAGGGCTATACAGAGAAACCTTGTCTTGAAAAAAACCTAATCCAAAAAACCAAAACAACAAAAAAAATGTTTTGGTAAGTCTAATACCTATTTGTTTTAAAGAATCATGACACGGAAAAAAAGTAAAAGAAAAAGACGGCAGACACAATTGGTCATCATAAACAGTATCACAATAAGCCTGCGGTACATGTTTAAATGTGTCATCAAGAGGACCGATGCCATTCATGATACAGTCTATTTTCATTTCTTCCACTCTCTCCACCCTTCTGCCGATTAATATGAACCAAAATTACAGTCACTACCACAACATCCGTTCATGAATACACACGGAACTTGCCACACACTTATCCCACAGCCGGTTGACCTGCGTTTTCATGTAAGTCTGCTTATATAAACTCAGTTCACATATCAGTATAACCGAAGAAGTGCTCCCGAAGGCGATTCCACACGTTAGCATCTCTCTGTGGTTCTCCCAGCCACCCTGCACTCTAAAGCACTAAGCTGCCACTAATGTACTTTGCCCTGTGCCGTTATGGATAAGGTGTAAATGCTAGTGGCACAAGCTTCACCAAGGCACCAGAGACTGTACTTACTCTATAAACTTGCATCTTAGGAAGATTCGCCGAGTTTCCAGTTTCTGGCATTTCGCCTGGTGCATGAGAAACAATCAATAAATACTGGACTAATTAATAAATATCCTTTTTGGCTCCTTTTCACAGTAAGGAGGGCCAAATTGTATATGGTGTCATCAGTAAATGAAAAAAGAATGAAAGAAAAAGAATTCACTCACCAAACTGGGAGCTGTGCGTGAAGTGACATGTATTGAGTTTGAAAACCCGGGAAACCAGAAATAAAAACAGCAACTCATGCGATTCCACCTTTGATATAAAACAACTGCTATTTCTATCTCCACACAACCACACCTCTTTTTTTTTGCCTGTCTTCTTTTCTGGCTCTCACTACCTTTAGGATAGATACTTCCGGTTTTAGCTTTACACAGTATAGAAATACCTAGCAAAAGAGGATTAGGAGAGTTTAACTAGATCAGATTGGCCTATGGGTGTGTTTATAAAGAATTGTTAACGTTTCTAACAGATAGAAGAAACTAGGCTTGCTTTGGTTTCTCTGTTTCTGACTGAAGATGTGATGTCATCCCCATCTCAAGTTCTTGCAAATGTTGTTTCTCTAAAGGGATGGACGCTGAACTGGAATATTGAACTAAATGAAGCCTGTCTCCCTTAGATGTTTATTATTAGAGTGTTTTGTCCTGGCCTAGATAGGATGGCACACAAATGTTCCAGGGTTATTGTGGCAAATAGGTGGTGCACGACAGTCTCCATCCTAGGAATCCTGAGATGAAAGAAATGTTCAGTTCTATTGTTCTTAACATAATTTCTATTTCATAACAGTTACTCAAATCACAGTAATGTGTTCTTGAGCACATTGCTGAATAGGATTGCTTAAAATAGCAACAAAGTTTTGGCCTTTTTATTTAAAAAAATGATGAGGTAGGATATATTCATTAACAGTGTTTACAAAGAAGCACTCCTATCTAAAGACTCCCTGTCTTGGTTTGGTTTAGATTTTACATTTTACAATCTTTGTTAGAATAAACTAACATTGTGTGAATACATTCTTTGTTTTCTCATCGTATTTCAGAATGTAAACTGTAAGAGTGAAGGGAACGCCTCTCCTTCATGTTGTCAAACATTTCTTAGTTGGTTTTTCATATTTTTCACAAATACCTTAAAACCACTTGGCAAACTAAAAATGTCAATAGGACCATATCTGAATTTTATTGAATTAACAGATTAATATTTATAGAAGTACTATCTTTGGAGTTTCACAGATTCTACTTAACATGGAAATGTTGGTATTAATAATTGAAGGAAGATCAAATCACATTACACATTTAATGTGCATGAAATTATTTTCAAAAATAGTTAATATAATTTCAATTCTATACACCAAGGAAAGTCTGAAATTAGGTATCATTATCATTTTGATAGTAGAGAAACTCAGGCATAGGGCAAGTTAACAGCTGGCCAATGGTCTGGTAGCTAGGAGACCGCAGAGCCAGCGTTGTCTGCGTGCACCTTGCCCAAGCATTTCCCAGACAGAACTTCAGCACAGGCATGCTCATTCAGTTGTGTGTATGTGACTGCTATAAACTTTTCTTCACCTACACCTTTTCTATTTGTACAATATACTTTATGTTTCTCTCACACATTCTAAATTATTACACTTATGTGTTACATTTCTAAGCATAAATCCTTTGTATTTTAAATATCCTCCATTAATTTGTTCAATGGCTAATTAATGTTCAGTGTTTTCTAACCAGATTTTAATCACTTCAGATTTTCCACAAAAATTAATACTGTTACTATTTCTTATATTCTTTGCAGGGTTCTTCTCATTTTTCTCATTTCCTTGGTGTAATCTCAATAATGCTCTATAATACTATTATTACTATATAGATATCAGATATTAAAATTCAGCACCAACAGAACACATGTATGTATGTATGTATGTATGTATGTATGTATGTATGTATGTATAAATACATATAAATTAATTATGGGAATTTAATCCCTGATAGAAAACTGGGGCTCCAGTGGCATAAGCTTTTGCACTTACCATAGCATTTGAAAAATTAAAGTTTCTCACCAATAGTGTTTGTTGTTTAAGGTAACTCCAACAGTAATCACAATAGTTTAATTTTATTCTGTTTGTTTCATATTGAGGCAATTATACTGATTTCCAGACCTCCAAATAGTATCAGTCTGATGAAGATTTGAAGTTATCATTCCTAGCTCTTTCTGTTTTCGCCTACTCCTTGATAACTCAGTTGTTCCTTATCTTATTTATAAAATGTAAAGACTTTCTGGATTTATATGCACATTCTTGTATTTCTTTTACTTAATTGATCATCACATAAGTATATGTGTTTTATAACTATATATGTAACCATTATCTATATCATATCTATTGATTCATATTATTGGTCTTTACCCTGGTTATACTCTTGACTGTTCATTAATGCTAATCGTTTACTATACTCCTAAGTTCAGAACTAAATGTTTAATATTTAGTATTGCAAATATTTTGCAATTTAAAAATAAAAATTTTTATGTACAGTACATATGTGTTTGTAAGTTTGAGTATGTGTTTGTAAGTTTGACCAGATGTGTGACTACATGCGCACACACATGATTGCAAGTGTGTGTGTGTGTGTGTGTGTGTGTGTGTGTGTATGCATGAGAACTAAAATGTGTGGAGACAGATGTCGGCATTGTTGTCTTCTTTAATACCTTTCCACCTTATTTTTTGAAACAACTTTTCTCATTGAATGTTCAGCTTGCTGATACTGCTAGATTGCCTGGCAGTCAATCTCCAGGGATTCTCCTGTCTATCCAGTATGGAGTTTACACATGCATGCTGCTCAAAACAGCTTTTATAAAATGGGTGCTGTAGGGAAACCTCTGGTCCACATGTTGGTGTACTGAGCTGGTTAGTGACTGATCTGTACTTCGAACTCTGGTATTTTCAAAATAGTTTGCAATTGCATTATGTTCTTTACGTGTTTTAATTATATCTAAATGCTTTACATTAGTTTAAACCTATTTACATAATAGGCTGTTACTTATGTTTCATATTTCAATGAATGCTATTTGTGTTTGTTGAGTTTGTGCATGCCTATATATCACATTATATATAAGATTATTTTTTGAAGCTTGTGTTGGTTAGTTTGTATAGGCCAAATTTTAACACTAGTGTATTGGATAATATTGATTCTGTCAATAAAATTATTCTTGTCACAACTTAATCATTATGAATTAAATTATTAAGAACAAGCTATAGTATACTAAAAACAAATACTCATACTTTATCTCTCCTACCTTCACATTTAGTAATTTGTGCTAGTTTAATTCTACTATTTTCACAATTTAATATTATAATGTTAGGGACTAATAACTTTTGAGATTTGAGTGGAAAATTCTGGACTGTGATAAAACACCCTTGCTTTCCCCAATTATTTTAGAACAAACTGAACACATTTTTAAAAGTTTTGCATTTGTGGTAAGTTTTGAGTTTATAAATTTCATAATAAAATTGTGATTCAAATCTGTATTTCTTAGTGGTAACTGTAGATTATAAAAGATTGAATTCTTACAGGTTATTCTTTCAAACATGAAAGAATTTTAAGAATTGTTGTATGTTCAATTTTCATGTTAGTTTCTAATATTGTTTTGCACAATAAATCTGTCTTGAAAACTAGAGAATATATAAACTTATTAGATGTAATATATATCATATTTGCTATATATAACTTTCTGATTTTCTAAAATTGGGGTAAAACCACCTATTTATGTCTGAATTTCTTGTACAGAGAAGCAGTGGGAAATCGATGTAATCATTACAAAGAGGGAGCAAGAACTTCATATGCAAAAATGTGTGCCCAGTCATACAGTTCTGTAAAATTAAATAACATGAAACGCCTGCCAAGTGCCCATCAAATGGCTTATGACGATCATCTGGACCGTGGCAGGAGAGAACAATTCGTTTCACTATAAAAGATTTGGCATACAGCACTACAAAGTGAAACTTTAAAAAAATAGTAATACAGAACAGTTTTTAGAATGAATGAAAAAACTGAAAGAAATTAAGAGTCTATTAAAGTTTATAATATTAGTAAACAAGGAAGAAAGATTCAGTTCAGTTGTATTTTTGTTCTTAGCCTCTGTTTCTCTACAGGATGCATGTAAGAGGTTAGAGAAAAGAGCCCATTACGTCAGAAACAACCCATGGAAATATATGCTCTAAGCCATCACCGCCTCCAAAATACTAACATTATTGGCATTAGCTCAACTTGACCCTTACAAAAATATTGTTGTCATGGTTAGATTACATAACACAAGATACAGACTTGAATTGTATTTGTGGTTCATCCTATCCCTATAATGTTTAACTTATTTCATTTACTGACTCAGTTTTCTCTATTACGTCTTATGTCTAGAGGTAATAGAGACCCTCTCAGTCAGTGTAGGTCCATTTTGGGTCAGTAACTGAGACAAGTTACGCAGTCTCAGTGATGTATTCGAAATGAATGTTCTGTGTGCCAAGGTCAAACTTTTCCACTGCTGGGGACTGAAGAGTGCCTCTCTCGTGTCCTCAGATCCTGTCCTCCTGTACCCAGGAAGGTGAATTAATTATTTTGCGGATGCAAATAAGTTAAGGATGTGGAGATGAGATCATCCTGGATTCAGGATGAACACTAAATCCTCTGACCTGAGATTCAATAAACATGAAGGGAGAGAGGTTTACCTCAAGCTTGTAAAGAAAGGGGACTTGAAGGGTAGATGAAGAACAAAACACTGGAGTCATGCACGTGCAAGGGGAAGACAGTGGATCCCAAGGAGGAGGCCGTGGAAACAATGATCTTGGACTTTACAGAGAGGACCAATCTGCTGATACCCTTTGTTGGACTTGTGGCATTCAATGCTGCAAGCAAGTGCATCTCTGGTCTTTCAGGGTACCGGTTTATGTAATTCTTTACAGTTGCCCAAAGCATCTTATGAAGCCACCATTCCTGTCACTCTCCCCCTTTTTTTCTGTGCTTTGATCTCCTTCAAAGCAGTCACAGTTCCCTCTGCATCTCCCAAAGATGCAATCTACAATTTCTTGTGATTAACTTCCTAATTAACTGAAACAAGGAAGAGAAATCTGAGTGAACACCTGAAGAAAATGTCAAAATTATATAAATGCTAGGTGCCAGGAAAATACCTTTGCCTTTTACAATTAAGTTGACTGCCAGGGTATATAGCAAGGCCGCTTCACTCTTGAACAGGCTTTGAAGCAATAGAAAACAAAGGAGGTGAGATGACCAAAATTGTCAGAGCATGACCTGATAATCAAACAAAGCTAGAGAGGAACGGAAACCTAATGGTACTGAGGAGTACAAAGATGTCTCATTTAATATCACACACACACACACACACACACACACACACATACACACACACTACTGACTGAATAAACCTGTGGTTCACAGTATAGAAAATACACAATTTAAAGACTTATATTTTTGCTCATATCAATGACCTAGTTATTTTGAATGATCTTTTTATGTATTTGTACAGTATCTACAGTAACTATTGTTCAACCATTCTATGCGAACTTGCCTTGCAATTTGTGTAAAGCCCATATAGAAAATCTCCTTGGTGATAACATTGAATTTAATTTGCACCATGAATCCTAATTCTGAACAGATATCTCATGCTGAAAGACACATGAATATTCCTATGATTTTGTTTGTATCAGGATGTTCTATATGTAATGACAAGGATGATGAGTCCACAGAGAAAATATTGTGAGTGAAATACCAGGAGCAAAGTTAAGTCTCAGTTAACTGAGAACAGTGTAACTGGTGACCTTAGCACTCAAAGGTTACATAAAAGATGATCCAAAGGACAAACAGGAGACTGACCAGTCTTTAAGCAAAGGTCAGCCAGATGTGAACTTCCAAGAAAGCAAGCTAAGAACTTGAAGTTAACAAAGGAAGTGTAACCTTGCAGGATCGAGTTTGTTCAGCTCTGGTGGATAAGGACCCAGAATGAGAAAATATTCTGAAGAATTGTATGGATTTAACATTTAATTTACTAGCTAGTATCCAATTATAATTTGTGTCATTTTTCTTTGAGTATTAAATTAAAAGAGTTAGGAGACACAAAGAATGATTATATAATTAAGATGAAGACGAAGTAAAAAGCACAGCCGAAAAGAGTGATTAAGGATGAAAATCTTAAGTGCCTAGGATCCAGAAGGGTCCCGGTCCGCTCTTACCTGAGACTTCTACTGGGCATACTGGGAACTTTGCGTAGCTTGCTGACTCTATAAAAGAATAGCAGGCGATAAGAGTCATTACCCCGTGGTTGTCAGGGGATATGCAGTTGAATATTTGTCTTGAATTTTCCTGTCTATACCGAGGTTCTTTCATGACTAATTTACCATGCACGTTTAAAAACAAGCAATGGAGCAAAGCTTGATGGGGAGATGACGCACTCATATGTGGACCGAGGGGAAGTGAAGAAAGCTCTGTGGAAGAAAAGACCAATAAGAATCTCCTCATAGATAACATGGCTCAGGTAGACACTGATGTGGTGAGAACCGAGGCAACGTTAAAGGCATATCTAACTAGTGAGTTCATGGCAGTGGCTGAGAAACTTCTGGATATAAAGTAATTATACTGCGTATGAAGGAATATCTTTTTAAATTCAGCGATGAGGAGCAGTTCAGGCTATCAGAACCCACGTAGAAGCTGGGTATAGTGGCACATCTGAAGCACGCTGCTGCTGGGGCGTCAGTATGTGCAGACCCAGGAGTGCCTGCTTAGATTGAGCAGCTGAAACCATAGCTGTGGATCCACAAAGAGATGCTGCTGCGTCAACAATTTATGACAGGGAATGAAAGAAAACCCTTGCAAAGCCCCGTGGACATACACAGATAGACTATGCCACACACACACACACACACACACACACACACACACGCAAATACCAATAAAAAGTGGTAGATTGTTGTCCCATATTCATATATATTTAAATATATCTATATAATAAATGTTGATAAAAATCTTTATTCGTATATAAATTAACTTCATAATTTGTACATACACAGACCCATTCTACAGTAAATTAGAAATAAGAAATTATAAATAATTAATAAAATTTCACATAAGCTTTGAGTAAAAATCAAATCATAGCAGTATGTGGCATTACAGTAAAATATAAAATCTATTTCTTCCAGGCAATGACTAATTTAAGAGTCAACCACATTAGTATGGAATTCCTATTTTTATTAAAATGTTTATTAAGAGGATTGCATTATTAGCCATGTGAGAAATAGCACACAATTGCAAATACTATGTCATGCAGTGTTTTTGCTTTCTAGGATTAACACTAAAGAAATGTTTTTGAGTATCAAAAATGTCAGAACAAAAATTAAAATGAATTTAGCTTCTTTGCTAACATGAACAGGGCATTTTTTGTTTTTTTTATTACTATTAATCCTTTATTTTATTTGTTTACATCTCAAATGTTGTTCCCTTGTCGGTCCCCCCCTTACAGAGTTCTTTCCCCATCCTGCTTCCCTTTGCCTCTGAGAGAGTACCCCCATCCCCGCCGGCATCCCCTGCTGTAGGACATCAATTCTCTATAGAATTAGGCACATCATCTCCCACTGAGGCCAGACAGAGCAGACCTCGCCTACATATATGCCCGGGGCCTCGGACCAGCCAGTCTATGATGTACATCGTATTTTAAAGACGCAAAATGAAGCTGTTTTTAAAATAAGGTCTGCTAAATCCTTACAATGACCAAACACAGAGCCCTGAAGAAGATGATATGAGAAAGACATTTAATGACATGCCATTTTGATATTTATATGCTTTTGCAAAAGGTCATGTTACAAGTAGAGATATAAAAAATAGATATGTCTCCTTATTCATCCTACTGTAACCTCTGTGCTTTATGTTATAGTTTATACTTCTGTATTTATGTATTATTATTATTTAGTGCTGTTTCAGGAGGTGGTGGGAAGACACTTCATGCCCTAACTTGGCAGTGAGAACTGGCCTCTAGATCTTACAGAGGAGAAAGACAGAAACTCTATGTCTTGATTTTTGTCCTCTAACAAAACACAAGTAAGGTCTGGGCAAACACATCTGTAACCATACCTTGCAGCATAAAATAATTAGCATTAAAAATTTAAAAGAACTGTTCCAGACTTCAGAATGGAAATTTAGAAAGTGTAAATTTATTGTATGTATAAAAACAGCCAATAGTGATTTCAATGAAAGATTTTGTCCTAAATGCAGGAAAATCAAAAACAGTCTGAGTGAATTAGGAACCAAAGAAGAAAAATCTCCTCAATACGAATCTACAATGTTCCTTAAGGAATGACTTATAAAGAAACATTATGACTTTGTTTAATAATTGCATTTACATTACTTTATATTTGTTTGCTCCCTTATGTATTGATGTGTTTGTGGTTATGTGAAGGTCCTGATATCACATGGAGGTCAGAGGACAAGTTACAATATTATGATTTTAAACCATGTGAATAAGCTCAACCCATCAGGTGTGGCCAAAAGTACCTTTACCTACTGATTCATCCTTTTCACTCCTACAAATATATTCCTCTAGCATATTTGGTTTCTGTGAAGATAAATGATTAAAAATCATCATAAACGTCACAAATATTTTGAAGCATATTTATTTTTATTTTCACTGTTGTCTGTTGTTTATTGGTTTTTGTTCGTTTGCTATACATTGTGTGTGTGTGTGTGTGTGTGTGTGTGTGTAGCTTGCACCAGTGCATTCTGTTCTTCTAAGTGAGGCCACCAAAGCCAGGGAAGGATATCTTCAGATGTCTATGCCTTTATGCCATATGACCGTGACACAGGGTCTTGCGTTTCATTTGGAGCTAATTCTTTTAATCCCACCTGGTTGCTGAATCATCCCCTGAAATTTGTCCTCTGCCAACATTTGGATTACAGGCACACAAAGCCACAAACAGCTTGCTGTTGTTTCTTTTTCTTCTCTTCTCTTCTCTTCTCTTCTCTTCTCTTCTCTTCTCTTCTCTTCTCTTCTCCTTTCATCTATTCCAGGTCTCATGCCTTTTCCTTGCATATCAAATGTTGTCACACAGTGAGCCGTTCTCCCAGTCCTTGATACTGTTTTAATAAGAAAATATATTCTCAGGCATCATGTTCTTTACTTTCATTCTTGTTCTTCAGACACTAGGGAAGAAAGACTACTTCCAGTTTCAGACCAGGATGTTCTTCAGGAAGGCTTAGTCTCAAAAACCTTAAACAGATATTTAGAAGATAGATAGATGATTGATTTGGTGGTAGATAGATAGATAGATAGATAGATAGATAGAGAGAGAGAGCATACACAGAAGAATGTAACTTCATTGACAGATTTGTCATTTTTCGGTTTTAGAAGAGCAGATTTTATAGGTGGTGTGGGACCTCTCTTCAGTTCTTGCTGAACAAGACTCTTAATAATGTACTATTTTAGTAACTTTGCTCCTGAGGGCTTGGTTTACAATATGTGTCCTTGCAATGATAATTAGATCTGGGATTGATGGCTTTTCTTAGCAGCAACATGCACGCAGGAGTAAAATGTATTACACAATATATCAGTGTATGAATTTGAAATAAAAATTTAACAATCTAGAGCCTGGATTTTGCCAGGAAACCTCAAAGAACAATTTTTCCTGAAGACTGTTTGTAAGAATAAACAGATTGCTTCCAGATTGCCTCGTGTGCGGTAAAACAGAATACATGATCTTTCTTTGAGGGTACACTGCTAATGCTATCAACCGCTTATACCTACGGTGTCAAGATTAGAACCCTGCCACTCTGCTGTCTCCACCGGAGGGTACCACCCTTAAGGATGCTCTTGAACTTTCTTTTGGGATTCTGTTTTTTGTTTGTGTGTATTGCTTGCAAATTTGAAACGTTCAACTCTCAGATGTTGTTAACACTGTCAGCACGAGCAGGCTGTTTCTAAAAGGAGTGCGTTTTGTTCTCTTTGGTGAAGGCTATTTTTCTCTAGCTATGTCTCCTCACACAAAGCCTTCTGATCCATTATCTCTTGACCTTTTCCTGCTTTTTACATCTTGAGAATTTCGAGATGGCTTTCTATTACTTTTCACAAAAAGCACATTATTTATTGAGAGATTTTATACTTTATTCATATTGTAAAAACAATGTTCTCTTACATTTCTCAGTAATATTTTCATTTATTACCATCAACATATGATTCACTGGAGGTTTGAGACAACTTGAAATGGACTCATCTGCTGCAGTACTTTAAATTATGTAAATGTAAAAACTAATGGTTTTGATTATCATAAGAGTTCAAGCTTCAATTCTATAGAATTTTTTTTTGGTTATTATAGTCCATCTGTGGAAGCATCTCAAGTACTTGTTAGTTTTTTACTTTAGTACTATGGAATTAATCACAAAGTAATTCCAAATAAAACTTATTAAGCTAGATGACTATTGTCTATCTAAAACACCAAAATAATCAGTCACATAACAAGTTTAATGTCAAATATTCGTAAGAAACATATCCGAAATTTGAGTTCGAACATTCAGTATGAAATACTTTTTATATACAATTCACACTAAACTGTCTCAAAAGTGCTTTCTATTCTAAAGGTTCTTTGAGCTGATTTATTTTTTTTTCTCTCCAAGGCATGTTTATTATTTTATCTCAATACTATTATTGGTCCATTCACAATACTATTATTTAAATTATAAAAGAATTTCAAATTTTAAAACAGGAAAAAATTGAAAATGATCACTATGTTAGCTGAAGTATATGTTTAGCAATTCACTAAATAATAATCTATAATTAGTAGGTTGTTAATTTACAATGGAACTAGAAAATCAGTAAGAAATCTGAAAAAATAGTTTTAATTGAAATTAATTTTGCTTAGGATTTATGCTACTTTTCTCTACAAATCAATGCCAATACTTCTTGAGCTCGAGTCATTCACATTTGTCTCCTTGAAAGCTATCCATTTTAGATATGTAAGGCCATCTTTCCATTTATCTTTTCTTCTTTAGTAAATCAGTTATTGTTGAGTGTTTCAAAGGATAAAATGAATGAAATGCCAAGTTTGCTCTAAACACCTTTAACAGATGTCTGGCATATATAAATTATAAACATTTCACTGACCGTACTCAGATAAAGAACTTTTAATTTTAATGTTGGAGTTAGTAATAGATTTTGAAGCAATGAGCAACAAATTTGAATGGAGATGTCAAGCCCTTTCTTGAGAGAAAAAAAATATAAAGTTCAAAGTACTGTTGAGATAGAATGATTTCGCAAATAAGAGGCAGTGTTCACTGTCTATATAACTGTATTTTTCTTTTAAAAATTTAGAAAATATACATTTAGAGTGGGGATTCTGCCATAAAATAAACTCTGTAACAATAATGTTACAGGATTTTGCTTGAACTTATCAAGTAAAACAATTGAGATTAAGAAAAAATATTAAGAGGCATGGCAAATAACTTTCTAAGACTAGACAGATCTATGATCTATATGTGAGGAAAATCTACAGTCTAGGTGATATATTCAGAATAGAAATGAAGTATTTTGAAATTCATTTGCAAATAACAGCAATGAAGGAATGATAGTTCAGCTCATTCAATAAGATCTTAGAGGAATACATTACTGCAAGAATTGCTATCACATAGAGTTAAAGTTATAAGAAAAAAGAAACTGTTTACCTTCACAATACTAATATTATGTGTGTTACCAGTTTAAATTTTCTTTGAACATTTGATCCCAAATTTTAAAAAAATAACACGTATTGATTTTAATTAGAGTAAGACAAATGAATCAAAATCTGAGAAATTCCTTAATATTTCTAGGACACTGTATCTGACAATTACCCATTAAATAATCATTATTAAGCTTATGGATATTTTTAACTTAGGTGAAATAGTTCAGAAATAGTTTTATTGAGGAACAGAAAGCCAGCTAGCATGATTGTTTCCTGTACTGTATCTGTTTAACCTTTTGTTCCTTGTCCAACATGTCATAATTACACTTACACTATTCTGTTCTAGCAAAAGAACATGGTGGATAATTTAAGAAAATTAAACACATATACAGGAATCCCATTAATAATTTCTAGTTTCCAAATTTGCTGCAAATATTTTATATATCTTATATATATTCACAGACCTAAAATAGACCTAAAATTGCTAACATTTATATCAACAAGTTTTACCTAGAGTTAATGAAAACTAATTATTTACTCCTCCCTGATTTCATCATATAACTTAATATATGCCTTTGAATAGGTAACAAGGTCAAACTTTAGTGTCCACATATTGAACTATTTAGGAAGCACTAAATGTTGATAAAGTTTATTTACAAATGCATACATATGGACAAAATTAAGTGATTACTTTTTCCAGTGGTTTAAAAATCACTATAATAGAAACATTTATTCAGAAAATCAGGTCCATGGAGCAGAGGGAACATACACAGGATGTGAACACTGCCTCTCTTTCCCCATCCTCATAGAACCTAGATTTCCAGACGATATGCTGTTGATTTTACATGTTAGTGGCCGTGACTTTATTGGGCTTTATGAACTCAAAAAATGAATTTAAATGTACTTTTCCCCACAATAATGTTCTAAGTCTACTATCTCATCAATATGACCACAGTGATCAGTAAATGCTACGATAGCCGCATTCAGGATCTGGTACGAATCCTTACTGCACAGGACAATTAACTGTGACTGCAGTAGATTAAGACCTGAGGCAAAATCACTTGGTGAGAGTATATATTCTGGGTTAACACCAACATTAAGTATAATAATAATAATAATAATAATAATAATAAATGCTTCTTTACTTTAGATACAAAGTCCAGAGAACTGGTTGCACTATCCACAACTTTTAAAATATTCATATTCTGCAAGAGAAAATAGCATTGATGAAGGAGCAATCAAAGTCATCTTTAAAAGCTGTATAAATATCTAAACACTAACTAGGCTACTATTTCTATGCTGCCCTTTTCTCTAATATTATCAAGCAGTGACCTCATTCCCCTTATTTTATTTTACATCTTAATTATACCTCTCCATGCTTTTGGAATCAACTTCCTGGAAAGAATGAAGATAAAACCAGTTATTATAATAGCTCAGGACTGGAACTCTACTAAATATTTCCTTTTCACTTATTTGATATCAGGGCTTTTTTTTAAATAAAGATATCCCCACTAATAATGTGTAAATAAAGGTTCTGCAAATAAAGAAGGTAGCTTTTGCTTGCTATGAAAACCAAAAGGATCTTTTCCAATTGTTTTTGTCACTAAATTATATTATAAGTGATCATGTATTAAGTTTCCATGTAGAGTTGAAGTTGTATTTTTTTTCATAAATGAACAAATGGGCAGGGCATCAAATGTATCACATATATCTATAGATAAATATCCTCAAAGATAGAGGTAGAACTGCACAATCCCTCACAGAAAATTCTCCCAGGTCCTTGGACTTTAAAGAGAATTTTGGAAAGAACAATAAAATGCAGTCCATTGTAAAGTACTATATATGTGGAAATCTACTTATGTTAGAAATATATAGATGCATATTCAGAAGCATATATGATTAAGATCTACATATTCCTATTAACATAAAAAATATCTGCATGTACTTATACCTGTAAGTATAATTAAGCTACATTTTTAGTAGAATTTCACACAATACAAAATAGGTGGAAAGTGTGTCCATACATCAAAATATTCATGACAAGTGTAAGATGAAAGTAAAGATTTAATTAAAATAGTGCTAAAATTTGAAGCTATCATTTGAAGTAAATTAGGATCTCCACTGTTTCTGCTGAGGCTTCTATTTCATGATATATTTGTAAATTATTTCTGCTTATGTCTAATGTAAGTTTTACATGAATCTTGCAGTACTTCCCATATATATATATATATATATATATATATATATATATATATATATATATATATATATATATATATATGAAACTTTTAAAAAAAGAATGATAGGCTCCACATAGCCTTTAAAATTCGCACTTCATATGTGTGCATTTTCTAATAATCCAAAGTGAAAGCCATGTCCAGTCAGAATTTAGACAAAGCCAACAGAAAGTTGATAAGAAAGAAAGTAAAGATATGAAGTTTCAATGTGTACTTCCCCATCACCGACTGATAAAGCATTATTACCTCTTACAGGACAGCTTAATGGCAAGAAGGTAGAAGTTACGGCTTTTTCCCAATCTCTCAGTCTCTTTATGTGTTTATAGAAAATTAATACACTTGAAATATTTTTAAGTCTAAGCTCTTTTGCTACCTTCTTAAGGTGCTTGAAGAAAATTACATAATTTGCTAAGTTAGCCTAAAGCTAATGTGAATAGATCAAAAACGTAAGTAATGCATAAAATGAAAAAAAAAATTCTATGTACATGACCTGATGATTCCCCAGTTCCAACAATTGTCATGAGTAAAGTAATTGTCACTTAGAAAGTAAAGGTTTGCTTAAATTTTAGAGACTGTTTATCAGATATCCATGCATGGTTGTTGTGATTTCCAAATAAAACTTTAAAATTAATAACTAAGCTATTTCCCATTGGGTGTTACAGTACTAGCTAACTAATATGTATTTTAGGCATTCTATGTGTATGTCATATATGTGATATATTGTGCATTAATTAATCAACTAGCTCTCCAGTAAACCTGTAGCTAGTTTCTGTAGGGTTATCACTTTATTATATAAAGGTGACAGTAAGCCATGACTTTTCAAAAACTTTTGGAACATAATCTATTTTCAAAGTCATTGTGATTCAATTTTATCATTAATAGTGCAGATACAAATGAACATAAATGCATCTGGTTTTCTTAGAAGATAATCATGGTAATTATAGCAACCATGTAAGAACACTTTACTCTATTTAACGAAATGAACTATTGTGCTAGTAGCTGTCTTTTAAATTTCCAGTCAGAGTTATTATATTTAAGGTAGTTGACAGATTTAGTAATGATAAGAAATTAAACTTTTAGCCCCTTTCTCTGAAGCCCTTATGTTCTTTGCTGTGTGAGGGACTTAAATTTGAGATAATTTGTTTAGAAATATCTATATTTATTTTATCCGTATGGTATGAGTCAAGATAAGACTAGATTATTGACAAAGCTAGCTACATTATTAATTGAGTTCCAAGCCCTCTTGATATTGTGTGAATCTACCAGAAATACAGTCTCAGGGATGCACAGTTAGGGGTTATTCAATTATCTCATGAATTAGATGCAATCACAAGTATTTTAAAGACACATGTGAGCAATAGAAAGCCCATTTAACCCAAATGATTGCTTGTAGCAATTTTCTTAAGGGTGTTTTGCATATCTTTGTGTTCCTTAAAATATTTGATGTAAAGCTGTAACCTTTTAATTACTAAATTGTGATTCTAAAATAAGACTTAGTTGGGATGTTTCAGACTACTTAGACATAATGCTGTACCACACTGTAGTATACAGAGATACACTGACTATGCAGATACTGGTTGAGGTGGAGTTGATTAAACACAAGACTCAGTATTGAGTGCAATGACCCTTGGTCTGCTTAGGTCTTTTCTGCTCTATCTGTAAAATGGGCAGTGCAGTTTTCTCAACTGTATAGTTATTTTCTCAGATACATTAATAACCGGGGATAAAGTTTTAAAATATATGTAGGCTATATTATCCTTGCTACTGTAATTGTGGACATAAAGTCAGTAAACAGGTACTTCGAGAAACACTCCCCTTGCTATTTGAAGACTTTCTCAGTGTGGTCAGACCACGCACATTTCAAATTTTCTATAATTCTACAGAAAGAATAACATTAATTCAGTATATTCGCTGCAAAGCTACAAAGTTCTGTTAACTTTTCAACTATGTTAGGAAAAACATATTCCTTCCTATTGAAGTTTACAAAAAAAAAAAAAAACTTAGTTGTATTTAGCCTGATTATTTATTTGTTTGCTTTTAGTTACAAGCTTACACACACACACACACACACACACACACACACACACACACACACACCCTATATCTTTAAACATTATTCATGCCAGGACAAAAGTGCATTGTTTTTAATGGAGTTATTATTTGTCATAATCTATCACCTTGGAAGTGCCTGATACTTTCATATGAATAAATCCAATTGTACTTCAATTTATAAAAGAAGCTCTTTAGAAATGTTTCCTGAAAGTTATAAAAAGCTCACAGAACTGAATTTTTGATCCGTATATTTTAGTCATATATCGGTGGATTGTTTCAAAGATCACAGAAAATACCATGTTCCTGAGAAAGCAACTCCATATACATTTTTTCCCCTAGCAACGTGATTTAATCGGTATAAATGAGTGTTAGATTTGTTCTAGGGCCGTTTTCCATTGCTCCATCTGCTGGATGCGACTACATCTCCTGCAGCAAGCGGGAACCTCACAAACTGACATGAATTAATTCAGCAGGTGGCTTCAAAAGGCTCAAGAATGTGTCTTGTGAAACTTATAATTACTTTAATTTTTTTTTGGTTCGGTAAGAGTTCCTATTTTATTGCAAAGAAAAGAAAGGGGGGAACAATATAATCTCAGGGAAGATACTCTTCACAGTAGGTTAAATATTACAGACAAGCTATAGGCTAGTCTGAAGGTTTGAACACTAGCTCTACTAAACTGATTTCTATGACCGGTCCTAAAGCTTCTCCTAACCCAGAAATAAAAATCATATGTAAAATAACTTTTTAAAGCATTTTAAAACATGACAGTGAGGAAACATAATATCACAAAAGGTAATCAAGATTCTCAACAGGATTAGCCAAGTGACTGGGTGTCATTCTCTTACTGACCCCGCGGCGTCTACGCAGGCAGCTCTTGAGTCGCAGGCTTGGACAAGGCAGCCTCAGTTTTCGGTCTTCTCCCAGTCACAGACAGGACAACATGCAGCTGCTGCCACCAGCCAGGCCGCTTTCCCTGCCGCCGCTGCTACTGCTGCTTCCAAACCGGCAGTTGCTGCTACTGCAAAGAAAGGGTTACTCCTCCCTGGGAGTCAAGCGCTTGCAAACTTCCCCTGGTTTACGTGTAGGATTTCCTGCAAACTTGTAAGCCCTTTCCTGCAGAAGGACCCAGGAAACCTTTAACAAGCCTCACAGGCAATAGCATCACAACCAACATCACCAGAAGATAAGAGCTGCGATTCTATCCGAAAGGCAGTCTTCATTCAGCCGGGAAGAACCGTTTGCAGCATCAACTGCCCCCACTCGGTTCCTATAAGCAAATTTACCAGCGTGAGCAGTCGCCGCTGCCACCAGCTAGTGTGAAGGTGGAGGTAAAGTTTGACAAACGGTGACCGACCACCCTGGAAGGGAAAGCATCTAGACAGCTACCTACCTAGGCGGGCTGGGCGAGAGGAGATTCCTGTAGAAAAAGTGTCACGTACCTTTCTCAGGTTGCCAGGGTGCTAGCCCAGGACCCCGAGAGTCTGCGATCAGTCGGGGCGAGCGTCCAGCCCTGGCCGCGGGCTTCTTCCCAGGTTGACCGGAGACGCTGCCACCGCTGCGCCCGGGCGCGGGGCCGAGCAGCCTGCGACGCGCCAAGGGCGCCGGGCACTGCCAGTCACTTGCCCCAGAGAAGTTGGGCAGAGCCTCCGTGGCGAGCCTCGGCCACCCGGGAGAGCAACACGTTTAGTTTGAACTTTCCAGCTTCAGTCCCAGCGAATACACACTCACGCACACACACGCGCGCGCAGAGAGCCTGTCACAGGCGAGCGGACTGGCACCGGTGGCTCTCTGGCCGCGTCTTTCTCTCTCCCTCGCTCTTATTGGCGCGGAGGTTATTGTTTTATTTATTTATTTCCTCCTCTTGGCTCCATCCCCCCGCCCCGCATCTCCCGCCCTGCCTTCGCCCCCTCCCTCTCCTCCCCACTAAGTGTCTCTGAGCCCAGCGGTGGCTGTCGCTCCAGCTGCGGCGATGAGGGCTTGCTGGCAGGTCCCCCCCTTGTTCAGGCGCGGGGACCCAGGCTCCCTGGGAGGGCGGGGCACCAGGAGGGAGAGGACACCCAGGGGGCTCTGCTTGCAGTGGAGGAGGCGACCAGTGTCAGTGGAGGTGAAGGGACTTCTCTTCGGATTCCCCGGGACAGTGCTGCCTGCAGCCTCACTGCTTGCAAAAAGGGAGAAGCGGTGCTGCCGAGCAGAGACTCTCCGCCCTGGTGGTGGATGCGCCTGAACCGCGGCTGCCTCCGTGAGTGCAGATGCACCCGTTCCTGCAAAGAGCCGGAGACCGGCTCATTCACCAGCGGCTGGGCTGCTATCCTCCTCCAGGGCGTCCCCAAACCCGAGAGGGTCGGCTCCTGTTCCCAAGCGGGCTTTTAGCCTCAGGCAATAGGAGTGGTGGTCATTTTTGTAAATGGTGGTTGAAGTGTTTGTAGTTAGGCTTCCACACTTCCCTGCCTGTCTCTTACTCTCAGAAAGGTGTCTTCCACCCTCAGGTGCAACACCCATCTTTGGGATGGCCTAACCCTTCAGCGTCCGGGCTCAGCCCGGGATGCCAGAATTCCATTCCAAAGGGACCCACAAGATCTGATCGGCGTGAAGTGTCTTTAGAGCTATCATTGGCCTCCAAACTGAGCTCTTAAAAGGCAGTTGACCGCAGGTGCCACGGTTTTTCAGTCACAGCCTAACCTTTTCCCAAACCTGCCGAAGAGATGACCTTAAAGCCAGCTGCCCTCCCCCATTCCTCCACAATCTGATAGCTGTTCTCCACCAAGAAACCCATTTTGGGCTCAAGGAAATCCTTCCGTTCGCCAGTAATGCTCCACTGCCCAGCGGCTTTTCCAGCGTAAATCTTTGCAAGGGATCCCCTAAAGAGGAGGGAGGAGGAATCAAAATGAAATAAATCTAGACCACATCATGATAAATAAGCAGCCGATAAACTAGGCACCATCCCAAAGGATGCGATGCAAATTCCGCCTCCTGGCTTTGGAAGCAGGATTCCTTTCCTCAGCGTTTTGCCCTCGGAAGCGCCAGCAATGTTTTATGAATTCTCTTTTTGTAAAAGCACTCGTTTAATACTGGAGTGCTTACAGTGATCTTTTATTATATGAATATATTGTCCTGGTGTGTGCATTTGTTTTACATTATACCCAATTATTTGTCCCAACTTTCTGAAATTTTCTGGTTTGATATTTACTCATTGGCGTTTTCAATATTTACCAAGAAATTCCCTATTAATATGCAAATACCCCTTAAGGAATTGGTATATTTTTCCACTTTACTGTTCTCATTGGCATCCCAAGTAAGCCCCCCAGAGGTCAGTTGAGGAACAGGTGAGGACTGACATGGGGGACAGAAAGAATGCTTATTTTTTTTCTGCAGATTACAATTGCTCACTTAGAAAATGTGTAATGATCATTTGCAAAGAACAATGACAGCATCTATACTTTCAAGCCTTAGGAAGCAGCAGCTAACGGGGCAAAGGGGCCACAGATCGTTAAGACCGTTCTGGTAAATGGTTGGGCACAGATATCAGCAAGGAAAAGCAGTGCAGTACATCACTGCTCCTGAGTGATGAACACAACACGAATGTGAGTCACTTCGGAGAGCATATCTTCCAGTGACACAGCGATATCTTTACTCGAAATTAGCATGGGCCATATATTATTTAAAGGCCAAAAGACTGGAAGAGCATGCCTTTGCTGTGCCTTCAACAAATAAACAGATGCTAAGATGTTAGAAGGCTCTCTAACACTGCCACTTTGAAGTTTACATGCAGATTCCTATAAACACACAGATCCTCTCCTGTTTTCATCCTAATTCTGTATCCATATCTCCTGGACTGCAGCTGCATGGTATTCTTTTCCCTATGTGAATTTTGGTCTTTGGCAACATTTGCTTCTAAAAGGACAGATGCTTACTGGGACCTGAATTACACACAATGATGCTATAATAAGCTCAAACACACATTTGACATTGAATATGATCTTAATTAGGAAATAAATAAAAAGTAATTGATTTGTTATCTTGACAAGTCATTGAATACTATCCATGGATATTAGCACTGAGTTTGGTGGTACACACATGTAACCTCAGCCCTAAAGAGGGTCAAGACTCAAAAGTTCTGGGCTAGTATGGACTACATATAGAAATGGCATTCAAACCAGTCTGCCAATAGAATGTTTTATTGTGTCTATAACTGCATGCACAGTCTAATTCAAATGCATTTAAGATGTGTGAACTACAATTATAAATACATAAAGGATACATTTTATTTGTTAAGGGTTACTGAATTTATTAATCACTGCATAGATATTGAAGAATAGCTTAATATATTAAGTGTGTATTTTAGGAAACTCCAAAATAAACTCTTTGAAAATAGTATACAGTTGCATAATTTCATCAACTTGCTTAATATTCAGTTCATATTTTATATATATATATATATATATATATATATGTATGTATATTCTTTCTTTTTATTTAATCTTCTCTTTTACACTCCAGATTTTATTCACCTCCTGGTCCACCCTCTGACTGTTCCACATCCTATACCTCTTCCCTGTCCCCCTGTCTCCACGAGGATGTCTCCATGCCCCCACCCCCAACCCCACCAGATCTCTAAACTCCTTGGGAGCATTCAGTCTCTTGAGAGTTAGGAACATCTTCTCTGACTGAACCCAGACCTGAGAGTCCACTGCTGTATGTGTGTTGGGGATCTCATATCAGCTGGTCTGTGCTGCCTGGTTGGTGGTCCAGTGTCTGACAGATCTCAGGCGTCCAGGTTAATTTAGATTGCTGGTCCTCCTCCTCCTCAGCTTCTTCCAGCTTTTCCCTAATTCGACAACAGGGGTCAGCAACTTCTGACAATTGGTTTGGTGCAAATATCTACATCTGACACTTTCAGCTGCTTGTTGTGTCTTTTGGAGGGCAGTCACGATAGGTCCCTTTTTGTGAGCTCTCCATAGCTCCAATAATAGTATCAGGCCTCGGGGCCTCCTCTTGAATTGGATCCTACTTTGGGCGTGTCGCTGGACCTTCTTTTCCTCAGTCTCCTCTCCATTTCCAGACCTGAAGTTCTTTTAGACAGCAACAATTATGGGTCAGAGTTTTGAATGTAGGATGGTAATCCTATACCTCACTTCATGCCCTGTCTTTCTGCTACTGGTAGACTCTACCATTTCCATCTTCCTACTGTAGGTCATTTCATCTAGGGTCCTTCCATTTGTGTCCTGAGAATCTCTCACCTCTCAGGTCTCTGGTACATTCTGATCCCCCCCCCAAACTCCTACCTCCTCAGACTGCCTGTTTCCATGCATTCTGTTGGTCCTCAGGGCTTCAGTCCATTTCCCCCACCCAAAAACAGATCTGGTTCCCCTCTCTGCCCCTATACCTTTCCCTCCCAGGTCCTTTCCTCCCCACTTGTTTTTTTCCTATATTCTTTCTTTACATTCCAAATGAATTTCCCTTTCCTGGTTCCACCCTCCCCATAAGTCTCATAACCCCTCATCTCTCCACCCATTTCTCAAACTCTTCCCACTTCTCTGTCCTGGTAATCCCCTACATTGCTGGATCAAGCCTTTCCAGGATGAGAGCATTCTGCTTCCTTCTTCTTGAGAATGATTTGATATGTGAATTGTGCCTTGGGTATTAGAGTTTCTGGGCTAATATCCACTTATCAGTGACTGCATTCTATGTGTGTTCTTCTGTGAATGGGTTACCTCACTTAGGATGATATTTTCCAGTTCCAAACATTTGCCTAAGAATTTCATGAATTTATTGTTTTTAATTGCTGGGTAGTATTCCATTGTGTAAATATACCACATTTTCTGTATCTATTCCTCCATTGAGGGGCATCTGGGTTCTTTCCAGCCTCTGGCTATTATAAATAAGGCTGCTATGAACATAGTGGAGCATGTGTCCTCATCGCATGCTGGGGAATCCTCAGGGTATATGCCCAGGAGTGGTATAGCCAGGTCCTCTGGAAGTGTCATGCCCAGTTTTCTGAGGAACGGCCAGACTGATTTTCAGAATGCTTGTACCAACTTTCATTCCTACCAGCAGTGGAAGAGTGTACCTCTTTCTCCACATCCTTACCAACACCTGCTGTCTCCTGAGTTTTTAATCTTAGCCATTCTGGCTGGTATGAGGTGAAATCTCAGGGTTGTTTTGATTTGCCTTTCCCTAATGACTAATGAGGTGGAAAATTACTTAAGGTACTTCTCAGTCATTTGAAAATCTTCAGATGAAAATTCTTTGCTTAGCTCTGTACCCCATGATTTAATAGGGTTATTTGGTTTTCTGGAGTCTAACTTCTTGAGTTCTTTGTATATATTGGATATTAGCCCTCTGTTGGATATAGGGTTGGTGAACATCTTTTCCCAATTTGTTATTTGCCATTTTTTTCCTTTTGAGAGTGTTCTTGGTCTCACAGAAACTTTGTAATTTTATGAGGTCCCAATTGTCAATTATTGATCTTAGAGCATAAGCTATTGATGTTCTGTTCAGGAACTTTATCCCCTGTGCCCATGTCCTCTGGGGCTTCCCCAGCTTCTTTTCTATTAGTTTCACTGTGTCTGATTTTATGTGGAGGTCCTTGATGCACTTGGAGTTGAGCTTAGTACAAGGAGATAAGAATGGATCAATTCGCATTCTTCTGCATGCTGACCTCCAATTGAACCAGCACCATTTGTTGAAAAGGCTATCTTTTTCCCACTAGATGTTTTCAGCTCTTTTTTCAAAGATCAAGTGACCGTAGGTGTGTGTGTTCATTTTTGGGTCTTCAATCCTACTCCACTGATCTACCTGCCTGTCACTGTACCAATACCATGCAGTTTTTAACACTATTGCTCTGTAGTATTGCTTGAGGTCATGGAAACTGATTCCCCCAGAAGTTCTTTTACTGTTGAGAATAGTTTTAGCTATCCTGGGTTTTTTGTTATTCCAGATGAATTTGAGAATGACTCTTTCTAACTCTTTGAAGAACTGAGCTGGGATTTTGATGGGGATTGCTTGAATCTGTATATTGCTTTTGACAAGATGGCCATTTTAACTATATTAATCCTGCCAATCTATGAGCATGGAAGAATTTTCCATTTTCTGAGTTCTCTGATTTTCTTCTTCAGAGACCTGAACTTCTTGTCATAAAGATCTTTCACTTGTTACTTGTTACAGATCTTTATATTGTTTGTGGCTATTGAGAATGGTGTCTTCTTCATTTCCAACTTGTGTCCCTTTGACCTCCTTATGTTGTCTAATTGCTCTAGCTAGGACTTCAAGAACTATATTGAAAGGATATGGAGAGAGGGGGCAGCCTAGTCTAGTCCCTGATTTTAGTGGAATTGCTTCAAGTTTCTCTCCATTTAGTTTGAAGTTGGCTACTGGGTTGCTATATATTGAGTTTACTATGTTTAGATTTGCAGATGATATGATAGTATACTTAAGTGACCCAAAAAACTCTACCAGAGAACTCCTACAGCTGATAAACAACTTCAGCAAAGTGGCTGGTTACAAAATCAACTCAAGTAAATCAGTAGCCTTCCTATACTCAAAGGATAAGCAGACTGAGATAGAAATTAGGGAAATGACATCCTTCACAATAGCCACAACCAATATAAAGTATCTTGGTGTGACTCTAACCAAACAAGTGAAAGATCTATATGACAAGAACTTCAGGTCTCTGAAGAAGAAAATTGAAGAAGACATCAGAAAATAGAAAAATCTTCCATGCTTAAGAATTGACAGGATTAATATAGTTAAAATGGCCATCTTGCCAAATGCAACATACAGATTCAACGCAATCCCCATTAAAATGCCAACTCAGTTCTTCATAGAGTTAGAAAGAGCAATTCTCAAATTAATCTGGTATAACAAAAAACCCAGGATAGCTAAAACTATTCTCAACAATAAAATAACTTCTGGTGGAATCAGTATCCCAGACCTTAAACATTACTACAGAGCAATAGTGATAAAAACTGCATGGTATTGGTACAATATCAGGCAAGTGGATCAATGGAATAGGATTGAAGACCCAGAAATGAACCTACACACCTATGCTCACTTGATCTTAGACAAAGGAGCTGAAAACATCCAGTAGAAGAAAGATAGCCTTTTCAACAAATGGTGCTGGTTCAATTGGAGGTCAGCAGGTAGAAGAATGCAAATTGATCCATTCTTATCTCCTTGTACTAAGCTCAACTTCAAATGGATCAAGGACCTCCACATAAAACCTGACACACTGAAACTAATAGAAAATAAACTGGGGGAAGACCTTTGAAGACATGGGCACAGGGGGAAAGTTCCTGAACAGAACACCAATAGCTTATGTTCTAAGACCAGAAAACCAAACAACCCTATTAAAAAATGGGATACAGAGCTAAACAAAGAATTCTCACCTGAAGAACTTCGGATGACAGAGAAACATCTTAAAAAATGCTCAACTTAATTAGTCATTAGGGAAATGCAAATCAAAACAACCCTGAGATTTCACCTTTCACCAGTCAGAATGGCTAAGATTAAAAATTCAGGAGACAGCAGGTGTTGGAGAGGGTGTGGAGAAAGAGGAACACTCCTCCACTGCTGGTGGGGTTGCAAATTGGTACAACCACTCTGGAAATCAGGCTGGCAGTTCCTCTGAAAACTGGGCACCTCACTTCCAGATTATCCTGCTATACCACTCCTGGGCATATACCCAAAAGATTCCCCAGCATGTAATAATGATACATGTTTCACTATGTTCTTAGCAGCCCTATTTATAATTGCCAGAAGTTGGAAAGAACCCAGGTATCCCTCAACAGAAGAGTGGATGCAAAAAATGTGGTATATATACCCAATGGAGTACTATTCAGCCATTAGAAACAATGAGTTCATGAAATTCTTAGGCAAATGGGTGGAGCTGGAGAACATCATACTAAGTGAGGTAACCCAGACTCAAAAGATGAATCATGGTATTCACTCACTAATAAGTGGATATTAACCTAGAAAACTGGAATACCCAAAACCTAATCCACACATCAAATGAGGTACAAGAAGAACGGAGGAGTGGCCCCTTGTTCTGAAAAGACTCAGTGAAGCAGTATAGAGCAAAATCAGAACAGGGAAGTGGGAAGGGTTGGGTGGGAAAACAGGGGGTGGGAAGGGGACTGATGGGACTTTCGGGGAGTGGGGGTCCAGAAAAGGGGAAATCATTTGAAATGTAAATAAATATATCAATAAATTAAAAAAAAAAAGAATTGACAAATGGGACCGCATAAAATTACAACGTTTCTGTAAGGCAAAGGATACTATCAAAAGGACAAAATGGCAACCAACAGATTGGGAAAGGATCTTCACCAACCCTAAATCCAACAGAAGGCTAATATCCAATATATCCAAAGAACTTAAGAAGTTAGTCCCCAGAGAACCAAATAACCCTATTAAAACATGGGGTACAGAGCTAAATAAAGATTTTCACCTGAAGAATCTCGGATGGCTGAGAAGCACCTTAAGAAATATTGAACATCATTAATTATTAGGGAAATGCAAACCAAAACAAACCTGAGATTTCACTTCACACCAGTCAGAATGGCTACGTTTAGAAACTCAGGAGACAGCAGATCTTGGCAAGGATGTTGGGAAAGAGGAACACTCCTCCACTGCTGGTGGGATTGCAAGATGGTACAACCACTTTGGAAATCAGTCTGGCGGTTCCTCAGAAAACTGGGCATGACACTTCCGGAGGACCCCTGCTATATCTCTTCTGGGCATATACCCCGAGGATTCCCTGGCATGCAATAAGGACACATGCTCCACTATGTTCATAGCAGCCTTATTTATAATAGCCAGAGGCTGGAAAGAACCCAGATGCCCCTCAATGGAGGAATGGATACAGAAAATGTGGTATATTTACACAATGGAATACTACTCATCAATTAAAAAAATGAATTCATAAAATTCTTAGGCAATTGGTTGGAACTGGAAAATATCATCCTAAGTGAGGTAACCCAATCACAAAAGAATACTCATGGAATGCAATCACTGATAAGTGGATATTAATTACCCCAGAACCACTGAATTCTCAAGACACAATTAGCATATCAAATGATACCCATGAAGAGGGAAAGAGAGGGCCCTGGTTCTGAACAGAGTTGATCCAGCATTGTAGGGGAGTACCAAGACAGGGAAATGTGAGGGGAGAGGGAATTGGGAAATGGGTGGAGGGAAGAGGGATTATGAGACCGATGTGGAGGGGAGAACTAGGAAAGGGAAAATCATTTGGAATGTAAACAAAGAATATTGAAAATTAAAAAAAAGAGAGAGAGAGAAGGATGTCATTTCCCTAATTTTTTTCTCAGCCTGATTATCCTTTGAGTATAGGAAGGCCTCTGATTTGCTTGAGTTGATTTTATAACCAGCCACTTTGCTGAAGTTGTTTATCAGCTCTAGGAGATCTCTGGTGGAGTTTTTTGGGTCACTTAAGTATACTATCATATCATCTTCAAATAGTGATAGTTTGACTTCTTCCTTTCAAATTTGTATCCCTTTGACCTCCTTATGTTGTCTAATTGTTCTAGCTAGGACTTCAAGTACTGTACTAAAAAGATATGGAGAGAGGGGGCAGCCTTTTCTAGTCCCTGATTTTAGTGGGATTGCTTCAAGTTTCTCTCCATTTAGTTTGATACCTGTTTGCTGTATATTGCTTTTACTATGTTTAGGTATGGACCTTGAATTCCTGTACTTTCCAAGACTTTTAGCATGAAAGGATGCTGAATTTTGTCAAATGCTTTTTAAGCATCTAATGAAATGACCATGTGGTTTTTTCGTTGAGTTTTTTTTATGTAGTGGATTGTATTGATGGATTTCTGTATATTGAACCATCCCTGCATCCCTGGGATCAAACCTACTTGATCATGTTGAATGATCGTTTTGATGTGTTTTTGGATACGGTTGACAAGAATTTTTTGAGTAGTTTTGGATCAATATTCATCAGTGAAATTGGCCTGAAGTTCTCTTTCTTTGTTGTATCTTTTTGTGATTTTGGTATCAGTGTAATTGTGGCTTCATAGAAGGAGTGGGTAGTGTTCCTTCTGTTTCTATTTTGTGGAATAGTTTGAAGAGTATTGGTGTTAGGTCTTCTTTGAAGATCTGATAAAATTCTGCACTGAAGCCATCTGGCCATGTGCTTTTTTTTTTTTTTTGGGGTTGGAAGACTTTCTATGATCCCTTCTATACTTTAGGGGGTATGGGACTGTTTAAATGATTTATTTGATCCTGATATAATTTTGGTATTTGGTATCTGTCTAGAATATTTTCCATTTCCTGCAAATTTTCCAGTTGTGTTGAATATAGGATTTTGTAGTAGGATCTGATGATTTTTTAATTTCCTCAATTTCTGTTGTTATATTTCCCTTTTCATTTCTAATTTTGTTAATCTGGATACTGTCTCTGTACCCTTTGGTTAGTCTGCCTAAGGATTTATCTATCTTGTTGATTTTCTTAAAGAACCAGCTTCTGCTTTTGTTGATTTTTTTTGTATGGTTCTCTTTGTTTCCACTTGATTGATTTCAGCTCTGAGTTTGATGATTTTCTGTCTTTTGCTCTTCCTGGGTAAATTAGTTTCATTTCGTTTCAGGGCTTTCAGGTGTGCCTTCAAGCTGCTAGTGTATGCTCTCTCATGCTTAATTTGAGATACTCAGGGATATGAGTTTTTCTCATAGCACTGCTTTCATTGTGCCCCATAAATTTGGGTATTTGTGCCTTCATTTTCATTAAATTATAAAAAGTTTTTGATTACTTTCTTTATTTCTTCCTTGACCAAGGTATCATTGAGTATGGTTCAGTTTCCATGTGTATGTGGGTTTTCTTTTGTTTTTGTTGCTATTGAAGACCACTCTTACTCCATAGTGATCTGATAGGAAGCATGGGATTAGTTTGATATTCTTGTATTTGTTGAGGTCTGTCTTGTGACCAATTATGTGGTCTATTTTGGAGAAGGTACCATGAGGTGCTGAGAAAAAGGTATATTCTTTTGCTTTGGGATGAAAAGTTTATATATATATATATATATATATATATATATATATATATATATATATATATATAATTGGTTCAAAGCTTTAATTGGTTTCACTGTGCTCCTGTTTAGCTTCTGTTTTCCTGATAGGTCGATTGAGGAGAGTGGGGTGTTGAAGTCACCCACAATTATTGTGTTAGGTGCAGTGTGTGCTTTGAGCTTTAGTAAAGTTTCTTTTATGAATGAGGGTGCCCTTGCATTTGGAGCATAGATGTTCAGGCTTGAGACTTCTTGTTGTTGTATTTTTCCTTTGACCTGCAAGAAGTGTCCTTCCATGTCTCATTTGATGACTTTAGGTTGAAAGTCAATTTTTTTTCTGATATTAGAGCGGCTACTCCGGCTTGTTTCCTGAGAGCATTTGCTTGTAGAATTGTCTTCCAGTCTTTTACTCTAAGGTAGTGTTTGTCTTTGACACTGCAGTGTGTTTCCTGTATGCAGCGAAATTTAGGGTCCTGTTTATGTATCCAGTCTGTTCTATGTCTCTTTATTGGGGAATCGAGTCCATTGATATTAAGAGATATTAAGGAATAGTGATTATTGCTTCCTGTCATTTTTGATGTTAATTTTATATTTGAGTTGTTATCTTCTTTGGGTTTGATGGGCATCTCTTTAGGTTAGGGAAGTTTTCTTGCATAATTTTATTGAAGATATTTGCTGGCTCTTTAAGTTGTAAATCTTCACTCTCCTCTATGCACCATTTGTTGAAAAGGCTATCATTTTTCCACTGGATTTTTCTGCTCCTTTGTCGAAGATCAAGTGACCATAGGTTTGTGGATTCATTTCTGGATCTTCAATTCTGTTCCATTGGTCCACTTGTTTGTTGCTGTGCGAATACTATGCAGTTTTTAACAGTATTGCTCTGTAGCATTGCTTGAGGTCTGGGATATTGATTTCCCCAGAAGCTCTTTACAGTTGAGAATAATTTTAGCTATCCTGGGTGTTTTGTTATTCAAGATGAATTTGAGAGTTGCTTTTTCTAATTCTAAGAAGAACTGAGTTGGGATTTTGATGTGGATTGCATTGAATCTGTATATTGCTTTTGGCAAGATGGCCATTTTAACTATATTAATCCTGCCAATCCACGAGCATAGCAGATTTTTCCATTTTCTGAGGTCTTCTTTGATTTCCTTCTTCAGAGACCGGAAGTTCTTGTCATATAGATCTTTCACTTGTTTGGTTAGAGTCACACCAAGTTACTTTATATTGTTTGTGGCTATTTTGAAGGGTGTCATTTCCCTAACTTCTTTCTCAGCCTGCTTATCCTTTGAGTATAGGAAGGCAACTGATTTGCTGGAGTTGGTTTTATAACCAGCCACTTTGCTGAAGTTGTTTATCAGCTGTAGGAGTTCTCTGGTGGAGGTTTTCTGGTCACTTAAGTAGACTATCATGTCATCTGCAAATAGTGATAATTTGACTTCTTCCTTTCTAATTTGTATCCCCTTGACCTCCTTATGTTGTCTAATTGCTCTATCTAGAACTTCAAGCACTATATTGAAAAGATATGGAGAGAGAGGACAGCCTTATCTAGTCCCTGATTTTAGAGGGATTGTTTCATGTTTCTCTCCATTTAGTTTAATGTTGGCTGCCGGTTTGCTGTATATTGCTTTAACAATGTTTAGGTATGGGCCTTGAATTCCTGTTCTTCCCAATACTTTTAGCATGAAAGGATGCTGGATTTTGTCAAATGCTTTTTCTGCATCTAATGAGATGATCATATGGTTTTTTTATTTGAGTTTGTTTATGTAGTGGATAACATTGATGGATTTCCTTATATTGAACCATCCCTGCAACCCTGGGATGAAGCCTACTTGATCATGGTGGATGATCGTTTTGATGTGTTCTTGGATTCGGTTGGCAAGAATTTTATTAAGTATTTTTGCATCAATATTCATAAGAGAAATTGGCCTGAAGTTCTCTTTCTTTGTTGGATCTTTGTGTGGTTTTGGTATCAGCATAATTGTAGCTTCATAGAACGAGTTGGGTAGAGTTCCTTCTGTTTCTATTTTGTGGAATAGTTTGAAGAGTATTGGTGTTAGGTCTTCTATGAAGGTCTGATAGAACTCTGCACTGAAGCCATCTGGTCCCGTTCTTTTTTTGGTTGGGAGACTTTCTATGACCCTTTTTATTTCTTCAGGTGTTATGGGACTGTTTAGTTGATCTATTTGATCCTGATTTAGTTTTGATGTTGGATATCTGTCTAGGAAACTGTCCATTTTCTCCAGATTCTCCAGTTGTGTTGAGTATAGGCTTTTATAGTAGGATCTAATGATTTTTTGAATTTCCTCAGTTTCTGTTGTTATATCTCCCTTTTCATTTCAAATTTTGCTAATCGGGATACTGTCTCTGTGCCGTTTGTTTAGTCTGGCTAAGGGTTTATCTTTCTTGTTGATTTTCTCGAAGAACCAGCTCCTGGTTTTGTTGATTCTTTGTATGGTTCTCTTTGTTTCTACTTGATTGATTTCGGCCCTGAGTTTGATGATTTCCTGCCTTCTACTTCTCCTGGGTGAAATAGCTTGATTTTGTTCCAGGGCTTTCAGGTATGTCATTAAGCTGTTAGTGTATGCTCTCTCCATTTTCTTTTTGGAGGCACTCAGGGCTATGAGTTTTCCTCTTAGCACTGCTTTCATTGTGTCCCATAGATTTGGGTATGTTGTGTATTCATTTTCATTGTGTTCTAAAAAGTCTTTAATTTCTTTCTTTATTTCTTTCTTGACCAAGTTATCATTGAGTAGAATATTGTTCAGTTTCCACATGTATGTGGGCTTTCTGTTGTTTTTGTTGCTATTGAAGACCACTTTTACTCCATAGTGATCTGATAGGAGGCATGGGATTAGTTCGATCTTCTTATATTTGTTGAGGTCTGTCTTGTGACCAATTATATGGTCGATTTTGGAGAAGGTACCATGATGTGCTGAGAAAAAGGTATATTCTTTTGCTTTAGGATAGAATGTTCTATATATGCCTGTTAAATCTAATTGGTCCAAAGCTTCAATTAGTTTCATTGTGTCCCTGTTTAGTTTCTGTTTTCCTGATCGGTCCATTGAGGAAAGTGCAGTGTTGAAGTCACCCACAATTATTGTGTTAGGTGCACTGTGTTCTTTAATAAAGTTTCTTTTATGAATGAGAGTGCCCTTGCTTTTGGAGCAGAGATGTTCCAAAAGCAGGATTGAGAGTTCTTCTTGTTGTATTTTTCCTTTGACCAGCAAGAAGTGTCCCTCAGAGTCTCTTTTGATGACTTTGGGTGGAAAGTCAATTTTATCTGATATTAAAATGGCTACTCTAGCTTGTTTCCTGAGACCATTTGCTTGTAAAATAGTCTTCCAGCCTTTTACTCTAAGGTAGTGTTTGTCTTTGACCCTGAAGTGTGTTTCCTGTATGCAGCAAAATGTAGGTCCTGTTTCCTTATCCAGTCGGTTAGTCTATGTCTTTTTATTGGGGCATTGAGTCCATTGATGTTAAGAGATATTAAGGAATAGTGATTGTTACTTCCTTTGATGTTATTTTTAAATTTGATTGGTTAAATTCTTTTGGGTTTGATGAAAGGTTACTATCTTGCTTTTTCCAGGGTGAAGTTTCCCTCTTTGTATTGCTGTTTTCCTCCTATTATCCTTTGTAGGGCTGGGTTTGTGGATAGATATTGGGTAAACTTGGTTTTGTCATGGAATATATTAGTTTCTCCATCTATGGTGAATGAGAGTTCTGCTGGGTATAGTAGTTTTGGCTGGCATTTGTGTTCTCTTAGAGTCTGCATGAGATCTGCCCAGGATCTTCTAGCCTTCATAGTCTCAGATGAAATGTCTGCTGTGATTCTGATAGGTCTTCCTTTATATGTTACTTGGCCTTTTTCTCTTACTGCCTTTAATATTCTTTCTTTGTTTATTACATTTGGAGTTTTGATTAAGTGACGGGAGGTATTTCTGTTCTGGTCCAGTCTGTTTGGAGTTCTGTAGGCTTCTTGTATATTCATGGGCATCTCTCTCTTTAGGTTAGGGAAGTTTTCTTCCATAATTTTATTGAAGATATTTGCTGGCCCTTTAAGTTGTAAATCTTCACTCTCATCTATGCCTATAATCCTTAGGTTTGGTCTTCTCATTGTGTCCTGTATTTCCTGGATATTTTCGGTTACAAGCTTTTTGCATTTTGCATTTTCTTTAATTGTTGAGTCCATGGTTTCTATGGTATCTTCAGCATCTGAGATTCTTTCTTCTATCTCTTGTATTCTGTTGTTGATATTTGCATCTATGTCCCCTGATTTCTTCCCAAGGCTTTCTATCTCCAAAGTTGTCTCCCTTTGAGTTTTCTTAGTTGTTTCTACTTCCGATTTTAGATCCTGGATGGTTTTGCTTAGCTCCTTCACTTGCTTGTTTGTGCTTTCCTGTAATTCTTTAAGAGATTTTTGCGTTTCCTCTTTCATGACCTCAGCCTGTTGACCAAAGTTCCCCTGTATTTCTTTAAGTGTTTTTTGTGTTTCCTCATTATTGGCTTTTGTATTCTCCTGGATTTCTTTCACTGATTTTTGTGTTTCCCTTGCAAGGGCTTCTAACTTTTGATCCATTTTCTCCTGAATTTCTTTAAGTATGTCCTTCATGTGTTCCTGTACCAGCATCATGACCAGTGATTTTAAATCCAAATCTTGTTTTACTGGTGTGATGGGGTATCCAGGACATGCTGGTAAAGGAGAATTGGGTTCAGACGCTGCCATATTGCCTTGATTTCTGTTAGTGACATTCCTGAGTTTTCCTTTTGCCATCTGGTTCTCACTGGTGTTAGTTGGTCTTGTCAATGCTGGACTCAGCAGTTCAAGCTGCCCCTTCCCAGGTGGCCTTTGGTGCACAGCTTACCTCCTGCACTGCCTGGAGACAGGGTGCTGTTGCCCAGGCTGTTCAGATCCCAAAGCAGACACCTGAAGGCTCCAGCTGGGGCCCGCTGGATTCACCAGAGCACCTCTCCTGAATTTCTTTAAACGATTTTTGTGTTTCCCTTGTAAGTGTTTCTACCTTTTGATCCATTTTCTCCTGTATTTCTTTAAGAGATTTATTTATGTCCTTCTTGTGTTCCTCTAACAGCATCATTACCAGTGATTTTAAATCCAAATCTTGCTTTTCTGGTGTGTTGCGGTATCCAGGACTTGTTGTAGAATTGGGTTCGGATGCTGCCAAATTGCCTTGAATTCTGTTAGTAATTTTCCTATGTTTGCCTTCTGCAATCTGATTATCTCTGTTGTTTGTTTGTCCTATTGTCACTGACTGGTGTTTGAACCTTCTGAGAGCCTATAAGTCTATTTCCATACCACTGGATGACTGGGTTTCCACTGGCACAGATCGCTGATGTGCTGCCCTACTCTAAGGTGCCATTGGAGCCCTGGTGTGTCTTGCCCCAAGCAATGTTATACTTGGATTGTCTCTGTGAACCTGGTGCTCCCTGTCTGCTCTGTCAGGGAGTGAAGATGGTGGATGCTACGGGGACCTTTTCCAAGTTCTGATCAATCTGCAGGGCAAAAGTCCCCCAACAGGGTTGGGACACAGACAGCCTGCAGAGCTGCCCAGGCTCTGGGTTCAGGCAGAAGCCTGAAGGCCTGAGACCCAAGTGATGTTAGACTTGGGATATCTCTGTGTACCTGGTGCTGCCTGTCAGGACTCTTCAGAGCCAAGATCCCTTCCCCACTTGTGATTGCTTTCTTCTCCCTCCAAAGTGGGACTGAGAGGTTATCACTTGGGCCTTCAGCTTGTTGACCTTGAGTTCTGTGCACTGTATCTTGGGTATTCTGTACTTTTATTTTTTTTGGGTAATACCCACCTATTAGCCTATTTTTCTTGACAGAGAAAATTCAAAGAAATGGGAAAGATAAAAGGCAGGTATAAAAGCTCACTCAAAGGAAAGAAAGTTTGTATGAGATAGAGGAGGCTTGTTAAAAAACATGAAATATGGTGAGTCAGCGGTGATTGGATCTATCCTGTCTGCTGAGAACATAGAGCTGCACAGACATGTTACATCCTTATAACACTTTCAAATTTTGTTAATGTCTTCATGATATACCCAGTTTATGGCATTTGTCTAAAGGTTTGGACAAGTTGCATCTACACTGACAACATGAAATCAGACAATAGTGGAAGCAGGCAATCCTCATATTCAAAACTAGAAATCCTCTTTTCCTATATTTTAAATATGAGATACCGTGAGTCCTGTTTTAATTTGTTTCAAACATTTAGCTATTTTTAAAAAAAATTCTAAATGTATCATCACTTTTCTAGAATCTCTAATTCTTAAAGAATGACCTAGTTCTCTGTGTGTAGGTGTCCACACATTGTCATCATCTAGCTTTCCCGGCCATGTCTGTAATTATCTAGTTTATATATGTGTAAACTAGAGGTTCCATATAAAAAGAAGTGTGCAGACTGCTGTGCTGGACACAGCAATCTGTTCTTTGAGGCTAAGTCTGAATCTTTACCTGTTGTAAAAATCACTATCAATTTATTTCTAAATATAAATTTAACATGTTCTATTTTCTCAATTTTTTCAACAATTTTATTGTTTTATAAAGTTATCTGATACTATGTATCCTTTTGACATCTTTGTATATTATGAAGCAAAGAGTCTTTATCCGTCACTCCTGTGAGAGTGGAGCATAGTTTCCTCCTGCTGTACTCAGTAGCACACCAGCCTTTTTTATATAATTGTCTTCATCATCATCATCATCATGATTACCATTTCATTCATATGGATTTATTAGGTCTTGAAAGATGTTGGGACAGAAATCAAAGAGGTTTTCTTTAAGTTTTTTTTTTTATTATATTTTCAGGGAGCTTTATATTTAAAGATGGGCTTGCTCTTAAGCTCAAGGTTAGAGATATTCAAGACAATTCAAAAGTCAATTTTCCAGACAGACCTTTTTATGTTTGAAAAGAGAAATCTGTATGCCAAATATGGCTTTCTTAACATTGTAGACAAAAGTTCTTGAATGAAACCATCCTTAGATTTCCTACTGTTTGTATGTTCCACACTCATCAGTGTCTTCCTGTCTTCCATTTTGACAAACTGGGCTTTGATTCTGTATTAAAATTTATTTATCTCAGACCACTAGAAATGCCAATCCATCTGTTTAGATTACATTCATCTAGCTACCTAGAGTACCTCTTTATCATCTTCAAAGTCTCCCAGTCACGTGGTTTGATTGGTTTGAAGGCAAGCAGCTCCTTGTTTGATTCTGAATCATTTATATTTTCATGACCATACTTTTTCAACAGAGAACAGAACATCTTGTAAGTACATGCATTTGAGATATATAGGAGATACTTCTTCTATCACATTAGTAATTAAGTTCCATGGGCATTATTCTCAAGGCTGTAGTGAGATTGGCTCTAATAGAGTACTTGAAGATATATTAGTTGCCCAAAAGTGAATAGTTCTAGAAGAAATATGACTCAAAACAGTTTATTAAGGACCATTAAATAGATAGGAGATATTGAACAATTATATTATTTTATAATTAATAATGTGAATTGGTTTTAATAAAGTTATATTTTTTGTCATTATTATAAATATCCCTGTTGTTTTTCACTGATCTTATTGTTTATATAAAAACAACACACATTCCCTATTAAAACACTAAATTTACACTTAGCATATGTTTTGATAATTAGAAATCATAAAAGTTAAAAATTCACAGCATGTTGGCATTTTAAAAAACAAAGTCTTTATTCACCATAATTTAAAACTGTTTTGGTTTAGTATTTAAATATTTCTTAAAGTAAAGTATTCATCTAAATTAATTATTGATTACTTAGTTTAAAATTGATAATGTCAGGTACATTTTAATATTATACATTATACTATTACTTATTAGAAATGAAAATTAACTTAAAACAAATCAGTATGTAGCATATATTGACTTTTTATAGATAGTATTTTGTTACTATCTATATGAGTCTATATGAGACTAATTTACAAAGCACTTTTAATTTCAGAAGCATCTATGAAAGTGATATCATTGACTATGTAGAAAGTGATAGAATAGAAAGAAACAAAATGAACATTTTAAAATCCAGAACCCTACCCCCTTTTATTGAAAATTGTTTCTTTTATCATACCATAAATTCTGATAACCCCACCTTCCAATCCTGCCAGTTTGTTCCAATCTCTCTTTCATTCTGGATCCTCTCCTTTATGTCTTTCATTGGAGAATTACAGGCTTCTAAGAAAGAACAAGCAAAAATGACAAAATAAAATATACTAAGATAAAGCAAAATCATCATGTCAAATTTGGACCAGGCAACATAACAGAAGGAAAAGAACACAAGAGCAGGCACAAGAATCAGAGACCTGCTCACTCTCATATTGAGGGAGCCATCCAGTGCTGCTAATCTGAAAGCTAGAGTATATTTTCAGGACACCAGTATGCAGTGCCAGCCCATGTAGCCTCTCCACTTGCTTCTTCAGGCTCTCTGAGTTCATATGCACCTTCCTTAGTTAATTGAAAGGGCCTTGTTAAAGGTCAGAAGTTTTGATGAGGGTTAATAGAGAGAGGCATAGGGATATTGATGCCAAGCTAGAAAAAAGTGAATCTCAAATTCATTCACATAGCCAGTAGAAATGCTGTTTCATGGAGAAGAGCAGTGTGTTTTCAATAGCCACTGTCTTTTGGTGGTCTTTGAAAAATCCTACTAAGTGTAGTGGGGAAAAATGACCTTAAAATGGATTAAAAATTACCATTTCAAAATTACTTTGGGATAGTCTGATTTTAAAGCTTAGATGGTCAGAATTATTTTATCTCTGATACCTTAAAAGCTTGTGTTTTCCAATGTAATTTGTGAAGTAAATTTGTTAGTATCAATACATAAGAAGATGACTGTTTTAATTTTAAAAACAATTTTCTCATTCTGTTACAGAAATTGTCAAATATTGTTTAAATGATTTATATTTTGGAAATATTTTCCAACCAATATTCCTTTATGTCTGGTGATAGTTTGCTTAGCTATAAATAAAGCCAGTTTCAAATGTTCTCCCTTGTTGATCGAAGGGCTCAAATAAACTAAGGTTATGTATATCAAGACTTGCACAATATGTTTCCAAAAGCAAAATGAATGCCACAATTTTGAGATAACCTTTGAAATATTGGTTTGATATTTATTTCAACTAACTATTTTAAGACTAGCATATTGATCTATGAAAGATATATGAGAGAAACAGGACCAATTAGCACAAGTATATCAAAGTGATCCTGATTCACACATCCATATGCAGAGTTTTCTTTTAAATGTTTAGGTATTTCTTGGCCGCCCACAGGGAAACAGAGCATATGAAGTTTGTGAGGAAAAAGAAGCAAGTAGATGTACAATGTTATTTTGTTTGATGTCATCTATGATATGTTCAAGATCGTATGGAAAATCTACTGTAATCTGTACAACAAATGCTCATTTCCCATAACTCAGTAGTCTTGGAAGTTCAATACCAAAATGGCACAAAGTGGGAATTCCATGGACTCCCTTTATGAAAGAACAAAATGCATTCCAGTGGACCTAGCTCTTACCTAATTATGGCATTTGAAAAGAAATTTCCATGTTAGTTGGCAAGGATGTTATAAAATTTTGGACCATAATATATACAGAGAAAACAAATAATGCAGTTATCTGGGACTAGGGTTTCTGTGAATAGTTATAAGGTTTTTGTAAGGCTATCTCTCACGCTAGAAATACACGTAAGTTATATAATTTTCAAACAGGTAAAATCTACAAGAAAAAATTATTATTTTAACTTTTTTTTTACAGTTTACTAGTACAATCAAAATAAGATATAGAATATGGAGTATATTCATATTGTTGGGAAATTATATCTCCTTTCCTGTCTACTCATTCCGCATCCTTCCAAACAAAAGTTTTTGTTTATAAATGATAGTCCATGGCTCTCATCCACCAGTTCGTAGCCAGGAGCACTTAATTGTCATTGTTAACCTGCAGGAGTGCACTTGTGATGATTTGCTGTTTTATGTCTGGCTTATTTCACTTAGCATGATGCTGTTCAGGATCAGCGATGTCACAGTATATGATAAGAATATGATGTTGTTAAATGCTGAACTAAATTCCCTTGTTTGTAAATAATAAAGTTTTCCTGTCCGTATTTCCACGTACAGGCATCTGGGTTGCTCTATTCTAGTGGTACTTCTGGATAAAATCAGTACAAATGTACTATAGAATTATCTATTAATTTCCTCCTTTGTATATTTTAATAGTATTCTAAAACAGAAATGCAAAATATAATACTCTGATAATTCTGTTTAATTTTTAAAGAATCAACATACAACTCCCCATAACAACTGTATCAGTTTACATTTCCTCTAGCGTGGATAAGAACTTCATTTAAGCCATAATGTAACCAATGTCACATGTTTATTTATTTTATGTATCCTCATAGAAGTAAAATGTCATCTCAATTTGATTACTCTTAGAATTTTCCAAATCATTAGTAAAGTTAAAGATGTTTTGGGCTTACTGGCTATTTATGGCTTTGTAAAAATCAAAGTCTTTGAATTTTTAGTTGGGTGTTGATTTTTGTTCTTTTTTATATATTTGTTTTTTCCTTTTCTGTCTTTTTTATTGACCATTGTCTTCATTTACATTGCCAATGGTAAAAACTTTCCCAATTTCCCCTCCCCAAAGACCCCCAACCCCTCGTCCCACCCCCTGCCTCCACATATATGCCCCTCCCTCTGCTTGGTTTCCCGTTGTTGGGGCCTCTATTGAGCCTTTACCTAAGTACCACTCCTCCCACTAATGCCCTACAAGGCCTTCCTCTGCCACAGTTTTTTGGGCTGGAACAGTGTGTACCCATTGGTTGATGGTTCAGTTCCTGAGAGTCTTAGGGTGTCTGGGTGGCCGAAATCATTGTTCTTCCAATGGGGCTGTGAACCCTTCAAATCCTCCAGGTCCACCCTTTACCTCCTCCATTGGGAACCCCATGCCTAGTCCAATATTTGTTTTCTAGCATCTGCCTCTATACTTGTAAGGCTCTGGTAGGGCCCCTCCAGGGACAACCATGGCATTTTCCTTTTGGTATACACTTTTTGTTGTCCATAGTAGTGTCGGGGTTTGGTGACTCTTAATAGAATGAATCCTCAAGTAGGGCAGTCTCTGGGTGGCCCTTACTTCAGTCTTTGCTCCACATGTTGTCTCCCTTATTGTTTCTATGAGTATTTTGTTCCCTTTCTCAGAGGAACCAAAGCACCCTCACTTAAGTCCTCCTTCTTCTTGAGCTTCCTATGCTGGGTGAATTGTAACTTGTTTATTTTGAGCTTTTGGGCTAAAATACACTTATTAGTGAGTGCATACCATGTGCATTCTCAAAAAAACACTGAGATTCCACCTTACACCTGTCAGAATGGCTAAGATGAAATCCTCAGGGAACAACAGCTTCTGGAGAGGATGTGGGGGAAAAGGAACACTTCTCCGTTGTTGGGATTGCAAGCTGGTAAAACCACTCTGGAAATCAGTTTGGCAATTCCTCAGAAATTAGACATTGTACTCCCTGAAGACCCAGCTTTACCACTCCTGGGCAAATACCCAAAAGATGCTCCTACATGTAATAAGGACACATGATCCACTATGTTCATAGCTGCCTTATTCAAAACAGCCAGAAGCTGGAAAGAACCTAGATGTCCCTCAACAAAGGAATGGATACAGAAACTGTGGTATAAATACACAATGGAGTACTATTCAACTATTAAAAACAATGAATTCATGAAATTCTTAGGCAAATGGATGGAACTAGAAAGTTTCATCCTGAGAGAGGTAACACAATCACAAAAGAACGCAGATGTTATTTTCCTTTTCTTATTAATTATTTTATTCATAAAACATTACTTTATTTTTTATTAGATATATTCTTTTATTTACATTTCAAATGATTTACCCTTTCCTGGTCCCTCCCAAAAGTCCCATAAGCCTCCCTTCTTCCCCAATCAACTCCCTCCTCCTTTCTTGTCCTGGTATTTCCCTACACTGCTGCATTACGTCTTTCTAGGACCAGGGCCCACTCCTCTCTTTTATGTCCAACAAGGCCATCCTCTGCTGACTATGCTTTTGGAGCCATGGGTAACTCCATGTGTACTCTTTGGTTGATGTTTTTGTCCCTGGGAGCTCTGGGAGTACTGGGTGGCTCATATTGTTGTTCCTCCTATGGCACTGCAAACCCCTTCAGCTTCTTGGGTCCTTTCTCAAGCTCCCCCATTGGGGTTCCTGTGCTCAGTTCAATGGCAGGCTGAGAGTGTCCCCCTCTATTTGTCATGCACTAGCAGAGCCTCGCAGGTGAAAGCTATACCCAGGAGATACCTATATCCTGTTCCAGTCAGCAAGTACTTGTGGGCATCTATAATAGCACCTGGGTCTTGTAACTGTATATGGGATGGATTCCTAGGTGGGGGCAATCTCTGCATGGTCTTTCCCTGAGTCTCTGCTCCACACTTTGTCTTTGTGTGTCCTTCTGTGGGTATTTTATTTCCCCTTCTAAGAAGGACCAGAGTGTCCATATTCTGTTCTTCCTTCTTCTTGGGCATCATTTGATATGTGAATTGTGTCTTGGATGATTTTTGTTCTTGAAATATAGAAATTCTTTCTACATTCTAGATCATACCAAATAAATGATATGGAATTTTCTCTTGTTTGATGGTTGCTGTTTGTTTTGTATCAGTTTACTTTGGTGAAGACAAAATTAAAAAAAAATGTGACATTCATTTTTGTATAGAATTTTGTGAAATTTCTCTTTCAGTACAATAATTTAAAAACAATTTGAACATATGCAAACATTTTAATAAGCAAGTCAGACTCACTACTTTTAAGTGTGTGGGGGTCAAGTTTAAAATGTTAAAATTCATCATTTGTTCTATAAAATGTTTTTTCTATCCTAAAGACAAGGAAACCTATGGGTTTTAATGTCTATGTCAGTATTTGCGGATTAAGCACATAAAAATATCTTAAGATCTCAGGCACTGTACAATAAATAGCATTTAAACACATATTTCTCTTCATTTATGTGTCTTTTATCTTCAGGATAATAGAAAGAATCAACTTCAAGTGTCTCCCTCTAATAATTTTCTTTCTGCTTAAGTACAATTATTTTTTTCATACAGAGTTGTATTTCTTGATGAATACAGGAACTAGAGTTGGTCTCATAGGACAGCTGCCTCTGGAGAAGGTGGCAAAAAGCAGAGATACTGATTTTAAACACACTGATTTGCATAAATCTGTTACCCCCCCCAATGTTATATTTTCTCATATTTATATAGGGGAATAGAATAAAAGAAGAAGTATGTAATTGCTCTGAAAGCCTACCCAAAGACTGCAACATTAATGAATATAATACCTGTCATATAGACCTGCAAATCTTAGTTTATGGTACCACTCTGGGAGCTCTTTTGTCTTCCACACCAGTGACTGCATATAGATATATGTTGCTGAACAGAACTTGCTCATTGTGCTACACTTTATACCTGGACTTACGTCAAATGAAAACAGTACAGTTTCTAATGTACATTTCTGGAATGTTTCCCATTGTCATGCACTGAGACAATCTATATTAAATGTTTGGATCAATGGTTGACTCTGTTTTGAAGCTAGTGCCTAAGAAAATATTTAAAAGGAATGGAGTTCATGCTCTTAACATCCTTAGAAATCAGTCCTCAAAGACCAATGCTCCACTTGTCAATCTTCAGGACATTGCCAGGTGACAACAAAGACCATGAAAGTTGCTTGTAAACTGCTTTGAATTGGAGCAGTTTACTTTCTCAATAGACAAGAACAGAGGATTAAAAAAAAAAATAAAATGAAATTCAACTTTATAAAGCTATCTGAATCTTTTTAACTACTTCCTTTAAATGTGCATAGTAAAACCTTTCATGTGAATTTCATTAAGCTTCAAGGTCATTTGTGAGACAATGGTAAGCATATCAATGACAAAGCTCTGCATGTAATGCAGATGTTTGCCTATCAAGTAGATGTGTGGGAAGATGGGAGGCTCATTCATTCACTTCCTTTGCACCACTACCAAAATTCTTAGATCCTGAGTATCCTCTTACTTTGATTTTTTCTAACTAAAATTGATCTATTATGCAATAAAAAAACTTCTAGTTCCCATGATTATTTTTACTTACACTAAATAAATGAAGAAGAAAGGAACAAAGGGAGGGATGAATGAAAGAAATACTGAAAGAGAGAGGGAGGAAAGGGGAGACAGTGAAAACACAAGGATTCCTGATATTGTATGAATCGCTAGGAATACCTCAATAATTTGGGCTTCATTTAGGAAAAATATTTTGTCGGCATATTCAAAACCGTAGTAGTCATAACTGCATTTTCAACATATTGTAATTTATACTTAGATTTAATTGAAACTTGTACATAGCCAAACAATGAAGTAAACAGATTCACACATATATAAATAAATGAGCATGTGTGTGTGTTTATGAGTGATTCATTAGTTCCTGAACTATATGCGTTTTCTGTGTCAGAGATCTAAGACTTAAAAAAAATATTTTCATACCTTTATCTACATTAAATTTGTCTATATTATCTACAAAACATTCTAAATAAATACATATGTATGTGTTAATGTGCACTAGTATTACATAAAATTCTATTATACATGCATATATAAATGAAGGATTTTAAATATTGGAAAATTATATATATATATATACATATATATGCATATATATAGTGAAATAATCCCCTGAATTTTAAAGGTGAATATGAAAATTTTCTTCAGCTAAACAAATAATTAGAACAGGCAATATATTTGTATGTTGTGCATTCATTGTGCATGTTAATTAGTGTAAGTTGCATATAGGTGGAGGTTAAACATGTATTATCATTTGTAGAAATGTCTCTACACTACAGAAAACCACATTATTCATGTGAAAACAATGGTGAAAAATTCAAACAAGTGTTTTGCATTAGGCAAGCTGAGTTTTACATAAACAGAAGGGTACCTACAATAGACTATAGAATATGCTTTAGAAACACCATATATAATTATGTAAATTTTGGTAAAAATTAGTTGGAATAGCTCTTTTTTCCATTATTAATTTTCCAGAAATAAATTAGCACAGTGCTTACTATGGCTCTATCAGAAAATAAATTACAGTTAATATTTTAAGCAATACAATTTCCAAACAATTTCCCCCATTATTTCAGCAATAATTGAGATTTTACTCTGTAAATAATGGGTTTGGAAACTAAAATTACAAGTCACAAAATTCTAGCTTATTCATCATTAGAATGAGAACAGAAGTGTTGGGAGTAGTCCCTCAACATCTATGAATTAAGTGTACATTTTAGTTTATTAATATTGGAAAATAAAAATATTTTCAATTTTATTTACTACTACATTATAGTTTGTACTACTGTTATCGTGGATAAAGATTTTCAGGCTGCAAAAAGAAATCATTTCCTTTTTTACCTCAGAGTAACTGTTTAGTCTGTGTGTTGTTGAGTGCTTTGTCAAGACCAGGATCATAAGGAAGAGGAAACCTCAATTGAGAAATTGATCTCTGGTATTTGGCTGAGACAAGTATGTTCTCGGTATTTTCATGAATAATTACTGACATAAGAGAATGCAGCTCACTCTAAGTGGTGCCACCCTTTCTTTTGCTGTCCTGGAACATTGTATACAAATCAACTTATAAAAGGGAGAACTCCATACAGTGTCAGGTCTTGGGACCACTCCTTGAGCTCGATTCCACTTTGGGCCTGTCACTGGACCTTCTTTTCTTCAGGCTCCTCTCCATTTCCATCCCTGCAGTTCTTTCAGAGAGGAACAATTATGGGTCAGAGTTTAGACTGTGGGATGGCAACCCCAGCCCTCACTTGATGTCCTGTCTTCCTGCAGGTGATGGGCTCTATAAATTCCCACTCCCTACTGTCAGGCATTTATCTAAGGTCCCTATCTTTGAGTCCTGAAAATCTCTCACCTCCCAGATCTCTAGTACATTCTGGAGGGGCCCCCAACTTCCTACTTCAAGAGGTTGCCTGTTTCCATTTTCTGCTGGCCCTCAGGGATTTCAGTCATTTCCCCCCACCCAATATCCAATCATGTTCTCCTCTCACACCCCTAGCCCCTTTCCCTCACAGGTCTCTTTTTCCCCCCTTGTGGTTGCTTTCCTTTCAGTTTGTTAACCTTTTTGAGTTCTGTGGGCTATATCTTGGGTATTCTGTACCTTTTTTTTTTTTTTTTTTTTTTTTTGGCTAATAGTGAGTATAACTTACTAATGAGTACATACCATGCATGTGCTTTGGGGTCTAAGTTACCTCACTTAGGTTGATATTTTCTTCTTCCAACCATTGCCCTCTGAAAGACCCAACAAACAGCTGAAAGAGTCAGATGCAGATATTTGCACCCAACCAATGGACAGAAGCTGCTAAACTCTGTGGTTGAATTAGGAGAAAGCTAGAAGAAGCTGAGGAAAGGGGTGGGTGGGAGGACAGGGGGAGAGAAGGGGGCTTATGGGACTTTCAGGGAGTGGGGGGCTAGAAAAGAGGAAATCATTTGAAATGTAAATAAAAATATATCGAATAAAAAAAAGGTAAAAAAACAAAAAACAAAAAATAAATAAAATTATCAAATCCCCCCCCCCAAAAAAAGAAGAAGCTGAGGAGGAGGGTGACACTGTAGGAGGACCAGCAGTCTCAATTAACCTGGATCCACGAGGTCTCTTAGATACTGGAACCAGGCACCATACACCAGAGGACTGCCAGGTCTGGGTTCATTCAGAGAAGATGCACCTAACCATCAAGACACTGGAGGCCCCAGGGAGTTTAAAGGTCTGGTGGAGTAGGTGTGGGGGGTGGGGACATCCTCATGGAGACAGGGCGGCAGGGAGGAGGTATGGGATGTGGAACAGTTGGAGGGTGGAACTGGAGAGGAATAAAATCTGGAGTCAGAAAAAAAAGGGGGGACTCATGGGGGCGAGGTATGGCTCCAGAGGCTTATAGTCTAAAATGGTAGAGCAGATGGTAGGAAATAAACAGTGAGAGCAGGAGTTTATATCCTCCTGAGATTGAGAGCTCATATCTCAATATGGAAGCAGAAAGCAGAGAAAGCCAACTGGAAATGCCAATAGTCTTCAGGGACTTCCTATAACAGGGCCCCACCTCAGGTATTTTTAGGCAGTGCTATCACCTAGGAGCCAAGAATACAAATCTCAGAGCCCATTTAGGAGATTTCTTATTCAAATTGCTGCAGCAGCTGAAGGTGAGCCCACAGAGTCAATACAAAGCATTTCCTCATGGTATCTGAACCAGTAGATTCCTGGCTCCAGGTAGATTCCTGGCTCTGTTAGAATTTCTACTTTGGCTTTTCTAAGTGATAGACTATGGTCAGAATATGTAAACCAAATAAATCTTTTCCTCTTAAAGCTACCTTTGATGACAATGTTTATCACAGCAATACAAACCAAACTAGACCAACATGATACTATTTGTAATTGTATTTCAGGTATAAACATGTTGTCTGTTCCTCCAAATTATCTACTATTATTTCCATAAGTTTTAATTTTATTGTTAAATATTCCCTTTTATCAACATAAAGGAAATACTAAAATGTCATTATTGATTCTACTTTTTTCAAGTAAATTTTCTTACATGTGTAAAATGCCACTTTAACTTTTGAGTTTATCACTTTTTTCTGGATATCTAGTTATTTTATTTTCAATTTATAGTCCACAATTTACATTTTTATTTGCTATTTTATCATTTGGTAACTGCTGTTTAGCTACTTTAAGCAAATATCACAAACCTTCCAATTTCATCACAATCCATTTTTTATTATGAAATTATAGATGTAATAGATAGATATGACAAATGAGATCTGGGTTATTATTTGGTCCTAAGAGAAAATCCTTATGGAGTCCATCTCCCCAAAATAAGAAAACAGCACTGAAATAAATTATAATGCTAGATCAAAGCCAGGTAGCATTCAAGATCCCACAGGGAAGACCAATACTGCTCTTACGTCAACATGCCAAGTTAAAAAGACAAACAAACAAATAAAAACAAAACAATAAAAAAGAAAAACAAAAACAAAAACCTAAATCTCACTCCATTGCCTAGATCCAGCACCTACAGGGGCCAGTGAAAAACAGAATGTCCCCATTGCCGTCCTTGTCCTCACAGAGTCCTGGTCTATCTATAGCACACCACAGTGCTTCATAACACAGTTGGGTCTGATGGTCTCCAGAGTAAACCTGAGCCCAAGGGTTTTCTAAAGGAAAATAGCCATACATCTTTAAGGATTATGCCAGTTTTTCCGTAGCTGTCATCATATACTAAGACAAGCTAAGTAGCCGAGAATACCACAGAGTTCTTCTCTTACACTTTAGAAATACCGGTGTCAAAATAGAAGCAGAAACTGCAGTCTAATAAGTGGTGAAGGCTCTTGGTTGACTCTATGCTCCTGGTTATTTCTAGTATCTTTACATTACATTCTATTCCTTGATTCACCATAATGCCCCTAAAAGTAACCACGCAACATTTTAAAAATCTCTTCATTCTCCATTCTATTCCCGCTTTCTCTCTCTCAGTCTCTCTGTCTCTCTCTCCCCCTCTCTCTCTTTCTCTCTCTCTCTTTCTTTCCTTTTTCTTTCATGTGCATGCGTATCTGTGTCCATACATCACCTTTTCTTCCTATGCCCTTGTTCTATCTAACCGTCATACTAGTACCTGAATCTTTTTATATGGATTTTCTATCTCTTCTTTACTAAAGGCATTTGCAAAATTACTTATCTATTAAAACCACCTAGTCATAGATTCCTAAGATTTTGGTGTAAAGCTTTTATTTTCACTTAGGACACTGTGGACTATAATTATACCTGCCTCCTCGTCAAATAGACCAAGGAAGAAATATACAAGATTCAAAATATATTCCCCTAAAAATGTAGCTCCTAGAGCCATGTGATGAAAAGTTAAAATTAAAAAGCAAAATACTTGAGGAAACTCAGAAACAACAGACATTTACAGACATATCCAGACACCGGCACATACGTAAGCACACAACAAAGGCATACAAACCATTTTCTCAGTCAATTTTAGGAGAGATAATCACATTTTAATCCCAAGTCGGTCTTCGAAGATCAAGGACAAAATTACAAAGTGACAGAAATCCTGAAGGACAATAAAGAGACTGTAGGTACTAGAAACTCATTGTAAAAATGATAGGCATTCCAGAAGATAAAGTGGAACAGATGGAAGAAAGGCAATAATTAAATAATAGAAGATAATTCATCTGCGGTGACAAAGGAGTCACATCTGCAGACAGAGAGGGCTCACTGAGTTCCAGGCTGTGTTGATGAAAAAAGACCCACACTTGGCACATCCTCTGGGCCTCCTGAAGGATAAGGGCATAGAGACTAATAATGCAAGCATGAAGTAAACTTTCTAGATTTCTGACAACGGAAGAAAAGCAAACAAGAGTTTGTGTTTCTCCTTTTCAAACTTAAAGGCTAGAGTATAGTACACTCATATCAACAAGCATGTGTGAAGTGTGTAGTCGCAAGGCCCTGTGCATAGTTGTCATATCATGGAGGAAGAGATTTTGTAAGAACAGATGAAGATCATGGCATAGTTTGTCTTGTGCCCTATATGATACAAGTGTTCAAGAAAAGACAATAAATTCCTAGTAATACATGATCTGAAGCACAACTGTAAAAATAGTAGTTGACAGAGAGAAAAGGGAAATCACAGGGGTCAGTCTCTCATTATGATTCCTTTGGCCACCGAGTATAGAGATTACTCAGTTTCAGAGTGGAAGATGGTTGAATAAAATTGTGAAATGAGAGTTTTTCCAGTGGTCAGAGGCTCAGCCTCTGAGGTACATAGTGCCAAATATGAAAATCTGAGTTAAGATATCTACTACTCACATAAAATCGCAGCTTAACATAATCTCAAACAGGTAGGTGGTGATGGAGTAACAGGAAGTTACTATCTTACTAGCTTAAACAATTGATAAGCTAGGTTCAGTGAGAGATATAACCTCAAAAATTATCATGAAAAGGAATAAAAAGAGATACACTTAATATAGATTTCTGTAGCAATTATGAACATATGTGTGGACACACATAAATCTGTCTCTCCTCTCTCTCTCTCTCTCTCTCTCTCTCTCTCTCTGAGTGTTTAAGAGTATGTTACAAATGTCTTAATGATGGGAGCTGTTTGTAACTCAAGGACAATAGTATAGAATATCAGGAAAAGAGGTGTAAATAAAAAGGAAAGAAAAAATTAATAGAATTGAAAATAGACATTTCAACTAAGCAGGGAAAATTTGATGGCAGTTTTATCAAACAATTAAAAGATGAGGAATAACACATGTATCTATTTGAAAATATTCACATCTCAGCCTTTCAAATTTCTTTCACTTTTCGATCCCTGTCATTCCCTTAAGGACATAAATTAGTTTAATGCCTTCAAATATTATACTGTGTTATATATTTTAAAAATCTTATCTATCTCTTGGACTTATCCACCCCTTTCAACTACTCATTGAATCACCTTAATTCAAACATCTAATATGAACAAAACACCAGAGTAAAGTCAGTGGACTCCAGCAATAATGAAAGGACAAGAGAGATATCCCCTGACTACATTTCCAGCATTTTTAGTCACTGTGACATGGAATGAGGATACCCTAAGCCAAATATGTTCTAAAGCTGAAAATGTTAAATCAGAGAAGCAAATACACTTAGAATTCGTAAGACACAACATGAGAAAAAAGATATTTTCAAAGCAATGTAGGAGTAATATCGGGGACCAGAAAATGAGATGTGCTTCAAGCTTCTTGAAAACCAAATCTAGATTGACAAAGGCCACTGAAGAAACTGTCTATACCAGATTCATAGCAGATGAAAGTTTTTTTGTAGCATATCAGATAGTGAGATGCTCAGGAACTGTATAAGGACAAATGAGTGAAGCTTGGAAACTTTATGCTTCATAGAGTGATGGGGAAAATTCTCAGACTTTGGAAACTCTAGAATGTGAAAAACTAGAGGACTAATAGGTGATTTAATCTCACAGAGTAAATAAAAATTGAAACAATTAAAAGATTTAACTAATTTAATCACTTTTTAAACAAAAGCTGAATATTAATTATAGGAACCCAAAATATTTATGAGCATCTAGGAAATGTGTCCATGATAAGCCATCTGCCTAAATGTTATCAGATGAAAAGAATGACCTATCATCAATAGTGGATCAATACAGTTTGAAAAAATATGATTGTATCACAATCCAGGTTAAAGAAACTAATAGTAAGATTAACTTTTAGTTTTAATTATTATTAAGACTAATTAATTAGCTGAAGAAATTGAACATCATAATTATCTAATACCTGTAGGGTTGACTCCTGAGACATAAAACCAACTTGCCTGAAGTTTTAGAGATTAAATTATACTTAGTTGAAAACAATCCTAATTGAATTAATAATTAATTAATAAGAGATGTACAAATAAAAAGGCAGAAAAATAGAAACCATTCAACTGTAAAAGTAGTGATAAAATAGAAACTTACAAAATGAATGGAGCATCTACGAAAACACTTTCAAATTCCTCATAATGCTCTGACTGGAAGAAAAGGACAAAAGACAAAAGAAAACTTCTCGAAACATTTACTCTTGATTCAATAACATTACATCAATGAAGACAGCAATATCTAATATTTCACACAAAAATTTTAAATGACAAAAAGACAAAAAATTTAACATAAATGAAGTAAATATATTTAAACTAAATTAGAATGAAAGAAAACAGATATAAAAACCTAAAACTAAAAAATAAAACATAACCATAAAATATTAATACAAGACAAAACCACATAAAATATCAGAAAGACTAGCGTTCCAGAGAATCTCGCTTCATTAAAAAAAGAAAAAGGAATGAAATGGACTGATATTTACAAGAGTAGAAATAGAAAATTATTATCTGTACCAAGCAAAAATTATTTATATGCTTTTCAAAACCAAAGCCATAGATGCACACCTTAGCAGAAGATGTTCTTCATAATCAGACTGTCAAGAATAGATCATTTTTAATTTACTGTCTTTATAAATTAAGATCTGCATGAAATTACAAATGCTGAGAGTTAATAATTGAAAAGGGAAACATATTTGAAAGATACTTCCAAGCAATTGACATTTTATAAAAAACAACAATAATATATTTGGTTTCTTAGGATATTCACTATGCTCATGAATAAATTTCTTTTAAAAGCATAAAATCTTACAGAAGCTTTCTAGTTTCATGAGTTCACATTTATCAATTCTTGATCTTAGAGCAAGAGCTATTGGAGTTCTATATAGGAAATTTCCCTCACGTGCCAATGAATTCAAGGCTCGTTCCCACTTTCTCTTTTATTAGATTCAGTGTATCTGGTTTTATATTCAGGTTGTTGATTCACTTGGACTTGAGCATTGTGCAAGGTAACAAATATGGGTCTGTTTTCATTTTTCTATATACAGACAGCTAGTTAGGCCAAGCACTATTTATTGAAGATGTTTTTTTTTTCCCATTAAATATTTTTGGCTTCTTTCTCAAAGATCAAGGGTGGATAAATGTATGGTTTTATTTCTGGGTCTTCAGATCTGTTCCATTTATCAATGTGTCTGTCTCTGTACCAATACCATACAGTTTTTATCACTATTGCTCTGTAGTAAAGCTTAAGGTCAGTGATGGCGATTCCCCCAGCCATTCTATTATTGTTAAGAATTGTTTTCGCTATTCTGGGCTTTTTGCCTTTCCAGATAAATTTGAGAATTGCTCTTTCCAAGTCTTTGAAGAATTGTGTTGGGATTTTGATGGGGGATTGCATAGAATCTATAGATTGCCTTTTCTAGAATGGCCATTTTTACTACATTAATTTTGCCAATCCATGAGCATGGGAGATCTCTCCATTTTCTGAGGTCTCCTTTGATTTCTTTCTTGAGAGACTTGAAGATATTGCCATTCATGCTTTTCACTTGTTGGGTTAGTTACTCCAAGATATTTTATATAATTTGTGGCTATTGTGCAGGGAGTTGTTTCCCTAATTTCTTTCTGAGTCTGTTTGTCATTTGTATAATGGAAGGCTACTGATTTATTTGAATTAATTTTATTTCAGGTTACTTTACTGAAGTTGTTTATCAGCTGGAGAAGTTCTCTGGTAGAAATTTTTCAGTTATTTATGCATACTGTCATATCATTTGCAAATAGTGATAGTGTTATTTCTTCTTTGCCAATGTATATATCCCCTAGATTTATTTTTGTTGTCTTACTGTTCTAGCTAGCACCTACAGATTGGGAAACAATCTTCACTAACCCCATCTCATAGAGGGCTAATATACAAAATATATAAAGAATCTAGCCACCAAAAAAACCAAACAACCCAAACAAAAAATGGGGAATACAACTAAACAGAGATTTCACAACAGAGGAATCTTGAATGGCTGAGAAGCATCTAAAAAATGATCAAAGTCTTTAGTGAGCAGAGAAATGTGAATCAAAACAACCCTACGATTCTACCTTACATCAATCAGAGTAGCAAAGATCAAAATCTCAGGTGATAGCACAAGTTGGCGAAGATGTGGAGAAAGAGGAACACTCCTGGTGGGATTGCAAACTGGTACAACCACTCTGGAAATCAATCTGAAGTTTCCTCAGAAAATTGGAATAGATCTACCTGAAGACCCAGAAATACCACCCTTGGGATATACCATGCTACAGGGTCACATGTTCCAGTATGTTCATAGCAACCTTGTTTTTAATAGGCAGGATATGAAAACAACCCACATGTCCCACAACAGAAGAATGGATACATACAATGTGGTTCATTTACCTAGCTATTAAGAACAAGGACATCTCAAGTGTTGAAGTCAAATGGATGGAACTAGGAAATATCATTCTGAGTGAGGTAACAGTAACTCAGACCCAAAAGGACATACATGGTATGCACTCACTAATAAGTGGATACTAGCCAAAAAAAAAAAAAAAGGTGTAGAATACCCAAGATACAGTCTACAGAACTCAAAAATGTCAACAAGCTGAAGGGCCCACGTGAGGATGGGTCAGTCCCACTAGAATGGGAGAAGAAAATAATTACAAGTGTCGAGGAAGGGACCTGGGACGTGAAGTAGACAAGGAAATGGGAAGAGGGAAACCTGATCTGGTATTGGGTGAGGGAAAACGACTAAAACTCTGAGGGCTAGCTGAAAGAATGGAGGTAGGAGGTTGGGGGGGGGGACCCTCCAGAATATAGCAGAAACCTGGGAGGTAAAAGATACTCGGGACTCAAAGGAAGGGACTTTAGATGAAATGCCAGACGGGAGGAAGAGGGAACTTTAAAGCCTACTTCCAAAAGAAAGACTGTATGAAGTGAGGGATGAGGTTGCCATCATACAGTCAAAACTCTAACCCAGAATTGCTCCTGTCTGAAAGAACTGCAGGGATAGAACTGGAAAGGAGACTGAGGAAAAGAAGGTGCAGTGACAGGCCCAAAGTGGAATCCAGCTCAGGGGGCGAGGAGACCTGACACTATTAGTGAGCCTATGGAAAGTTCACAGAAAGGGACCCATTATGACTGCCCTCTGAAAGACCCAACAAACAACTTAAAGAGTCAGATGCAGATATTTGCACCTAACCAATGGACAGAAGCTACTGACCCCTGTGGTTGAATTAGGGAAAAGCTGGAAGAAGCTGAGGATAAGGGAAACCCTGTAGGAGGGCTGGCAATTTCAATTAACCTGGACCAGCCAGATCTCTCAAACACTGGACTACCAACCAGGCAGTATACACCAGCTGATATGAGGCCCACAACACATATACAGCAGAGGACTGCTGAGTCTGGGTTCAATCAGAGAAGATGCACCTAGCTCTTAAGAGACAGGAGGCCCCAGGGAGATTACAGTTATGTTGGGTGGGGAGTGGGGGGGTGGGGTGGGGGTGGGGACATCCTAGTGGGGTAGGGAGAACTGGGGGTAGAGAGGAGGTATAGGATGTGGAACAGTTGGAGAGTGGCAGGGGCTGGGGGGAATGAATAAATTTTGTAATGAAAATAAATAAATGATTAAATTACAAAAATTAAATATGAATAGAAAACATACAAATAATTTTTATATATCTATTTTTTAATAACCACCAACAACAGATCACACACCACCAACAACAACTAGAAAAGGAAACTGGTAAAGTAAAAGAACTGAAATAATAAAAAGACCCTAAAATGCTGGAAATAATGAAGTGTACAGAAGAATGGAACAAGGGAGCAAATGCCACAGTCACAAGAGATAAGTTCAATCCTACTGCAACTTGATATGCCAAGGCAGGTTGATATCCATGGGAGGCATCCATTGTCTGAGCAGTCAAAGAGGGGAGAATGGTGAATTGGGAGGAGAGGAGGGAAATGGAGCTGCAATCAGGATACAAAGTAAAAAAATTAATTAATTAATGAAAATAAAACACTATTAGGAATTTAGATGAACAATATTATGTTCATCTAATGACCTATATTATGTTGGATGGAAGCTATCTATACTGGGTACCTAAAAACACTGATAACCAGATAATAAAAACTGGTTGTAAAATATAATTAATTAAGAATTACATAAGTAGGGTGAGGTGTATACCAACAAAAAGACTTTGTAAGCAAGAAGCCAAGAATATAGTGTGCATTAGTCCTATCTTCAGCTAGGCTTACCCAAATATGATACTATAATACAGAACCTACATGTTATAAAAATTTATTATGAAGTGAAAATAACCAATAGAGCACAGTACTAGTATTTTATTTAGGGTTTTACTGCTGTAAACAGATACTGTGACCAAGGCAACTCTTATAAGGACCACATTTAATTAGGGCTGGCTTACAGGTTCAGAGGTTCAGTCCATTATCATCAAGGATGGCAACATTCGGAGAGACATGGTGTAGTAGTAGCTAAAAGTTCTACATCTTGTTCTGAAGGTAGATAGAAGACTAGCTTCCAGGCAGCTTAATGGAAAGCCCATGCCCACAGTAACACACCTATTCCAACAAGTCACACCTATTCCAACAAGACCACAGCTCCCAATAGTGCCACTCCCTAGGCACTATATATGTATATTCATATACATATATTACATATGTGTGTACACATATATACCTCATATAAATATACACACACATATATATATCACACACATATATTACACACACACACACACACACACACATGCGCGCGCGCGCCACACACACACACACACACACACACACATACATTTGACTCCCTTTATAGGCTTATTCAAATACATGATCTATGGGGGGCATACTTAGCCATAGCATAATAAAAAAATACGTTTACTCAAACTTCCAAAGTTGTCTAGTGTATAACAATCTCAACAATTTTTTTAATTTATTTGATATATTTTTTATTTACATTTCAAATGATTTCCCCTATTCTGGCTCCCTACTCCCTGAAAGTCCCATAAGTCCTCTTCCCTCTCCCTATTACCCCATCCACCCCTTCCCACTTTCCTGTTCTGGAGCTGCATTGAGTCTTTCCAGAACCAGGGGCCATTTCTCCATTCCTCTTGGACATCATTTAATATGTGGATTACGTCTTGGGTATTCCATGTTTCTAGGCTAATATCCACTTATCAGTGAGTGCATACCATGATTGATCTTTTGAGACTGGGTTACCTCACTTAGTGTGATGTTCTCCAGCTCCATCCACTTGTCTAAGAATTTCAGGAATTCATTGCTTCTAATGGCTGAATAGTACTCCATTGTGTAAATATACCATATTTTTGTATCCATTCCTCTGTTGAGGGACACCTGGGTTCTTTCCAGCTTCTGGCTATTACAAACAGGGCTGCTATGAGCATAGCAGAGCATGTGTCCTTATTGCATGCTGGGGAATCCTCTGGGTATATGCCCAGGAATGGTATAGCAGGGTCCTCCGGAAGTGGCATGTCCAAATTTCTGAGGAACTGCCAGACTAATTTCCAAAGTGGTTGCACCATCTTGCAATCCCACCAGCAGTGGAGAAGTGTTCCTCTTTCTCTGCATCCTCTCCAACACCTGCTGTCTCCTGAGTTTTTAACCTTAGCCATTCTGACTGGTGTGAGGTGAAATCTCAGGGTTGTTTTGATTTGCTTTTCCCTAATGGCTAATGATGTTGAACATTTCTTAAGGTCCTTCTCAGCCATCCCAAGTTCTTCATGTGAAAATTCTTTGTTTAGCTCCACACTCCACTTTTTAATAGGGTTATTTGGTTCTCTGGTGTCTGCCTTCTTGAGTTCTTTGTATATATTAGATATTAGCCCTCTGTCAGATTTAGGGTTAGTGAAGATCCTTTTCCAATCTGTTGGTTGATATTTTGTCCTTTTGACAGTGTCCTTTGCCTTACAGAAACTTTGTAATTTTATGAGGTCCTATTTGTCAATTCTTTATGTTTGAGTGTAAGCTATTGGTGTTCTGTTCAGGAACTTTTCTCCTGTGTCCATGTCCTCAAGGGTCTTCCCCAGTTTCTTTTCTATTAGTTTCAGTGTGTCTGGTTTTATGTGGAAGTTCTTGATCCACTTGGAGTTGAGCTTAGTACAAGGAGATAAGTATGGATCAATTCGCATTCTTCTGCATGCTGACCTCCAATTGAACCAGCACCATTTGTTGAAAAGGCTGTCTTTTTTCCACTGGATGTTTTTCAGCTCCTTTGTCAAAGATCAAGTGACCATAGGTTTGTGGGTTCATTTCTTTTTTTTTTTATTATTAGATATAATTTATTTACATTTCAAATGATTTCCCCTTTTCTAGCCCCCCCACTCCCCGAAAGTCCCGCAAGCCCCCTTCTCTTCCCCTGTCCTCCCACCCACCCCTTCCCACTTCCCCGTTCTGGTTTTGCTGAATACTGTTTCACTGAGTCTTTCCAGAACCAGGGGCCACTCCTCCTTTCTTCTTGTACCTCATTTGATGTGTGGATTATGTTTTGTGTGGGTTCATTTCTGAGAATTCAATCCTATTCCATTGATCCACTTGCCTGACATTGTACCAATACCATGCAGTTTTTATCACTATTGCTCTGTAGTAATGTTTGGGGATGGGATACTGATTCTTCCAGAAGTTCTTTTACTGTTGAGAATAGTTTTAGCTATGCTGAGTTTTTTTGTAATTCCAGATGAATTTGAGAATTGCTCTTTCTAACTCTATGAAGAACTGAGTTGGGATTTTGATGGGGATTGCATTGAATCTGTAGATTGCCTTTGGCAAGATGGCCATTTTAACTATATTAATCCTGCCAATCCACAAGTATGGACAAATTTTCCATTTTCTGGGGTCTTCTTCCATTTCCTTCTTCAGAAATTTGAAGTTCTTGTCATATAGGTCTTTCACTTGTTTGGTTAGAGTCACCCCAAGATACTTTATGCTGTTTGTGGCTATTGTGAAGGGTGTCATTTCCCTAACTTCTTTCTCAGCCTGCTTATCCTTTGAGTGTAGGAAGGCAACTGATTTGCTTGAGTTGATTTTATAACCAGCCACTTTGCTGAAGTTGTTTATCAGCTCTAGGAGATCTCTGGTAGAGTGTTTTGAGTCACTTAAGTATACTATCATATCATCTTCATATAGTGATAGTTTGATTTCTTCCTTTCCAATTTTTATCTCTTTGACCTTCTTACGTTGTCTAATTGGTCTAGCTAGGACTTCAAGAACTATATTGAAAAGATATGGAGAGAGGGGCAACCTTCTCTAGTCTCTGATTTTAGTGGGATTGCTTCCAGTTTCTCTCCATTTACTTTGATTTTGGCCACCGGTTTGCTGTATTTTGCTTTTACTATGTTTAGATATTTGTCTTGAATTCCTGTTATTTCCAAGACTTTTAGCATGAAAGGATGCTGAATTTTGTCAAATGCTTTTTCAGCATCTAATGAAATGATCATGTAGGTTTTTTTGAGTTTATTTATGTAGTGGATAGCATTGATGGATTTCCATATATTGAACCATCCCTGCATCCCTTGGATGAAGCCTACTTAATCATGGTAGATGATCGTTTTGATGTGTTCTTGGATTTGGCGGGCAAGCAATCTCAACAATGTTAAAAGTCCAAAGTTCAAAGTCTCATTTGAGATTCATCCAATCACTTAACTGTAATCCCCAGAGCAAACAGGAAACCACCTGGGCAAACTCCAATCTCTGCATCTTCATGTGTGATGTCAAAGCACTCTTTAGATCTCCAGCTCCTTTTTCATCTTTGTTTACTACAACAAACTTTTTTCTTCTGGCCTGGTTCCACTCCTTGTTAGAAGCTTTTCTCAGCAGATGTTCCATGACTCTGGCTTCCAGAACATATTAGGGTCTTCAAGGCAAATTCAACTATACACGTTGTTTTTCCAATATATAGGATCCATATACATTCTTCTGGGCTCCTCCAAAGGGATTGGATCAGATCTCCAGCTTGGCACTCTGTAGCACTCTAGGTTTTTGGTGATTCCACTCCACTGCTGCTACTGTTCTTAGTGGTCATCTGATAAAGTACTAGGATCTCCAATACACCTGGGTCTTCGGCTGCAACTATACTTTACCAATAGCCTCTCATAGGCTCCTGTCATGGCGCCAAGCTTTACATGTTTTGCATGACTCCTTCAGTCCTGGGCCATCAAATGCAACTGAGGCTACACCTTCACCAGTGCTCATTTATGGACTCTCACAGTGCCAAGCCTCAGCTGCATTTCATGACCATACTTCCAAAACCACCTAGGTGATTCTTAAGCATCACCAAGTTCAGCTGCAAGTACAGCCTTGACTATCTCTTGAACACAGCTTCTTTGTGTTTTCAGAAAACACTTCTCAGATTTCATCTCAGTGATGCTGGTCTCTCTTTAATCACCATCAACTTTCTCCCTAGTTTCCTTCTCTTCTTAACTATAAAGCTAGAGTCAAATGGCCAAAGCTTTTGAGTTCTGCTGTTTCCTGCAACTAAAATATGAACCCCGCTTGTTCTTTAAAAAAAAACTCATCTGCATTTACCTTTTAAAGCAGTGTACTATTACCATTCACAAGCCTTCTTGAGTTACAAGACCTAGGAAAACTTAGGGTTTTCTTCTTGAAACTTTGGAAAACAAGACACTTATGGAATTCCTCTGTCAAGTTGATTTAACTTGTGTTACTTCAAGGCTAGTACATGCAGAATTAACTAGTGGGAATGAAAAATATTTTAAGATGAAACTTAAGCCATATTAATTTGGTCTACTAAGGAATCTACCTTAACAGCTGAAGACTTCAGACCATAAAGTTAAAATTAACAGTACATCTTACAACAAAATTTCTATCGTCTTCTTGAGTCATACCTATAGCATCCAAGTATCACCTGTAGATATATTATCTTTCCCTTAGTTGTCATGTTTTAAATGTTAACAAAAATAAATAAAAAATCATGGAAAATTTATTATCAGAAGGAATGAAGGTAAGCAAACACAGTTCTGTTTAGTCTACATCTTCCATGTGTGATGTGCCATCATCTCCTTCCAGGGGTGGCAATTCTTCAGTTACAGCAGCACTGGAATCCTCCACAGTAGGATCATCCTCATCAATACCTAGACCAAGGTTGATCATCCTGTAGATCTTCTTAGCATGGGTCTGAGGATCTTCCAAACTGGAGCTAGAAGACAGGAGAGTTGTTTCATATAGCAAGCTTTATCACCAACTTTGTGTTTTCCATCTCCTTCAATAAGTAAGTTTTGCTGTCTCGAAACTTGTTCTATGGACTGATTTTGAACTCAGAAATCTGCATGCCAGTCTCTGAAACTCTGGGATTAAAGGTGAGGTCTGTCATGACTGGACATAAGTTTTCCTTCACTTCGAACTTACTCTGTCCAAGACTGGCCTTGAACTCAGAGATCTGCTTGGCTTTGTCTCTTGGGATTAAAGGTGTGTACCACCAAACCTGAACCTAAATTTAGCTGAGTGGGATCTTGCCCCAATGTTATCCTCTATTAATCTTTTAATTCCTAAAACATAGGTTTTAGCCCCATTATACTTTCTCATGCCCCTTTATTACTTTAACAATATATTTTGAATGTTTCCCTTCTCAGTTTGCTCCTTTTCATTAAGACACTCTTCATAATAGTGAACTTTAATAACCACACAATAGAATTTATACCAAGCTGTTTTTCAGACTTCCTTTTTCAAAGCAATTAATCTAAATCTCTTTACTTTAGCCCCAGGCAGTCTCTTTTGACAATGGCAAAATACAGTCACACTCTTCACCAAAATATCACAAGAACAGTCTCTTGGCCACATATTAAAAGTCTTCACCTTTGAAACCTCTAGAGCCAGGCTTCCACATTTCAAATCACACTCAGCAGCAAAGACGTTCTTATTCCTACTAGTATGGCCTATCACATCCCACTTAAGCATTCTCATGCTTTCAAAATCCAAAGTCCCCATATCCATATTTTTCCCAAACAAAAGAATGGTCAGGCCTATCAGAGCAATACCCCAATCCCTGTTCCCAACTTAGTTAGGATTTTACTGCTCTGAACAGATACCATGACCAAGGAAAGTCTTATGAGGATAGCATTTAATTGGGGTTGGTTTACAGATTCTGAGGTTTAGTCCATTATCATAAAACATAGCATAGCTTCATTTAGCCAAGAATGGTACAAGAGAAGAGAGTTCTAAATCTTCATCTGAAGACTGCTAGGAGAAGACTGGCTTCCAGACAGGTAGGACAAGAATATTAAAGCTCACACCCACAGTGTTATACCTAATCCAACAAGGTCACACCTATCCCAACAAGGCCATATTTCCCAATAGTGTCACTACTGGACCAAGCATATATGAACCATCAGAACTGGTATAGGATCATATTCATCACTAGACAATTAGAGATAATATAGACATTAATCTCAATCTATAGGAACAGTGGTTTTTCAACAAAACACAAAAGCAAACAAGTTAAAAGAGGATAGGCATTGAGCATATTGATTGAGGGCAACTGAATAATATAAGCTTTGTTTTATAATTTACACTAAATACTGAGATTAAGGTATGATTACTAAATCGTAACATAAAACTAAAAATTTCAAATGGCTAAAAATTATTTTTTATTGGAAATTTTATGTATTTAAATTTCAAATGTTATCCACTTTCTTGGGGATAATCCTCCCCCTGCTTTTATAAAGGTGTTCCCCAACTACCCACCCACTCCCACCTCACCACCCTGGCCTTCCTCTACACTGGGGCATAGAGTCTTCACAGGACCAAGGGCCTCTCCTCCCATTGATGCCAGACAATGCCGCATTTATGCAGCTGGAGTCATGGGTCCCTCCATGTGTACTCTTTGTTTAGTAGCTTAGTTTCCTGGAACTGTGGGGTATCTGGTTGGTTGGTATTGTTGTTTTTCCTATGAGACTAAAATCCCCTTTAGCTCCTTCAGTCTTTTCTCTAATTCCTCCACTGGGGTCCCCATGCTCAGTCTAATGTTTGGCTGGGAGCGTCTGCCTCTATATTTGTCAGGCTTTGGCAGAGCCTCTCAGGAGACAGCTCTAACAGGCTCTTGTCAACAAGCACTCCGTGGCATCCAGAATACTGTCTGCATTTGGTGTCTGTATATGGAATGAATCTCCAGGTAGGGCAGTCTCTGAATGGCCTTTCCTTCAGTCTCTGCTCCACACTTTGTCCCCATATTTCTTTTAGACAAGGGTAATTCTGGGTTAAAAATTTGGAGATGAGTGGGTGATTCCCTCCCTCAATGGGGCCCTTGCCTAACCTCTGGATATGGTCTCTACATATTCTCCCTCCCCTTTGTTGGGTATTACGCGAGATGGGGACCTGGGTGTAGCCACCAGGAAGTCCTAGATGCCAGGAAAGCAGGAGGCTCCTAGGACCCAATGGAGATGAGATTAAAAGATACTCTTTACAATAGCATCAAACATGAGAGAAGTCAGCTTTTCCTTTATGGGTATATGAAATAAAAAGAGCTATGACAAATACAAAAAGTGTTATAATCTAGAGGTTGAAAGTATGTACAGTTAATTCATAAAAATATATAGGCACATCTCATACTGCTATTGATTGGTGGGGATAAAAAAATGATCAAGAGGCATATTTTTTGGATCAAGAGGTCCAAAAAGATTTTTAAAGTCCAACATACTCACAGAAAGGTTGGACAGTACAATAGGGATCATGGAGTAGTGACAATCAGAAGACATTTAAGTGTGAAAGGCATAATCATTAGCTTCAGCAAAGTAAGGATATGAATATCTATCAACAAGTTGTGTCAACTTGTAAAAATCTAGACATTAAATTGTATTGTTGATTATTGTGACAATTATACCACAATGGAAGAGAAAAATAGAAAAATGAAAATGGTTTTTTGCATAGAATATCTAATATAACTAAGAGAATTAAAATCATTAATTAATTAATTAATAACCATATATTTTCATTGACGCTAATTTCTAAAGAAAAATACTTTTAGATAATCAACATATTCATCATTGCTTTATTCTACTGACTATGCTAAAAAACAATCCTGGGACCTAGCCCTCCATTTACTTATTTTTATTCTATTGACATCATAATATTTCACTTCACAAATAAACAAATTAATATTTTCATGGCAGTGATTATAAATTCTTCAGAAATAGCTATTTTTGAACATTATAGATCTGCATGGTGTGCTTTTGAAATAAATAAGAATTCTAGCCCTAAAGCCTTACTTCCTTTGTGATGAGACAGAAGAACACAGGAGACAACTTTTCATAAAATTAAACACTGCTATATTCATGCTAGGTATTCTACTTAAAATAGTACATTATAATTGGATAGCTGCATGTGTTAAACAGAAAAATAAATACAAAAATACTGGTTTGTCTCATTGTAAGTAATGGATCCTAAAATGAATACAGTTTGCAAACTGGAACAAAATAGAAACAATTACTTGCTCTAAGGTATTCAACTGTATTTGAATAGAGTTTTGCAACTTTCCTTGTAGCTGCTATGGACAACATATAAGCTTTCATTTTTGTGTGTCAACATAAGTAGCATAGAATTTCTCTGCTAAGTGCTTTGGGAGCCTTCAATTCATTCAAATTTTGCAATTAAAAATGAAAAAAGGGATGGTGTCAAAGGCAAACTCTTATTTTTCCCATCTGCTTTCATTGTGTCATTACAATACCATTCTCTTCTTTTCCTATTATCATTGTGATTCAAATTGTTCTTCAGTGTTCAATAATCATTCCCTCCTTTACAATATTTATTAAGCACATGAAAGTAAGAAGTGCTGTCCTAGATAATGAAGACACTGTAGCAACAAAGCAAGCAGAGATTTATCCTGCAGGTTCATAGTCAACAAATAGAAAGAGAGTTCAGAAGTCAAGAAGTGTAAATACAGTGAGGTCAGGAAAGGCTACTCTTGAGAATTATTCTTTCAGACTATGGACTAAATAGGTTTTTCTCACAAAAGCAAAAGGAGATCATCTTACAAGATCATAAGATTAAGTGGGGCACCTTAGGAAGTGTTACTAGCAACAGATGGTTCACATGGAGACAGAGCATCGAGTCCATGAGACACTTTCTTCTTAACAAAGTAAACAATTTCTTCGGCATAGAATTTGCTATTAACTTAGCGATATAAATTGCTATTCAGGTTTCTATCTATTTTCCTGACTCAATTCTACAGAGTTTCTGACCTAAATATTGAGTATGCTATTCTTATAAAAATACAGATTATTAAAATATTTGATGACACTATTGAAACATGCCAAAGAACAGAAATGAATGCCTGTAGATTGTCTCCCATTCATTCATTCAAAATTTACTCTGACTCAATGAACCCTAGCATAGGTGTTAAAATGGTCCAATTTATATCAGATTTGTATAATACAGACTTATTGCCACTTTGGAGCTATCAGCAATCTCAAACTATTGCTTCTTCTAACAATATGCTGCATTTGTAAAATTATATTTTTTGACATAAATTCTAGGTTATAACAAGGGTTCCCATAGACAACCTAAGAGAAGCAGAAAACTGTAATCAAGGTAAAAATTCTCCATGTGTATTTGCAAAAACTTAAAACACTATTATTATTATTGTCTGTGTGAAAGAAAGAAGAGAAACACACACACACACACACAAACACACACACACAGTTTCTCTACCCTAATTGTGTAACAGAATTTATTATTTCCAGTTATAAACTAGAATTTATCTTAATACATAGTAGATAATATTTATTTATTTATTTATTATTCATTCATTCATTCATTCATTTATTCATTCTGTTCTCACATATTTCATTCTGACCACAGCAGTTTCCCCTCTTTCCTCCTATCCCAAGTCCCTCCTCTCATCCAATGCTTCTCTTTTCAGAAAAGGGTTGGCATCCCATGGATACCCACCAAACCTGGCAACCAGAAAAGCAAAGTAAACAAAACAAAATAGGTAATATGACTTTGAAGTTTCTTGCAGTTATTAGCATACTACAGTGTTCATGACCACATGTCAAGTTTAAACAAAATACAAAGGTACTATTGATATTTCTCCCGTGAATGATTCTGTACTGGAGAACAGAGACTACAAAGTAACCTCAAATGAAGCAACCATTTTCTATGAGAATAATAGAGGTAACAAAAAAGTCATGAAATCAGAGTATTGATGTGTACTGTTATGGACTGGATCTATATTCTTGAACTAAGAGAAATTACATCTAGTTTTGGAATTTGTATTATGAGATAATATTATAATGTGAACAAACAACAAATTGACATTCAGTAGAGGTGCCTTTGGCCCCTAACAAAATGCAGTTTCCTCAGCTACACCTGAAGTTCCATAATACAGACAGGTTTGAGTGAGATGTATCAAAATCCACTGATTTCTCTAAAGCTAATTCATTTCAAAACAATAAATTCCTTAGCAAGGAAAAATTTATAGAATACTCATGTTGTGAGTCATATTATCAGTGCATACGGGTTAGTTCGAGCAGAGAAATTTTCAGAAACATAGGAAAATTCACATAAAGTGTGACTGTATATATTAATTATAACAGAGGTTTCTCCTTTTTTTAAACTTTTTTATTCGATATATTTTTTATTTACATTTCAAATGATTTCCCCTTTTCTAGCCCCCCCACTCCCAGAAAGTCCCATAAGCCCCCTTCTCTCCCCCTGTCCTCCCACCCTCCCCTTCCCCCTTCCCCGTTCTGGTTTTGCCGAATACTGCTTCACTGAGTCTTTCCAGAACAAGGGGCCACTCCTCCTTTCTTCTTGTACCTCATTTGATGTGTGGATTATGTTTTGGGTATTCCAGTTTTCTAGGTTAGTATCCACTTATTAGTGAGTGCATACCATGATTCATCTTTTGAGTCTGAGGTTTCTCCTTCTAATGATGGAAAGGGACCAATGGGATAACCGTCAGGGATGTGTCAGAACCTCACCTTTCTGTTATTGACTTTGCCATTCACGCGGTCAACATTGCTGCTAGCAGTGACTTTCTCCATGTTGTTTTCTCACTTCTTCCAGGGTCCTTTCACAATGAAATTAGGAGGCATGAGACAGGTAAGTGATTCAGTTCCTTAGCTATACTTTGTTATATCCAATAAGTTCCTCTTTACAAAGAGTTTTGTTAACACTCAATTTTTTGTAAATTCTTTACACATCTCCTCTAATTTGAAAATACATTCATATGATTCTTTCTTCTCACCGTGTGTTAAGCCCAGGTAATCAAATCCTCCTTTTTTTAAAATGGTATCCGGAAAGATACCCAAGCTCCAGTAGATGGTACTGCATCTATACCTATATAAGCATGGTAAACAGATTCAGTGGCAAAACATACACACACACACACACACACACACACACATGCACACACACACACACACACACACACACACACCATATCATGAATTTCAGAGGGAAAACTTAGGGGGAATATGTAGAATTAGAGGGCAGAGAAAGAATTAATGTTATCAAAGAATATTATGTGCATATGTAAATTTTTAAATGATTATAAATATTTACTAAATGATGAAATAGTACCTTCTAAGTGTTTGAGCAATTGGTCAAAAATTAGTATAAATTTATTTATTTGACTATTTTAGCAATCCCCAAAATAAAATGATTAATATATAATTTAAATATTGTCCACCAAGAATATTCTCAAAGAATAATAAGAAATAAAAATGGAAAGTCTATTGATATATCAGTTATTTTACATGTCTGTAAGTATTTCAGAAATCTGCCACTCTAAGTGGCAAAATTAAGCAACCTACTGACATTCAAAGAATATGGCATTAAAACATGTGGATGGCTAACTCATTCTTTAGATGCACACTTAGAATGTTCATCAAAACTACAGACTCCAATTGAATAAAAATAAATATTAAATGAAAATCTATGGAAATGTAGAAATAAATAGCACAATTTACAGCAAAAATTTTGAGCTATTAGCAAATAAATGATTTCAAAACTTCAATATTCAGATGTTATTATGTTTAAATTAGTCATAAGCATGCTTAAAAGAAATAAAATACAAAATTATTCACCTAACAGTGAAATGAATTGAATGAAAGTTGTGTAAAGAAGTTTAAGTGAAACTTAAAAAGTCACAGCATTATATAAACAAAAGAGAAAGATAAGACAACAATGCAAGGCACTGCTTGAAAAAGTAAAGAAACAAAAGAAAACTAAACGTTAAAGTATAAAAAAAATAGAAATTAAAGTCAGGAGAAATAAAATTAACTGTAAGATCCTATCCCCTGAAAGGCCTTTTCAAAGAGAAAACTATTATATTAAAGTTATCCATTTTTTGTGCCTGCATCTTCAATTCCAGTTCAAGGTTACTGTGGTCTAAAACATGAGTTGCAGGTCGGCAATGTTACACAAAGTCCAAAAAAAGAAGTTATAAATTTTCATCAATAATGATGTGTCAGTTTTTACTTATTACTATAAGAAAAATAATGCAATGCACATGACAGGAATGGAACGGCAAAAATTGGTGGATGAGCTTGAAAAGATGTTCTATACTAAATGTGTAAACAATTTATTCTCTAAATATAAATAGGAATAACATAAACTCTGCTGCAAAGAAATATCAAATATACACTAAAAAAAAATCAACATCACCAAATATTGGTTTCTGACAAACCTTTAAAAATTTTTAAGAAGTTAAACAAATAACAAAATAGAAACATCTATTTTTAGTGCATGTATGTAAAGAAAAGGGAATATTGACACTTATACTACTGTCAATGGAATTAAAAATAATGGAGTGCATGCCAGCACACAATTTTCATCTAAGCATTTCCGAAGCAAAGGCAGGTCCATCACTATGAGATCATGATGAGTTATCTATACATAGTAAATTCCAGGATAGCCAGAATTACATAGAGACCCTGCCTTACATTTTTAAAAAAAAAAGAAAAAGGGTTTACATTAGGGAAATATACTTAGAGATCTAAATTATGTGGTCAAAGTCCTTGAAAATCAGCTACATTTATTTTATACACCAGGGCTATGACTTTATAAAAATTACAGTTGATCTTGGACTATTCTCTCCCACATCAATTATTAGTCAAGAAAATATGTCATAGGTATGCATATAACCCACACTGATGAAGACATTATCTCACGTGAGGTTGATTCCTCTCAGATGACAATAAGGTGTGTCAAACAGATGAAAAATGAGCTAGAATGCTTGATAAGTTGTCTGTCTTTTCTTATGGGTAATTTTCAACTTCCCAATTGAATTAGCATTCTGGTGTTATGCTAATGGGGCTGGCTATGCATGTGTCCTGATGCTCTCTGCACTTACAGCTTTTACATGATTTCGTTGTTCTGCACATTTCCTCTTTTGATATTTATTAACCAAGGGAAGTTTCTTTTTAAGCCTGTCTATGTGGCTTTATGTGTGCTTTCTCATTCATGAGCATCTTATTTTTTAGATTAGGGAAAATTTCTTCTATGATTTTGTTAAAATTAATGAGAATTCCTTTGGTCCTTTTTCTAGATATATTTATCATGTTTGTCATTTATAGTTCTGAATTCCCTGGAAGTATTGTACCTATATTTTTCTTTTAGGTAAAACTTATCTTTCCCTGAATGATACATTTTCATTTTTAATTACTTTTTCTTTCATACAATACATTTTGATCATGAACTTATCATGTCTCCAACTTCTTGCAAACACTTAACAACTTCCAACTTCATGTGAATTTTCTCTTCTTTTAAAAAAATCACAAAACCAAAACCATAAAAAGCACAGAATTAAAATGAAAAGAAACAAAAAACTAAGAACACTAGTGGTAAAATCCTCTGTTTTCTAAAGACGTCTACTTTCTAAAATATTACAAAACCTGCCTAATGATAATAGAGGCAGTATTTGTTCAGTCTACTGTACATTTCATACTGTTGACAGTACCACAGTTGGCTATGAAATAAATTTTTCTATTTTATATTCCACTCTATTTTGTGCATTATACTAGTAAAAATAATACGCTTTTAAGATTAGAGACCAATACTGTATAAAGATGCAAGTAGACAGAACCATTTAGAATCAAATGTTTGTGTGTGTGTGTGTGTGTGTGTGTGAGAGAGAGAGAGAGAGAGAGAGAGAGAGAGAGAGAGAGAATATGCATCTGTTAATATAAGAAAGGATGGATTTCAAATTAGTAATCTGATAGTTATGGTTGGTACTAGTGACATTTTTCTCTAAAAAAAAAATACATGTAACTCTTCATCCCATCTCATATTATATGAAAATACCCATTTCAGAATAAATAATAAATAAAAGATAAAAAAACAGAAGATCACAAACACCTTGGATGATTTTAGGAGATGAAAGGTATAGCCTAAGACAGTTGAGTGCAATAAGGCATGACAGGAAAACTTTTGATTACAATAAAAATGTCTCTAATCTATAAAATGTAAAATTGTAGAGAGAAATGTACTATTAAAATAATAGCAAAACATATAGGTTAGAAACTATTTGCAGTGCATATAATTTATTCACATTTGCACAAAACACAAACAATATCTATAATTTTCTTTAGGGTACCCTATGTTATTATTCAAAGATATGCAAATTGAATTGTATTTATGTCAAAGGGAAATCAATAATGCAAGTCACAGTGCAGCATACTTGGAATCATATGAATTGTTCGCTGAAGCAGTCCTGTTAGAAAGTATGTATATGTGCATAATCAAATTAAACCCTAAAGTATTAAATGTTCCCTATTAAACAATTTTGAAAAACAAGAAAATACAGATGATGATAAAAATGTATTAAAACAGACAATAGAAACTCTATATTGAACTATGAACTTGAACTGTGGATAAGAAGAACAATCAGTGTGTGGTTCGTTGTACCACTGAAGGCTGTGCGCTTTGAAGCTTTGCTGATGTCCATGGTTCCTGCTGATGCTAAGGGCTATATTGATGTGAATGCCCATGCTGCTACTGAGTGCTATGATGGTGTTCTTGATACGGACTGCCTTTGAGTGCCTTGTCTGAGTCCATGGATAAACTGTAGCTGGGCATTGTGTTTGTGGTCTGTGTGGTCACCAGAAACCATTTGTGAGCCCATGATTGGTGTTGATGTATTTAAAGATCAAGAAAGCTATTTTTGCCGTGATATCAATCATTGTTGACAAATAAGAAAGACAAGCATGGTAGGCTACTCGACCATCCTTACCCTCCAGATCCCCTTCAAAAGTAACAGCCTAGACATGAAGTCACTGAAGAGAACTCTTAAATGTCACAGAGATGCCAAAGAGTAGCTTCTTGGGCTGGTGTGGGGAAGAAAGAACACAATTCCATTTCAAGGGGCAGGCCACTACAAATTTGACCATACTCTGTAGCTGCCCGCAGCTAAGGCAAACTGATCCCTGGAAGAGAAAGAAGCTGGGGGTAGATGTGTTGGGGAGCAGGGAAAAAGAACGGGCACCAGGACCACAGTTGCTGTTCGAGGTACAGAATTTATTTGGTGATCTGACAATTTAAGGGTTTTCCTGTGAAAATCCTAAAGAGTTCACTTCCTTGCAAAGTTGAAAATCAACTCAACAGGTGTGTTGGCTCCACACTGCTCAGCAGGTAGCTTGCTTGATTCAGGAAACTGTAGGTCTGGCAGATTTTGATCCCAGCGCTCCACACCAGGCTAGCACCAGGTGCTGGCTAGCCAAAGCTCCCAGGTAATAAACAGGAGGCTGTATTGTTCTATGGAGAACAAAAAGCCAGGAACTTCAATGGCTGAGAGATAGTGGTTTGCCCGGTGGTTTGAAATTCCCTGCTCAAATGCTGGGGAAGGACACAAGGCTCTAGTGAGTAGATAGTTAATACAAAGTTGATTTTTCTTTCCTTATTTTTAAGTATGGGTTTTGGTGTGGGAGGTTATGGGACAGACATGGAAGGCCTGGGAAATGAGTGTGACTGGGGTATATTATGTGAACCTCCCAGAAAATCAATAAAAATAGGCTGAAAAAAAACGTAAAGAAGAGTTAATACATACAAATTAACAATGACAGGACTAAAGTGCTATCAGGAAGAAAAGAAGGGCAGCAGACATATAAAATGTCAAATCCTCTAGGATTATCGTATTTTCATCTTGTTTCCTCTGCTTTCCTTCTAAGTGTGTACGAGAGATCAGGTGTTTCATAAAGAACAGAGTCTTATTTGTTCCATAGATTGGAGAAGCCCAACACCATGGCACCAGTGTAAAGTCCACATGTGAAGAGGCTCTTCTTGATGCATCAAACATTTAGGAAGACATGCCGTTATATGCAAGTTTGGGGTCCCAATGATGCTATTCTTTCTCTGTGTATGCCTGATGCCTCTGATGTAGCCATTGGTAATTTTTTAATAAACCCACCTACCTCTAATGACTTCTTCTAGGTCCTCCTCCTCAATGAATGTCAATGTATAAATTTAGTGATTAAGTCGCTAACATAGTAACTTTTGGAATGATATCCAACATCAGACCTCACAATGCTTGCTTAAACCAAATACTAACCCTGTGAATGCTTATGACATTTCAGGGAATTCACAATATGAATGAAAAAAAAAACTTTGAGAAGACTAAATTATGTGAAGGTCAAGAAAGCCAAGTTTTCATGAGGGTAGATTATCAAATGAACTGTTGCACAAATGATGGATATTTCAAACACAACTATGAAATATTCACCTTACAAAAACAATAGCACTGGCACAATTGATTTATTGGTTGCCTAAAGACGATTTTAAATCTTAATTTAGGTGAAATTCAAGTTGCAACAAAATGTGTATGAGCATAATTTGAAACAGCAACAGAAAATACCTACACAGAATCTTTACTTGATTGTCTGAAAAATGCATGATGCATATGAATCAGGGACAACAGAAATGAACCCCTTCAAAGCATATGACGAAACACAGAAAAATGAAAAAGAAAAAAGAAAAGTTGTTAAAGAAAAACTACAAAGTAATATATGTGAAGAGACATATTTATTTTTGTATCCATCCAAAGATGAATGTTGCTTTTTTTCTAGTGATTGAAAATTTCAAGTGTTTTGACTTTCCCTTTCCATTTCCCTACATTGCTTAAAGTATTTTAAAAAGCATGAATTGTTTATATAATCAGAAAGAAAGAAACATTTTTATTTAAAAAAGAAAATGTGTAATATGTAAATTCAATCTAATCACTGTAATATCCCATCCTGTGACTTGTGGATGGAAGATGTACAGGTATAAGTTATTTTTTTTTGCATAGGTTATTTTTTATCTAATGGCAGTTAGATCCTTTCCTTCATCTCTGCTCCAGTCCATTTTTGGATTGCTGCTACCTGTAAACAGGTTGAATCACTGTAATTTTTCTTTCTTAATTTGCAGCCAATGTTGCCTTTTTAGTTACATATTATATCTTTGGCTTTCTGCCATCTTTTTGCTTCTTTATTTACTCTTGTTTCTTCTTCTAATTTCTTTTGATGAACTTGTTCTGAAGGATGCTTATCCTCCCCATGACTTTCAACAGCTTTCTCTCTTTCATCTCCGAAATAAGTAGTGAATTTTAGGTAGTTTTAAAGGTTCTTTAGTGGTACATTTCTTGTCCTTCTGTTAAATGTTTATTGGCTGGCCACATGCAGCTAATGTCTACATTGTATGCAAAAAGTCTCATTAAAGAATTAATATGCAAATTTTATTATTTATGAGGATTAAATTAAGTAGATAAAATAGTCACTTGAGAACTATGGATACAAAACAGAAGAGTGTCATATTGTAGTTAGTCATACAGTCACAGTGGGCGAACAATGTCCTAGCTTTCTCTAGTGTCACATCATTTACTGTCTAGGAACATGTAAGCCTTGCCTGCCTGACTGTGCCAACATACGTAATATTTCCAGAGGCTTCAGAGAAACAGTCAAGTTCGACATGTCTCCACTCACACACTTATCAGCTTCCATCTGGACTAAATCTTGCCTTAATTGCTGGGCAGATGTCCCATAGTAGGGATTTGCTGGAGGTGAATTTATAATTATAGGATAGAGCACCAAGCTTCAGCTGCAGATAGTGGCATTAGTGATGAGAGAAAGAAGCCTTACAGTGTAAGCCATGACTGAAAAGATTACTCACACTGCTAATACTGGAATAGCACTTGAATAAGTGGTCATCTTAGGTAGAACCTAATATGCATATATTTAGCTTGAATGGAAACTTTGGTTATAGGAGTCATATGAAAACATTTTTAGGTGAGTAGAATACCACTTAGACCTGTTCTGTCTGTAAACTTTATCCTTCCAATAAACAACTTCCAACCTTGTCTTGACTTAATTTTTGGTATCCAATGTACAAAAGCTTATTGTAGATAGGAATTAAGTATTGATAGGGATAGATATGAATTAGAAAACACAAATGAAGACAATGTTAAATAAACCACATAGTTAATAAGTAAAGAAGGGCTGATCTCTTCAAAGGAAGAAGACCCAGAACATGTAAACGAGCCGTCATTGTTAACCTACCCATGAAAGTGTCTGAGCAGGTGATGAGAATAAGGAGTTCTACAACAGTACAATATTAGAAAACTGGGCAAATGGACACCCTTGTCTAATGTCTAGTAGTAGAATGTTAGAAGTGTGATGTCCATGACAAAAGTTCTGTGGACCCAGAATTTTAAGTAATCTACAGAAGGAACAAATAGTGTGATCACAGGGACATTAAATTTATACATATACTAGATATGTGTGATTTTTTTCTTTTTACTAAAAGAGATTTTGTTGTTATTTTTATTTCTTTGTTGTATTTCAAGACTGAGTTTCTTTTTGTATAGGAGTGGCTGTCCTGGAACTCACTCTGCAGACCAAGCTGGCCTTGATTTGAAAGAGATCTACCTGCTTCTGTCTCCCAAGTGCAGGAATTAATATAGGTTCCCCTACAACCAGGTGAAAATAGACGTTCATAACCATAATATATCCTTATTATAGTTTTGCCTTCCTTTTCTACTTCCAGTTCCTCAAACCTTTCTCCAGTTTCTGACTCTCATTCAGAAAGAAATAAAACATAAGAAAAACAAGTTTTTGAGTGACAATAAAATATAATAAGATAAAACAAAACCAACACATCAATACCAAAGAAAATGAACAAAGGAAAGGGGCTCAAGAGAAGGTCCAAGAAGAAACAGACAGCACCACTCATGTGTACATTTAAGAAACACACACACACAAACATACACACACACTCACACACACACACACACACACACACATATACACATACACACACAAAACAAAACAAAAACAAAAGACTCCACTAAGCCGGTAGCAATTGTATATGCAAAGGATGTGTAAGGTAAAATATGAGACATAAAATATATAAAATAAATACAAAAAATAATAAAGTCAATTTTTAAAAAATTCAAAACCCACACAGGATATTATGAGGTAAGAGAGCTCCAAAGGTACTGTTGAGTTTAATTTTCTGTTGACCACCTATTGCTGTTCACCCTTCCCTGAAGAAATAATTTGCTTCTCCAGTGAAACTCCCTTGGAAGAAAGTAAATTTTCATTTAAACATGTTTATCAGTTGGAGATAGTTTCTGGGATAGGAACAAGGATATGTGCCTACTTCCTTTTATTACTCTAGGACCTATCTGGTAAAGTCCTGTGCAGTCCCTGTGCATGCTGCCACAGTTTCTTGGAGTTCATATGTGCGTTAGTCTTGTTGGTTTAGAGGGCCTTGTTTTCTTGGTGTCCTCCATCCATTCTGATTCAAATATTATACTATAGAGAAATTTTTATCCTGAAACCTGGTTGCTTTGACAAGGGATCATATTCAAATATATGAAACAGCTCAGAATGCAGATTCACCTGGATTATGGTACAGGCTTGTTGTAATAAAGACATGCACTTAGTACACCTTTACTCCTTAACACTGAAAATAAATGTATTTTACAGAAGGAAGCAGCCATATTTGAAAGTGTCATTTAATTGAGAGGCAGACAGTGATGAATCAGAGAAAGACTAGACAGAATGAATGGGAGACAGGATAGTCCTACATAATACAGGAAGAGCACAGAAAAGAAGTTACATAAGAGAAAAGCACAGGAAAAAGAGGTGACTTAAGGGGGGTGAGCAGAGCACATGCACCCATGTATGTGAATAAGGGAATTTTCTGTTCAGAAGATTATTCTGTTTTTAAAATGGGTTATCTGTTTTCTTGATATTTAGCTTTTTTGATTTTATAAAATCTTAAATAGTAGCCTATTTCTAGATATCTAGGTGGTAAAATTCCTCTTCCATTCTTTAGGTGGCCACTTTGAATGACTGAGTCCATTTATTCAGCAGAAATTTCTTAGCTTCAGGCGGTCCTATGTATTAATTAGTATCTTGTTCATAAAGTGTCTTCCTATACCAAAGAATTCAAGGACTATTCCCCATTTTCTATTCTATCAGATTTTAGATGGAGTCTTTGGTCCATTTGGAATTAAGTTTTGTGCGGGGTAAAAAGTAGGGTTGTTTGGATTCTTCTAAATGTAGCCTGATTACCAGTTTGATTACTATCATTTGTTGAAAATCCTTTTTTTCCCCAGTGTATATGTCTCCTTTTAAAAGTAAAAAAAAAAAAAAAATCAAGTGTCCATTGTGTGTGGATTTATATCTGGGCCTTCAATTTGATTCCATTCCCAATGATTGATGTGCTGGTTTTGTTCCAGTAGCAGGTAGCTTTATTACCATACCTCAGCATGGTATGTATTCCTCAGTAGTACAACTTGATATAAATGACAATGAAGAGTTAATAACTCTCTTCTTAGTCTTCATTGTTTCAGTAATATAGGTGGTCTTTGCCACTTTGTGGGTCCTCTTCTCCAACCCCTTTATCCCCCACTCCAAGTTTTACCTCTAACTTTAGGTAGGAAAGAAATAAGGATAGAAGGGATAAATATCCCTGAATCTAATGTCTCTCCTTTTGTTTCTTCTTTCACCATGTGATTAACAAATTGAAAAATGAAGAACAACCCCCACCTCACCTCTGGGGGGATTTCCTTGCATTTATGTAGTCTCAGAAAATTTCCCAATATTCTAAAGATACACAGTCAACAAAAGTATCTGCAGCTGACAAAACCATCCTTCTCCTAGAACACAAGTCAAATTGTAGTCATCTACTGTGCACAGTCAAAACGAACCCCACAACCCTACACCTAGGATTAAAATGAAAGCAGATTCTTATAATATTTCTATCATTTCTAAAGAAACTGAAGTTCCAGCATTCTCAAAAATGTCACAGCATATCTCTTCAATATCTATGCTACACGTTTGCTGTAAACTGCCTTTATTTTGTTCATGTGAACCCTTTCATTGCTAAACTCTCCAGGAATTCTGTCCGGAAATTTTTTAAAACAAAAGACTTACCAGCTGTTTGTGCTCAGTTTTGTGATTTTCTGTTCTAGACACATCATTCTCAGAATCAAGATTATTTTCACAAAACTCACATATTTTCGATGAAATATGAAGAATTGTAATAATGTTCTTACAAAAGAATTGAAATATGCTTTTGGATTTACATGGCACTTTGAAACAATGCAAGATAAGAGACTAACTATATTACATTATTACAAGGAATAAAACTTTATTCACTCATGATTCTACAGTACAGGAATTCAAAGATGGAGAGGTCGATAATTGGTAAGGGTTTAAGAAAGATATCATATTAAAGAAACAGGTGGCACCATCTTCACTCCTGCAACTGAGTGGGCTGTTACAGCCAGAAATGCAGGAGACATCCAAGTGTAAGGTCATTTGGGACTTGGTCCACCAGGGACCCACCTGCACCCAGGAGCTGGGCAGTGCCACAGCTGTCTGTTCACTGATTTTGCCAGGTGACATCTGCTCTGCAGGGAGTCCTGCATTTAGAGAGAGTTCTGCATTTAGAGGTGAAGCTTTGCTCCTGTGACTAAGCAAATGGTACAGCCAGGACTGCAGAGAACACCCAAGTGTAAGATCACTTGGGACTTAGTCAGCCAGCGTCCCACCTGCACCCAAGAGCTGGTCAGTGCCAATGCCATCTGTGCACCTATCCTTCCAGGAGACATCTTCCCTGTAGGGAGTCCCACAGTTAGAGGTGAGGCTATCATCTTCACTCCTGCAGCTGTGCAGGGAATGAGGGAGTGTAAGATCACTTGGGACTCAGTTCACCAGGGTCCCCCTTGCACCCTGGAGCTGGGCAGCACCACAGCACTCTGTGCCAGAGGAGAGACTGTTACCCAGGGGTGCTGAGACAGGCTTGTAGGCATAAAGGAGGGACAAGCACCATCCAGAGACAGCAGGACCAACTAACACCAGAGATAACCACATGGCAAAAGGCAACTGTAGGAATGTTGTTAACAGAAATCTAGGTAACATGGCACCATCCGAACCCAATTCTCCCACAACAGCAAGTCCTGGATATCCCTAACACACCAGAAAAGCAAGATTTGATTTAAAATCACAGCTCATGATTCTGATAGAGGGCTTCAAGACGAACAAAAATAACTCCCTTATAGAAATACAGGAGAACACAAGTAAACAGGTGAAGGAATTGAACAAAACCATCCAGGATCTAAAAATGGAGGTAGAAGCAATAAAGAAATCACAAAGGGAAATAACTCGCGACATAGAAAATCTAGGAAAGAAGTCAGGAGACTTGATGCATGCATCAACAACAGAATATAAGAGATAGAAGAAAGAATCTCAGATGGTGAAGATACCATAGAAAGCATATCTAAAAGGACAGATGTTTACGGGGACCTGAATCACACACAATAAAGCTATAATAAGCTCAAACACACATTTGACATTGAATATGATGCTAATTAGGAAATAAATAAAAAGTAATTGATTTGTTATCTTGAAAAGTGATTGAATACTATCGATGTATAGCACTGAGTTTGGTGGTACACACGTGTAACCTCGGCCCTAAAGAGGGTCTCCAAAGAAAACACAGAATTAGCTTTTCTTTGTATGCATCCTAAATCTTCCACATAATACATGTGAACTGTTTTGCTGTCTTAATGGTTTATACATCTAGAAATACAGAGAGTGCGTAGTATTTTTTCTTACTAAATTTATTATAACCTAAAAGGTTTATTTAAATAAATGTAAAGAAACTTACTTAACATAAAGTAAATAATTAAAAATATTAATGAGTTATTTTCATATTATAAATGTGTGTTCTTCCTGTCTGGTTTCTCTTTTCATGACTTTGGATAATTTCATGCACCTTTACAATCCTGTCTTCTATCTGAGATTGCTGAGATGTATTTACTCAGTTCCAGAGAAATAAACCTCAGGTACAATTTTTACCTTGCAAATCCATAGCAAACCAGTAAATATTTCAAAATAAGGGATTCAGGAGAGGTTTTTGAGATTCATGCATTATCTCTAAAGCATTCTTCTAGGCAAGCACACAGCATCCACCAGGGGGTGCCTATCTTGTACAGAATACTGAATTCTGTTCAACAGAGGAAAAAAACTCGTAGAATTGCAATTTTAAAAAGATTACTAAGTAAGACTGTGCTTGATTATGACATAGAATTTCGAGTTTGTTACTTATGCGTAGGCATGGAACTATTATGTAAGACTGATTTCACACTATGGGGATTTTTCAGAGCCATCGAATGTGTTAAGGCTTCGACTGGCTTAGAAATCCTGAATTGCAATCCTCTTACAGCTGTTATCCCTTACCTGCCCAGCAGTACACCCTTATGGACTTCCTTCTATGAGCTTCAAGTTGCTATTTTTTATATCCAACCATAATTTCTATTTTCCCTTCTTGAGTAAGAAATGTGTTGGTGTTTTTCTTTAAAACAAACAAAAACAACTAAGTAATGCCATGGAGTGTGCTTGAAAGTGAAACTCAGTGCAGTTACTCTTCCTTCCATTATATGTGTACACAACTTGAAAAGATGGTCCTGATTCTTATAAGATACAGTATAAAGACCACCCACACAGAAATACACACACACACACACACACACACACACACACACACACACACACACCTCTGTATGCTTTTAAAGACAAGATAGGATTACTTTAAAGTTGGTTTAAAAATAAATCAAAAAGGACTGAGCTCTTTGTCACTAATAAGCAATTATTAAAACGAGTATTTTGTGAAATTTAGAAGCTTAAAGAAACCCCTGCTGTAAGAGATAATTAATCAGCCCTTTTAAGAATGTATGGATTTAAAATACTTTAAAAATCTTATTTCATTAATGTGATTACCATTCAAAATTAAGTTATGGAGAGTATCTAAATTTGTTGCTCATAGGATATGATCTCTTTTCATTTTAAATCACATTATCCTCTGGAAAGCTTCAAACTATCAGGTTAGCTTGTTTGTCAGATTGCTAGATTAATCCTCTAATTCACTGAAATATCTATTACAATTTTCAAAAGAATTGACTATAATGAATTAGAAAACTAATCTCAACAATTTATCAGTCAAATGAGGTCGTTATACATAACAGAGTGCTCTGGACTTCAGCCCATTACCAGCACTTCTTTATATATGTAAAATAAATGCATAAAAACATAGAAGGATATAAACTTATTCTTCCTTTTACTTAACAAATTAATATATACTAAAGAGTCGCTATATGTCCAAATAGAAAGAGCTTCCATGTCTGCTTAAATTCATAAGTAAACTCTTCCATTCTTCACAAACAGTGTTATTAAGATGAAAAAGAACAAGTCATACTTCATAAAAAATTAGTTCCTAGAAAAATGTAGAAACTGTTTTAAACAAGGCATTTTCTCAATAGTGGTTACAGTTCATTCAAATAACAAAGTTGATTGTCTATATATTTTAAATAATACTGTTAATATTAACCTGAAATTTATTGAGCATTTAAAGGCTCATGGTATTTCTATATGTATATTTACCTAGTGTTATTGTGTCTCTGCAAGAGTTAGAAAGAGATACAGGAGTCTCAATTATAAAATGGCAAGTATATTATTGAACATTTGCAATGCAGAAAAATAGAAATAAACATGAATATTAAGACTAATCCTTGTTTACTCCAAAATAAAGTTCTTCAAGACCAGCATTCCCAAAAACATATGTAAGAATTTGTATGGGAACTTACATGTTAGTTTTGTGCTTCTTTTCTGTTTGTTCTGTTATTTTTATGCAGTTTGATAATCGCTGATTGTATGGGGTTTCGTTTTTTTTTTTTTTAATTCTTCTGTGAGGCATTCAAATCAGAGTTCTTACAAAATAATTATTGAACTCACCTCCTTTTTATTGAAAACATTTTTTCAGGCAATCAATTCTGATCACAGATTCTCTTCCTTCATCTCATATCAGATCTTTTTACCTCCTCATGCATCCAATTCCATTTAATATAGCATTGTTTTTTTAAAAAACCTGAATATACAGTCATCTCAGATTTTCAGTAACAAATAAATGCTTAGACGATTGCTGTAAGAGCACACTTGGAGGAAGCTAGTCAGAAAAAAAAGAGGATAAAGTTTTTGAAATACATAAGAACAAAGATAAATCTGAGGCTAAGAAGAAGAGTAGGTAGATCCCTAAACAAGTACTGTTGTGGAGAGTCCTGGGCTTGTATTTTGATGCTAATTCCACTCCTAGGGGGGATCTTGTGAACCTTCTCCCCACCTTAACTTTTCTTTTCTTTTTTAAATTATATTGTTTTTATTCAGAACATTTTTTATTTACATATCAAATGATTTCCCCCTTTCTAGACCCCCACTCCCAAAAGTCCCATCAGCCCACTTCCCTCCCCCTGTTTTCCCACCCAACCCTTCCCACTTCCCTGTTCTGGTTTTGCCCTATACTGCTTCACTGAGTCTTTCCAGAACCAGGGGCCACTCCTCCGTTCTTCTTGCATCTCATTTGATGTGTGGATTATGTTTTGGGTATTCCAGTTTTCTAGGTTAATATCCACTTGTTAGTGAGTGCATACCATGATTCATCTTTTGAGTCTGGGTTACCTCACTTAGTATGATGTTCTCCAGCTCCATCCATTTGCCTAAGAATTTAATGAATTCATTGTTTCTAATGGCTGAATAGTACTCCATTGTGTAGATATACCACATTTTTTGCATCCACTCTTCTGTTGAGCGATACCTGGGTTCTTTCCAGCTTCTGGCAATTATAAATAGGGCTGCTATGAACATAGTGGAACATGTATTCTTATTACATGCTGGGGAATCTTCTGGGTGTGCCCAGGAGTGGTATAGCTGGATCTTCTGGAATTGAGGTGCCCAGTTTTCGGACGAACCGCCAGACTGATTTCCAGAGTGGTTGTACCAATTTGCAACCCCACCAGCATTTTCTCAATAGCCCTCTTCAGTGTATCTTACATTCTGTCCTATGTGTATGGCTTGATAACCCACTTATATCGCTGACTCTCTGAGGCTTCTTTTTTATATCTTCTGCCAGAAACTCAGATCAGAGTCACTATAAAATAATTATTGACCTCATATCATTTTTGCTGAAAATATTTTTCATATCATCTATTCTGATCACAGATTCTCTTCTCTTGTCTCTTGTCAGATCCTCTCATCTCCCCATACATCCATCCATTTAAATACAATGTGCTTAGAGCCTTTGTATATGAGATAGCTTAAGGATGTGTTGTAAGTTAACTTTTTCACCTTTGAGTTTTCATTGTAACGTTTTACTTCCGATTCTTTTTCACTTTCTTCTCTGCTTGTTGATATAAATATTGTAGAAGTTTACATATGTATTTCCTTATATTATTATTTCTATCAGTGTATACTTTTGAATGCATACAGTCATAATTCTCATTCAAAGACTAACATGCACAACTTCTATTCACAAATATTTGAATTATTTTAATTCTTTGACTACTGATAAAGTTATAAATTAAAGTCTAGACCAGGAAATTCCATTTAAGAAAAGTCTAATCCAGTCTACTTTCTCCCATTTTTTTTTTTTTACCTCAGTAGGGTAGTCTTATCACAAGTAGTTTTATTATTTTATTGGTTATAATTTGTTTACTGCCTAACAATGCTTAACAATCTCTTCCAGTTACTACCTGTCATGGTTCTGGAATGTATTGTGCTAAGTGTGATTGACAGGTGTCCTTCTGCTGAGCACTTCGTAGACGGACAGGGCCCTTTCCTCCGGTTTCTTGTTCTCTGAGGGGAATGTATTCCTCTGGATACTTTCAAAAAGCTTATGTTCTCTTTTCATTCAGTTCTCAGAACCCTACTTCTGATGAGCTTTGATATAGATTTCCTAAGGAAAATTCTGTTTTTTTATTGGCTATTTTATGTATTTACATTTCATATGTTATCCCCTTTCCCAGTTTACATAGGAAAAATTATATTCATAAAACAGTCAAATTATCAAATATACAGTTTTTTTCATTCACAATGTTTGAAATCTTCATAATTAATTTGTCCACACTTTAACTTGTGTTCTTATGACCTTCTAACACTCTGAACCGTGTGATGATTTTTGGTATTTTCCTTAATCTCCTGGTTAGTTTTACTCATAGAAAGGAGTACATAAATCTAATAGGGTTACTTTGCTTTGTAAAAAGTTTTAGTTTCTATTTTCAAATATTTTAGTTTGCATATATTTCCAAAAAGAACCAACATTTTAAGCCAAAAGTTATTCTAACTATAATCAAAAGGAAGTGATGTATTATAAGCCATAATATAAGAGAATAAATCTATATGCCTACTTAAGTGACCTGAAATCCTCCACTAGAGAACTCCTACAGCTGATAAACAACTTCAGCAACATGGCTGGTTATAAAATCAACTCATGCAAATCAGTTGCCTTCCTATACTCAAAGGATAAGCAGGCTGAGAAAGAAGTTAAGGAAATGACACCCTTCACAATAGCCACAAACAATATAAAGTATCTTGGGGTGACTCTAACCAAACAAGTGAAAGATCTATACAACAAGAACTTCAGGTCTCTGAAGAAGGAAATCGAAGAAGACCTCAGGAAATGGAAAAATCTGCCATGCTCCTGGATTGGCAGGATTAATATAGTTAAAATGGACATCTTGCCAAAAGGAATATACAGATTCAATGCAATCCCCATCAAAATACCAAGTCAGTTCTTCACAGAGTTAGAAAAAGTAATTCTCAAATTCATCTGGAATAACAAAAAACCCAGGATAGCTAAAACTATTCTCAACAACAAAAGAAATTCTGGGGGAATCAGTATCCCTGACTTCAAGCAATACTACAGAGCAATAGTGTTAAAAACTGCATGGTATTGGCACAGTGACAGACAAGTGGACCAATGGAAGAGAACTGAAGACCCAGAAATGAATCCACACACCTATGGCCACTTGATCTTTGACAAAGGAGCCGAAAACATCCAGTGGAAAAAAAGATAGCCTTTTCAACAAATGGTGCTGGTTCAATTGGAGGTCAGTATTCAGAAAAATGGAAATTGATCCATTCTTATCTCCATGTATTAAACTCCACTCCAAGTGGATCAAGGACCTCCAAGTAAAACCAGATGCACTGAAACTAATAGAAAAGAAACTGGGGAAAACCCTTGAGGACATGGGCACAGGGGAAACTTTCCTGAACAGAACACCAGTAGCTTATGTTCTAAGATCAAGAATTGACAAATGGGACCTCATAAAATTACAAAGTTTCTGTAGGCAAAGAACACTGTTAAAAGGACAAAACGGCAACCAACAAATTGGGAAAGGATATTAACCAACCCTACATCTGATAGAGGGCTAAATATATACAAAGAACTCAAGAAGTTAGACCCCAGGGAACCAAAGAACCCTATTCAAAAAGAATTTTCACGGCGGCGGCGGCAGCAGTGGCTGCTCCAGCTGAAGGGCCATCAGCAGTGGAACCAAGGCGTCACAGGGACCAGTTAGGCCCTGCGCCCATGACCACTGACCTTCGCTGACCAGCCGGGCAGCAAGCAGCTGCAGTTGTGCAGCGCCTTTCCTGCACGGAGGCCACTTCAGAACTCGGCCTCCCACCAGTCAGAAGAGGTGCATCCATCTTGGTTCCATACTCCAGGGATCGGACAGACTGAGGTACACAAACATAATCCGAGGCCAACACCGCGGTGGTCTGAGCCCGACGGGCGTTGGCCTGCACCCAGGCCCTGGGCGGGTCGGGGGGCCATCGGGGTGCCAACCCAGCCAGGAGGTTTTTTGCCCAGGCCTGCGAGCGCTCCGCCGCCATTTTGCCTGCAGGATGACAGAGAGCTCAGGCGGGCAGACCTGTAACAGGCATAGCCTAAGGCTAACAAAGCGGGGGTCCAGGCCCCAAAAGGCACAGGACTGACCCCAAGAACTGGGCGGCTTGGTGGGCCATCTGTGAGTCAACCCGCCCAGGTGATTGTTAGCAAAGCAGACTCTCCCTGCGCTTTCAGGGAGCGCAGGCACGCACGCCCGCCATCCTAGTCACCTGGCAGACCCAATTAACAGTCATAGCCCTAGGGGAACTTTGCTCGGACCTTGGCCTCCCAGGCTTTTGCCTGGACTCAGGGACTGGGCGGCCAGGCTAACCTTGTGTGCGACAGCCCGGTTGGCGGATCGGCTGCCCAGCGGAGTGAGCGGAACACAGGGGAGGTCACAGTAGCATACACCATCGGCACTCCCTGGGGGTGCACACAGGCTCCATCTGGTCCACAGACACAATCTGGGGCAAGGCCTCAGGCAGAAGCCCTTAGCTCTACTCTCTCTGCTTCCGGATCCAGATCAGTCTGGGCGGCAGCATTACATCTCCAAGTCCTGCAAGTGGCTAGCTGGGCTTCCGGGCGGCCAGCTGGGAGAAGTCAGTGTGCTCCAGTGAATCCAGCGGGCCCCAGCGGGAGCCTTCGGGTGCCTGCTTTGGGATCGGAACAGCCTGGGCAGCAGCACACTGTCTACAAGCAGTGCAGGAGGTAAGCTGTGCACCAGAGGCCAACTGGGAAGGGGCAGCTTGCACTGGTGAGTCCAGCACTGACAAGATAAACTAACACCAGTGAGAACTAGATGGCAAAAGGCAAACGCAGGAACGTCACTAACAGAAATCAAGGCAATATGGCAACATCTGAACCCAATTCTCCTCTACCAACATGTCCTGGATACCCCCATCACACCAGTAAAACAAGATTTGGATTTAAAATCACTGGTCATGATGCTGGTACAGGAACACATGAAGGACATACATAAAGAAATTCAGGAGAAAATGGATCAAAAGTTAGAAGCCCTTGCAAGGGAACCACAAAAATCATTGAAAGAAATCCAGGAGAATACAAAAGCCAACAAGGAGGAAATGCAAAAAACACTTAAAGAAATACAGGAGAACTTTGGTCAACAGGCTGAAGTCATGAAAGACGAAACACAAAAATCTCTTAAAGAAATACAGGAGAACTTTGGTCAACAGGCTGAGGTCATGAAAGACGAAACACAAAAATCTCTTAAAGAATTACAGGAAAACACAAACATGCAAGTGAAGGAGCTAAGCAAAACCATCCAGGATCTAAAATCAGAAGTAGAAACAACTAAGAAAACTCAAAGGGAGACAACTTTGGAGATAGAAAGCCTTGGGAAGAAATCAGGGGACAGAGATGCAAATATCAACAACAGAATACAAGAGATAGAAGAAAGAATCTCAGATGCTGAAGATTCCATAGAAACCATGGACTCAACAGTTATAGAAAATGCAAAATGCAAAAAGCTTGTAACCCAAAATATCCAGGAAATCCAGGACACAATGAGAAGACCAAACCTAAGGATTATAGGCATAGATGAGAGTGAAGATTTACAACTTAAAGGGCCAGCAAACATCTTCAATAAAATTATGGAAGAAAACTTCCCTAACCTAAAGAGAGAGATGCCCATGAATATACAAGAAGCCTACAGAACTCCAAACAGACTGGACCAGAACAGAAAAACTTCCTGTCACATAATAATCAAAACACCAAATGTTCTAAACAAAGAAAGAATACTAAAGGCAGTAAGAGAAAAAGGCCAAGTAACATATAAAGGAAGACCTATCAGAATCACAGCAGACTTTTCACCTGAGACTATGAAGGCTAGAAGGTCCTGGGCAGATCTCATGCAGACTCTAAGAGAACACAAATGCCAACCAAAACTACTATATCCAGCAAAACTCTCAATCACCATAGATGGAGAAACTAAGATATTTCATGACAAAACCAAGTTTACCCAATATCTATCCACAAACCCGGCCCTAAAAAGGATAATAGGAGGACAACACCAATACAAGGAGGGAAACTTCACCCTGGAAAAAGCAAGATAGTAACCTTTCATCAAACCCAAAAGAAGTTAAGCATTCAAATTTAAAAAATAACGTCAAAAATGATAGGAAGTAACAATCACCATTCCTTAATATCTCTTAACATCAATGGACTTAATGCCCCAATAAAAAGACACAGACTAACTGACTGGATACGTAAACAGGACCCTACATTTTGCTGCTTACAGGAAACACACCTCAGGGTCAAAGACAAACACTACCTTAGAGTAAAAGGCTGGAAGACAATTTTACAAGCAAATGGTCTCAGGAAACAAGCTGGAGTAGCCATTTTAATATCAGATAAAATTGACTTTCAACCCAAAGTCATCAAAAGAGACCCTGAGGGACACTTCTTGCTGGTCAAAGGAAAAATACAAAAAGAAGAACTGTCAATCCTGAACATCTATGCCCCAAATGCAAGGGCACCCTCTTTCGTAAAAGAAACTTTATTAAAACTAAAAGCACACATTGCACCTAACACAATAATTGTGGGTGACTTCAACACTGCACTTTCCTCAATGGACCGATCAGGAAAACAGAAACTAAACAGGGACACAATGAAACTAATTGAAGCTTTGGACCAATTAGATTTAACAGATATATATAGAACATTCTATCCTAAAACAAAAGAATATACCTTTATCTCAGCACCTCATGGTACCTTCTCCAAAATTGACCATATAATTGGTCACAAGACAGACCTCAACAAATATAAGAAGATCGAACTAATCCCATGCCTCCTATCTGATCACTATGGAGTAAAAGTGGTCTTCAATAGCAACAGAAACAACAGAAAGCCCACATACACGTGGAAACTGAACAATACTCTACTCAATGATACCTTGGTCAAAGAAGAAATAAAGAAAGAAATTAAAGACTTTTTAGAACACAATGAAAATGAAAACACAACATACCCAAATCTATGGGACACAATGAAAGCAGTGCTAAGAGGAAAACTCATAGCCCTGAGTGCCTCCAAAAAGAAAATGGAGAGAGCATACATTACCAGGTTAATGACACACCTGAAAGCCCTAGAACAAAAAGAAGCTATTTCGCCCAGGAGGAGTAGAAGGCAGGAAATCATCAAACTCAGGGCTGAAATCAATCAAGTAGAAACAAAGAGAACCATACAAAAAATCAACAATACCAGGAGCTGGTTCTTTGAGAAAATCAACAAGATAGATAAACACTTAGCCAGACTGACCAAAGGGCACAGAGAAAGTATCCAAATTAACAAACTTAGAAATGAAAAGGGAGATATAACAACGGAAACTGAGGAAATCCAAAAAATCATCAGATCCTACTACAAGAGCCTATACTCAACACAACTGGAGAATCTGGAGGAAATGGACAATTTCCTTGACAGATACCAAATACCAAAATTAAATCAGGACCAACTAGACGATCTAAACAGTCCCATAATGCCTAAAGAAATAGAAGGAGTCATAGAAAGTCTTCCAACCAAAAAAAGCACAGGACCAGATGGCTTCAGTGCAGAATTCTACCAGACCTTCAAAGAAGAGTTAACACCAATACTCTTCAAACTATTCCACAAAATAGAAACAGAAGGAACACTACCCAATTCCTTCTACGAAGCCACAATTACGCTGATACCAAAGCCACACAAAGATCCAACAAAGAAAGAGAACTTCAGACCAATTTCCCTTATGAACATCGATGCAAAAATACTCAATAAAATTCTTGCCAACCGAATCCAAGAACACATCAAAACGATCATCCACCATGATCAAGTAGGCTTTATCCCCGGAATGCAGGTTTGGTTCAATATACGGAAATCCATCAATACAATCCACTACATAAACAAACTCAAAGAACAAAACCACATGGTCATTTCATTGGATGCTGAAAAAGCATTTGACAAAATTCAGCATCCCTTCATGCTTAAAGTCTTGGAGAGAACAGGAATTCAAGGCCCATACCTAAACATAGTAAAAGCAATATACAGCAAACCAGTAGCCAGCATCAAACTAAATGGAGAGAAACTTGAAGCAATCCCACTGAACTCAGGGACCAGACAAGGCTGCCCCCTTTCTCCTTATCTTTTCAATATTGTACTTGAGGTACTAGCTCGGGCAATTCGACAACATAAGGAGGTCAAAGGGATACAAATTGGAAAGGAAGAAGTCAAACTATCATTATTTGCAGACGACATGATCGTCTACCTAAGTGACCCAAAGAACTCCACTAGAGAGCTCCTACAGCTGATAAACAACTTCAGCAAAGTGGCAGGTTATAAAATCAACTCAAGCAAATCAGTGGCCTTCCTATACTCAAAGGATAAGCAGGCTGAGAAAGAAATTAGGGAAATGACCCCCTTCACAATAGCCTCAAACAGTATAAAGTATCTTGGGGTGACTCTTACCAAACATGTGAAAGATCTGTATGACAAGAACTTCAAGACTCTGAAGAAGGAAATGGAAGAAGACCTCAAAAAATGGGAAAACCTCCCATGCTCATGGATCGGTAGAATCAATATAGTTAAAATGGCCATTCTGCCTAAAGCACTATACAGGTTCAATGCAATACCCATCAAAATCCCAACTCAATTCTTCACAGAGTTAGAAAGAGCAATGATCAAATTCATCTGGAACAACAAAAAACCCAGGATAGCTAAAACTATTCTCAGCAACAAAAGGAAATCTGGGGGAATCAGTATCCCTGACCTCAAGCAATACTACAGAGCAATAGTGTTAAAAACTGCATGGTATTGGTACAGTGACAGGCAGGAGGATCAATGGAACAGGATTAAAGATCCAGAAATGAACCCACACACCTATGGCCACTTGATCCTCGACAAAGAGGCTGAAAACATCCAATGGAAAAAAGATAGCCTTTTCAACAAATGGTGCTGGTTCAACTGGAGGTCAGCATGCAGAAGAATTCGAATTGATCCATCCTTGTCTCCTTGTACTAAGCTCAAATCCAAATGGATCAAGGACCTCCACATAAAGCCAGACACTCTGAAGCTAATAGAAAAGAAACTGGGGAAGACCCTTGAGGACATCGGTACAGGGAGAAAGTTTCTGAACAGAACACCAATAGCATATGCTCTAAGAGCAAGAATTGACAAATGGGACCTCATAAAATTACAAAGTTTCTGTAAGGCAAAGGACACCATCAAGAGGACAAATCGGCAACCAACAAATTGGGAAAAGATCTTCACCAATCCTACATCAGATAGAGGGCTAATATCCAATATATATAAAGAACTCAAGAAGTTAGACTCCAGAAAACCAAACAACCCTATTAAAAAATGGGGTACAGAGTTAAACAAAGAATTCTCGCCTGAAGAACTTCGGATGGCGGAGAAGCATCTTAAAAAATGCTCAACTTCATTAGTCATTAGGGAAATGCAAATCAAAACAACCCTAAGATTTCATCTTACACCAGTCAGAATGGCTAAGATTAAAAATTCAGGAGACAGCAGGTGTTGGAGAGGGTGTGGAGAAAGAGGAACACTCCTCCACTGCTGGTGGGGTTGCAAATTGGTACAACCACTCTGGAAATCAGTCTGGCAGTTCCTCCGAAAACTGGGCACCTTACTTCCAGAAGATCCTGCTATACCACTCCTGGGCATATACCCAGAAGACTCCCCACCATGTAATAAGGATACATGTTCTACTATGTTCATAGCAGCCCTATTTGTAATTGCCAGATGCTGGAAAGAACCCAGGTATCCCTCAACAGAAGAGTGGATGCAAAAAATGTGGTATATCTACACAATGGAGTACTATTCAGCCATTAGAAACAATGAATTCATGAAATTCTTAGGCAAATGGATGGAGTTAGAGAATATCATACTAAGTGAGGTAACTCAGACTCAAAAGGTGAATCATGGTATGCACTCACTAATAAGTGGATATTAACCTAGAAAACTGGAATACCCAAAACATAATCCACACATCAAATGAGGTACAAGAAGAAAGGAGGAGTGGCCCCTGGTTCTGGAAAGACTCAGTGAAACAGTATTCAGCAAAACCAGAACGGGGAAGTGGGAAGGGGTGGGTGGGAGGACAGGGGAAGAGAAGGGGGTTTGCGGGACTTTCAGGGAGTGGGGGGGCTAGAAAAGGGGAAATCATTTGAAATGTAAATAAATTATATCGAATAAAAAAAATGTAAAAAAAAAAAAAAAAAAAAAAAAAGAATTTTCACCTGAAGAAATTCTGATGGCTGAGAGGCACCTTAAGAAGTGCTCAACATCGTTAGTCATTAGGGAAATGCAAATCAAAACAAACCTGAGATTTCACCTCACACCAGTCAGAATGGCTAAGGTCAAAAACTCAGGAGACAGCAGGTGTTGGCAAGGATGTGGAGAAAGAGGAACACTCCTCCACTGCTAGTGGGGCTGTAAGATGATACAACCACTTTGGAAATCAGTCTGGTGGTTCCTCAGAAAACTGGACATGACACTTCTGGAGGACTCTGCTATACCTCTCCTGGGCATATACCCAAAGGATTCCCCGGCATGCAATAAAGACATGTGCTCCATTATGTTCATAGCAGCCTTATTTATAATAGCCAGAAGCTGGAAAAAACCCAGATGTCCCTCAAAGGAGGAATGGATACAGAAAATGTGGTATATTTACACAATGGAATACTACTCAGCAATTAGAAACAATGAATTCACAAAATTTTTAGGCAAATGGTTTGATCTGGAAAATATCATCCTAAGTGAGGTAACCCAATCACAAAAGAATACATATGGAATGCAATCTCTGATAAGTGGATATTAATTAGCCCAGAAGCTCTGAATACACAAGGCACAAATAGCATAACAAATGACTCCAATGAAGTAAGGAGAGGGTCCTGATCCTGGAAAAGATTGATCTAGTGTTGGAGGGGAATATAAAGACAGAGAAAAAGGAGGGAGATGATTGGAGAATGGGTGGAGAAAAGAAGGTTTATGGGACATATTTGGAGGGGGGATCTGGGAAAGGGGAAATAATTTGGAATGTAAACAAAGAATATAGAAAATAAAAATATTTTAAAGAATAATCTGATATAATCTCATAATCACATGTAGAGATATTTTCAATATAATGAGCTTTAACACAGCAATTTTGAGTTTTATCATAGAGGATGGGGCACATAAATGCAAATGTAAATATTCACTAGGTATAATAACAAAATGTGAAAATGTGTCTAAATAATAATTATGACCTATAGTATTATAGAAAATCTGTGAAAGTGTGAACTGAGTGTATGCAAAGCACTGTTTGACATTCATCATTCCTCTCCAAGCAAAAATCATGATTTGTGAAAGTTTTCAATCCCTGTGACCTTTTATATGGCTGCATCAAAATGACAAACAATTTTGTTCTCTCTTTTGAAATAGATTGTTTACCTGATGTTGCTGACTCTTTACACAGCTTGTGGGTGCCATCCACTTGTGCCACAAGAGGAAAATACCAAATAATGTGTATTAAGAACTCTAGCAGCAAAGCTGCCTTCTTAGATTTCTGCAACCCTTACATCTCCATTGCAATGTTAAGTTAGTTTATTGCAGGAAATTGCTGTTTTATTGTAAAATTTTGTGTGCAGTTATCCAACCCGATTTATTTATTGCTATGTGTTATTGGCTTTTCCATATCATCAACACAATGTTTATGGTTTGAAGTACAAACTGTACATTTTATTGCTTACAAAATGAATTTGAAAACCTACATTAATTGTTGTAGGATCAGGAAGCATTTTTTTTTTTTTTACCATTTTTACACCCAAACATGATAACTTCCAACTTTAGATCATTTTTATTACATTTAGTCGTGAAAAGAAGTTAAGATTAGGATGAGTATATTATGTATTTTCCTCTTAATATGACTGAGAAATCATTTCCTCAGTTTTAAAACTATGTAAATTCAGTATCCTGAATGCTTAGCAAAATACTATTTACCTTATGTGGGACACACACACACACACACACACATCCCCCAAAGAAGTTGCAGATAGGTTTTTAATTCAGGATAGGAGTTTGCATTCTTTCTTTTTAGTTAGAGTTGAAGCTTCAGTGGTCATGAGCATATCATATTTTTGTTGGCATTTACTGTACCCTTCCTGTGTTGTCTAGGATTTTAGGGCTAGGAATATATTTTAGGAAATTTATACAGCAGTAGTTTTCCATATATCATTTTCCAAAGAATTTTAGGGTTAGTTATTCCTCCATACTCCCTGTTCTTGCTTTTCCTCCTATCTCCATCTAAGGTTATCACTCTCCCCTCCCATAGCTCACTGTATTAGCTCCCCCTCTTATATATCAATTTATCACTTCTTGTTACAGTATTCTTTGTAAAACATGGGTAACTGTGATTTCCCTCATTTGTTGGAATACACAGACCTAAAAATGCAAAGCTAAGAGAAACAATTTAGACAAACTACCTTCCTGAAATCTATTTTTAAAGTTCCTTAACTCAATAAATGCAAAATCTTTCTTCTATTGTGCTCTCCATAATCCTAAGAATTATATCTGTCTGTCTGAATGTCCATCCATCCTGCATACTATATTCTCCAGACATTTTTGGGGGGTTCTAGGTTATGTAAATTTTCAAATAATGGAGTTCTGTTTGTCTGTCTCTTAACTTGTGCTTCACTGATCATTAGGGTCAATACTTAATACTCAACATCATTGGCATTCTGGAATGCATCACATTTCCCAAGATATAGATCAGTTACCTAAGGACTTCACAAAAGGATTTAAAGTAAATCTCTTTTGTCAGTTCTCCCTTTAACAATAATGCCTTAACCTGCTCCTATTTTATGTGCTCTCACTAGGACAGAAAGATGGAGGCTTGGTTAGTCCATTCTCTTTCCTATCTCCATCTGTCTCTCCATCTGTACATCTGTGTCTGTCATCAGGGAAGGCAAAACAGAACATTTGGCAATCAAAAGTGCCCATTATTTTCTGACTATTCTGAGGTGAGAGACAAGAAACCCAGTTGTCATTCTATTCTCCTTAAAACATTTTCCCTTCTACCATCATGTTCCAGACATATTTGCTTGCTATCTGAGTCATAAAAAAAAATGAACATAGAAAGAGACATGTGCATGAAAGGTAGGTGCTACAGATTTTTCAGCATTAAGAGAACATACTACACAGGCTTTATTCTGAACTTTGGTTCTTCTATCACAGTTCTGTCTGTGCCTTATTCACTTATGATCATTTGATACTCTGATTTCAACCAAGTGATAGTAGAGGAAATAAAAAATGATAAATTCATCATTTGGTGAGTGGTAGTTCAAAATCTTGTTTCTCCCAGTCCTCTCTATTACCCCTTTGATGGCTATTTTGTGAGCTTCATCCAGGGTTTATGGCTATAGTGGACAGAGTTGGATAGAGTGTACTTACTCTATCTTACCCAGAATTAGAGCAAGAACTGTCAGGTTTAAAGTGTATATATAACTGAGTTGTGATCCTATATCATCTGGGACTGAAATAGGAAAGTCACAGCTTCAATAGGATTATATATTTTAGGGGAAGCCTGTTTCAAGGCTTTGAACTAAAATGCATGTTGGCCTAAAATGTCCCTGTGGAGAGGAGTAAAGCAGAGTTTTACTAATACTACATGTCAGTTATAGCAATGGAACAAAAGACCAGGGTCTAACTCAATCTTGAATAAAGTAATACCAGACATCCCAAGTAACATCAGTAAATCAGAGCTATGAGTTATTCTTTTCATCTTCTGTCTTGGATCTTCTGACAAAGAACACAATAAATAGGGGATTATTTTGTTTGTTAAATTGGAAATAGACATCTGACCAAATATTTCAGAAAAATTATAAGTTTTCACCATTTTCTCAAGCACATTTTTTTCTTGGGACACTAAATTCCTCTGGATGATAGTTAATTCTAAGAATCCAAACCAAAATCACACATAATTTTAAGTGGTGTGTTATTATAATGAAGAATTCCTTGCACATATTCTTATAAAGAAGGCCTATATTTTATGCAAGTGTTTGACATCTACAGCAAATTCTGCTACTGGAGCACTTATGCAATATCCTGGGACACAGACACCATAATATCATTGAGTTACAGAGTAAGCATATACAAACTTGGGAGCTTGGTTACAGAGATTCCTGTGAATGAGAGATTTAAAGAGCATTTGTTATTTGTAATTGCTGTTTTTTTTCCTTTGTGTTTCTGCCTATCTCTTTGGGTGCATGAATATGTAAAATCAAATAGAATTTTAGTTACTAAGAATTCACAAGAAGGGACTAAATCTGGCAAATTTGTCAAATTTTAACCATATTTGAGTTTTTCCACCAAAAATGTATTTGTATTTTGTTATAAAAATAAGTTCACAAAGCAAAAGAAGTAAAAATAATAATAAATACAAGGTAAAACTAATTTTGAGTCCATTTTGCTTAGTGTACAAGTACTGTTACATGCTATTCTACAGATATACTTCTATGGGGAGAAACAGAGATGTTTTGGTTTCTTTATTCCTCCTCCTAAGAGCCTTCACATTTTTATCTTCACAAGTGAACAGTTTGTCACAGAAAATAAATGATATGTCAGGGGCAAAACAATGATTGCTTTATAAATGAAATAAAAATAAAACAACCATAACTTGTAGATCTATTGACAAATTAAAATCCAATGAAGTAATTATAATATGGCAGTGGATTTTAGGTTAGAATTGGATTCAAAAGCAACCAATATTTATAACTTAAGGTTCAAATGACATCATGTATATTTTCACAAAGTAAAATACTACACAATGGCAAAAGGAAAAGTGCTTTATGGAAGGCAGGAATGTGTGAAGGAGAAAACTCGTTTCAAGTAGCCAGAGAAATTGCAATAGTAAATATTGTACAAATATTAAAATTTAAAGATGCCTAAGCAAGAAATTGAAACTAGAAACAACTTTTGCACATTTTGAAGCTCAACAAATATTCCAAGCGATTTCCAAGAAATATGTGAGAAACCATTACACCGAAGGAGTAAAGTAACTTAGGTATTGAATAAACTTTCTAGTATTGTTTCTCTTTTTGCTTTTTTTTTTTTTACTTTGTTTTGTTCTACAATGAAATTTAAATTCCCAGACAAATCAGGCTCTCATTCTGCCACTTACTGCTTCTCTCTGGTGGCTGCCAAGATATTTATCTTGAAATTTATCTAGAAAGAAACAAACAGCTTACAATGTAGGTATATTTTAAATGTTGCTCTTCGTCTTGGTGTAAGGTTCATTTTTCACGATAGTCGGAAAAGTAGACACACCATTCAGTTGGTATTTCTATAACAACAGATAATGGAAAGAAACCCTCTCTAATGGCAGCATGCAGGGAAGCTCTCTTTTTGTTGAAAAATCCACATGTGGATCTACCTGTATAGGACTCTTTGAAGTTAGTTGTTCATATGAACAATTCAGTTCTCGTTAGGACTATATAAAATGTATAACTACGAACATCACAACTGAAAGGCCACAGTATTTTACAAATAAAAATTTCCAATTCCATATTATACTGTGTTTCACCTCATAGATAATCAAGAAATGAATCTCTACAGTATTTAAAATATATTTAGGTACTCATCACATATCTACCTCTTAAATACCCTACACTATCAGAGTTTCCCCAAAATGAATACATCTTTACTGAGCTAGACTTAACCTATAGCAATATTACAGTTTTATTTCCATTAGTTTTCTCTCAGATACAATTGCACTTTTGAAGAGATTGTGCAGTTGCATCAATCCATGGTTACATTATCACATCAGAATTTGTGAACAAGCCGTTTACTTCTAAAGCAGTGCTCAGGTCTCTTAGTGAACAGTGTCAGTGTTAATGTGCCAATATGTAAATACAATAAACAAGTGACAGGGACATGTTCTTTATAGCACAATGTAAATCTCAGGTGCTCTACTGTGACCTTTAGCTGTTACATTGTGTCACCAAACTCTAGATGCCTTCCAGATCCCTAGATCTTCCATCAGTACAGGATCGATCATGTAGCCAACATGGAAAATAGTGTGGCATTTCCTAGAAAATAAGATAAATTACGCTGTTCTGTGACCTAGAAATTCAGCTTCTGGATTTGTATCAAAGCTAAGTGAAATGAGAATCTTACAGAGTCCTGACACTTTCATTCACAACATTAAGAGTGTTTAAACACCCTGGCTCCTCATTTGACAGGTTGAATAGATGCAGGAGACATATACCAAACATTGGCAATGTGGATAAATATTGAGGACATCAAGCTCTATTAAATAAGGCAACCATAAGACCAAAAACTCAGATAACAGCACATATTGGTGAGAATATGGACAAAGAGGAACATTCCTCCATTACTGGTGGGATTGCAAACTGGCACAATCACTCTAAATAAATCTGAAGATTCGTCAGAAAATTAGATAAAGATCTACCTAAAGACACAGGTATACCATTCTTTGTTATATACCCAGAAGATGCCTCACCATGCCACACGGGCACATGCTCTGCTATGTTGTTATTTGTCATAGCCAAAAGCTGGAAACAATCCAGATGTCCCACAAATGAAGAATGGATACAGAAAATGTGGTTCATTTATACAATAGAATACTTAATAGGTGTATTAAGAACGAGAACATCATGAGTTTTACAGGCCAATGGATGGAATTAGAAACTATCATCCTTACTGGGGTAACTCAGACACAAAAGGAAATGCATGGTATGCATTCACTAATAAGTGGATATTAGCTGAAGAAAGAAAGAAAGAAAGAAAGAGAAAGAAAAAGGAAGAAAGAGAAAGAAAGAAGGAAGGAAGGAAGGAAGGAAGGAAGGAAGAAAGGAAGGAAGGTACAGAATATGTAAGAGATAGTCCACAGAACTCACAAACATCAACAGGATAAAGGGCCCAAATGTGGACACCTTAGTCCCACTTGGAAAGGAGAAGGAAACAATCACAAGTGGGGAGGAAGGGAGGGAAAGTGGACTGGGTGTGGCAGAAGAGGAAAACCTGATCTGGTATTGGGTCAGGGAAAGGGACTGAATCCCTGAGGGCCAGAAAGTGTAAATAGGAGACCTTGGGAGATAGGAGGTTGGGGGGACCCTCCAGAAAGCACCAGAGACTTGAGAGGTAAGAGTCTCTCAGGACTCAAATGGGGGGACAGTAAATGAAATGCCCTACAGTGGGGAGAAGCAACTTATAGAGCCCACTTCCAGCTGGAAGACAGGGCATTAAGTGAGGAAGGGGTTTACCATCCCACAGTCAAAACTCTGACCCATAATTGTTCCTTTCTGCAAGAACTGCAGGGATGGAAATGGAGAGAAGCCTGAGGAAAAGAGGTCCAGAAAATCAGATATAGATATTTGCACCCAACTAATGGACAGAAGCTGCTGACACCTGTGACTGAATTAGGGAAAGACATAAAGAATCTGAGGAGAAGGACAACCCTGTAGGAAGACCAGCTGTCTCAATTAACCTGGACCCCTGAGGTCTCTCAAACACTGGACCACCAAGCAGGCAGCATACACCAGCTGATATGAGGCCCCCAACACATATACAACAGAGGACTGCCTGGTCTGTGTTCATTCAGAGATGATGCAACTAGCCCTCAAGAGACTGGAAGTGGCATGGGGTTTAGAGGTCATGTGGGGTGGGGAATGGAAACATCCTTGTGGAGACAGGGGTCTGAGGAAGAGGTATGGGATGTGGAACAGTTGGAGGGTGGACTGGGGAGGGGAAGTAAAATCTTGAGTGTAAAAATATGAATTAAAAAATAAAAATAAATAAAAATGTAGATGAAATAAGGAGAAATATTGAATACAACTTCATTAACCATTTCTTTGTATAATGTTTAAAGATCATGGTATTAGTCATTATGATTCATCTGTATTTTTTACCTTGCAAAAAAATCTGTAGGTAAGCATGTCATATTTCTGGTTTCATGTTTTATTTCAACATGTACATAGAGATATTGGCAAAATTTCTAATATCCAATAATGAAGCAATGGAATTAATTCATCATCTATGATACAAAATTATTATACATATTTAAATCCTTAGTTTTACCTTCAAAAACTTTGTTTTAATAGAATGAAACAATATGTAAGGATACAAAATGAAAGAAGAATCCCTTGCTGATAGATTAAAAGTTGTAATATTAAACTATCATTACTAACATTATCCCTACATAAAATACAATTCCTGTCAAAGTTCCTTTTACATCCTTTTGTAGAAAGTTAAAGGCTGATATTCAAATTCCTGTAGCATTGCATGAAATCGCAAATAACCAAAGTAACTTCCTAAAAGGAACACAAAAACAAACAAAGAAAAAGAATAGCATTTTCTTTTTTCAAGGTTGAAATATTTATTTTTATTTTCTCTCATATTTTGCATTCTAATTGCAGTTTGCCCTCTCTCTCCTGCATGCAGCACCACCCTTCAACCTCCGCTTTCCCCAAGACTCACCTCTCTGTTTCCCCTCAGTAAAGAGCAGCCTTTCCATGGACATCAAGCTTACAGAGCATAACTAGCGTCAATAAGATCAGGCACCATGTCAAAGCTGGTCACTGGTGTCAACCTTATAGGGGAAGAAGGGTCTTACAAGCAGGTGAAAGAATCAGAGACATTGATATTCCTGTCTCTCTGTCACTCCAACTCCAAGTGCTAGGTTACAGTGATTTGTCTTTTTTTTTTTATTCGATATATATTTTTTATTTACATTTCAAATGATTTCCCCTTTTCTGGCTCCCCACTCCCTGTGATTTGTGTTTTTGCATGTGGCCTGAGTGCTCTAAATCATGGCCTTATGTTCGCATGGCAAACTCTCTTACCTATTGAGATGTCTACAAGCTCTGTGTCTATTCTTTTGGAATCAGTAATGGTGGGGTATAATTTGAAATTTTGCAGTTCTAAATTTTGATTGTGATGATGCTTTTGCCGGCAGGATTTTATTTTTAACAGACTGACCCAGGGAATGAATGAATTCTATGTATTGAAGATTTACGCTTGCTAACTATTTTCTATGGCTGATAAGGTGACATTCTTCTCCTTTTCTGCTTCCTTGATAGAATCTGTCTATTCCAAGATGTCTTTCATAGTTTGTCTAGTTGAGTTCTGAGTTTATGGTGGTACTAAAGTTGCCAAACATTGGTTGAGGTCAGTATAAGCCAATCAGTGTGATATTATTCTTCTCTCAGAGTGACTGATTGGGAGAGACACAAAGCACACTACACAAGTAATTAGCACACACTGTTCCACAAGCCAGTAATTGTCTTAGATTTGTCCAATTTCAACAATAGCCAGGAATTTAATTTGATGAGCATTTGGCAAGAAAAGCGCTCTCATTTTGTTCATGAATAAGGTGCAGCGCAGTCGTGATTGCTCCTGGAAATCAGGTTGAAAGTTTGAGGCAAGGTAACCTGAAGATAATGGAAAGACAGGGCGCATGTAAAAACAGAAGATATTACCAACTTAGACAGAATCTTCTCAAATGCTAGCAATATTGTTTAATGAGACAACAAGTTATGTTTTGTCTGACATTTCAATATTGAATCAATTCAAGATAATGGCAACACACATTAAATAAAATTAGCTTATTTTTCATGACATATATTCTAGAATATTTGAAAGTTATAAACAACGAATGAATTTCTAACCTTTATTTCTATCCCAATTCCTCAGATCTATAAAATACTTTGAATGTGATATTCTACATTCTTACAGACTTTTTCTCATTAATTAGTTTAGTTAGTTACCTTACAGATTGATCACAGGTACCTCCCTCCTCTCCTCTCACTCCCATTTTAGCATCCCTTTACTTTCATGTCCCCTCTCCATCTCCACAAAGAAGAGGAGTTCCCCTCACTCAATCTGTACCTACTACTTCAAGTCACAGCAGGACTAAGGATTCCCTCTCCTACTGAGCTCAGACAGTACTACTGAGCTGAGGGCAGCTTAGCTCTAGGAAACGGATCCAAAGACCTAAAGCATACAAAGACTCAACAAAGAAATAGAATTTCAGATTAATTTCTCTTATGAATATGTATGAAAAAATACTCTCAGATAAACAAAAGAACACATAAAAATATCATCTGCCATAATCAAGTAAATTTTATCCCAGTGATACTGAGAAGGTTCAACATACAAAAATCCATCATATTAACAAGCAGAAGGAATAAATCTACATGTTCTTTTCATTAGAGCTGAAAAGGACTTTTATAAAATCTGACACCCTTCCATGTTAAAAGTCTTGAAGAGATCGAGGATATAGTGCACATACCCATAATAGAGGCAATATACAGGAAGCCAGTAGCCAACATTAAATGGAGATAAGTTTAAAGAAATTCCAACAATGTCAGCAGCAAAACAAGGCTGTCCCATTTCTGTATGTCTTCAATATAGTGCTTGAAGTTCAAGATAGAACAATAAGACAATAAAGAAGAGCAAGGGGATGCAAACTATAGAGGAAGAAGCCAAAGCACTTGATATAATATTATACATTCCTGAACTGCAAAATTCTATTAGAGAACTCCTACAACTTATATATACAGTCAGCAAAGCTCTGGATACAAAATTAACTCAAAAAGTAAGTAGCTTTCCTTTATAGAAGCAATAAATGGCTGAAAAATAAATTAGGGAAAGTATACCCTTTGCTATAGCCACAATAATGAAAACACATTGGGATCGCTCTAAGCAAGCAAGTGAAAGGCCTGTATAAGAACTTCATGTCTCTTAAGAAAGAAATGTAAGAAAATATTAAATGGAAAGTTCTTCCATGTGTATAGATCAGTAGGATTAATAGAGTAAAATCTGCTATTTCACTACAAGCAATCTATAGATTCCATGCAATTTCCTTCAATATTCAAACACAATTCTCTACAGACCTTGAAAGAGCATTTTTCAAACTCATATGGAAAAACATTCTTACAGATTTTAAAAGTTATCATGACATGTTTACAAATTCATAAACCCACATATCCTTTTGATAGGTTTTGTTCTTATAAAATAATAAAAATATATGTAAAACATTTATAATTTTTTTATTTGCAAACCTCTCGGAAGACTTTTATTTTGTTTTCATTTATTAACTAGCAACCAATTGCTTTGAAATGGACTGTCGAAGAATATTTCTCTCTCTCAAGAGTGTGTTTCCTAACCAATATAGAATTAGGTGCATTTTTAGTCCTCGTTTGGTGGTACTCACTTCTACTAGAACTGAGTAGGCTCATTCATTAATACAAAATACGTTTTGGAGACAGATCAAGGCATGAAAACTGTGGCTACAGAAGAGTTATGTAGATGCATATTTGGGCATTTCAACTGATACACACAGTCAGCAAAGCCCTGGATACACCTTCTACCATACTGAAAGTGGCCCTAGCAGAATAACAGTTTTGTGTCCCAGCAGTGTATCTGACTTAGTTCTTGAGAACATGGTCCTTGAGGACAGACGTTTCCAGGAACATACTGCTTTAACTGGGACCAGGGGCGCACTGGAACTGTCAACTGCAGCCAAACAACAGCACTTGCTGTTCCAAAGCAGTGTGATGCTTGAGGGAATCCGTGCTGGTTCTATGAATACACTCCAAGGATAGTCAGGTCTTCTATAGCTCACAGTCAATTCAGACAAGATGTGCATTCAATTGCAACTCTAAATTGATCGTATCTGTAGTATTTCTTGAGAAACCCTTCTATAAAATTTCATGATTTTTGAAAATCATAGCTGTAATATGGAACAACACGCAAAGAGATAACCTGAATCACCTGAATTGTGGCAGTGAACCAATTTTAATTAATTTTTGAAATATGATTTCTTTCAGTGTTACTCATTTTTCAATTTTTATTTTGTTCTTACGTGGTAATGGAACAAATATATTAGCAATCACTTTCCCCCAACATGTTTATGTGTATGTGTGTGTGTGTGTGTGTGTGTGTGTGTGTGTGTGTGTATGTGTATGTGTATGTGTATGTGTATGTGTATGTGTATGTGTATGTGTATGTGTATGTGTTGTATATGATTGAACACCAAATTTTTTGTTAATATTTGTTTTGTGCTGATCATGAAATTTTACCCCTGGCAGGAGCAGCCACGAATACTTCTCATCAGAAATTCTAACATACCAATGAAGCCAAAAATATATCATAGTCAAATACCTTTCATTTTTCCAAAAAACAACACCATTCAGCAACAAATTGTACTTCATATTTCTCAACAGAGAACTCCAAGCATCCACCACAGCTATGTTCTAACAGTATAGATTTCAGGCTATGAGCGCCAGCAGGAACAAGTTTTACAACTTCTGACCAGTCCAAATGATGGTGTGAGTTGGCAGGGGATAGGGATAGGAAGGCAGAACTACCATGTTTAAATTGAAAGCTCATTAGTTTTTGAAAAACTTTCTAAAGGCTAAGAGCATAGAATTAAAATCTACTTGTATTAATTATTTATCAGCTTCTAAGATGTTTACATGTTATTATCCAGTTACTACTTTGGATTTATATACCCTCCAGCAGTGTATATAACCTGTTCTTTCTTTGTGCACATAGAAGATATTGGCTCACACACACACATTTTAAATTGTGTCCATGTAGCAAGCACTAAAATTTAACTTAATGCAATTAAAATTGCCTGATTAGAACTAAGGTAATAGTATCTATTGATACATGAGAAAAATAATCAGTTCATTCATTTTGAGAGGTTATATTGTTATATTTTGAAAATATTTTTCCTGTTTATTTCCAGTTAATAAAAATAATTATGGTTTCTATGTAAAGTGTAAATCGACTTTATAATTTTGTGATAATTTAATGTTTACAGGTTTTAAAATAAAATAAAATAAAATAAAATAAAATAAAACTAAAACAGATTGTTACTCAAACCTGGCTTGTATATGTACTTTCATAGTAAAAGTTTCCAATGTGAGTTTCAATTATTCAATCATCATTAAATGTAGGAATTATAAATTTATTATTGATTGTGCTTTTGTTTCTGTTTTATAACTGTTCTTCAGTGATTTTTCAAATGTTTATTGATATGAATAAGAAATTTTATATCTGTGCATATATTATTTCAGCATATTATTTTATAAACCAGTTTACACAAATCCATTTTTATTTGAAATATATTGATTTTGTTTTTCAGTTACACACACACACACACACAACACACACACACCAACAATATCACCATTGAGAACAATACAATAATATTTGTAACATATCCAGTGCCATCAGCAAAAGAAATGTCATCATTTTAATTTATTTTAATTCAAGTTGAAATTACACATCACTGGAGGGATTTTTTTAACATCATACTAATTGTAGACAGTTTAAATTCTTTCGTGTTTCCTTTAATGAATTTGCACAATGAATTTCTTCAAAAGATATATCTACATCTTTAGTTGATGTTCAGGACCTCTAGTTTTCAGAATTATTTTCTTATAATAAATATGCATTCTAATTCATCTGAAATAGTGTAGACTTCATTCTTTTTTATTTTTGATTACAAATTTCTCTCAAATGATTGGCTATCTGAAGCTTTTGCTTGAATTATTTAGTGGTATTATATTGAAAGTCAGCTAATCATTTTTGTTTGTTTCTCCATGTAGCACTTGAGCAACACATTTTAGAATGAGAAGATCTATACTCGCCTCTGTCTTTCCTGCAAGGTATCTAGCTCCTTTAAAAGAGATGAGGGATTTTTTTGGTTTTTTGTTTGTTTGTTTGTTTTAGTAAATTTTAAGATTAAAATGATAAAACCATGTTGGTAAGAAAAATTGTAATAATACTCTACATATCAATTATACATTTAATTAATTACATCCTAAGGTTTAAGAACAAGTGTTAAAACAGAAATATAGCTACACAAGCTAAAGAAATGTTATATAACCTCTTCCAAATTTGAAAAAAATCATTTGATTGTCTTTGAATACAGTGTTTTCATGCTTATAGACTTTAATATTGATATGTATTACTATTTAATCTCTTGTCTAAATTTATCTTACCAAAAGCACAATTATGTGATATTTAAATCTTACTCAACTCTGAGGATTAAAATATTTAAAATGTGTATTTGACGCATTCCATACCGCAATACTGTGAAACATAAAAGAATCTCCTATTAAGGAAAAATGTACCTCTTTGCTACCTAACTAATTTTACCTTTGATTATACTAAACCTTTTATTTTATATGAAGAATGTGTGACACAGACATTCATAGAGTGAGTTGAAATCTATGGTACCAATAACATAATAATTTTCCCGGTAGAGCTAGACAGTATGTTCATCTCATGCATTCAAATAACTCACTCCAGTTCACTGTGAACAAATAAATAACAAATTGTGGGGCATAGGCAGAAGTTTTAATTGTGAGTTTCATAAATAAAACAAAAAAAAAATAATCAGAGCTGTCTTCCAATGTTAGACCTAGAAGAAAAAAAGACTCACTTGAGTAATCAAATAGCTGTTGAGTCTCATGTTAAGAGCTCAGACTTACAGAGCGAACACCTGTGCAAAGTAGATAAGCACTCTTAACAAGGATGAAGCATCAAGGCAGACAGAGGAGCCCTGGATACTCTTCACAAAGAACAGCAGCAATATGAAACTTACGATACACTTAGAAGAGAATAACTTGGTGAGGGCATTACCTTGTGAGCATAATGCAGAAGAGTGAACCAAAGGGAAATTTACACAGGAAAAAGGTAAGGCAGATTGCACATCAAAACTCTTAAGTGGTAATCATCAAAACTGCTTTGATTAGGTTGTGCAAAATATTGCTCATGTTTGTTGTACATATAATGAAAATTGTTATTAATGCCTTGTTGAGTGAAATATTAAAAAAGTAAGAACCAAACCTGCATGCTCCCATGCTCCTGCCTCTTACTCCGTCCCAGTGGTGTAGCTGGCCATGAACCAAAGATTCATGGAGATTCACTGGACCAGAGCTCCTGAAACATCTCCGCCCAGCTCTCTAGGTTCCCAGTGGAGGATCACTACCACATCAACCCCATGCTTCAAATCCCACATGGCCTTTGTGGTACACATCTGGAAAACCCACACATTGCTGCAATGCCTTTCTCTTTGAACCCAGATGAGCTGACTTGTGAAGAAAAATGCAACACAAACTTATTTCAGAAACAAGGGTAACTCAATCTCTGGGCACAACAACTAAAACCTAATCTGGTAAGCCTTATTAAATTATGATCCTTCTAGTGATGGATCCTTACAGACCCACCATGATACTAAGAAACTATCAGCTTCATCTTACCCCTCTGCTGTCCCAGCTCCAAAAGGAAGTAACTCTCTTCTGCTTCCTCTCTTCCTCCATCCAACCCAGAAGTCCTAACTACTCGCCACGTCATTTGCTCCTTTATTCATTAGGGGATCGATTTACAAGAATAGCACCATGCCCATCCACAATAAGGTCTTAGCAGTACAAAGTCCAAAGGCAATGCAAAAGACCAAAGACTAACATTTTTCTCTGCATTCTTTAAATTGCCACTTTTCAATCATCTACTGATGACCATATCTACTTGGTAACCATTGTTGTGGGTCATAAATAACATGTATGTCATGAATGGCTCTAAAATGTAGATATCTTATTTATATAAAAAGTTAGATGATTGGGCTAGAAAGATGGCTTAGCTGTTAAGAGCACTGATAAGAGCACTTGCAGAAGTCCTGAGTTCAAGTCTAAGCAACCATGTGATGACTCACAACCATCTGCAATGGGATCTGATGCCTTCTTCTGGTGTGTCTACACCAGTGCTGCTACAGTGTACTCATATAAATAAAACAAACCTTTAAAAAAATGTTAGATGATTTAATTAAATGCTTGAAAAACTTTCCTGTTTTGACTTGGGGAATTTGAAGTTAAAATTGCATCCAGTTTAGTGAAATAAATAGTAGTATAGGTCAGCATTCTTTTTTAACGCATACAATTTTTCTTATGTTTTATACACTTTATTTGCCATGTTCTGCACACATATAACCTATGCTGTCTAAAGTTACAGATTGCAAGTTACTAGTTCGAAGACAGCTTTCGTAAAGCAGGCAATTTCAAGAAAATCTGAATGATACTTTATTTTCGAAAAATAAAAAAAACAAACAAATATCCATAGCTTTGTCATCTAATTATATCAACAGAAACAGAGTTTTAAATATAAGTTTTGAGATTAAATTAGTAATTCAAATTAGGACAGAATAGTAATATTTTAAAACATCTAAAGATTTACTAATCATGGCATATTTGATAAGGATTGGGAAGATGGTTCATTGGGCAAGATTATTTTCTGTAAAACAACGATCACTTGAATTAAAGTCCCTGTCATCCTCAGCAAAACATGCACTTGTTGCAAACCTTCTGTTGCCCCAGCATTGGAGGGTAGAGACAAAAGCAAATCCTCGGAGCTTGCTGGTCACTCAATCTTAACAAAATGGTAGGCTCCATGCCAAAGAGAATAACGTGAAGCATGACAAAGCAGGACACAGACAACTTCAGCTTTCATACACATGATCATAGGCACACATACTTGTACATACACGTAAACACATACACAACATGCCTATGTGTGCATGTGTGCACAAACACTTTTGTATATCAACACAGAAAATTGTGCTCACTAAAATTTAATACCATTTAGTGGGCTTAAATTAATAGGTGTTAATTAGTTTCCTCAAAAAGACACAGTAAGTATGCAATGAAATTTGAAAATTGAACATACAATGTCAATAATGTTAACAATTATGTTTCATATATATGTATATATATATATATATATATATATATATATATATATCACATTCCTCACAATAAGCAGTAGTCTTCACTCCTGTTTATTCCCTATTTTCAATTGATTTCAGAATTATTGTAGTTGATTTTGTTAAATATGTTGTTCATTGGAAAAAATATTCATTAATATAAAAGCAATATTAGCTTTTGTCCTCTTTGTGTTTTAATTATATATATAATTAAATCACACACACACACACACACACACACACATACACACACACATATATATATTAGTGATGGATGTATGTGTACTGAATGTCTGCCTAGTATTCTTGGAAGTCACAGGTCACAGGCTTTCCTCCTGTGGCATGTTGTGTATGTGTTTACGTGTATGTACAAGTATGTGTGCCTATGATCATGTGTATGAAAGCTGAAGTTGTCTGTGTCCTGCTTTGTCATTCTTCACGTTATTCTCTTTGGCATGGAGCCTACCATTTTGTTAAGATTGAGGGACCGGCAAGCTCCGAGGATTTGCTTTTGTCTCTACCCTCCAATGCTGGGGCAACTGATGGTTGCAACAAGTGCATGTTTTGCTGAGGATGACAGGGACTGGTGTTGCACATGAATGTGAAATGCCTTGTTTTTACTTCTTATTGAACATAGGTCCTCTGCAAGAGCAGCAAGTGCTCTTCATACCTGAGCCATTTCTCTAGAACCGCTATTACATTTCTCATGTTACATTTATTTGGTGTTCGTGTTTAAAACTAGCTCTAGATTTGTGCTGTATTTTGTCATAAAGGATTTTTTTTTGTAGTGTAGTATAGCATAGTGTAGGCCTGTGGCATGGCAGCTCCACTGTGTGTGAGAGTTCTGGCAGAGGAGAGAGGAGCAGAGCAGGCAGGGAAGTTGCTTCCAACACTGCAACCACAGTTGGTTCCACCTCAGTCTTGGCTGTGTTACAGTCTGGTTACCTACACTGCCCTTGCACTGAGTCAGGTTTGGTGGGCTGCTGAAAGGCCGCCTAGCTAGGGAAGATTGCAGTGGAGCTGCTGGTAGTGTTTCAGGAGAGCAGATCTCTCCCCAAGTGTTACAGCTCTGTTGACAGAAGCTCTCAGACTTCCTTTAATTCCCTGGATAGGATTTATATACAGTTTTGGGGTGACTCAGGGTTTGACAGCAGGCACTTCTCTTTGGCTTGTACTGGGAGCTTGGGGAAACCTTATTTACATATGGTAAAGCGTGGTGTTCCTCCTACTTGACTGATAGCCATACACCTCTCCTGAGCAGGGTTGTGGAGTCTGTAACTGTGACAGGGGCTAGGAGGGCCCAGGGAGCGGTGAAAAAATCCTTCTGTCCCACATAGGTTGAAGCTCTGCCTACTAGTTTTCCAGGGTTCAAAAATTCGGTGCTTAACCTGAGACCAGGCTATCTGTGTATAGCTCACCTCCCAACAGCATAGTAAAAACATCTTTGTAGTAAATAGTAAATAAATCCTTTATTTCTTTCTTTGAATCCCTGTGTTGCAACCATCATTTAATACACACTCATAGCTCATCTTATACTGTTGTGGTATTAATATTCTATAAAATGCTGGAGTGTAGTTTGATGTAGTGGCTTCACTTGAACTTGGGATTTGTTAGCTATTTATCACCCTAACAGAAATTTGACATACAAACCCTTCCATCCAATCCTGGGAAAATTTTCCAGATTAGACTCTCCATTAATACTCCAATCTACCTTTGGTGTTCCTCAGGAATGGAACCCTATTGAAAGAACTAATAGATGTCTCAAGCAGGTGTTGTCACAGGGATATGAGAAGAGATGTCAAGAGTTTGAATTGTAAAAGTTCTGCATTAACGTAAGTCAAAGTAGGGAAATATAACTATGTCTACTGAAAATTGTTCTATGCTGTTTAAATCTGTGGGTTCCCACATGGAAATATATTCACTGGCTTATCTTCTTTTGACTTTACAATTTTCGTAAAATTTTAATACAACAATTACATCTCAAAGCTAGTTCTGAAAGAAAGCTTAGTAAATAAGATATTTGGGTGTTTCATTTGTTAGTCAACATGATATTGCTATTGGAATTTTCCACTCTTGTAATTTATTTCATCCCATAGAATTTTATTGAAGAATAACTTGGTCAGACATAATATACATAAAATAAATAGCATAATATAGACATAAAAATAAAATAAAGTATGTCTCAGCTTCTATAATAAGGACCAACTCTAAGTTACTGTGTCACATGGTTAAATCTTATCCAGTAGAAAATAGACCACTTTCTCATCAAATACACACCATACTTAGACTAACCAGTGACTGCCCATTTACTAATATAATAGTAGAGGATCAAATTCAATTTCACTTTAAAACAAAAAACCTGGTAGCTCTATTCATGTGATCTAAGGAGAAGTTTTTTTTCCCTGTACCATTGGAACTTAGAAGAGTTAAAGTCCAAGAGACATAACATTTACATCAGTGAGATTAGTTTTCTTACAAAGTATTAATTCTTTTACTAAGCAAAATATTTTAGCATGTGTTAGTTTCATATTTTTTACATTACATAAGCTTTTGCATTTAAAGTTTTCTCATTTCAACACAAGAACCGTTGGGGGTACTCAGAAAGCTGAGATGGGAGAATCACTTGGTCCCACGTGTATATGGAAATCTTAGGTAAAACAGAAAAACAAACACCACTGAATCAGACTATGTGGATGAGAAGTATGAGACTTATAGCAAAAATATCCAGTTTCAATGTCATGCTTTTGATGTCATGGGAAAGTGATAAAAGCAACAGAACTATCCTGTAACAGTTGGTTTGACCAGACAGGAGACCTATAATTATAAATCTAATAGTTTATATAGGAATCACAAAAGTCTTCCAATCATCTGCTATTTTAAATGAATGAACAATATCTTATAACACTTTGAAAAGAAGATATAGAACATAAAAGTAAATCAACAGCAATTCTGGCCATCTTCCTGTATTCAGTCATTTTCTACTTATACAGCTATTATTTATGGCATATGCCTAATAAGTCTTGCACAGAAATCTGCTCCTGCAGAAACCAACACAAATATTCACAGATTCCCAACACTAATGAAAGTTTTCCAATAATAAGTAACAATTAAGTATTGTTGACTACATGTCAAAAAGAATCAAGCAATCCCATTCCTTTCAGTCCTGCATTAATTTTGAATGTTCTGTCATGTAAAGTTATTGTTTTTGAGCCTCGATTTCTTTAATCTTAAAATCAATCAAATAATGAAGCTATGTACTATAGTTCTCATTAAATTCATCAACATCTTTGTAAAGGTTCACTTTTGTTTGTGATACATGGAATAAGAATTTCTGCCTATGATTTCAGGTAAAATACAAGAACTGAAAAATAACGATGTGGAATCAAAAAGTACTCTTCAAGTATTTTGTAGACTATCTTTGCTAATCCATGTGTGTTCACATCACTGTCCTTAAAGAGCCAAGTACTAATATTGATATATCTGCCCTTTCTGTTAGGAAACACGCATATATTTCTGATATATCTTGAAACACAATAGTGCTAGAAACTAGAATATGGAAAGTATAGTTTATGCTTTAAGATTATCCACTCTCATTCTAAATTTATTAAATATACACAATCATAAATAGTGTATGATTTTCTGGTTCTCTATTTTTGAAATTATAGCTTTGGTCTAGATATTCATTGATTTGTGAAATTATACTACTAGACTACAGAAAATTACAAGGTTGTATTAAGTGATTGCTAAAATCATTCACAATTCAAAAGCATATCTCTAAATGTGGATGCACATATACATACGTGTATATGATTTAAGAAAGCCAGAAAATGCTGAATTGATTAAACATTCTGTAAACCTATGTAAGAGTAAACATTGTCATTCTTTTATTGGTATATGTACTATGTGCTTTATAAAACAAATTTTATTTTGCATTGATCTTAGCACTTCCAATCATGAGCATACATTTTGATAATTACATTTTATTTACTCAACAGGCTTTGAATTATCTGTGGAGAATGAATTGCAATGTTGATTCATCAGCAACATTACACTTGAGCACAGAGATAGGAACTTCTGTTTCGATAAACATGAATACTGTAAAGTTTGACATTACCATTTGACATATAGGCTTATGGTTTAAAAGTATTAGATTTAATAAAATTTACAAATTTTGTAAAGCTTCAATGGGGATATAAAACCATGAACATGAATACAGACTTTTGCTTTATTTATAAAAATAAATTTCTATATGTGATAAAATAATTACTAATTATCTCTGTGAACTAAATCTGGGTATTGGATTTTATATATCTCCAAATACACAGGCTAAAGGCACGTTTGTTCAGAAGTAGAAATTAAAACTTCTAATTTTTTAGGTCTATACCCATTATTCAGAATTTCTTTTTTCATCTGATAGTACCCTCCCTTTCCTTTGTGATCCTTTCCTAAGGGTTTAACAAATTCCTTCATATGTCTTGCTTGTGTGGTTTAGTATTTATCTTTGAGTACTGATTTTATAATTAATGCTTTACCCATTTTACTAGGGAACAAGGATGGGTTTTGTGGGAAGAAGGAAGTAATGGAAGGGTAAAAGTTTTAGCTATATCATAATCTTGAAAAATAAAAGAAACAAGAAGTAAGTTATAAGTAAGTGATATCTAATGAAGTAAGCGATGTCATTGAGAGAATACAGGGTACCTTGTCGCTCCTTTCTTGCATCAATTATGATAAACAGCTTTATTCTCGATAAAATACTTCCCATGATATGTGCCCTTTTCATGGACCCAAAAGCAAGAGTGTCAAGCAGCCATGGATTGAAACCTTTGAGTCCATTAGTTTATGTTCTCAAGAACTGTACCATATGTTACAGTAACATATTGTGACAAAATTACATTCAACCTTTCCTGTAGGTTTATCCTGCCTTCTAACTTACTTATATTTTAATCTTTTGTTTTTGGTAATCAAACATAATGAAAATGTGTGAGCCACACTCAAACATTTGAGTGTAGATGCAAAGAAGTATACACTGAAATTTGTAGTTGCATAGTAAATTAACTTTTGTTTTAATTACTTTCAGCCTAAATAAGTTTCAATATTATGATACATTGTCTAATGAGTTTGAATATTGATAAGATTAAGATAATTAAAAGTCAAACTATATTTTAGAATTCTATTTCAATCCCCTCCTTCCCATACAATTGTGTACAAATCCTACAGGTATGAATGAACAAAATTGCACTGGTTATATTTCCATGATAAATTAATGTTGTGTGACAGAGCTGATGCCAAGAGATTTTCTAGAACATATAATTCCTTTCCTAAACAAATGAACATTTAAACATTGAGGGTTTTTTTTTCCATCTCATGATAGAGAATCCATTACAGATGATGGAGTATAGTTGCCTGATAGAAATTCATCCGGAGGAAAATTCTGTCATTAATAGCTACAAAGACAGATGGATCACAGCTCAAACACCCAAGAGGAGGCTCAAAAATTGCACATGGCCTCTGCTTTGAGAAGGGGAATGGAGTACTACAACTCATAGAAAACAGAATCCAACAAGCTTGTTAAAGAGCCCTCCAAATTCTCCTAATAACAATTGGTGCTGCCTACAGCAAAAATGTGAGGCAAGGTGACAGGTGACTTTTGCTGCTTGAGTCTGAGACCCAAACCCAGGTATCTTTTATATGTGTGGTGAAAGAATAATAGGATATTGAAGGCTTGATAGGGAAATTACATAAAACTCTGCCAGAAGGCAGTCTCCAGTTAGTTGTAGAATCTAAAAATAGTAAATAAGGAGGCTGGCAAGTGGCTCTGTGTTGAAGAGCAGTTACTGTTCCTTTAGAGGACCAGGTTTTGGTTCCTATCACCCAGTTTAGGTCACATAGAGTCATCTGTAACCCCATCTCCATGGGGAATTTAACATCTTCTTCTTCTGGTCTACATAGGTATCTATCTACATGTATATGAACATCACATAGAAACAAAAAAACACACATGTACCTATATGTGAAGAAATCTGAAGAAAAGAATTATTTTAAAATAACTAATGTTAGCAAGAGAGATGCTCACAGATAAAGGTACCTTCGCCAAGTGTGTCAACCTGAGTGTCATGTCCAAAAGTAACTCGAAAAGGACAAATCTGACCATCATAATTTGACATTTGAAATACAACCCTGCATACTGTAATATTCATGTGTCCATATCAAAACAAATAATTGAAATAAAAATTTACAAATAACAAATTAAAACAACAATTTGGCATAATAGTTGGTAACAACCAGTGTATTTTCATATATACTTTAACAGATTGTTCTGTAATCTCTCAATAGGCTTATGTCATGTTAATGTGTGTTTAATTATCTATTTTAAAATATATTTCCATTTTTGTATTAAAATGCTTTGATAAATTTGTCCATTCCATGTTCATTTTAAAATTTTAGGCCTTTAGGGAATAGGAAAGAAGACCGACATCCCTTTTCATTGAGATTGTCAACATCAACCCCATTTTTATGGCTTAACACATGTTAGAGAAATGATCACATTATATAATTATAAATTTTGTGTGAATAAAGTCCAATATTTTTTAATACAAACTTTCATTGTTAACAAAGTGTCAGACATTTGAAACTATGCTTATGGTTGTCTCCTGAGAGAATCTGCTGGAACCTTACAAATAGAGAAAGGATGCTCTTAGCTAATCATTGGACTGAGCATGGGGTCCCCTATGGAGGAGTTGGAGAAGGGATTGAAGGAGCTGAAGGGCTTTGCAGCCCCATGGGGGCAGCAAGAGTGTCAATTGGCCAGACCCACCTCCAGAGCTCCTGGGGATTGGACCACTGACCAAAGAGTACTCATGACTCCCGCCACATGTGTAGCAGAGTCTGGCCTGTTTGGACATCAATGGGAGGAGTGCCTCTTGGGCCCGAGGGTGCTTGGTGCCCCAGTGTAGTGGAATGCCAGGGTGGGAAGACAGGAGCACCTTCATAGAGGCAGGGGGATGGGGAGATGGGATAGGGATTTCTCAAGAGGAGACCTGGAAAGGGGAAAACATTTGAAATGTAAATAAAGAAAATACCCAATTAAAGAAGAAGGATCTCATTTCCCGTGTAGTTTATGGTTTTTACAATGATTTGAGTGTTTCAGGTCAATGATCTATATTTGATTTTGGGTTTGTGTTGTATATGAAATATATAATAACCAAATTATTAAAATGTAAAATAATTATGCCAATAGATTTTCATAATTAGTATTGTTAGTTATAAATCTACATTGAGAAAACAGACTTCTATGTTTGTAGATTCTGATATAATAAACATTTTATTATATCAGATAAAATGTTTTTGATATAATTTCATTTTCTATACTTTTTACTTAATTTCATTAATTATCCATGGAAACCTTAAGAAAATGTAGCAGAATAATATGGTCAAGGATGCAATAAGTATTTTCTTCCTCCATGATTTACTACAATACAATAATTAAATGTTTTTTAAAGAAATCCAATAAAAAGCCTAAGATTAAAGTATCTATTATACATAAATTATTTGTGTAAAATACCTGTAATGAGAGACACTTTATTGTAATTCCTTAATACATTCACCCTAAAACAGCAACAAAACACAAACCTTTATCATAAGAAGAAGTAATTTTAAAAAAATTATCTAGTTTATTCTAGTAATAAAAGTAGGTTGACAATAAAAATAAATTTTCTGTCTTTTTCCCTAATAAAATTATAAACCAAGTTGAGTCCACTACATCTTAGATGGTCTATGTTGAAATATATTCTGGAAAATATACTAAAGCAATGTCTCAAACTAGGAAATAGTATTCACAATGCAGGTTTTACTGGTGAACAGTTTAATTTTTCATCTAGTGGATTTAAATTCACAACACTTTTGTATACTTCTTTTTACAAGAAAAGCCTTATTTCTTTTAATCTGCTTTTCATTTAATATGCTATGTCTTTCTTGGACTAAGTTTCCTTTTTCAAATAAAATAATTCAAAACACCACAGAGTCTTGTGAAAGTACACTCTGCCAAATACTATCTTGCCCTAGTCATATTTCAGGAGTTGTCATTAGTGTGTTGCTATAGTTTATTTTAACTTTTTTTTTTTTTTGGTAACGATTGTTATGACCTTGGGCACGAATATGCTCATTAAAAATTAAATTGCTTATTATAGCCTGGCATCAGTTTCTTCTTTGATCAGAAAGCACAAGAGGTTTCTTGAGTGGGTTTACCTGAGAAATATTCTAGGAAGGAAACTAAAAAAGTACAAGTTTACTAACACAGTGAGGAAACAAAAGTCAGAGGAATGCTACAAAGGGGCAAATAAACATTTTGGAAAGAGAATATAAACTATAGACTCATGGCAAAATTATCTTTTTGGATCATTAAAATATCACTAGTTAAAAGCACAATTACATGTTTGTTTACATAAAACTATGTTTTACAACTAGTCTTCTCCCTGTGATAACTCATTTCCCTTACTTTACCTCTCTTTTTCCCTGTCTGTAACGAGAGCACACCATAATAAATACTTGAGTAATTCTGCAGCAAATGAAATCATGTAAGTGGTAATTTGAAATAGTTCCTAATTTTAGTAGCTCAAGACTTGAAAACCTTTCTAAAAGCCCAAGGCAGTTATTTCAATGTCGTGGTTGTATTTTTATACTTTAAGTTGTTGTCCCTCTTTTTCTTGGAGTTTTATGGTGATTTCTTTCAACATATGTGGGGAGTGATAATAAAAGGTGGAATGGATTGTCATAATCATTTTCAGTAATCGCATATGAAATGAAGTGGTCAGAAAATTCTCAGAATAACCACCATATTTAGATTGCATCAAATCTTATAGTGTCTGAATTTTTTTATTAATTGAAAATAGGTGTGTCTCTCATACATCTCAACCACAGTTTCTCCTTCTTCTCCTACCATCTCTGTACCCAGTCTCCTTTCCTCGAGATCCACTCTTCCTTTTTTTCCCTTCAGGAAGAAGAGACCTACAAGAGACTACAGCTAAACAGGACAAAACAAGGTACAATAATATGGTTGAAAGCGTTCATATCAAGGCTGGACAAGGCAACACAAAATGATGAAAGAATACCATGAGGAGTGGGAGATACACCATCTACCTCTCTTAGGAGTCCTACAAAAACCACCCAGCTAACAGCTATAACATGTGTAAAGAACTCGATGCATACCCACACAGGTTTCTTGCTTGCTGCTTTAGCCTCTGTCAGTCCATGAGGGCCCCGCCTAGTTGATTTGGCAGACCACTTTCTCCTGATATTCTCCATCCCCTCTGATTCCTAGCAATTTTCTTTCCCCTCCGCCACGGGGTTCCTTAACCCTAAGGGGGAGGGGCCTTATGGAGATCTCTAATTTAGGTTCTCTACATAATGTTTGGTTGTCAGTCTCCATACCTGCTCCCATCTGCGGTGAAAGGAAGCCTCTCACATTATAACTGGACAAAGCACCAATATATGGTTATCGCAGAATACTATTAACCATCATATATTGCCTTTTCTGTTACTGTTGTGCTGGCCATTCATTGGTTCCATCCTAGGTCTGTGGGCCATCAAATCTCTGGTTCCTAGCCATCTAGTCAGTGTCAGTCCTGGGCTGCCTCTCATGGAGTGAGCCTCATGTTAAACCAAACACTGTTTAGCAACATCTACATATTCTGCAGCCTGTTTGGTCCAACACATCTGCATGAAGAACAGTTTGTAGACTGAGGGGTTTGTAGCTAGCTGGGTGTCCAGTCTCAGCAGCTGTGGCTTCAGTATGTGAAAACATGAATGCACACCTTGGCTACATCTAGTTGCTGTCCCTGTGTTAGGTGAATAGACAAAGTGACACTTTGTAAACTGAAATGTTTTAATGATCGCATAAAATGAATTCCTATTTGAAGATAAAATTTAACATAATGTGAATAAACATTATTAATGTTCTATGAAAGTTACTAATTATGACAAATATTTATGTTCCTCAAAGATACATATTTGAGGATGGTGGTATTTATGATTCCATCTGAAAGTAGATGTAGGATGATTCCAAAGTTGAGGGGACAACATGGTTACATATAGAAAGCTTGTCTCATATGTTGCAGAGCTAAAAATCATACAAACGACATATGATTAATTGCCATTTTTAATATTGAGATAAAACCAGCCAAGTAAGGTAGAGAACCATTCAGCATAAACCTTGTGATTAAGACTTTCTCAAAAAAGAATAGTTATTCATTTAATCAATAATACATACATACTCTATTTGGATACTATAAACTCTGTGACCAAAATGATGGTATGTAAGGCACAGGAATGTGCACAAATTGAATGAATGTAATAAGATATAAATAAGTGTATGTTGTTGTGATCTTCTACATCTTTGGAACTGTTTAAAGCCTTAAATATAATGATAAAGTTTGGCTACTAACAATGAATTTTTACTTTCAGTATTCAAAACAGAACGAAAAACAAACAGAAAAACGAAACAAAGCAACACAAGTTCAAGCTTACTCTGGGTGTTTCTTAATAAAGAAACTTCACTGAATATCAATAAAGTGCTGATCAATACTTGGGGAAAAATAAGTCAATTTCAAAAGTGTCGGCAATGTCAACTCAATTGGGATTAATGTATTCAGAGAATCTATGGTTATACTGGATGAACTTAGGGAATTGAGTGTTGGTACTGAAAGATAACATATATTATTATAACATGCACAGAGGAAAACAAGTCATTTATACAAATTCTTAAATAAAATGTTCAGATTAAAATTTTGGGAATTGAAGGTAAGAGAAATTATCAACATGTACATATTAAAACAGAATTGATGCACGTTCTATACACAAAAAATAGAATAACACCAAATTTGTGACAACAAAGACCATGATTTCCCTCTAAGGAAATTTTTAAGACACTTTTCAGTAAGTTCCTTTAAGTTATCAAAAGTAACTCAGAGGAAAAAGTTGTTTGTTCATCCTGAAATTTATGGCATATGCTCAAGACCCACTCATTCCCCAACTAGAATTTCTTCTTGTGATGTTTATAAAACCTTTGAAGCATGGTTCCTCATGTGAATGGGTCTCTGTTCAGACAGGCCTGAAAGTTTTATTATTCAGAATCGTTTCTTATTCATTTATGATCGTGGGTGGCATGGAACCAACTGACTCGATGATGTGGCTCAAATTAACTTCTTTGTTTTGCTTCTTGTCAAGTATTTGATTATAGAAATGACAAAAATAGTAGTAGATCTAAGATAACACTCTTAAGTGAAAACTGACTGTACTAAAGGAGGTAAGAAAGAATCATCACAAAATTACCATGGTGGTTTGTGGCACAAATGTCAGAATAGAAAACATAGACTAAACTTGTTTGAGATATTCAGTCTGTTAAATACTCAATAATGATTGTCCTGATAACATGCTTTTATGGAGAATATATTAGCTTTAAATAGTAGCCTTTCTGATGCCTTCTTTAGATATTCTCAAGAAAGATATTGAGAATATTTCAGAGGGCAGAGTCAAGACTCAAAAAAAAAAAAATCCTTCTTCCACAATAGGATTTCAGAACTGATATGCGGTTGAGGAAGTAGTATCTTTCTAGAATATATTTTTAACAAATAGCCTTTATTAAGTTTCTCCTATACATTATAAATGTAGCATTTTAAATATTTGGCCTTAAGATTAAGAAAGCTGCATTTATATCCATTGGAGAGAATATACCATGTTTCTGCATAGACATGTTCGGAGTCTATTTTGGGACTCTTGGATATATTCTTGTGGAAGTGAAGCTTTTCATGTTTGCATATGAAAAAGAGATATGTTGTGGTTTTGCAGAAGAGACAAGTGTCTGGATAATTATTTGAGTTACATTACTTACCTTCATGCTCTTACTAATTTCATCCTCGACATTGTCACTGTGGTAAGGTAAATGATGACCCCCTCAAATGATTTCATGTTGCAGCATCTAAAACCAGTGATCTTTTGTGGGACTAATGATGGGAAATGATGCTTGTCATCTACAAGTCTTATACCACCTGGCCATCCTTATTCTAAAGAAGCACGTTCTAGAGAAGTTCTAGGTTTTTATAAGAATGATCATCCTCATCCAATCTTATAATTCATTGTTTTATTTTTATTCTCTTTTTATATATGCCTTAAACATTTCTGGAAGGATATCTCACTTCATTTTACAAATAAATATTCCAAATAATTTTTACTTTGTCACTAGGCAAATATATATATTTCTTTTAAAAAAAATCACACTTTGAAGCACTGATGGAGGGTTCATTATAATCCTTCTTGTGTTGTTTACATTATTTGAAAGCCATGATCTATAAGGAGTATTCTATATATTTGCAAGCAATATAAACTCAAATGATACATATGATGGTATTAATATTTTGTTTTTACTCGATATTTTTACTGCTAAAATATAATTTAAAAGGTTTATATAAACAATTTTTAAAGATGTCCCAGCAAATATTATACTCAAGTTGTTTAAAAGTTTAACAAAACTTGAAAATACAGCATACAATGTAGTCCTTTATATACATTTCTAAACTCTCCTTTGAAATATAATTATACACTTCTTTAAAACTTTAGCTATTTCCTGAGAACAGAAATGATGTAGAGGTACATAGCTTTGACCTATGTCTTCTGAACAATGTTGCCAGTGAATTTACCCCTCATTGTGAATTTGCCACTGATTATATTAGTGGCCTGAGCCATAACCTCTGGACTTCTCTATTTGTCATCTAAATTACTGAACTAATAATACTCCTTTGTTAGGATGGGGAGAATGAGCTATATTTTTAACACAAAAAAGAAATATTCAGATAAGAATATATGATTTATTCTAATATTATACCCTTTCATTTAGATACTCAAAAATTTAAAACAACATAAATTCCAGAAAAGACTTGTTGATATTAACTTTAATGATCACTCATATCAAATGCTGTAATTTTATTTCAGTTAAAGATTTTCTCCACAATGAATGCAGAAGCCCAATCTTTAATATTACATCATTCTAAATTTAAAAATGAAATAAATGACTCTCATAATAAATCCAATGCTGTAACCTTGTATCCTAAAAACCTTTGGTGTTCTTTATATTTGTAAATTTAAAGTTTTCTTGGGTCTTTACACAGTGATATAGTCACAGATTGATTTTTTATTTTCAATATGAGTATTTTAACCCAACTTCTTTAGAACTTACTCAATTATGTATTGTGGAGGAGAGGTGGGATGAGGGGATAGTAGTAAAGGAGAAATGAATCTGTATGAGGAAACAATTTGTTTTCAACAAGAGTAAAACTGATTAAAAAATAAAAGTAGCAATCTCTATCTCATGAAGGGTAGCTTCTCTCTCAGCATTAGAGGGAGTCAGTCAAGATTGTGTTTCAAGTTTATTATATACCTTAAAAGCAGTTTTATGGTGGAACCAGCATTAATTTTTTGTTAGCTTTTCAATTTTTTATAATATACTTCAAAATATACAAATTTTTGTAATATACTTTTATATATATACTTGATATTGATATGATATTGATATGTTATACAAAGACACACACATGCACACACACACACGCACACACACACACACACACATATATATATATATATATATTGAATCATAAAATTAGAAAAGAACTCTCATGTTCTTTATCAGCTGCAACTACTCTTATTTAATGCAAGTAGCTAGTTGAAGTACCTCTTCTATTATTTAACACAACTCTGAAGATTTATCACTAAATAGCTTGCATCACTTACATTTTTTTCTTTGACTTCCACTTTCGCTATATTTTTGAATCATAGGCCACACCATAATCTACTTATACTTAATGCATATGTTGATTAAACCTCTGAATATCTTGGAATTGGCTATATCTGTTCTTTACTAAAATTTTTCAAGGACATCTTTAAACCTGACACAAGCCCCTAAGTGCATCACAGCTTTACTCTCTATAATGGCAATAAAAATAAACATCACAATGCTATAGCACATATTTACAGCTGCACTTAACACATCCAGTAAGGAACATCTTGACATTGAATGCCTCAAGCAAACGGTGCATAGAAGTAATTGAGTCTATCTCCTGTTACTATTTCTACTCCTATTCTCTTTAGGTGTTGTCTCTATAAAGACTGTGGTCATAAGGGCATCCTTATAATTCCTATGCTCCGCAGCATTAGTTTAGCATTCATTTGTAAAATGAGATTCTACTTATGTCTGGGAGAATTTTATACTTGTTCTTGTGACGGCCAACTTTTATCCCATGACAAAAGAGACAATCAGAAGGGATTTGAACTAAGTCACCTTGAATGTCCTAGCTTTGAACATTCCCCTTTATGTAGAAAGATAGCTCATCTCTGCTATATTTAAATTCTCCATTTTGGCATAAGTAAAGGTGAAGATACAAACACAGGTAAATGAGAGCTGTACCTGGTTTTGTGCAGATTCACTTACCAAGTACATTAAAAGTGTAAAGTGAATATTGTGATAATAACCTCTTCCTTGCTGAAACTTTTCTGTATAACTATGGGAAATCCTTCAAAAAAAGATTTCTTAAGGTAATTTCTATTGATACTCTGCAAAACTAATCTTTCTCTTGGATCTTTAGATTTTAAAAATAAATTTTAAATAAAAATAGGCCCCACATCAAATTTTAATAGACTTTGAATAATGTACATAATTATCTTTAGGACATTTTGTTTCAAACATGTCCCTAGAGGCTGCTCCATTAATTCTAAGTCATGGAAGGTCAGGTTGCTGTAGTGTCTGTGGATTCTGGGTTCCACTTAAGAGTTTAAAAGTCAAAGTAAGGAAGGAGAAAGTTTTGCCATTTCCTTCTTACAAAATAAATCTAGTTGTTCTCTTGTAAAAGTAAATTTTGTCTCAAAATGAGGTGCATACTCGTTCCATTTGCTGAATACTAACGCTGGAAGCAGTTCTATGTGTAAAAAGAATTTGCTATTAAGAACCAAATGATCAAAATACTCTACAGATCAGAAGAAAATCTTCTAGGACAAATTTCGTTGTACTGAAATAAAAATAATATTGTTGAAAAATTCCATTTTAAGTTATGTCATACAATGACAAATCCAATTATTAGTGAAAATCCCACACATCTTTTATTGGCTTTTTTTTTTTTTTTGCAAAATGGTACAAAAACAAGTAAATAATTATCAAAAGTTTCAACTTAGGACATGCTACAATTAGATACCAATATTGGTAAATTTGATAGAACATTAAAAAATGGCTGTAACTTTATGAATAAACAAATGAATTTATAAATATTTGAAGAAGCTGAGAGAACTAGTGAAAAGACAGAGAAGGTCACATTATAAAACCTGACTGAAATCACAAGGAACAGGATTGAGGCAGCTTGGCGACAGTATGCAGAACATGCTTTTCTGGAATTACTAGGTCACTGATCAGTGTCCACTCTGTGCTAAATTCCAGTGCAGAGACTGAGGGAGCATGATAATCATTTGAAGAGCTCTTAAGAAAAATTGTTCCACAGTTAAGATCAATTGCTTCTCTATTAAATGATTCAAGTTCAGTCCTCAGAACCCCAGCAGGTGACTCAGTATAGCCTGTAATTCTGGTTCTAGACTATTTGAAACCCTCTCCTTGCCTCTGTGGGGATCTACACATGTATGCGCATAATGAATAAATAAATAAATAAAACCGAAAAATGCAAAGGCATTAGTGTAAATAATAAAGAAATATTTTTAAACCGAATGTTATATCATTATACTATACTATAATAATGCTATATTATATTATATTATATTATATTATATTATATTATATTATATTATATTATATTATATTATATTGTATTAATTATATTTATTATATATCATCATTATGTTATAACATTCCTGATATTATTATTGTGGGCAATAGCACACCAACATTGTTATCACTTATTGTAAAGGACTTAACAGAAAAGGCATCAGGAAAAAAAACAAAACAAAACAAAGCAAAAACCAAAAAAATAACAACAGCAACAACAACACAAAATCTGCCTCATGCAGAAGTTCAGAGAGAATTTTGCTAATGAAATAACCTCAACCCCTAGTAGGTATCCTATCTGCAAAAAAATATTCTTATTCAAAACACACAATGTAGTAAATATATTATTAATTATTTTTATGCTATTTTAAGTCAACCAAACTTTGATCTGAATCTCTTCTATTCTTTCAACATTAATGCTATTTAAGTAATCTGGGACCATATTAAATACACAAAGACATAGTTTTTTTTTCACTTTCATTTGAAGATCTTTAAAATTCCTTGAATATCTACATGCTATGAACAAGATATGTAAAGAAAAATAGAAAAATGAGGATATAAAGAGATATCATGACTACAGACATGAAATAATATTTATTTAAAATAATTTTTCTAGATTTTCATATTACTGTTTTAAGAAAATTTTCTTCAGGAATTTTCAAGATATAAAATGAAAACTTCAAAATTCTTCAAACTGTGCTAAATAACCTATTATTTGCTTATGTATGCTTTTCATTTTTAAAACAAAATTGAAAGAATAAAGACTCATGAAATTCAATATCTACAATGTATTTTGGTATTTGGCTGCTGTAATACTTACTTTTACCAAACACAGTCTTTGGAAGGACATTAGCTGCTCAAAGAATTAACTTCACTGAGAAGTATCCTAATAACCTTTGACAGAAAGTAATTCACTCTGTAATACTTATTTTTTATTTTTTCTACCATATAGATTAAAAATTTTACAAGATCTATGTCTCTGACTACTGCAGAAATAATCACTGACAGCCGAAATGCTGACAAGTGCTTGGAACTTGAAACAAAAATCCATTGACTTAGCTTACCTTTCAAGGACATGAACTTTTTAAAAGACCTCTGCAAAGCAAAAGGCAAAGAAAAGAGAAATTCTTCAGGAAATGAGTCAGAGACCATGAAGAAAATGCTTTTCTTTAGACCTTGGAGAAATGTGTCATCTAGATTCAAAAGATGCATGAAGATTCTTTTAGATTATAATAATAAATTCAGATGGCTTAAGGATTAGACCAAATTTTCCCCAGTTCAGTGTTCAGTCTGCACATGACCAAGGCCATAGTCAGTCAATTGTCAAAAAGAAGTACTATTTTAACCGTAAATATCCAAGCCACATTTTAGGCACAAAAAAATACTTTAGTCTTAAAATGTGCTTTCATAGAAACCATTTTAAATGTAGTTTACTGCATTCGAACAGAGGTGGGTAAGCAGCCTTTTAATTGGTCTGATAAATACAATTTTCAACCTTTGTTATAATCCACAAAACAAATTGCTTTCATTCCTAAAAAAAAAAAAATGTCATTTAAAAAATAGTTTCTTAAGTTTCTCTTATTTGAGCACTGTTGAGATGGCTTTTTATTAACTTTCTAAAATAGTGAATAATGTTTGTCTGCATGGCTCATGGGAAGTGTTAGGATTAGAAAATAAATTTGAATTGAAGGGGGAAACAGTGAAAGGGAGATGTATTTATCTTTATTGAGCAATGGGGGAAATCTGGATGTTTTTGAAGAAAGAGGTATATAAAAATTATACTTACTTATCTGAATTTTGCATTTTCTATGAGCTAGGATGACTGTAAGCAGAACCAATGTGATAAATCGGATAATTACATTATTTCACTTGCTCAAGAATGAACAACTTGAGACAAGATAAACAGGATTCTAAACAACATGCAATATTTAAAGTAACTGCATAAAATCAGTTTAATGCATAGGAAGGCAAAAATTGGTAATAAGAAATTGAAAAATAAGTAAATAAGGCATTCTGCTATAAAGTTTCACAGGCAATTACTCAATATGTAATACCAAACTGAGTGATCTTAGGTAGAAATATGATGGAAGTTAATATTATACATTTCCATAAATATTATAGAAATAATGTACCTCTTTCTAGATTGTCATATATTAATTTTTATTTTCTTTTGATATTTGTATTTCTCTGGTTTACTGAAACCATTCAAATCTGTTCTATTTTGAAGTCAAGTAGTGAGATTGAGCTATTGAATATGTGTGACTTTGTTTCTTGGCATTCCTTCTACAATCTAAGGTATGTGATACTTTTTGCACGAACCCCACAAAAGTAATTTTCTGACCTCTCTTGCTTATATGGTTACAAATTTCATAATGAATTTTAACAAATGGTTGTGCTGTTTGCCAGAAGTTCAAATAGTACAGAAAAATGTTAACAGTTAACTTTTTGAATATTAGTGAAAATTGAAGTTTATCTGAAATAATTTTAAAAAATGAATGTTTTATGTAGTGTTATGTAGAGGAATTTTATTCCAGCAATATTTAAGCCTTATTCCAGCAAGGGATCACATAAAAATAACTTCTTGGTCTCTGTGATCCATCTGGATTGCAGGCATGCCACACACCTTTAATCCCTAACAGAGTAGGTGGTGAGGGTAGTTTTGAGAAGGCCACCATATTTTAAAATGCATCTAATTGGGGCACAGACAAAAGTGGAATTGGAGGAAGATTTGACAGAAGGAGTCAGAGATGCCCAACTCCCATGAGAATAAGTAGGAAATATGAACAGTACAGAGTGAATGTAAGTCAGTCAGTTTGGAATCAGTGCATTTCATGCAGTTCAATTGAGTGCAGAGTAGTCAGTCAAGTGGAATTCAGTTCAGTTCCATGTAGTCAATGCAGTTCAGTCTGTAGAATTCAGTGGAAGTTTTGCCAAGCAGAGCAATTCTATGAGACACTGAGAGAAGCCAATTTGAATCAATCAGGTTGGAGAAAAACTTGAGCCATCCAGAGTCCAGAAAGATCTAGAAAAGGTGAGCTTATTGTGTAAGTAATAAGCCTTTGAGAGGACGATTACATCTGGTTAATAAAGGATACTTTTTACAGTCTTATGTCTAGTGACTTCTAGGAACACATACCATTACTGTCATAAAGGATACTTTTTACAGTCTTATGTCTAGTGACTTCTAGGAACACATACCATTACTGTCGGTATATATATTTAATATGATTATATGCCTGGTATGAATTAGCTTGGTGAGAGACTGTATACATGTTTAAACAGGTGATAGGTTGTAGACTTTCAAAATGGAACCAAGCTCCTAGTATGTTTCTTCTAAATACATTGTATTTTGTAAGCAGTGTAGAAAAATCATGGTCCACTCTATAAACTTTCTTCTTCAAACAAGGCTTCTTGATTATTTTTATGAAAATGTCACAATGAAGGTTATCTGTCTTGTATCCATCATTTAATTATGTAGAGAGTAGAAGTCAAGCGGTTCTACATGCATGATCCAGTCACAGCATCTATAAATTCAGATACTGATGTACCATCACATTTTACCATATCTCTGTCTTTCTAAACTGTCTGAAATTGTCAGCCTGAAAATTAGATTCTTCAAATACAGAGAGCTGTTTTCTAGCTAGTTTTTTCCACCTATGGAATAACAATATTGGAAGAAGTGGTTCCCCGATTCAGTTTTGGATTTCCTTCATCTTCCTGGAGTCATGGTGTCATTGTGGAGAAGTATAAGAAGGATAAGAGTTCCAGGCATATTGTAAGGTGTTCTCTTTCTTTTTTTTTTTTAATTTTTTTTATTCGATATAATTTATTTACATTTCAAATGATTTCCCCTTTTCTAGCCCCCCCCCCCACTCCCTGAAAGTCCCGTAAGCCCCCTTCTCTTCCCCTGTCCTCCCTCCCACCCCTTCCCAGTTCCCCGTTCTGGTTTTGCAGAATACTGTTTCACTGAGTCTTTCCAGAACCAGGGACCGCTCCACCTTTCTTCTTGTATCTCATTTGATGTGTGGATTATGTTTTGGGTATTCCAGTTTTCTAGGTTAATAACCACTTATTAGTGAGTGCATACCATGATTCACCTTTTGAGTCTGGGTTACCTCACTTAGTATGATGTTCTCTAGCTCCATCCATTTGCCTAAGAATTTCATGAATTCATTGTTTCTAATGGCTGAATAGTACTCCATTGTGTAGATATACCACGTTTTTTGCATCCACTCTTCTGTTGAGGGATACCTGGGTTCTTTCCAGCATCTGGCAATTATAAATAGGGCTGCTATGAACATAGTAGAGCATGTATCCTTATTACATGGTGGGGAATCCTCTGGGTATATGCCCAGGAGTGGTATAGCAGGATCTTCTGGACGTGAGGTGCCCAGTTTTTGGAGGAACCGCCAGACTGATTTCCAGAGTGGTTGTACCAATTTGCAACCCCACCAGCATTGGAGGAGTGTTCCTCTTTCTCCACACCCTCTCCAACACCTGCTGTCTCCTGAATTTTTAATCTTAGCCATTCTGACTGGTGTAAGATGAAATCTTAGGGTTGTTTTGATTTGCATTTCCCTAATGACTAATGAAGTTGAGCATTTTTTAAGATGCTTCTCTGCCATCCGAAGTTCTTCAGATGAGAATTCTTTGTTTAACTCTGTACCCCATTTTTTAATAGGGTTGTTTGGTTTTCTGGAGTCTAACTTCTTGAGTTCTTTATATATATTGGATATTAGCCCTCTATCTGATGTAGGATTGGTGAAGATCTTTTCCCAATTTGTTGGTTGCCGATCTGTCCTCTTGATGGTGTCCTTTGCCTTACAGAAACTCTGTAACCTTATGAGGTCCCATTTGTCAATTCTTGCTCTTAGAGCATATGCTATTGGTGTTCTGTTCAGAAACTTTCTCCCTGTACCGATGTCCTCAAGGGTCTTCCCCAGTTTCTTTTCTATTAGCTTCAGAGTGTCTGGCTTTATGTGGAGGTCCTTGATCCATTTGGATTTGAGCTTAGTACAAGGAGACAAGGATGGATCAATTCCCATTCTTCTGCATGCTGACCTCCAGTTGAACCAGCACCATTTGTTAAAAAGGCTATCTTTTTTCCATTGGATGTTTTCAGCCTCTTTGTCGAGGATCAAGTGGCCATAGGTGTGTGGGTTCATTTCTGGATCTTCAATCCTGTTCCATTGATCCTCCTGCCTGTCACTGTACCAATACCATGCAGTTTTTAACACTATTGCTCTGTAGTATTGCTTGAGGTCAGGGATACTGATTCCCCCAGATTTTCTTTTGTTGCTGAGAATAGTTTTAGCTATCCTGGGTTTTTTTTGTTGTTCCAGATGAATTTGATAATTGCTCTTTCTAACTCTGTGAAGAATTGAGTTGGGATTTTGATGGGTATTGCATTGAATCTGTATATTGCTTTTGGCAAAATGGCCATTTTAACTATATTGATTCTACCGATCCATGAGCATGGGAGGTTTTCCCATTTTTTGAGGCCTTCTTCCATTTCCTTCTTCAGAGTCTTGAAGTTCTTGTCATACAAATCTTTCACATGTTTGGTAAGAGTCACCTCAAGATACTTTATACTGTTTGTGGCTATTGTGAAGGGGGTCATTTCCCTAATTTCTTTCTCAGCCTGCTTATCCTTTGAATATAGGAAGGCCACTGATTTGCTTGAGTTGATTTTATAACCTGCCACTTTGCTGAAGTTGTTTATCAGCTGTAGGATCTCTCTAGTGGAGTTTTTTGGGTCACTTAGGTAGACTATCATGTCGTCTGCAAATAATGATAGTTTGACTTCCTCCTTTCCAATTTGTATCCCTTTGACCTCCTTATGTTGTCGAATTGCCCGAGCTAGTACCTCAAGTACAATATTGAAAAGATAAGGAGAAAGGGGGCAGCCTTGTCTGGTCTCTGATTTCAGTGGGATTGCTTCAAGTTTCTCTCCATTTAGTTTGATGCTGGCTACCGGTTTGCTGTATATTGCTTTTACTATGTTTAGGTATGGGCCTTGAATTCCTGTTCTCTCCAAGACTTTAAGCATGAAAGGATGCTGAATTTTGTCAAATGCTTTTTCAGCATCCAATGAAATGACCATGTGGTTTTGTTCTTTGAGTTTGTTTATGTAGTGGATTGTATTGATGGATTTCCGTATATTGAACCAACCCTGCACTCCCGGGATACAGCCTACTTGATCATGGTGGATGATCGTTTTGATGTGTTCTTGGATTTGGTTGGCAAGAATTTTATTGAGTATTTTTGCATCGATGTTCATAAGGGAAATTGGTCTGAAGTTCTCTTTCTTTGTTGGATCTTTGTGTGGCTTTGGTATCAGCGTAATTGTGGCTTCGTAGAAGGAATTGGGTAGTGTTCCTTCTGTTTCTATTTTGTGGAATAGTTTGAAGAGTATTGGTGTTAACTCTTCTTTGAAGGTCTGGTAGAATTCTGCACTGAAACCATCTGGTCCTGTGCTTTTTTTAGTTGGAAGACTTTCTATGACTCCTTCTATTTCTTTAGGCTTTATGGGACTGTTTAGATGGTCTAGTTGGTCCTGATTTAATTTTGGTATTTGGTATCTGTCAAGGAAATTGTCCATTTCCTCCAGATTCTCCAGTTGTGTTGAGTACAGGCTCTTGTAGTAGGATCTGATGATGATTTTTCTCAAAGAACCAGCTCCTGGTTTTGTTGATTTTTTGTATGGTTCTCTTTGTTTCTACTTGATTGATTTCGGCCCTGAGTTTGATGATTTCCTGCCTTCTACTCATCCTGGGTGAAATAGCTTCTTTTTGTTCTAGGGCTTTCAGGTGTGCCATTAAGCTGGTAATGCTTTCTCCATTTTCTTTTTGGAGGCACTCAGGGCTATGAGTTTTCCTCTTAGCACTGCTTTCATTGTGTCCCATAGATTTGGGTATGTTGTGTTTTCATTTTCATTGTGTTCTAAAAAGTCTTTAATTTCTTTCTTTATTTCTTCCTTGACCAAGGTATCATTGAGTAGAGTATTGTTCAATTTCCACGTGTATGTTGAAGAGCACTTTTACTCCATAGTGATCAGATAGGAGGCATGGGATTAGTTTGATCTTCTTATATTTGTTGAGGTCTGTCTTGTGACCAATTATATGGTTGATTTTGGAGAAGGTACCATGAGGTGCTGAAAAAAAGGTATATTCTTTGTTTTAGGATAGAATGTTCTATATATATCTGTTAAATCTAATTGGTCCAAAGCTTCAATTAGTTTCATTGTGTCCTTGTTTAGTTTCTGTTTTCCTGATCGGTCCATTGAGGAAAGTGCAGTGTTGTAAGGTGTTTTCTTGTCACATATAATTGTTTTTCTTTTCCAAACAAGATTTCTGGTACTTAGAATTCTTATCTCCAAATATATTCACTCCATTTTCTTCCTTCATATGCCTTTTCAGTTGCTTTCTCTTTATCACAGATGCCAAGCACAAACAGAATTATCAGTTATATTTTACAGCTATACTTTTAGTCTCTTTCTAAACTTTTTAAGAGATATTATCTCTTAACATGACTACTACTTACTCAACTAATCAATATAATTCAGGTTACTATCTTCCCTCAATATTATTTCATCTCCTTTTCTCCATGACCATGCTTTGAAAATTTACATATTGTTTGCATACACAAAGAATATATAAATCACCCCAATGATTCTTAAAAAAGATTAATAGATTTTTAAATTTAATTGAATTTATTTCTTATTATAAATCTCTAGTGATTACCATCTTTGCATTCATTATATTTTTGTTGTATATACCACACCTAGGAAGTTATTTCCAAAGCATAACTATCTAGTGTAAGTGCTCTCACATGTCAAGTTAGAGGGTTGTAGAAGAAAGAAATGTCATGGAGCTGGCTGGAGAGATGGCTCTGAGGTTAAGAGCACTGACTGATCTTCCAGAGGTCATGAGTTTAATTCCCAGCATCCACATGGTGGTTCATAACTATCTGTAATGGGATCTGATGCCCTCTGCTAGGTGTCTAAAGACAGCTACAGTGTACTCTTATATGCATAAAATAAATAAAAATATCTTTGAGAAAGAAGAAAGAAAGAAGGAAAGAAGGAAAGAAATGTCAGTGTTCTTTGTAAGACAAATGTAAAGGAGACCAAAACAAGCTAAAACAGGCATAATGTGTGTATAAGAAGTCAATGATGTGAGCTGATATGGTGAAAAAAATCAATTAGCACGACAAACATATTAACAGTCAATGTTAATGTTACAACATTGTAATTTAAAAAGAGACAATTTTGATTCTTAATTTTCTTCAACTGCCAAACTTTATAAAGGTAATAACATGATCAATTGACAGGATGACTACTGCAGAATTGTTTTTCTGGGTCATGAATCTTTAATAGGAAAGATGATCTGTGCTAAAGAATAAAAAAGAGTCATAATACTTTTTTCATCATACTCCAATGTGTATTTGTATGTGTGTGTTACATGTGTGCACATGTATGTGTGCATACACATTTATATATAAGAACCTATAGAAGGAATAATTGACAATAAGAAAAATATTGTCTCAATCCCTTACAGAAAAAAATGATTTGAATGGATTTGAGGGAATACAGAAAGCTTGTGGTAATAAATTATTCAAGATAACAGTAATCTTAGGATACTTGTAACTTATTTTTAAATACCAGCCTGGAGCAAAGCTGCATATCAAAATATAGTTAACTTTGCTTTGGGCAGAGATTATGCAGTTAAAGTTAAATAACAATTATGCCATTTTTCTTTATTCCATATACATGTATACTTACAATTCACCAAGTCAATAAAATGAACAATAATTTAATTATTCGAATAAATGTATTTTACACTGTGAATTTTCAGTAAATATAAAGTTACTTCATGTGTAGTCATTAGTAGAATACAGGGTTAGACAAATTACCTGGTATCTCTCACAAATCATATTTCTAAAAGCAATGCTTTGATTTTTCCTAAAATTTCCTTTTGAAATATCCAATTAACCCTCATATTTGACCTCTAGCATAAGAGATGCATGTAGAAAAGCCTTCAAGGTACTGGTTAATTGGATATGCAATTTCTAAGGTAGAAGTTTGATGACTAAATACTTTTTAAAAATAGGCATGTCTCTATGTAAGTATGGGCTTTCTGTCAATGGCTATGTATATACCTTTACAGGAGAACTCTGTGTAAGCAATAATAACAATTTTGGGGATTGTCCACAATTACCTAATATTGAGATTCTAACTGTAACATTGCACACTATGCAGGAGGTTCAAAGAATATGGCATGCAGAGAATTAAAGTTCTCTTGTGCAAGGAAGAGCCTAAAAAGGCCATTGTTGATAAACATATGAAAATGAACAAACTACCTTTCCAAGTATTTATAAATGCAACCACAGAACTTTAAAAACACCCAGAATTGATAGGATCCATCTGGCCAAGGAGGCAACAGGGAGAAAAGTAAAGCTCAAGAATCACATTGAAATAGGAATAATAGCTTGATATTGGAGGAAATAGAAGAAGGATCTGTTTGAAATATTTCTTTTTTTCAGAAGTGCAACTGTAGATAATGGACAGAATGAAAATGAACTGATATTCGATGGTTTAAACTCAGCATTTTGACATAAAGTGTTTTCTAAGAAGAATGCTGCATTAAATTTGTACCTACTACAAAGATAAAAGGGAAAAAAAGCTATACAGGAATAGTTATAAGATAAAGAAAAATAGTGAAGCATACATGATTACTTTAAACAAATTATGCAGGTAAGAAATACATTCACTTCCTTAGCAGCACTCTTTCAGAAGAATTCTATTTTTCCTATATCAATTAGAACTCTGAAAAAAATGAGGCTAAAAGTTAGTGATAGAAAAGTTGTATTCTTTGTAGCTATGATTGCATTGCTAAGAATTGCCCAGATGACAGTAAGGTGCTCTGCTGTATCACAGAATGAATTAACTAGGGATGAGAAAACACCTTAGGGTTTCCACCTGGGTAATCTAATGGCAATATTATTGAGGTCTTATTAAAACTTTTCATTACAAAGGTAGACTGTAGCCGCCCGCGGCTACATGTGAACCGGATCCCTGGAAGAGAATTCTGGGGATAAACAGGACGGGACGAAAGAGAGATGAGTCGAGACGACAGTTTGCCGATCAAGACTGACTTTACTATTATTTAGCCAAAATATATAGTCTTTAGAAAACAACCTTGCCCCCCCCCCCCAACATCAAAGAGCAGGCCGAGAACTTCTTGGCTCCACTTCTCAGCGTGTCACCTGCTTAAAGTCTAGCGGGTCTCTGCTGGCCTCCAGGTGAGACTGCCCTGAGGCAGCCTTGGTCATCAAGGTGAAAGCAGTGTATTGTTCCCAAGGAGCAAGGACCAGAGATAACACCAGCGGGAGGCTGGGGGCTGCCAGCCAGCTCAATGCTGTGGGGGAAGGGACAATTCCCCCTTAATTATTAATTTTCAACAACTCAGTGGATATAAATATATTTGTCCAATGGAAGACGGGCCTTTACCAGTGATGGAAAACAGAGGTCGGACCCCCTTAAACATTAAATTACATCTTTTTCAGGGGAGGGGAAATAGACTGCCTTAATAATTTAAGGACAGTCTCTTAATGTCAACCCCTATGCAACCGGACATGCTTTTCAGGGAAATTTGGAAGCAGGATTTTTTCCTTTTCCCTTGCAGTGCCTTGCCTCGCACCTCAAACTGATGGCCATGTTTGTTATATTAACAAACATGCATACTTCCGAATACTATGCAGCCTCATTTTTGAGGATCCACTGGTAAAGTAAATGCTCTGTGGATATGAGCTGGCTGGCTGGCCTTTATAGCCACCCATCTTCAACCTGGCGGCCATTGCTGTAGAGGCTGATCTTCTGAGTGTTGAATCTGAGAGACACCTGTTTGAAGCACAAAAGGAGATTAAGAGAAAAAACCTGTTTGGTCAGTATTGGAAGGCCCAAGGCGTTCAATTTGATTGCAAATTTGTGACTTCAGGCAAGAGGCCTGGCTTGCAAATTAACTGCAAGAACACAAAGGAACCTTTCTTCCCAAGTAAGTGAGAAGCGGCTTAGGCAATGCCTTTGTGAATTAATTACACTTACCAGCAGCTTTAGGGTGTGTTTACCTGTTTTACCAATCTCTCTGGCAGCCAGCGTGCTCCATCTTCTCCTTGAGAAAAAATACAAGCTGACCCTCTCCCCCAAATTAAAACAGGGTCTGGACCATTCCATGTATAAGTTTAAGGGTCCCGCCACTTAACCATGGCGTAGGAATTGGAAGTAACTGGGTGCCAATGTCGGTCTGCTGCTGACTGACCTTTAGCATCAGTTTGCAGAAAATGCAAAACAAATAAGACAAAGGCAAGATGTGCTTTGGGGGACCTGGGGGGGTATAGATTCCCCTTCTTTGTTTTAAAAAGCCAGTTTTTAAGGGTGTGATGAGCACGCCTAATAATAATAATAATTAGCACTTGCTAATAAGTGGATATTAGCTTGGAAAACTGGAATATGCAAAACATAATTCACACTTCAAATGAGGTACAAGAAGAACGGAGGAGTGGCCCTTAGTTCTTGAAAGACCCAGTGTAGCAGTATAAGACAAAACCAGAACAGATAAGTGGGAAGGGATGGATGGGAGAACAGAGGGAGGGAAGGGGGCTTATGTGACTTTCGGGGAGTGGGGAACCAGAAAAAGGGAAATCATTTGAAATGTAAATAAAAATATATCAAACAAAATTAAAAAGAAAAAAGAAATTGGACATAGTACTAGAAGATCCAGCTATATTATTCCTGGGCATATACCTAAAGGATGCTCCAACATATAAAAGTGACACATGCTCCACTATGTTCATAGAATCCTTATTTATAAAAGCCAGAAGCTGGAATGAACACAGATGTTCCTCAACAGTATAATGGATACAGAAAAATGTGGTACATTTGCACAATGAACTACTACTCAGCAATTAAAAACAATGACTTCATGAAATTCTTAGGCAAATCAATGGATCTACAAAATATCCTGAGTGAGGTAATACAGTCAAAAATAACATATATGGTATGTATTCACTGATAAGTGTATATTAGGAAAAAAGTTCAGAATAACCACAATTCAACTTAGAGACCATGTGAAACTCAAGAAAAAGGAGGACCAAAATATGGATGCTTCAGTCCTATTCATAAGGGGGAGCAAAGTAATTATGGCAGGTAGAGCTTGGAAAGAGGTTGGGAGGAAGAGAGGAGGGGAGAGCAAAAGAAGTTTTGTCAGGATCAGGTGTGGGAGAGATGGAGGAAAGGTACAGAGGGTCAGTAAATTGAACAGAGAAATGTAGCAATGGGGGATGGGATATGGGAGTAGCCACCAGAAACTCTCAGAAGCCAGGAAAGCAAGAGGTTCCCAGGATCCAACTGGGATGACATTAGCTGAAATACCCCATAAAGGGGAGAGAGAACCTTTAGAGATCATATCCATAGGTCAGGTACAGCCCCCAGTTGAGAGATGGGGCCACCCACCCATATCCAAAAATTTAACACAGAATTGCTCCTGTCTAAAGGAAATACAGGACAGAGAAATGTATATAAAACTACTCTGAGATTCTACCTTAAACAAATCAGAATGACAAAGATCAAAATCTAGGTGACAAAACATGTTGGAAAGGATGTAGAAAAAAAGGAACACTCCTCCATTGCTGGTTGGATTGAAAAATGGTACAACTTTTCTGAAAATCTATCTGGATGTTCCACAGAAAAGTGGAAATAGATCTACCTGAAGACCCAGCAATACCACTCTTGGGAATATACCCAAAAGTTGCCCCACCATGCCACAGGGGCACCTTTTCCATTAGGTTCATAGTGGCCTTATTTGTGACAGCCAGAAGCTTAAAATAGCCCATTTGTGCCATGACAGAAGAATGGATACAGAAAATGTGGTTAATTTACACAGTGGATGCACACAATATCATCTTGAGGGAGGTGACTCCAACCCAAAAGTACTTACTACTAAGTGGATATTAGCCAACAAAAGTACAGAGTACACAAATTACAGTCCACAGGACTCAAAAAGGTCAACAAACTGAAGTGCCCAAGTGTGGACTTGTCAGGCCCCTGGGAGGGAGAAGAAACACAAGTGGGGAGGAAAAGAGGAACCTGGGAGGGAAAGTGGACAGGGTGTGTGAGTGGAGGTGAGAGAACCTGATTTTTTATTTGGTGAGGGAAAAGGACTGAAACCCTGAGAGCCAGCAGAAAAAATGGATACAGGCAACCCCAAGAGGTAGGAGGTTGTGGGGACACACCAGAATGAACCAGAGACATGACAGGTGTGTGACTCTCAGGACTCAAAGGGAGGGGAACCTTAGATGAAATGCCCTACAGTAGGGAGAAGGAACTTAAAGAACCTACCTCCGGCAGGAAGACAGGACATCAAATGAGGGAGTGGGGCATCACACAGTCAAAACTCTGATCCATAATTGTTCCTGTATGAAAGAATTACAGGGATGGAAATGGAGAGGAGCCCAAGGAACAGAAGGTCTTGTAACAGGCTCAAAGTTGGATCCAGCTCAAGGGTAGGACCCAAGACCTGACACTATTACTGAGGCTATGGAGCACTCACCAAAATGGACCTAGCATGACTGCACTCTAGAAGACCCAACAAGTAGCTGAAAGAGTCGAAGGCAGATGTTCGCACCCAAGCAATAGACAGAAGTAGCTGGCCCCTGTTGTTGAATTAAGAAAAGGCTGAAAGAATCTGAGGACAAGGGCAACCATGTAGATGAACCAGAATTCTCAAATAATCTGGACAGCCGAGATCTCTCAAACACTGGACCACCAACCAGGCAGCGCACATCAACTGATATGAGGCCCCCAACACACATACAGCAGAGGACTGCCAGGTCAGTGTTCAGTCAGAGACGATGCACCTAACCCTCAAAAGACTGGAGGTCCCAGGGAGTTTAGAGGTAAGGTGGGGTGGGGGTGGGGACAGGGTGGTGAGAAAGAGGTATGGAATGTGGAACAGGTGGAAGGTGGACAAGCAGGGGCAGGTATGAAATCTGGAGTGTAAATAAATAAATTAATTAATTAACTAAAAAAATAAAATAACCAATAAAAGTTTAAAATAAAGGGTGCATCATGTAATTGAAAGGTGTACATTTAGTAAATTTGGAACTCAAAAGTAAACAAAAATAAGTAGAACTGAGAATATGGTTTCAATATTCATAACTAGTTACAGACAAGTCAGAATATAAGAATTGAAAACATAGTGGAGCATGTGTCCTTGTTATATGTTGGAGAATTTTGGGGGTATTAGCCCAAAAGCTCAGAGTACCCAAGATACAATTCAAAGACCCCATGAAGCTTAAGAAGAAGGAAGACCAAATTTTGGGGGCTTTGGTCCTCCTTAGAATGGAAAAGAAAATACTCACAGGAGCAAAATACAGAGACAAAGTGGAGAAGAAATGGAAGGAAAGACCGTCCAGAGACTGCCCCACCTAGGCATCCATCCCTTATACAGTCACCAAACCCAAACACTACTGTAGATGCCAAAAAGTGCATGCTGACAGAATCCTGATATGCTCTCTCCTGAGAGGCTATGCCAGAGTCTGACAAATACAAAGGTAGATGCTCGCAGCCTACCATTGGACTGAGCCCAAGTTCCCCAATGGAGGAGTTAGAGAAAGGACTGAAAGAGTTGAAAAAATTTGCAGCCCCATAGGAGGAACAACAATGTCAACAAACCAGACCCTCCAAAGCCCCCAGGGACTAAACCATCAACCAAAGAGTACACATGGAGGGAGCCATGGCTGCAGCTGCATATGTAGCAGAGGATGACATTCTTGAGCATAAATGGCAGAAGAGCCCTTGGTCCTGTGAAGGCTCATTGCCCCAGTGTATGGGAATGTGAGTGTGGGGAGGTGGGAGTCAGTGGGTGGGGTGGAGAAACATAGACACAGGGGAAGGTGTAATGGAATTAGCGGTTTTGAGGGACAGAAAACGGGTTGACATCTAAAATGCATAAAAAAGAAAACACCCAATAAAAATATAAAATAAAATAAATCAACAAAAACACCTCCCCAAATAAGTTATGCAAACTTGTAATAAGAGTACAAGCTGCTGCAAGTGTCAGATGCAGGTATTCATAACCAACCAATGAACCAAAGCTGTGGTTGAATTAAGGAAACGCTGGAAGAAACTGAGGAGGAGGGCGACCCTATAGGAGGACCAGCAGTCTCAATGAACCTGGACTCCTGAGATCTCTCACACACTGGATTACCAATGAGACAGCATACATGAGCTGATATGAGGCCCCAATACATATACAGCAGAGGACTACTGGGTCTGGACTCAGTCAGAGAAGAGCACTTAAACCTCAACATCTCTTGAAAAGCAGAGGCACTCAGCAATTCACCAGAGATAACAATTCTATACGTAAACATGTACATGAGAAGGCCTGTACATGTTTATGCACAGAATTGTGATTTAGAATTATTAAATGATATCACCAACATTATACGAAATTCATATTCATCAGCAGTTAAACAAATGGGTTAGGTTTGTATAGAATAGTTTAAGGTAAATTACTGAAATTCATTTCAGTGAGCTCTTTGATTTGAGCTGTTCTGTACCCCAGGAACACAAATATAAGAATACTGTCTTCTTCTCTACAGAACCTGTTACACATGGGACTCTTGATGCAATCCCCAACATAGGATAAAGTAAAAATTAAGTTAAAAATATTTCTGTAAATGATTTAGCAAAATAATAAATGCCATATTAGTTTTCATATATGCATGCAAATATAAGCATACAGAAAGAATATACAGCAAACATAAATTGAAGGTGTTTCCTGTAAAACAATAAACTGCTTTTCAGAGGACAGAAGGAAAAGAGTTAATTTTATATTTATGGTTTCACTTCATTTTAAAAAGTTTGAAATCAATCCACCATGAACAATAATTGATGTGTAGCTAGAACATCTCTATCCCTGCGTTTCACGTGTAAAGTATGTCATGGTGAAAACGAGGAACATTTCAATGGTGTTTTACATCCTCTTCAGAGTGAAAATGGAGAATAGGCACAACTTAGGGAGGCTATGCTCTCCAAATGATCCAAAATACCTAGAGAACCATAGTAGTGATGGAAGGCATAACCACTTAGACAGGTAGGAACTATTTACACCCCCACAAATTCCATGAAAAATTTGCTTAGTACGTATGCCAATGTAAGAAGACATATAACTTGGTTATAATCCCCATAGCTTTCTAGTATTTGCTGGAATTTCATCTGTGTTATAAAACTGATGACAATATTTATGATATATTTTTACATAAAGATAGTGATTTCTTGGCATGTAAGTGTCAGCACCTCTTAGAATTTAACCTCACTATTGACATATTCTAATTTAATAATAGGTAGTAGTTTCATTCATTTTTTAAAATGTATTTGTGTGTGTGAAAAAGAGAAACAGACAGTGACAGAAAGATAGAGAAAGAGAGAGAGACAGAGGGAGACAGAGAGAGAGAGACAGAGAGAGACAGAGAGAGAGAGACAGAAAGAGAGACAGAGAGAGAGAGACAGACAGAGAGACAGAGAGAGAGAGAGACAGAGAAAGAGACAGAGAGAGAGAGACAGAGAGAGAGAGAGAGAGACAGACAGAGACAGAGAGACAGAGAGAGAGACAGAGACAGAGACAGAGACAGAGACAGAGACAGACAGAGAGGTGGGGGGAGATCTGACTCTGACCCTGACATTGGAAACCTGTTGTGGCAGAAGTGATGTCAAACCTTCTAGAACTGGTAATGCAAGTGTTTGTGTGCTACCCAATATGAGTGCTGGGAAACAAGCTCAAGCCCTCAAGAATTAATTAATTAATTAATTAATTGCATTTCAAAATGAAAAAATATATTTTGAAAAAGATTTTTTTTAAATATTTTGACACCTTCATGTTTAAAGGGAAATATTTCACAGCATGTAAACCTAAAAACAGCAGATGGACATTTTTCATTTTACACTACTTATATCCTTAATTTTTCTTCATTTCTGTAATATTAAAACATTATAATAATTTCTGATAAGCAAATTCCTTATTTCAGCCAGACTGTATTTTTCCTTAAGTTTTTCACACACACACACATACACACACACACACACACACACACACACACAAAATCCTATCTATACTTACAGAACTATTAATAGCTATTCTCATCAGTGGTAAAGTATCTTTTCCAATTATTGAATAGTAAAATACCTACACTCTTAACTTTCATTAGGTAATCACGATGACATTATCTGATGACTAAAAAAATCTTCAAGTGGCTTCTTCTGTGCTTGTAAATTAATTTTATGGTGAAAACTCAGGCATTAGTAACACCCAGTGACTGTAATCATTAAGATGATTCAGGGATGAGGGTATAAACCTTGGGATGGTGATTATCTATTTCAACCCACAAGATATAGTCTTAGAAATATTTTCAAATATCAAGGTAGAAATAGTGAATAAATATTCCAGAATGCTTAAAATGTTATCACACTAAAAATTAAATTCCTAAAAATTGTTTTAAAATATAGTTTGCTTTTGGAGAGGTGTGGCTGCTTAGTGATGTTATATTATTATAATTAAGGAGAAAACATTAGAAAGATATTAAATGGGAAAGAAGAAAGGACAGTGTCACATGCTTACTACTAAGCATTCCAAACTTGTGCCTATAGAAAAGGGAAGAGATATAGCAGCAATATGTATAGTCTAAAATTTTCCAATTCATACCATTGGTAAGCAAGCCTTTCCACATGGGCCCTTGGGTAAATTCCAAGGAAATATTGTAGCATATAAGCATACGTGCTCACATAATATTTTTCATCCATTATTTTTTGTCAAAAATTAGTTTTTAAATTATGGCTATAGTTACAAATTCTTGACAAATATAGGGATGTGGATATTTTTAGAGATAATTGTACTTGTTTATAGACAGCAATGAAATCAGTCAATTGCGTTTCTGTCTTAATATTTTTGGAGTTTACACATTCTTTACTAAATAACTCCAAAAATATACATGCTTCTCAATAGTATATGAGTTTCTTTTTTATCCTTTATCTCTGAAAATAACTTCTATTTATTCCCATATTCAGTAAGATTTATCATAAAACATGAGTGGTGAATATGTCATTTGCTTTTAAAGTACATTTAATAGAAAATTTAATTGTGAGTTCAAAAGTTAGATTGTGTTATACAATGTAGGTTTTTTGCATGTTGTTTCTCTTGAGATTTATTTTTGGTTTGACTATCCTGAAATTAAGGATAGTATATTTTATTGTACTCTCTAAAATACATACGGCCTTCATTATATATAAGTATTGTTGCTGTTAGTGATGGCATGGATTAACTTTGAATGTGTTACCAGGCTTTCAAACATTTTCCTTTTTTAATATTTTAATGCATCTCATATCCACTCATTTTATCATTTTCATTTACATGGTGCACTTATTAGTGGGAAAATTTTTGACTGTTTAGGTTATAAAATATACAGATATTCTTATAAAAGGACTAGTATTTTGCAGGACACAAAATTTTATAACATCATGAGAGTACTTATTAATATTTACATTTTGAGATGCCCCTTGGAATATTCATATACACAGTTTAAACCAAGTGGGGCCTGCCAGGGCCCAAATATTGTCATCAAAATGTAGATAAGAATTCCAAACTTTCTCCTGTCTTAAACAGTTGAAATAAAGCAGCAGTGCATATAATTTCTGAGTGATTCAAGTAACAAATACCTATTTATTGAAATATGACTTTTAGAAAAAGGTGTATATAATGATTTATCTTTTTGATTTTTATGTACTATATGTAAATAGAGGCAATTGTTGAATTTGTTCCTTATTCACCTTATACATCTTCTGCCCTTGCACAAATCTCACATATACCTGTATCTTTTTGTTGTGTTTTGTGAGGCACTGAATATACCCAGGTCCATATTGTGACCATGAATTTGGGTTGCTGGTTGGACATGGAAGAATTTACCAGTATCTCTACAAATGAAGAGAAATCCACCTCTTCTCCCAGAATTTATTAATTTATTAATAGACAACAATTCAACAATTCAGAGGTCAATATATATAAATTCCTGTCAGAATCTCCTGTCTCCTTAACTGACTGTAAATTTGTCTTTGGTTGATACTGTGTAGGAAACCATAATTATTGTAAGATAATGAATACAATAGTTGTATAAAACCCAAAGAACAGTGTTTTATTTTCCTATACCCTGTCTGCTTAACTCTATCTTCAAAGTGAAAGCCAGAGTTCACACCCAGTACTTGTGAAATAAGAATATTATATATATATATATATATATATAAAGAACAACAACAACAAAAACCACTTAAAACCAGAGCACCAAAGTACCCAGATGTTCACCTCAGGATTCTAGGCTTGTACCTCTATGAGACTGTCTGAATATACATGTGCATAAACTCAAACACATATGACAAGTTAAAATTGTAAAAAAAAAAATTACATTTACAAACTACTATATTTTGAAGGTAAAATTTTGTTTCATTTTTGTGATGTCATTGTATAAAAATCTCATGCCTCGAGGTTCCAGTCCTGAGGCCTCTGGTGGGAGCCCTCAGATCTCTCCACTTCCGGATCCAGATCAGCCTGGGCAGCAACGCCATATCTCCAGGTCCTGCAAGAGGCAACAGGGGCTTCCGGGAGGCCTGCTGGGAGGAGTCAGTGTGCTCTGGTGAATCCAGTGCACCCCTGTGGGAGCCTTCAGGTGTCTGCTTCGGGATCTGAACAGCCTGGGCATCAGCACCCTGTCTCCAGGTAGTACAGGAGGTAAGCTGTGCACGAGAGGCCACCTGGGAAGAGGCAGCTTGCACTGGTGAGTCCAGCATTGACAAGACCAACTAACACCAGTGAGAACTAGATGGCAAAAGGCAAACGCAGGAACATCACTAACAGAAATCAAGGCAATATGGCAGCATCTGAACCCAATTCTCCTTTAACAGCAAGTCCTGGATACCCCATCACACCAGAAAAACAAGATTTGAATTTAAAATCACTGGTCATGATGCTGGTACAGGAACACATGAAGGACATACTTAAAGAAATTCAGGAGAAAATGGATCAAAAGTTAGAAGCCCTTGCAAGGGAAACACAAAAATCATTGAAAGAAATCCAGGAGAATACAAAAGCCAATAAGGAGGAAATGCAAAAAACACTTAAAGAAATACAGGAGAACTTTGGTCAACAGGCTGAGGTCATGAAAGAGGAAACACAAAAATCTCTTAAAGAATTACAGGAAAGCACAAACAATCAAGTGAAGGAGCTAAGTAAAACCATCCAGGATCTAAAATCAGAAGTAGAAACAACTAAGAAAACTTAAAGGGAGACAACTTTGGAGATCGAAAGCCTTGGGAAGAAATCAGGAGACATAGATGCAAATATCAACAACAGAATACAAGAGATAGGAGAAAGAATCTCAGATGCTGAAGATACCATAGAAACCATGGACTCAGCAGTTAAAGAAAATACAAAATGCAAAAAGCTTGTGACCCAAACTATCCAGGAAATCCAGGACACAATGAGAAGACCAAACCTAAGGATTATAGGCATAGATGAGTGTGAAGATTTACAACTTAAAGGGCCAGCAAATATCTTCAATAAAATTATGGAAGAAAACTTCCCTAACCTAAAGAGAGAGATGCCCATGAATATACAAGAAGCCTACAGAACTCCAAACAGACTGGACCAGAACAGAAATACCTCCCGTCACATAATAATCAAAACACCAAATGTACTAAACAAAGAAAGAATATTAAAGGCAGTAAGAGAAAAAGGACAAGTAACATATAAAGGAAGACCTATCAGAATCACAGCAGACTTTTCACCTGAGACTATGAAGGCTAGAAGATCCTGGGCAGATCTCATGCAGAATCCAAGAGAACACAAATGCCAGCCAAAACTACTATACACAGCAAAACTCTCAATCACCATAGATGGAGAAACTAAAATATTCCATGACAAAACCAAGTTTACCCAATATCTATCCACGAATCCAGCCCTACAAAGGATAATAGGAGGAAAACACCAATACAAGGAGGGAAATTTCACCCTGGAAAAAGCAAGATAGTAGCCTTTCATCAAACCCAACAGAAGTTAACACATCAAATTTTAAAAATAACGTCAAAAATGACAGGAAGTAACAATCACTATTCCTTAATTTCTCTTAACATCAATGGACTCAATGCCCCAATAAAAAGAAATAGACTAACCGACTGGATACGTAAACAGGACCCTTCATTTTGCTGCATACAGGAAACACACCTCAGGGACAAAGACCAACAATACCTTAGAGTAAAAGGCTGAAAGACAATTTTACAAGCAAATGGTCTCAGGAAACAAGCTGGAGTAGCCATTTTATTATCAGATAAAATTGACTTTCAACCCAAAGTCAACAAAAGAGACTCTGAGGGACACTTCTTGCTGGTCAAAGGAAAAATACACCAAGAAGAACTCTCAATCCTGAACATCTATGCTCCTAATGTAAGGGCACTCTCATTCATAAAAGAAACATTATTAAAGCTCAAAGCACACATGGCCCCTAACACAATAATTGTGGGTCACTTCAACACTGCACTTTCCTCAATGGACCGATCAGGAAAACAGAAACTAAACAGAGACACAGTGAAACTAATTGAAGCTCTGGACCAATTAGATTTAATATATATATATATATATATATATATATATATATATATATATATATATATAAGATTCTATCCTAAAGCAAAAGAATATACTTTTTCTCAGCACCTTATGGTACCTTCTCCAAAATCAACCATATAATTGGTCACAAGACAGACCTCAACAAGTATAAGAAGATTGGAATAATCCCATGCCTCATATCAGATCACTATGGAGTAAAAGTGGTCTTCAATAGCAACAAAAACAACAGAAAACCCACATACATGTGGAAACTGAACAATATTCTACTCAATGATACCTTGGTCAAGGAAGAAATAAAGAAATTAAAGACTTTTTAGAACATAATGAAAATGAAGACACAACATACCCAAATCTATGGGACACAATGAAAGCAGTGCTAAGAGGAAAACTCATAGCACTGAGTGCCTCCAAAAAGAAAATGGAGAGAGCATACACTAACAGCTTAATGACACACCTGAAAACCCTGGAACAAAAAGAAGCTATTTCACCCAGGAGGAGTAGAAGGCAGGAAATCATCAAACTCAGGGCCAAAATCAATCAAGTAGAAACAAAGAGAACCATACAAAGAATCAACAAAATCAGGAGTTGGTTCTTTGAGAAAATCAACAAGATAGATTAACCCTTAGCCAGACTAACCAAAGGACACAGAGACAGTATCCAGATTAACAAACTTAGAAATGAAAAGAGTGATATAACAACAGAAACTGAGGAAATTCACAAAATCATTTGATCCTACTACAAAAGCCTATACTCAACACAACTGGAGAATCTGGAGGAAATGGACAATTTCCTAGACAGAAATCCGACACCAAATCTAAATCAGGATCAAATAGATCAACTAAACAGTCCTATAACATCTGAAGAAATAAAAAGGGTCATAGAAAGTCTCCCAACCAAAAAAAGCACGGGACCAGATGGCTTCAGTGCAGAGTTCTTTCAGACCTTCATAGAAGACCTAACACCAATACTCTTCAAACTATTCAACAAAATAGAAACATAAGGAACTCTACCCAACTCATTCTATGAAGCCACAATTACGCTGATACCAAAACCACACAAAGTTCCAACAAAGATAGAAAACTTCAGGCCAATTTCTCTTATGAATATTGATGCAAAAATACTTAATAAAATTCTTGCCAACTGAATCCAAGAACACATCAAAATGATCATCCACCATGATCAAGTAGGCTTCATCCCAGGGATGCAGGGATGGTTCAATATAAGGAAATTCATCAATGCTATCCACTACATAAACAAACACACACACACAAACCATATGATCATCTCATTAGATCCAGAAAAAGCATGTGACAAAATCCAGCATCCTTTCATGCTAAAAGTATTGGAAAGAACAGGAATTCAAGGCCCATACCTAAACATCGTTAAAGCAATATACAGCAAACCGGTAGCCAACATCAAACTAAATGGAGAGAAATTTGAAGCAATTCCATTAAAATCAGGGACTAGACAAGGCTGTCCTCTCTCTCCATATCTTTTCAATATAGTACTTGAAGTTCTAGCTAGAGCAATTAGACAACATAAGGAGGTCAAGGGGATACAAATTGGAAAGGAAGAAGTCAAATTATGACTATTTGCAGATGACATGATAGTCTACTTAAGTGACCCGAAAACCTCCACCAGAGAACTCCTACAGCTGATAAACAACTCAGCAAAGTGGCTGGTTATAAAATCAACTCAAGTAAATCAGTTGCCTTCCTATACTCAAAGGATAAGCAGGCTGAGAAAGAAGTTAGGGAAATGACACCCTTCAAAATAGCCACAAACAATATAAAGTATCTTGTGTGACTCTAACCAAACAACTGAAAGATCTATATGACTAGAACTTCAGGTCTCTGAAGAAGGAAATCGAGGAAGACCTCAGAAAATGGAAAAATCTGCCATGCTCGTGGATTGGCAGGATTAATATAGTTAAAATGGCCATCTTGCCAAAAGCGATCTACAGATTCAATGCAATGTCCATCAAAATCCCAACTCAGTTCTTCACAGAGTTAGAAAAAACAGTTCTCAAATTCATCTGGAATAACAAGAAACCCAGGATAGCTAAAACTATTCTCAACAACAAAAGAAATTCTGGGGGAATCAGTATACAGAGCAATAGTGTTAAAAACTGCATGGTATTGGCACAGTGACAGACAAGTGGACCAATGGAATAGAATTGAAGACCCAGAAAGGAATCCACACACCTATGGTCACTTGATCTTCGACAAAGGAGCCAAAAACATCCAGTGGAATAAAGATAGCCTTTTCAACAGATGGTGCTGGATCAATTAGAGGTCAGCATGCAGAAGAATGCGAATTGATCCATTCTTATCTCCATGTACTAAACTTCACTCCAAGTGGATTGAAGGACCTCCATGTAAAACCAGACACACTGAAACTAATAGAAAAGAAACTGGGGAAGACCCTTGAGGACATGGGCACAAGGGAAATGTTCCTGAACAGATCACCAATAGCTTATGCTCTAAGATCAAGAATTGTCAAATGGGACCTCATAAAATTACAAAGTTTCTGTAAGGCAAAGGACACTGTTAAAAGGTCAAAATAGCAACCATCAAATTGGGAAAGGATATTCACCAACCCCACATCTGATAGAGGGCTAATATCCAATATATACAAAGAACTCAAGAAGTTAGACCCAGGGAACCAAATGACCCTATTAAAAATGGGGTACAGATCTAAACAAAGAATTTTCACCTGAAGAAATTCGGATGGCTGAGAGGCACCTTAAGAAGTGCTCAACATCATTAGTCATTAGGGAAATACAGATCAAAACAACCCTGAGATTTCACCTTACACCAGTCATAATGGCTAAGGTCAAAAACTCAGGAGACAGCAGGTGTTGGCAAGGATGTGGAGAAAGAGGAACACTCCTCCACTGCTGGTGGGGTTGTAAGATGATACAACCACTTTGGAAATCAGTCTGGAGGTTCCTCTGAAAACTGGACATGAGACTTCCAGAGGACCCTGCTATACCACTCCTGGGCATATACCGAAAGGATTTCCCGCATGCAATAAAAACACATGCTCCATTATGTGAACATAGCAGCCTTATTTATAATAGCCAGAAGCTGGAAAGAACCCAGATGCCCCTCAAAGGAGGAATGGATACAGAAAATGTGATTTATTTACACAATGGAATACTACTCAGCAATTAGAAACAATGAATTCACAACATTTTTCGGCAAATGGTTTGATCTGGAAAATATCATCCTAAGTGAGGTAACCCAATCACAAAAGAATACACATGGAATGCAATCTCTGATAAGTGCATATTAATTAGCCCTTAAGCCCTGAATACCCGAGGCACAAATCGCATAACAAATGACTCCCATGAAGAAGTATGGAGAGGGTCCTGCTCCTGGAAAGGATTGATCTAGCATTGGAAGGGAATATAAGGACAGAGAAAAAGGAGGGAGGTGATTGGAGAAGGGATGGAGAGAAGAAGGTTTATGGGACATATGGGGAGGGGGGATCCGGGAAAGGGGAAATCATTTGAAATATAAACAAATAATTTAGGAAATAAAAATATTAAAAAAAAACTGAAAACAAACAAAAAAAAAAACACAAAAAACCAACCAAAAAAAATCTTATGCCTCATTGTATTACCTTGGACAGTGCCATATTGTCATTTTATGACCCTTCTTTTTTTCATAAGGAAAAGAAAACATCTGCATTGCTTTTGCTGACAGTAACTTCTTACATGATGTAATGGAAGCACTTTGGATTTTCCAACATTATACTCTAGCCTGTGTGCTCTGGTTCCATACACTTATACTGTGGAACATCCTTATGTTCACAAGTTTCCATTCTCTTATCAAAATTTAACAAATCAGTTCAATTCTATAGTCACATAGGAGACAAATACAGACTCTTTCTTGAAACAAATGCCTGTTTATATTTACTTCTTTATGATTTTTAAAACAGAATTTTATAAGATTAGTATACTCTCTAATCTTAATTATTGCCACCCCTGATTTACTCCAAACACCAGGATTCCTTGCTCAAACTATTATGCTCTGCCTATCCCGCCAACGTCTACCATATTTCCAATTTAATAATAATATCTATTTCCCCAATCTTGTTAATGGTCTTATTTGTACTGAATAGGTCAGCTCAGAATCTTTGGAAAATTCCATCAGGTCATAAAGGACAAAAGCACCCCTCTTCTCTGGAAGGGAGGGGCTAATCACATTCCTCAGACCACAGGGAGGAGGGCCTGACCATAAGCCATCTGTGGGTAGGTGCACCCTCATCATCCCATGACTTCTTGCAACCATTGGCCACCTTCCTCTTTCCCTAAAGACCAATCAGTTTAAAAGTCACAATGCTCTGCCAATAACATTGTGCCTAATGGTTGGTGCTTTAAGGACTGTATTAAGATCTGCCTGGATGTGCTATGCATGGACATTCTCACTTTCTCCATGGGTAGGTTGACCCCAACATGCTAGAACAATAAATTCCTCTTGCTTTTTACATTGATTCCCAACTCTGAGTTGTTTACTCAGGATGTCCCCAGTAAGCTAAGGCTCACAGAGTCTTACAATAACACACAAGTTTTTCAGCTCTTTCATGTTTTAAAGTCATTTTTTTCACAATTTTCTGATATTCCATGTTTGATTTTGCAGATTAAATCATTTCAGTCTACCACTGATAAATTGTTGCTCTCAGCTTATAATCTAATTTTCAAAAAGCCACTATTTTCCAGATAATTTTTGATTCTACAAATTATTATCCTAAAGTTCTTAAACCTGGAATCATATCTAATTTACTAACATTAAAGTTGAATTAATGAATTTATAAATTATATATCTTCATGATCACATTTTGAAGCAGATATTTAAATTTATATCTGGTATGTAATCTTTACTGCTTAATAGTAATATCAGAACAAATTAAGCTTTTATATTTGTACGTATCTTTGTTATTTCTTTATCTTAATTATGTCACAGGATCTGACCTTAAATTGATGGAAATAGACTATAATTCATGGCTGCAAATTATTTTACAACATGCCAATTACAAAAGTAGCAAGGATCACATCAAATTTTAGTCAAAATAATTTCTGCTTCTCATCCCATTGACTCATAAGGCAACAGCAGCTATGTTAGGCACACTTTTTTTGTCTCCATAGTTTTCCCCTGAATTATCACAATAGAACACTCAAAAATATTTTAAATTATTAAAGTGAAATAAAGTACTTCAACCAAGAACTATCATTATTGTATATAAATAGAATATTGACCCATTGACCATTAAATTTTAGAATCTCTCTTTTTTTCCTTAACTTTTTTCTCCCTCAAGCTTGGTCACCAAAGCAACTTCATGACTTTATCATTTTTTTATTGATATATTTTTTATTTACATTTCAAATGATTTCCCCTTTTCTGGGTCCCCACTCCCTGCAAGTCCCATAAGCCCTCTTCCCTCCCCGTTTCTCCATCTACACCTTCCTGCTTCCCTGTTCTGGAATTCCCCTATACTCTTGCACTGAGTCTTTCCAGAACCAGGGGCAACTCCTCCATTCTTTTTGGACATCATTTAATATGTGGATTATGTCTTAGGTATTCAAAGTTTCTAGGCTAATATCCACTTAACAGGGAGTGCATACCATGATTGATCTTTTGAGACTGGGTTACCTCACTTAGTATGATGTTCTCCAGCTCCAACCATTTGTCAAAGAATTTCATGAATTCATTGTTTCTAATGGATGAATAGTACTCCATTGTATAAATATACCACATTTTTTGTATCCATTCCTCCGTTGAAGGACACCTGGATTCTTTCCAGCTTCTGGCTACTACAAATAGGGCTGCTATGAGCATAGTGGAGCATGTGTCCTTATTGCATGCTGAAGAATCCTCTGGATATATGCCCAGAAGTGGTATAACCGGGTCCTTAGGAAGTGTCATGCCCAGTTTTCTGAGGAAGCGCCAGACTGATTTCCAAAGTGGTTGCACCATCTTGCAATCCCACCAGCAGTGGAGGAGTGTTCCTCTTTCTCCACATCCTCACCAACACCTGCTGTCTCCTGAGATTTGGACCTTAGCCATTCTGACTGGTGTGAGGTGAAATCTCAGGGTTGTTTTGATTTGCATTTCCCTAATGATTAATGATGTTGAACATTTCTTAAGGTGTTTCTCAGCTCTCCTAAGTTCTTCATGTGAAAATTCTTTGTTTAGCTCTGTACCCCATTTTTAATGGGGTTATTTGGTTCTCTGGGTTCTACTTTCTTGATTCTTTGTATATATTAGATATTAGCCCTCTGTCAGATTTAGGGTTGGTGAAGATCCTTTCCCAATCTGTTGGTTGATGTTTTGTCCTTTTGACAGTGTCCTTTGCCTTACAGAAACTTTGTAGTTTTATGAGGTCCCATTTGTCAATTCTTGATCTTAGAGCATAAGCTATTGGTGTTCTATTCAGGAACTTTTCCCCTGTGCCCATGTCCTCAAGTTTCTTCCCCAGTTTTTTTCCAGTTTAGTTTCAATGTGTCAGGTTTTATGTGGAGGTCCTTGATCTATTTGGAGTTGAGCTTAGTACAAGGAGATAAGAATGGATCGATTCCATTCTTCTGCATGCTGACCTCCAATTGAACCAGCATATTTGTTGAAAAGACTATATTTTCTCCAATGGATGCTTTCAGCTCCTAAGTCGAAGATCAAGTGACCATAGGCGTGTTGGTTCATTTCTGGGTCTTCAATCCTATTCCATTGATCAGCTTGCCTGACATTGTACCATTACCATGCAGTTTTTATCACTATTACTCTGTGGGATACTGAATCCCCCCTGAAGTTCTTTTACTGTTGAGAATATTTTTAGCTATCCTGGGTTTTTTGCTATTCCAGATTAATTTGAGAATTGCTCTTTCTAGCTCTATGAAGAACTGGGTTGGGATTTTTATGGGGATAGCATTGAATCTGTAGATTGCCTTTGGCAAGATGGCCATTTTAACTATATTAATCCTGCCAATCCAGGAGCATGGAAGATTTTTCCATTTTCTGAGATCTTCTTTGATTTCTTTCTTCAGAGATCTGAAGTTCTTGTCATATAGGTCTTTCACTTTTTGGATAGAGTCACCCTAAGATACTTTATGCTGTTTATAGCTATTGTGAATGGAGTCATTTCCCTAATTTCTTTCTCAGTCTGCTTATCCTTTGAATATATAAAGGCTACTGATTTCCTTGCATTGATTTTCTAGCCAGCCACTTTGCTGAAGTTGTTTATCAGCTGTAGGAGTTCTCTAGTAGAGTTTTTAGGGTCACTTAAGTATACTAACATATCATATGCAAATAGTGATAGTTTGATTTCTTCCTTTACAATTTGTATCCCTTTGACCTCTTTATGTTGTCTAATTGCTCTAGATAGGATGTCAAGAACTATATTGAAAAGATATGGCGAGAGGGCACAGCCTTGTCTAGTCCCTGATTTTAGTGGGGTTGCTTCAAGTTTCTGTCCATTTAGTTTGATGTTGGCTACCGGTTTGCTGTATATTGCTTTTACTCTGTTTAGGTATGGGCCTTGAATTCCTGTCCTTTCCAAGACTTTTAGCATGAAAGGATGCTGGATTTTGTCAAATGCTTTTTCAGCATCTAATGAAATGATCATGTGGTTTTTTTCTTTGAGTTTGTTCATGTAGTGGATAGCATTTATGGATTTCCTTATATTGAACCATTCCTGCATCCCTGGGATGAAGCCTACTTGATCATGGTGGATGATCGTTTTGATGTGTTCTTGGATACAGTGAGCAAGAATTTTATTTAGTATTTTTGCATCGATATTCATAAGGGAAATTGGCCTGAAATTTTCTTTCTTAGTTGGATCTTTGTTTTTGTTTTGGTATCAGCGTAATAGTGGCTTTGAAGAAGGACTTGGGTAGTGTTCCTTCTGTTTCTGTTTGGTGGAAAAGTTTGAAGAGTATTGGTGTTAAGTCTTCTTTGAAGGTCTGATAGAATTCTGCACTGAAACCATCTGGTCCTGTGCTTTTTTTGGTCAGAAGCCTATGAACCCTTCTATTTCTTTAAGGGTTATGGGTCTGTTTAGATGGTCTATTTGATCCTGGTTTAATTTTGGTAATTGGCATCTGTCTAAGAAAATGTCCATTTCCTCCAGATTCTCCAGTTGTGTTGAGTACAAGTTTTTGTAGTAAGATCTGATGATTTTTTGAATTTCCTCTGTTTCTGTTGTAATATCTCCATTTTCATTTCTAATTTTGTTAATTTGTATACTTTCTCTGTGCTCTTTGGTTAGTCTGGCTAAGGGTTTATCTATCTTGTTTATTTTTTCAAAGAACCAGCTTTTGGTTTTGTTGATTCTTTGTATGGTTCTCTTGGTTTCTACTTGATTGATTTCAGCCCTGAGTTTGATGATTTCCTGTCTTCTTCTCCTCCTGGGTGAATTAGCTTCTTTTTGTTCCAGGGCTTTCAGTTGTTCCATTAATCTTCTAGTGTATGCTCTCTCGAATTTCTTTTTGGAGGCACTCAAAGCTATGAGTTTTCCTCTTAGCACTGCTTTCATTGTATCCCATACATTTGTGTATATTGTGCCTTCATTTTCATTAAATGCTAAGAAATCTTTGATTTCTTTCTTTATTTCTTTTTTGACCAAGGAATCATTGAGTAGAGTATTGTTCAGTTTCCCTGTGTATGTGGGATTTCTGTTGTTTTTATTGTTATTAAAGACCACTTTTACTCCATAGTGATCTGATTGGAGGCATGGGATTATTTCAATCTTATATTAGTTGAGGTCTGTCTTGTGATGAACTATATGATCTATTTTGGAGAAGGTCCCATGAGGTGCTGAGAAAAGGGTTTTTCTTTTGCTTTGGGATGAAAAGTTCTTTATATATCTGTTAACTCCAATTGGTCCATAGCTTCAATTAGTTTCACTGTCTCCCTGTTTAGTTTCTGTTTTCCTGATCGGTCCATTGGTGAGAGTGGAGTGTTGAAGTCACCCACAATTATTGTGTTAAGTGCAATGTGTGCTTTGAGCTTTAATAAAGCTTCTTTTATGAATGAGGGCGCCCTTGTATTTGGGTTATAAATGTTCAGGATTGAGAGTTCTTCTTGTTGAATTTTTCCTTTGACCAGCAAGAAGTGACCTTCCATGTCTCTTTTGATGACATTAGGTTGTAAGTCAATTTTATCTGATATTAGATTCGCAACTCTGGCTTGTTTCCTGGGACCATTTGCTTGTAGAATTGTCTTCCAGCCTTTTACTCTAAGGTAGTTTTTGTCTTTGACATTGAGGTGTGTTTCCTGTATGCAGCAAAATGTAGGGTCCTGTTTAAGTAACCAGTCTGTTAGTCTATATCTTTTTATTGGAGAATTGAGTCCATTGATGTTAAGAGATATTAAGTAGTGGTTATTGCTTCCTATCATTTTTTATTTTAATTTTATACGTGTGTGGTTATCTTCTTTGGGTTTGATGAAAGAAACTTAATATCCTGCTTTTTCCAGGGTATAGTTTCCCTTGTTGTGATGGTGTTTTCCCCCTATTATCCTTTGTAGAGCAAGGTTTGTGGAAAGATATTGTGTAAATTTGGTTTTGTCATGGAATATCTTGGTTTCTCCATCTATAGTAATTGAGAGTTTCGCTGGGTATAGTAGTCTTGGCTGGTATTTGTGTTCTCTTAGAGTCTGCATGAGCTTTGCCCAGGATCTTCTAGCTTTCATGGTCTCTGGTGAGAAATCTGGTGTAATTCTGATAGGTCTTCCTTTATTTGTTACTTGCCCTTTTTCTCTTACTGCCCTAAGTATTCTTTCTTTGTTTAGTACATTTGGGGTTTGATTATTATGTGATGGGAGGTATTTCTGTTCTGGTCCAGTCTGTTTGGAATTCTGTAGGCTTCTTGTATATTCATGGGCATCTCTCTCTTTAGGTTAGGGAAGTTTTCTTCCATAATTTTGTTGAAGATATTTGCTGACCCTTTAAGTAGTAAATCTTCACTCTCATGAATGCCTATAATCCTTAGATTTGGCTTTCTCATTGTGTCCTGGATTTCCTGGATGTTTTGGGTTACAAGCTTTTTGCATTTTGCATTTTCTTTAACTGTTGAGTCCATGGTTTCTATGTTATCGTTGACATCTGAGATTCTTTCTTTTATCTCTTGTATTCTGTTGTTGATATTTGCGTCTATGGTCCCTGATTTCTTCCCAAGGTTTTCTATCTCCAAAGTTGTCTCCCTTTGTGCTTTTTTTGTTGTTTCTACTTCTGATTTTAGTTCCTGGAAGTTTTTGCTTAGTTCTGTCATTTGCTTGTTTGTGTTTTCCTCTAATTCTTTAAGAGAATTTTGTGTTTCCTCTTTCATGACTTCTGCCTGTTGATAAAAGTTCTCCTGTATTTCTTTAAGTGATTTTTGTATTTCCTCCTTATTGGCTTTTGTGTTCTCCTGAATTCCTTTCAATGATTTTTGTGTTTCCCTTGTAAGGGCTTCTAACTTTTGATCCATTTTCTCCTGAATTTCTTTAAGTATGTCCTTCATGTGTTCCTGTACCAGCATCATGACCAGTGATTTTAAATCCAAATCTTGTTTTTCTGGTGTGTTGGGGTATCCAGGACTTGCTATTGTCGGAGAATTGGGTTCAGATGCTGTCATAATGCCTTGGTTTCTGTTAGTAATGTACCTATGTTTGCCTTTAGCCATCTAGTTCTCCCAGGTGTTAGATGGTCTTATTGTCACTGGCTGGTGCTTCAACCTACTGTGGATCTTTAAGGTTATTTCTGCAACACTGGATGACTGGTTTTCCTCTGGCACAGATTACTGATATGCTGCCTTCCACTTTTGTGCCTTTGGAGCCCTTCTCAGTCTTGCCTCAAGCAATGTTATACTTAGGTTGTCAAGGTCAATCAGGTGTTCTCTGTCTGCTCTATTATGGAGCGAAGATGGTGTGTTGGGGGTCACTCCCTCTGTTTATTCTCACATAGGACACAGGTCCTGCGATGGACTGACTTGCAGATGAACCGCCTATGTGCTCAGTTCCTGAGTGCATGCAGACTCCTGCAGATTTGCACCCCCAGATATCTAAAGCTCAGGGTGATCCAGTACCTAGTGACCCTTTTCTGTCCTGTCATGGAGTGAATATGGCCACAGGGAATCTCTTCCTCTGCTACTCTCTGGGCAGGCCACAGGCCCCATGCCCAGCAGTCTGGCAGACAAACCGCCTATGTGCTCAGTTTCTTGGAGCAGGCAGACCCCTGGCGGTTTGCACCACCAGAGATCTAAAGCTCAGGGTGATACAGTACCTAGTGACCCTTTTCTGTTGAGGCAGGCAGAGAGTATGGCCATGGGTCTTCTCTCCTTCAGCATCTCTCTGGGCAGGACACAGGCCCCACACCCGGCGGGCTGGCAGACAAACCACCTATGTGCTCAGTTCCTTGGCACAGGCAGATGCCTGGCGGCTTGCACCACCAGAGATCTAAAGCTCAGGGTGATACAGTACCTAGTGAGCCTTTTCTGTCCAGGCAAGCAATGAATATGGCTGCGGGGCTTCTCTCCTTCAGCAGCTCTCTGGGCAGGACACAGGCCCCACTCGGCGGGCTGGCAGACAAACCACCTATGTGACTTTATCTTTAATATGATTGGAATTGTAGTCCTTGTGAAAAGGATAAACAGCTATTCCAAGGCTCCACTTACAGTACTGACAAATACAGAGACTGGAAAGAGAGAGAGAGAGAGAGACAGAGAGAGAGAGAGAGAGAGAGAGACAGAGACAGAGAGAAAGAGAGAAAGAGAGAGAGAGAAGAGATGCTAATTATGTGAATTCAGCATAACACCCTCCATACACACACACACACACACACACACACACACTTGATGTGATGTGATCCTTGCTACTTGTTGTGTAACAAAACTTTTCCTGGGGAGATGCAAGTCACAAATCTCACCTCAGAAAGGGAGTACCTGAGAGTTGGAAGTACCACCCAACTCTTTAGTGAAACAATGAGTTTTATTTTGGGTAAGTTTCAGGAATACCAGTGAGGAGTTACTAACTGGAACAAATATGACTCAAAGACAGTTGAATCACTGCAGTCCACTTCAGCATCGATAGGAGCTCATAAAAGCTGGTACTTGGATCACAGTGAACAATTCAGTTAGAGATTATCCCTTGCAACAATTCAGGTCTTAAAAGCTTCTAGGTAGCTCAGCTGGTTTCTACTTGAGTTTGCTTGTTTGAGCAATTGTATTGCTTTCCCTGAGAGGGAGGAGCCTAATGATTCCCATCAGTTTCAGGGACTTAGGAGAAGCTGATTTGAGTTGTTTACCTTCCAGCTTAAGGAGTTTTCCAGAAGAGTGGAATGTTTCAATATTAAAGGAAGCTGTTACACAATAGGCATGTACACTGTATCTACACAGCCTATATATCAATTACAAAATAAATTTTAAGGAAAATGAGTTACTAAATCTTCATATGGATTCCTGCCTTATGAGTCCCCAGCCATCCCAGTAGCCTTGAAGTCTGCCCAGTTCCCTCTATGTTCCATCTTGCAGTTCACACCTCTAACCACAATCTCAGGTGCCTCCAGCTATTAAGGGACCACCTGGTGAGACCTTTACCTCAATTCCCTGCTTGATGGCCCCTCTGGTCAAACCCAGCAGATACCAGCTCTGCCACGCCCCCTGTACAACCCATTTCCTTGGCCACAGTTCTGCCTGCATCCCTGGAGGTCTGCTGCGGCTCTAGACAAACAGTCCTACAACCAGCTCTGCCTGCATCCATGGAAGTTTGATGGCATCAGGGATGAACAGCTCTCCCTGCAGCTCCAGAGGTGGGCTCCCATCAGGGACTACCAGGCCTTCTACATTAGGGATAATCAGAGTGCTAAAGGCCAGCATAAGAACATAATCAACAAAAGTCAGTACAAATTGGCACCACCAGAACCCAGCTATCCTTCAACAGCAAGACCCGAATATCCTAACACACCTGAATCACAAGAAAATTACCTAAAATCTAATCTTATGTAGGTGACAGAGTCCTTTAAAGATGAAAAAAAAATAAACACTTTAAAGAAATCTTAGTATGTAAAATGATCAACTGAAAAACTTCAAACCACTGGTCTGTAGTAAATGCTCAGTCAAAAATAGAAAAATATGCAGTAAATACTACTATGGTGATTATTTTATTTTACTTTCTAAATTTCGCTTTTTTTGGTGTCCAGAACATACAAACAAATACATATTTATATATAGGTTACTATCACATAACATTCTCAATAATATATATTAACCTATATTTATAAAATATACTTGACATACCCATCACCCCACACCCTATTTCTCTCAAATTGGACAAAATTGCCAGTGATGAGTAACTTGCAACAAGAGAGCTGACTTTCATACACTTTACTTGCACATATTAGAGAACAAATAACAGATGAAACTGCAAGGTAGGATATAGTTAGAGCCTTGCAAGAGGAACACTTATTTAAATTAATCCAGTTCATAGAGAAATGAGTTTTGTAATACTCAACATTATATTGACAGCATATAATTAATTACTCATACCTGGGCCATGAGCTCATAAACACTATTTTATAATTTTGTTTCATTTATTTTTATGTATTATATTAAATTATATGAATATATTTCAGCATTACCTCATCCCTTTGAAATGTTTTCATACATGTAAATTTGCATAATCATGCTTAATACATTGCATTCATTTATTTTATGCTTTGATTAATTAGAGAAAAATAGTCTTGTATATGTCATTTAATCATACATTGCTACTAATTGGTTCAGTAAAATCTTACAGTATGGTTCTAAAAGTTCCTTAGGTGTTCAAACTTTTCCAGAATTTTAGTTTTCCTATAAGTAATTTTGATGTCAGAAAGTATGGAGACACACCATGGAAGTGTTAAAAAATTAGAAACAGTCATTTTTATGATTTGACTAATTCTGTAAATCAACCATACTATGTTAATCATAGTAATATATTTAATAATTCTTTTCATTTGTTATCCACACAATTCATACATAAATAATTAGAATTTTTCTTCTCACATTTAAGACCATTATTAATGAACTGTGAAGAAACAATAAATATTAGCGTCAGTCAAATATGTATCTTTATGCTAAGCTTAATGAAATGAAATAAAGTTTTACTACTAAAGGATAATATTTGTATTAAAATTTGTGTTGCTGATTTTATTTAACAAAAAAGTAGCTCTCTGGTCCTTCCTCTACAGAGCTTTCATTAAAACTGGATATTAAATTTCTTTGTAATGATTTTGTGTGTATTATAATAATCCTACTTTTCTTGGGAATCATGTTTACATCACCTTAATTTGAAATGCTAGTCCAACCCTAAGTGGATTAGGAAGTAACATTTCATTTGTATATTGTGCTCTCCTTTTCCTAACACTTATATTTTATGCTTCTATATACATGATTGCAAATGGATCCTGGTCTGTTTATATATTTATAGTTTGCCATTGAAAAAAATATATAAATCTTACAATACAAGCATACATCCTTTCAACAGGCTGGGAGTTTGATAATGTAAAATCAAAATAGTTTCTTATTTGAGTATGGAAGAAAATGTCCTGGGATTTTACATGCTTATAATATTTTTTGTAACAAAGTTTGTTTAGTGATAGAATTTAATCTATGGATTTATGGCTATTCTGTGTTTCCATGTTAATCTGAGAAATGGACATGAGTTATATTTTTCTGTTTTAGTGTTTCCTCAACTTACCTTCAGATACATTTTAAGGAACTAATTATTTCACTCATTAAGTGAAAGACTTCTCTAACTAGAAAATTGTCTTTTTCTTTTTTTTCTATTAAGTTTTGCATTGTTTTGTAATTTTGTTATATTTAGAAAAAGAGTTATGTACTTTATTTTCTTCTTTTATTTTTCAGTTCATGATTTTAATTGTTTTTAAATTTCTTTAGTTTTTCCTGCTGCTTTCTTAATAATAGCATATGTGCCACATGCAATTTACATAATAGCATATGCATATCACAAAATACATATTTCTCTTTTGTTTTTTGTATTTCTTGAACTCTTATTTTAATAGAATGGTAGGCATTTCTCATACTTGTGTAAATTGTATATGTTCATATCATTTTAAGTAAATTTTATTAATAAATAACTTTCAATAATACAGTATACATTTATGTGTCTGAATTATATAATATTTGGAAATTCATGCAGCCTTGTACTTCTATATACACTAAGATGAAATATACACCTTCATTACTCACAAGGGTTCTCTTAAGTCAACTCAGAATCCACCTTACCCAAGATGACAATATTTCCTGTACTCAAATACCATGATGCTATTTTTATGGATTTTGTTTTGTCTGTTTTATTATTACATTCTTATCAAATTAATCCAGATTTTGCTATTATGAAGCATTCTTTTAAAATAGGCCTGGTATTCTGTTAAGGTTATATATAGGTGTCAGTCATAAACACAATCCCTATTTTTCATACATAATTTATCTAGGTATGTGTTTCATTTTACTATTTTCTACAAGTGCTGTAATTTAAATTTAGTGAACTATTCTGTCTACTATAAAATTTATCTTCTGGCATTAATTTTTTGTAACACCATGCCTTTGTTTTATTTCTGCTCTTTTGCTATCAATGATTGCACTCTTTGTCTATCCAATGCTTATTTAGATAAAATTTTCTATCATTGATGTTCCTATTTTATTTTATATTTTAAGCTTCTCCCTTGAATTATCTTGGTTTATTCTAATATATTCATTTTAGGTTTTCAACTTTATACACTGTTTTGTCTAGTGTTGATGTTGGGTATAGTCCCTGATTTCCTTTCAAACTTGTTTTTTAAGCCAGCTATCCCTGTTATGGGTTATTTGAAGTTAGAAAATCTGCTTTTGGCTATCAGATAATGTTTCCTTCTGGGCTTGTCTTTGTAAGCTTAGTTGTTTTATTCTAGAGATTTTCCTGACCGCTGTCATGTGCAGTGACATGTGTTCTCTGTCAGCACATTAGAGTTCCTGTAATTTCATTTCCTTCACTTCTGAGAAGCCTGATCTTAGATTAGCTGGAGTGATTTCGTTAGACAATGTCTTCCCAATTTAAGCTGTTTCTAAGATTTCCTCTCCAACTTTGTCTAACTGCTTTTTATAGGGTGTCCACATTAGATGGAGATCTTTCTGTTATCTACCCTGCATTTTTATTTCTTTTTTCTTCTCATTCTTTTTTATTTTTTATGATATGGATAATTCTCTCTCTAATATGTCCATCTTATATTTAAACTCAACTAAATTGGCCAGCTTATTTTTTCAAAAAATTTTCACATAAAATCGACATGTTTCAATTATTATTCAAATTGCATATGTTATCATCTGGTTATACTGTATTGTATTATATTATGAATATAGATATTAATGCCTGGTATTTCTTAGCACCTTCTTATTTGCTGTACCATTGGCTCCCCTTAAAGTAGGTTTGATTTCTTCAGTATTTTAGTTTTGCTGTTGATATTGTACTTGTGGTTCTTATTTGTCTGCTTTTTTGTAATGCATGGGTATTATTTTGGACATTGTTATAATAGTTTTCTAAATATTTTTATTTATTCATTTGTATCATCCTAGCATATGCAATCCTAACTAAATATTTTGAGAGTATAATGGTGGTTTCCTTGAAAATATGAGTTCTAGAATATTTAAAGTGCTAAATATGTTTAGCACTTTATATAGACAAAGTTTTCCCTCCTCCAAGCTTCTATGAAGCTATACTTTATACTTTAAAATACAGTCTTCATTCACAGATAACATATAAGATAAAATAGTAATTTTTACCTTTATTATCATTTAGTAGAAATAAGGTATAGGGCATTTTAGTTACATAAACCAAAAATACTTTTCTTCTATTTAAATCATTTGCTAATTTGTGTGCCTAAGTGTGTGCGTGTGTGTTTGTATGGATATATGATTCAATGGAGGCCAACATTTTATGGGTCTTCCTCATTTGAGTGCTACTTTTTTTTTATCAAATTGGGTTACTAATTAAATCTGGAGTTTGTTGATTGGCTATACTTCATGATCAACAAGCCTCAAAGATCCACCTGCATTTATCTACCCAGTACTGGGAATAGAGACATGTGACTATCCTGTTTCTTGTGAAGGTTCTGATAATATGAACTTAGGTCTTAATGTTTGCCAACCTATCACCTGACTGACAGGAATTCCATCAGCCCTTCATTTGGTGCCACAAAAACATACAATGTATGATTTAATTCAAAGCTTTCATGAACTAACAAGAGACTGAAGCAACAAGCACAGAGCAGACATGGATCTTAACCATGTCCTCTGTGTGTATATTATGCCATTAAGTGTTTTGTTTTTATGGGACTCCTGAGTATATGAATGAGAGGGACTGACCCTTCTGCTCTCTTTGCACTCTTTTTCTTATATTGGTTTGCCTTTTCTAACTTTGAAGTGAAGGTCTTTGTTTTATCTTATTAATTTGTATGTGTGTGTTTAAGGATTGGTGATCTCTTAGAAGCTGATTCTTGTCCAATAAAAAGAAGAAAGGGAGTTTATGAGGATGGGAGAAGAGGTGGGGGCTGGATAGGAGTAGAGGGAGGGGAAAATATAATCATGGTATACATTATATAAATAAAAAATAAATTTTTCATAAAATTTAAAAATTGAAAAACGATCTTTATTGTTTATTGTTTTTCTTATAATTTGTCTTTTAACAGTTAGCATTAATTTAAACGATTTTCTTTTGATATTCCATTGCAATAAGGAGTCTCTTCCAATAGCCAAGAACTAGTTGAAACTTAAGATGCCATCATCTCAAAAGCACTAAAATGCAATCTTATTGGTCAGGTGGGAAGTACAGAACATCAGAAAGACCTCTTCCAGCAGTGCGTCCCCTGGCACTGTGTGCTCTGTGGTTTTTCACTAATACTACCTCTTGGATATAGGGGATTTGGTTTTACACACTATTCTCATTTCATCCACCTGGCTTCTCATTGAAGAGCAAATTATATATAATCTATAAGTTCATGAGAACTTCTGATCACAAAAGAGAGACTAACATTAAGATGAGATTTTCAGATACCCAACTTTCTGTGTACAGTTTTCAAAAGATCATTTACTTTAGAATGAAGATGTTGAGAGGCATAAGTTTTCAAATCCCCAAGCCACAACTTTCTAATTTTGTAATATGAGAGCACCTGGACTCCTATTATCGTACGTTCAAATGTTGTATACATTAAACACAAGGAAGACTAAAGTATTTTTCTAATTAGTGTGAATCGACATTGAATTCTCCCCATGCTCAATCTCACTGTGAATTGCCAAGTCATAGCTATAAAAACATGTAATTTTGTATACCTTTGTTGCTGGGAGGTAAATAGTATTTCAAGAAGTCATTTTATTTATATAGATACAATGGAATAAATTTGCATAAGATATTTAATGTCAAATACATAGCTAATTCAAATCAGGGTCACTGTGCCATTTACATTCAGATATTTTCAAAATGAAAGAGAAAATTCTCAAAAGGATGAACAAAGAGAAAAATGCCTATAGAAGTAGACTGTCAAATATTGGTAAGCATGTACACTGTAATAATCCTAATAGTAAGGTAATTGAAACTATACAGAAAAAATGATAAAATTGCAAAGCATTATACTGTGTGAGGTAGGCTAGGCCCAGAAATACAAGCATCACACATTAAAATATGTATCACTGACCAGCAGAACCGAGGAGACGGGGACCAGGCAGGTCCTGTGCTCGCTACCACTGGCCACTGCAGTCCAGCCAGGCTGCGTGTGGTGGAGTTGCATGTACTTTTTACCACACTGAAACCCCATTAGACCTCTGCCTCATGCCAGCCAGTTACGAGAGGCGCTCCACCATCATGGTTCCCAGACACCAGAGAGATCTGACAGCACCAGGTACTGAGAAATAGTCTGAGGCTAACATCTCTTGGGTCTAAACCTGTTAGGCTTTTGCCTGCACCCAGGCCCTGGGCATCTCGGTGGGCTATCTGTGTGCCAACCCAGCCAGGGGGTTGTTTGGCCTGCAGACTGTCCAGCACTTGCAGGGGTGCGCACCTCACGCAGACTCTAAGAGAACATAAATATCAGCCAAGACTACTATACCCAGCAAAACTCTCAATCACCATAGAGAGAAAAAAACAAGATATGCCATGACAAAACCAAATTTACACACTTTCCATAAACCTAGTCCTACAAAGAATAACAGGAGGAAAACTCCAGTACAAGGAGGGAAACCATACCCTAGAAAAAGCAAGATAGTAACCTTCTTTCATCAAACACAAAAGAAGATAACCACTCAAATATAAAAATACGATAAAAAATGACAGGGAGTAATAATCACTATTCCTTAATATCTCTTAACATCAATGGACTCAATTCCCCAATAAAAAGACATAGACTAAAACTCATAGACCTGGGTGCCTCCAAAAAGAGACAGGAGAGAGCATACACTAGCAGCTTAACAGCACACATGAGAGCTCTGGAACAAAAAGAAGCTAATTCACGAAGGAGGAGGAGAAGACGGGAAATCATCAAACTCAGGGCTGAAATCAATCAAGTAGAAACAAAGAGAACCAAACAAAGAATCAACAAAACCAAGAGCTGGTTCTTTGAGAAAATCAGCAAGACAGATAAACCATTAGCCAGACTAACCAAAGGGCACAGAGACAGTATCCAAATTAACAAAATTAGAAATGAAAAGGGAGATACAACAACAGAAACTGAGGAAATTAAAAAAAAAAAAAAAAACATCAGATCCTACTACAAAAGCCCATACTCAACACAACTGGAGAATCTGGAGGAAATGGACAATTTTCTAGACAGATACCAAATACCAAAATTAAATCAGGACCAAATAGATCATCTAAACAGTCCCATAACCCATGAAGAAATAGAAGGGGTCATAGAAATCTTCCTACCAAAACACGGGACCAGCTGGTTTCAGTGCAGAATTCTATCAGACCTTCAAAGAAGACCTAACACTCTTCAAACTATTCCACAAAATAGAAACAGAAGGAACACTACCCAATTCCTTCTACGAAGCCACAATTATGCTGATACCAAAACCACAAAAAGATCCAACAAAGAAAGAGAAATTCAGACCAATTTCCCTTATGAGAATTGATGCAAAAATACTCAATAAAATTCTTTCCAACTGAATCCAAGAACACATGAAAACAATCATTCACCATGATCAAGCAGGCTTAATCTCAGGGATGCCAGGATGTTTTAATATACAGAATTCCATCAATGCAATCCACTGTATAAACAAACTCAAAAAAACAAACAAACAAACACATGGTCATTTCATTTGATGCTGAAAAAGCATTTGACAAAATTCAGCATCCTTTCATGCTAAAAATCTTGGAAAGAACAGGAATTCAAGATTCATACCTAAAAGCAATATACAGCAAACTAGTAGCCAACATCAAACTAAATGGAGAGAAACTTGAAGCAATCCCACTAAAATCAGGGACTAGACAATGCTGCCCCCTCTCTTCATATCTTTACAATATTGTACTTGAGGTACTAACTAGGGCAATTAGACAACATAAGGAGGTCAAAGGGATACAAATTGGAAAGGAAGTCAAACTATTACTATTTACAGATGATATGATAGTATACCTAAGTGACCCAAAAAACTCTACCAGAGAACTCCTACAGCTGATAAACAACTTCAGCAAGTAGCAGGTTATAAAAGTAACTCAAGCAAATCAGTAGCCTTCCTATACTCAAAGGATAAGTAGGTTGAGGAAGAAATTATGGAAATTACACCCTCACAATAGCCACAAACAATATAAAGTACCTTGGTGTGACTCTGACCAAACAAGTGAAAGATTTGTATGACAAGAACTTAACATCTCTGAAGAAAGAAATGGATGAAAACCTCAGAAAATGGAAAAATCTGCCATGCTTGTGGATTGGCAGGATTAATATAGTTAAAATGGCCATCTTGCCCAAAGCAATCTACAGATTCAACGCAATCCCCATCAAAATCCCAACTCAGTTCTTCATAGAGTTAGAAAGAGCAATTATCAAATTCATCTGGAATAACAAAAAAACCAGGATAGCTAAAACTATTCTCAACATTAAAAGCACTTCTGTTGGAATCAGTATACTGGACCTCAAGCAGTACTACAGAGCAATAGTGTTGAAAACAACACCTTTTTAAAATTTTAATAATTTAAAAGTAAAATAGACCCTAGAATTATATATATATATGTATATATGTATATATATACATATATATGTGTGTGTGTGTGTGTGTGTGTGTGTGTGTATGTGTGTGTATGACTGTGTGTGTGTGTGTGTGTGTGTGTGTATGTGTGTGTATGACTGTGTGTGTGTGTGTGTGTGTAAACTCTATACCAAAGTACTAATATAATTATTCAGAAAAACTATTTCCAGTAACCTAAAAAATATAGGAAAATGACATATCTTTAAAAGAATAAATGGAAAAACAAAGGTAAAATATATTGAGTTTAAAATATCTCTAAATATATGTAAATGCAGTTTATAAATTATAATTTTAGAAATAATAGCAGCATTGTGAAATCAAGTAGACTATTGGTGTCAATACAGTCCCCAAAGCAAACTTAGGTAGTTGATATTCATAATGAAAAGTTGTCTAGTGTATATCATATAGTTTGAGATTTCCTTAGATTTGGGGATGAAGTCCCAGAACAAATTTTGGAAGCGATTAGAAAAAGGATGGTTCAATGACTGATCATCTTGGTGTGTATTCTTAAGTAACTGTAAGAAACCAAAGGTTTGGTTTAAGCTCACCAAAGGCTTATATTTTCCATGAAACAATAAGCTTCAAGGATTGTCTTACTCTTGGAGTCTGCTCGGTCATAAGCATGGCGTGATCATCTTTATCCTTGTTATATAACTGCACAGGGGTCAAGGAATAGCATTTCACAATGGTGGCTAAGTTTCCTGGAAGTTTTGTATGTGCTGAATAAGTTACAAAATCTCTCTCTCTCTCTCTCTCTCTCTCTCTCTCTCTCTCTCTCTCTCTCTCTCTCTCTCTCTCTCTCTCCCTCCTTCTTTCATCTTTTAAGATAGAGATTGTGAAGGAACACTCTCATTCCCCATGTTTACATTTGTGTTTATTCTGCATAGCTCAACAATCTGGGCACAGAGTTGTTAAGAAATAACTGTGGGTCTCTTGCAGTTCTGCCTGTATTAGAAGAGGGGACAATGATGGTTTCGTACCTTGGCAACTTATGTTAAGGATTCTGTATATTAAACCTCTTGGAAATATAGTAGTATATTTCTGCCATAGAATAATGTAAGTTTTTGTTGTTGTCACTGAATATCTAACATAATAAAGACAATGCCTCCTTCTGGAACATAGTTTTTGAAGGTCCCTTTGCAGCATCTTATAAAAGTTTCATGTTTCTTGTATGGGGAATTGTTCTGGAAATCTGAGTTAGTAGCTTCATGTAGGCATATTTATAACATGGGATATAAAGCATGGTAAAGAAAGAAAAGATGTTTTATTCTATGATGTCCATGGAAAGTTGTGAATTTCTTATGCAAGGTTTTCTGTTTTTTCAATGCATGTAAAACGATAGTAAGGTTCCTTGTTAGTTTGCAAGTGCTGTAAAAACTGAACTTTTCATGATTCTATACAGACAGAATTTAAGACTTCAGAAAAAAAAATCACACATATAGGCAGTTGTCTCAATTGAAAATGATTAGTAGTCATAATAGACTATAAACCAAAGGGCTGAGAGAAAAATCATTAAAATGAAATTAGATCTCATATATCATCTGGATCTGTCCTAGAAAGACTGGTATATTTTCATTTCATAGATATGTCACCAGATTTTAATTTTTCCTTGTATAGCACTATCGATTGTTTTCATTTATCTTTACCTTCTCCTTATCTTATTTACCAAATATATAAAGCATATAAGTAACATATATATGTATATATATGGTGTGTGCGTGCCTTGGTGTGTGTGTGTGTGTGTGTGTGTGTGTGTGTATGATGTATTTTTCTTAACATTATGTACATACATGCTCTGAAGTCATAGGCCATTCAGGTAGTAGTGTTTAACTACATTACAACCTTCAGGTAATATTAAGAATTAACAAGAATGGAGTATTGTTCAGTTTCCACGTGTATGTGGGCTTTCTGTTGTTTCTGTTGCTATTGAAGACCACTTTTACTCCATAGTGATCAGATAGGAGGCATGGGATTAGTTCGATCTTCTTATATTTGTTGAGGTCTGTCTTGTGACCAATTATATGGTCGATTTTGGAGAAGGTACCATGAGGTGCTGAGAAAAAGGTATATTCTTTTGTTTTAGGATAGAATGTTCTATATATATCTGTTAAATCTAATTGGTCCAAAGCTTCAATTAGTTTCATTGTGTCCCTGTTTAGTTTCTGTTTTCCTGATCGGTCCATTGAGGAAAGTGCAGTGTTGAAGTCACCCACAATTATTGTGTTAGGTGCAATGTGTGCTTTTAGTTTTAATAAAGTTTCTTTTACAAAAGAGGGTGCCCTTACATTTGGGGCATAGATGTTCAGGATTGTCAGTTCTTCTTTTTGTATTTTTCCTTTGACCAGCAAGAAGTGTCCCTCAGGGTCTCTTTTGATGACTTTGGGTTGAAAGTCAATTTTATCTGATATTAAAATGGCTACTCCAGCTTGTTTCCTGAGACCATTTGCTTGTAAAATTGTCTTCCAGCCTTTTACTCTAAGGTAGTGTTTGTCTTTGACCCTGAGGTGTGTTTCCTGTAAGCAGCAAAATGTAGGGTCCTGTTTACGTATCCATTCAGTTAGTCTGTGTCTTTTTATTGGGGCATTAAGTCCATTGATGTTAAGAGATATTAAGGAATAGTGATTGTTACTTCCTATCATTTTTGACGTTATTTTTTAAATTTGAATGCTTAACTTCTTCTGGGTTTGATGAAAGGTTACTATCTTGCTTTTTCCAGGGTGAAGTTTCCCTCCTTGTATTGGTGTTGTCCTCCTATTATCCTTTTTAGGGCCGGGTTTGTGGATAGATATTGGGTAAACTTGGTTTTGTCATGAAATATCTTAGTTTCTCCATCTATGGTGATTGACACCATCAAGAGGACAAATCGGCAACCAACAAATTGGGAAAAGATCTTCACCAATCCTACATCAGATAGAGGGCTAATATCCAATATATATAAAGAACTCAAGAAGTTAGACTCCAGAAAACCAAACAACCCTATTAAAAAATGGGGTACAGAGTTAAACAAAGAATTCTCACCTGAAGAACTTCGGATGGCGGAGAAGCATCTTAAAAAATGCTCAACTTCATTAGTCATTAGGGAAATGCAAATCAAAACAACCCTAAGATTTCATCTTACACCAGTCAGAATGGCTAAGATTAAAAATTCAGGAGACAGCAGGTGTTGGAGAGGGTGTGGAGAAAGAGGAACACTCCTCCACTGCTGGTGGGATTGCAAATTGGTACAACCACTCTGGAAATCAGTCTGGCGGTTCCTCTGAAAACTGGGCACCTTACTTCCAGAAGATCCTGCTATACCACTCCTGGGCATATACCCAGAAGACTCCCCACCATGTAATAAGGATACATGTTCTACTATGTTCATAGCAGCCCTATTTGTAATTGCCAGATGCTGGAAAGAACCCAGGTATCCCTCAACAGAAGAGTGGATGCAAAAAATGTGGTATATCTACACAATGGAGTGCTATTCAGCCATTAGAAACAATGAATTCATGAAATTCTTAGGCAAATGGATGGAGCTAGAGAATATCATACTAAGTGAGGTAACCCAGACTCAAAAGGTGAATCATGGTATGCACTCACTAATAAGTGGATATTAACCTAGAAAACTGGAATACCCAAAACATAATCCACACATCAAATGAGGTACAAGAAGAAAGGAGGAGTGGCCCCTGGTTCTGGAAAGACTCAGTGAAACAGTATTCAGCAAAACCAGAACGGGGAAGTGGGAAGGGGTGGGTGGGAGGACAGGGGAAGAGAAGGGGGCTTGCGGGACTTTCGGGGAGTGGGGGGGCTAGAAAAGGGGAAATCATTTGAAATGTAAATAAATTATATCGAATAATAAAAAAAAAATAAAATAAAAAAAAAATAAAAAAAAAAAAAAAAGAATGATTCAAATATGAGTTGCATTGCAACTAATATAATATCTGAGGCAAATAACTGCTGAGAAGAAATCTGAACTATGAAGTAATGGCTTTTCTTTAGTCTCCATGCTTTATTACTTGTTCTGCATAGTGATTTCCATAGGAAAAAAAATGGATTGACTTATAACCAAAATTAGTTTGAGAATAGTGTAATGTTTTATTTGTGATATGAAAGAAAATAATATTTTAGATGAAGTCTCTGAAAGAATTTGTCATGGTCATTCAAGGGTTGATGACCAATGTGTGTGTGTGTGTGAATGTTAGAATGCGTCATAGGAATTATCACAAAATGAACACATGTGAGCATTATAGAAGAGAGCTGAACAGAGACATTGAGTGCCAATGGCTATTAGGAGGGATCCAAAACAAAAATTAAAGTACTCAGGAGGTGTATATCCATCTTGATTAATCCATTACCATCAGCTTGGACAAAAGCTCTTGAATCTTATTTCATCATTTTCTTAGTTAAACATCCTGCTTTGAGCATGTGTTTGGTTGTGTGTGTGTGTGTGGTTGTGTGCATTGTGTGTGTGTGTGTTTTGTTTTTCTTCTAGCTCATTTACTTCAGAAGATGCCTAAGAACTTGCTGTAGATGGCCAAAGTTCTATGGAGAAGAGTAAGAGTTTGTTGCTCTTTTTGTTTTTGTTGTTGTGGTTGTTATCAAAGCATAATTTCAAACAGATTTCCTTGAGTTGTTTCATTGTCATGATTATTGAGAACATCTGAAAAAATTTCATCCACTGAGATTGAGGTACACTCTGGCATGTCTTCAGCAGGAAGGGAAATCTATTCCATACATACAACTTTACTGAGTTTTTTCTAGTATTAGTGACAGATTTTGTGTCACTGATTATAAATCCATATGCAAATTTTACTTTCAGGAATCATTTAATTATTCAAATAAATATACATTTTTCCCACAGTGCCAACAACATAATCTACTTTCAGATGAAACACGGCTGCTGTGTGTGGGTCTCATATTACACTAAATGTAAGAACAGGAATAACAATATCTTCATTTTTTTAAAAATAATTCTACTGTTTCCTTCCATGTAGCAAGAATTTTAAACACAAAGGCAAAAAAATCTCAATTGTAACAAAATCTATTTTCTTAGAGTCTTCATAGCTTTGTACCAAGGATGATATTACTTTGTAAAACAGCCTCTCAAAATACGTTAAAGTTAAAAATGAGCAAAATCCAAATGCAACTGCATGTCCTGGTGCTCTGTGGTTCTGGGACTCAATTCGAAGGCAAGAGTCTCAGACAACAATGGCAACAGAATCAAGATGATTGGGCAAGAGAGCCAAATGGGATTTAAGAGAACAGGTGAGGTGAAGTATTATGAAGGCAGGAAACCATCATCCACTTTGTAAAAATCTCTGAGACAACACAGCTCCGTGGTATATGCTACCTTTGTTCTCTCTCTTTGCTCCTGTACTGTCCTTGAACTCATAAACCTCTTTATCTTTCACCTCCTTCAGAGCTAACTTGGACTTTAGGAGGTAAATGGAATGGAGGCTCAGAGGTCTTGGCTTCAAGCAAATATCCCTAGTAACAGCAAACAGGTCAGGGGGTGACAAGGAAAAAAATTATTTATAAACATAAATATTGGGGTAAATTCTGGACGAGGGGTGAGGAATAACTTAGATTCAAGAGAAGTTAGTGCTGTCATCTTGGACTGGGCTGGCCAGGTAAAAACATGATGTTACCCACAATTCTCCAGACCAATGAGAATCATCTCTTCTAGGCAGTATGCTCCAGAGCTGAAATAGAGGCGAATTCAGCAGTCCAATGATCATTCAGTTTCTCTAATGAAACAGAGGGAGCCAAGGGACCCTGAAAATCTTGCTGGTGATCTCAGCAATTCTGTTTAAACCTTTAGAAGTTGGAAAACATGGCAGGTTGGGCTCGGCCAGTTGGAGCTGGGTTCTAGTTCAGAGCAGGACTTGCAAAGGGCATCTGGCCTCCGAGCAGGGACCCTAGGAAGAAATGTCCACAGCACTGCAGGAATCAGGGTCCATACACAACTTCATTTTACAAGTTGACTTTGCTAGTCTGCACGAATCTAACATAAACGATTATATTCTTTACATTAAATATTATTCCAGTAACATAAAAGTATTAGAATGGGAATTTTCTTATATTTTTTATAAAATATATTTTAGTTATAATGTCCTAGTATGGTAAGAATATGCCTGAATGAATTATAAATAACATGAAAGTTAAGGGTTTGTCCTGATTCTAGAAAATAAGCTACAGCTCTGTCTTATGTTTTAGACATAAAATAATACAAAATTGCAATTATCTATACATAATTATCAGGAAGTATTTTAAATATATTTACAAAAAATTTTTATTATATTATATATTAGAAAATTAAAATGTTAGTGAAACTCTTACATATTATAAACTCTTACATTTTATATATGCAGCCTGTCCCAGTTTGGATATAGAATCACCTATATTCAAGGCCAGTTTCAAATTCTTTATCTAGTTAAGAATGACCTTAAACTCTGGATACTACTATTTTTGTTCCTTAAGTTCTTGAATTATAGTCTTGTGTTACTCTGACTACTTACATATAGCTTTTGTAGATTTTAACATCTTGAACAAATATTAAATTAATAATTTAAATACATTCCTCTTCCTTATTTCAACTTCTAGAAAAGAAGAATATTTACATCACTGTAACTCGTCCTACCTTTGTTATATTGCAAGTGAGAGTGCATTCAAATTTGTGGAAATACTTGAAAAGCTTATATAATCATTACTATTTTCTCATGTGATCAAATTCAATTTTTCCTAATGGAAAAAACACCTCACATAGATTTTTCTGCTTATTTGGTGAAAACAAATTAAATCATAGTTACCAACCTATTCAATTTCTATTAACAAGTTAACTTATGCAAACTTAAAACCTATAGATATATTGATTACATAAATAAATGAATGTATGAATTTTTATCATTTTTGGGATTCTTTTCAGATTGTACCTCATGTAATCCTATTAAAAATATATTGCCTATTCAAAGTAGTAATACATGAAATCACAAAAGTCATGCTGAAAGCATTGCATTAATAATATATTTGTAGATTTGTATATGTTTATTTATAATACTATAATGAACATGATATTGTGTACTTATGGATTACTGTTAGATACATTTTAGAAAACAATACTTTGCTTCTGAAAATTGTTCAAAATTAATATGATTTTAAAAGAAAATTTCATTTTTTCCTACCGAATCTATTATTTTATGACAATTTAGAAGTTTCCCATCATCATCAAATATCAACTTCCTATAGTTTGGGTGTGCTGGTGAATTCTTATTTTGATAACTCATTTTTTTATAAAAATATTGACAATGATTCTTTCTTTACATATTCAAGCATAGTTCTTATCTGGTCTCCTCTAAAATTCTTTATGCATTTCCAAATATACATTAGAGAAAGGAAACTTTTGACCTTCTTGTCATTAAGCTATCATTTCATTTTTTACAGTAAATACAAAGTAGCAGAAAGTTGAATAAAAGTGTATTTTTGAGATGCTTCAAAATTTAATAAAGAACTATTATGAGAGTCCTTTTGCATACAAAGCTACAAAAAACTAGCTGACAAATCAAAAGAGAAGCCCAGTCTTTCTTCTGAAATTATTTATAAGTATACTTGAAGAATAAAATTGCATTAAAATTAGTTTTGACTATCTTAAGTACCTTGGTTTGGGATTCTCGAATCAGACACCCACAGGGACTAAACGTTGGGCAGTGGTGGCACATGCCTTAATCCCAGCACTTGGGAGGCAGAGGCAAGTAGATTTCATTTCTGAGTTTGAGGCCAGCCTGGTCTACAGAGTGAGTTCCAGGACAGCCAGGGCTCCACAGAGAAACCCTGTCTTGAGAAACCAAAAGAAAAGAAAAGGGACTAAAGAAAGATTTTTATAATATTTTACCACACAACATGGACAACTAATATGTATAACTAGTGGAAAACAGGATATATGGACATGGAAGTAGGATGAGGAAATGGATTTTGCTTGAGCACCTGTATGCATCATGCTGGTTGAACAGGTGGCTTCTAGTCATTGGCTAATTCATTATGCACGGAGAAATACTAATGACAAATATTTAAAAAGGAAGACCTTGTTGTATGTTGTTGTTGTTGTTATTGTTATTGGTGTTGCTGCTCAGTCTAGTAGGGATTTATTTTTGGTGTATATTCATTGTATATGTTATATGAATTCCTTAGGGATATTTGTATGCAAGACACATTCTTTTGTCTTTCTCACTTGACTTTGACATTAGGACAGTGGTTCCATAGAGAGTTTCATACCTACTTTATATCATACATGCATGCATGATTTTATGTATCTATATAAAATATAAAAACAAGAAAAATTTGATGATCCTACAGTTCATATTGGAACTATAATATATCAAAACTCTCTCAATGACTGTGTTTGTCTTAAGCTTACAATTTTCAAAGAATTTATTAAAAATATTTGATTGGTGGATTTGTCCCTGGGAGCTCTGGGAGTGCTGGGTGACTCATATTGTTGTTCTTCCTATGGAGGTTGCAAACCCCTTCAGCTCCTTGTGTCCTTTCTCTAGCTCCTCCATTAGGAAACCCCTGCTGAGAGTGTCTTCCCCCCCCCCCCCCGACCCCCATATTTGTTATGCACTAGCAGAGCCTCCCAGGTGACAGCTAAATCTGGCTACTGTCTGCAAGCAATTCTGGGCATCAATAATTGTGTCTGGTTTTTGTCACTGTATATGGGATGGAATACACATGGAGTTACTCATGGCTCCAGACGCATAGGCAGCAGAGGATGGCCTTGTTGGACATCAAAGGGAGGAGAGGACCTTGTTCCTGAAAAGGCTTTATGCTGCAGTGTAGGGGAATACCAGGACAGGGAAGCAGGAGAGGGTTGGTTGGGGAACAGGGGGAGGGGAGATGGCTTATAGCATTTTCTGAGAGTGGGAACCAGGGAAAGGGGCAACATTTGAAATGTAAAATTAAGAATATATCTAATAAAAAACACTTTAAAAATATTAACAAAAATATTTGTTGAATTGGATTTCACGATTTTTAATACTTGGGGATAAAGGTATGAAGATCATCAATGCATCCTATTTAAAAGATTTTTGTGTCCATTTCCTGTGGGAAGGTTTAATTTGAAATATTCACTAAAGGCTAGGAATTTGAACACTTGGTCTCCAGTTCATGACAATTTTGGGGGAGGTTCAGAGCATGCGGCCTTGATGGAGAAAAATGTTCCTTGGATCAGGCTTTGAGAGCATACTTCTAATTTCTGAATCTACTTCATGCTTGTATTCAAAAATCTGAGTTCTCTCAGGTTCCAGGTTATGGGGCTCTGACTGTCACCTGCTGCTATGCCCCCTGCTTGGTGGAAGCTTTATATGAAGAAAAAAAGGAAGAAATTATTTATTTATATTATATCAGTAAATAATCTTTCCTTCTTGTCAACCCTCTGGACAGGTAAAGTCAACAAACTAAAGGCAGAAAATAGACTATGGTTGAAGAAAAGTGAAAAAAAAATTATCTTTTGGAGCTAGGATTCAAACATAATACACATCTTCAAAATTTCTCTCTCTTGAACTTTCTATTTTTGTGAGCTCAGAAAGGGATGTCTAGTACTTGGACCTGATCTTTCTGCATCAGGTACCATTAACGGTTGTGAAATAAGTATCAACTGAGGCAAAAATCAATTTGTGAGTCACAGGGTTGTCATTTCATAAGCGATGAGAGAAGGCTTCTTCTGTGCACAGGGAAGACGTTAAAGTGAGGTGGAGAGGAGTTTTTATACAGACCAGGATAGGCCTTCAGTTATACGGCACTGGGTGTTAAAGCAAGCTCTACGCATCATATGATCACTAGGTTTGAAGATTGTACATATAGATTTCAAAGAGAAAGCACATATATGAACAGATAATAAGACTTCATATATTCTTACCATTTGATAGCTTTGCTTTATTTGATATGTCTCAGAAAGTTTTCTGAAGTGAGATTAAGATCACTTTAAGATCAGATTAAGATCAATGGGATTATGTGAAGAACAATCTCCAAAGAGTAACATGCTTTGTGTGATTATTTTTTATTAATCCCAGGTACATTTATTAATACCCCAGTCATTGTTTTCTGTTTTGTTTTCTCTTTGATAAAGGAACACATGTAGCCCAATCTAACCTTACACTTGCTATCTAGATGAAGATGACCTTGAACTCCCGATTCTATTTCCTACTCTCATGTCCTTGGATTACAGGCCTAAGGTACCAAGGTACTAATGTAGTATACATTGTGCTGTGGTTAAAAGCAGAATTTCAAGTATATTCATCACATATTCTGCCAACTAAGTCACACCTGTACAGAAATACTTTTGAATAATATCTACTTTCATGCTACATTCAGGATTATTGTAGGGTCATCTTTTCTAATTCCTAAGGTTTCTTCTTTATCTTCATGTATCTCCTGTTTCTGGTTATACTCCTTCCTATATTACAGATAACTTCATATTTCTGTTTTTTTGTCTCTTTACTTAAATTACAAAGGTATTAAGTTTCTACTAGTTACAAAACAAACTGCTAGTTATATTTTCTTGATTTCTTTTTAATCTCAGTGATATTTAACATTAATGTTAAGTTTTATTCTAAGATTTTCAACTAATATAGTTACCATTTTCTATTAGGACTTGACTCTTAAGTAACATTATCTTCCCCCATAACTGATTTTCATTGTTCTACAACACTTAAAACTTGATCATTAGCCTTTTCTTCTCATGGTTAGGCTGCAGACTTCTGGGTCTCTGGGTTTCTGAATCCTACCACATTGTTTCTGGTTAAGAATTATTTCAATCACTTCATTTTATGGACTATGAAAATAGTCAAAGTAATTTATTTTTGGACATTCAAGTAACAGTTGACATTACCAAAAGCCTTACTTCATCATTTTGCTTATAATAGTGTTTCCTTAGTTGGCTATTTTAGGAATGTCTCAATATCTGGAATCATCTTCAGAATAATTTCTTATTAATTTATGTTTTCCCTTCCTATAAGTAAAACCTAGTTATGAGGGCACAGTTATTTTGGTGGTAGTTCTCCCAGTCTGCGATATTCTTAAGTCACAGGAAGCTGGTGAAATAGATAAGGCTGAGAAACTTCACCAAATTTACAATAATTACAAAACCCAGTATGTTAGAAGGTTCACAAGCCTTTTCCATATTTTTCTAGACCCCAGCAAAGTTCATGAAGCAGCAGATACCCTTTGGTAGGTTGTGTTCAAGTTGTCCAGGAAGTTCTAAAACAACAGATCTTTTGAGTCATCAGCCACACAGAGGTGACATTTTACACTATTAACCCACATGAAAGCCATCAATGTTCCTATAACTTGCTCTAGTAAATGCATTGGTTCAACAAACTATACAAAGATAAATTCATTTCTTTGAGCTATTATAAGTGATTACACTGAAAATAAAAATTCGGTGCTTTAAAGAGGAACATACCCTCTACAATAGAATATATGGAATATAACTGTGACTGATTCATCTGAATTTGAAGTGTTTGGGATAAAATATAAATGGATCTACCTTCCCCTATGTGTTATGGAATGACATGTTATTCAATATAACTAATAAGAAATGAAACCCACAGTATACTCTCAGAGAGGAGAAGCATGTCTGGACGAAACTCCATAGTATCCATTTTTCGACAAGGAGAACATGGTTGCATACATTTTGACAAATAGAAGGGAAATGCTACAGAAGTGTAGAGATGCCTCAAATTTACGAATGGAGATATCACTATGAATAGTTGTTAGGGTTTAAAAGAATGTCAAAATTAAAACAGAAAGGTTAAAATACATAGGATGAGAAATATGAGGGTTTAACGCTGGAAATTAGCTAACTAAGCATATAAGCAGAGACTCCTACCCAGAATTGCAGAGTGGTTTGTGATTCTAGAGCCCTTCTCTGCAAAACATATGTAAGTCCTTGTTATTCTTCCTATATTCTTACTTCCAACAGACTAATTTATGGGTAAATATGGCTTCTGAAAAACATCTACCTGTTTAAAAATTCTAACACAACAAAACATATGGAACTAGATTTGAGGCAGCCAAGAAAGATTGTAATTATGTACTTTTTTTTTTTAACTCTACAGACATTTTTATTTCCCAACAAAATAACATTGACGATTGCTCATGAAAGCATGGGAACAAATACAGCATAATTTTACATAATGTATAGATGTTTCCACCAATGTTGAAAGCCATATACAAATTCAGATGCAGCGTCATACAATGCTGGACTTAGTAGACAATCTAAGGTGAACAAAGCAAATCACAGATGATCAAAGATTTCAAAGAGTAATCTTTAGTCAAGTGAACATGCACTGAATATAACTTGATCATTCCTTTGGTTTTGCCATAGAAATATACCCTGAGTGTGTGACCTCTCTACACTGAAAGAGAAATTATCCAAATCTTTGTCTTGCATCTTCCATAAATCCTATAAAGTTGCCCTTGACAAATAGCTCAATGGATTTTTCTCTCTCTCGGATCCCCCTTGGGAGCATTTCATGCTTTCCAGAGCCTGCTTGCTACAATATATCTTTACTATCTCTTCTGTGAGCTTTCTTTCTATAATAAAACCTCCATTTTTATCACACTGTTCTTGTTGTACATGGATTTTATTCTCTGAGCTCGTGAGACAAGGACACAGTGCAGAGCAAAGTCTCCTTCCTTCTCAAAGACTCTGCCTCCTCTTTTTTCAGTCAACCAAATAATGTATTGGAAACCCTGAAGGTAATATATGGAAGATGGAATCTAAAGAAGGCTGTGGAGGCAGATCTCATGTTTTTACTGGATGGTAAGATATGCACCTCAGTTTTGCCTGTTTGCACAGAAATAAAGAACCTTCATAATGCAAGAATTGTAGTGGGAAAAAGTCATGCAGACATGTTCTTTCATACTGGGCTCTGATATGTTTAGAGAAAAGAAATAAAGAGAAGATACAATGAAAATATTGGCTTGCCATTTCTAACAGCTAGTGGCATATGCAGGAGAGAGTATAAATCAGGTCAGTGGAAAAATGCTTTCCTGGGACCCAAGAACTTCAGACCTATAAGTCAAATTATACAATACAACAATACAGAAAGAAGTAAAAGACATAAATTTTTGCCACTTATATTTGACTTTGATTTCAGAGAATACATGTTATTCTGCATGGTCCTAATGTACCAGTGTATAAAACTGAGGTAATTAGGGGATGCTGTGCATCTGAGTTATGTAACCAAGAGACATTTTAAACAGATAATGCAAATGTTCCTTACCTCCTTTAGGTGATGTTGTGGGGCATACAGGCAGATAGATCAGTTACACATAGGCTGGCATCAAAATCTAAAACGATAACAAAAATAGAACCAAAAATACTTTAAAATTCTAAATCCCCTCCTGAAACAGAGAGTGCATGATATAAAGGAATATGAGGAACAACATTACTGATGAAATACTACATTTGAGACAAAAATTATACTTGGATATTTCTAGCTGAGGTCCCCATGACTTTGATAAACTTGACTTCAGCAGAGGAATGACAGACATTGTCAGGGAATTGAGCATGTAGGAGGTGGTTGTATGTCTGATTTTCAGTTCATTGTTGCTAGAATTATTTTGTTCATTTGTGAGTTAGAAAGAAGTGAATTTATCAAGTTGCTTGTGATCTTTCTGGTGGCTCTCAGTGATCTGGAGGAGTATAGATATATGGTTAATAAGATATTAAAGCATTCAAGGGCGTAAAAAACATAATATAGCTAAAGCTGACTGTTACACCTATGTGGGTTTTAGTAAAAGAAACAAGAGTTGTATGTGTCTGGTATTCCCAGACAAAAAGGACATGAATAAAGATAAGACACTACACTAGAGGGAATCTGGTAGGCTTTAAAGTACTCATAAAAGTTCTGCAAAGAATTGAAAGACAGAGTAACTAACACAGTGAGCATTACATGTAAAAGACAAAACAAAGTAAGAACAAACATATGTAAGCTTGTTCTAGGAATAAGAAACTATATCTCCAATTTATGGTATATATAATTCCTTATTTCTAGAATGTTTACTGACAGTAGAGATTGTTTGTCCAACAGAAGCCAAATCAACTACTTGATGTGGCTTGTATAAAGACCATGACAAAAATGTGGCAGAGGAATGCCTTGTTGGGCATCAGTGGGAGAAGTGGTCTTTGGTCAGGTAAAGGTTCAATAGAGACTCCAACAAAGGGAAACGGACAGGGGGTGGAGCGTGGGGGAGAGGTGGGAGTGTGTCGGGTATAGGGGCATATACATGGAGGTAGAGGGTAGGAGGAGGGGTAGGGAAACTTTTGGGAGGGGGGCTTTTGGGAGGGGGAAATTGGGAAAGGTTTTATCATTGGCAATGTAAATGAAGAATATATTCAATAAAAATAAAAATAATTTTAAAAAAAGACCATGACAGTGGTTCTAGCCTGTACATTTCAGAATCATGATGCCAAAGGGCATTATGCAAAATTGAATTTGTTTCCACTTGGGTCTGAGTCAGCTAGACAGACTAATCTGGACCCATGAGGATAGTTAAGGAAGACTGAATCGCTCATGAAGATTTGTAAATTATGGATAGGTAATTGCGGTTGTTTTCCCATCCCAATACATGCTAGTGTCATGAAGCCTAGTGGGTTTTCTCTGCATGTTTTAGGCTACTGAGGACATTCACAAATAATCAAGACTCATCGAATAAATGACTGTTGCTGTGACCATAATTTGCAATTTTCATTCATAGTGGACCAACACAGTCAGACTTTTGTTTCTAATCTGAAAGCAAAAATAATGACAGAAATAGAACTGGAAGAGGGTAGGCATGAAAGAGATTGGTGAAGTGCTGTGTAACCATTTCTTGTGAATTAAAACATTTTCTTTTAGAAGGAGAAGGGAGATTCCTAAGACTGAGACTTTAATGAAACCTATGAGTTTGTAGAAAGTTACATGTTTTACCAGGCTCTTCCTTAAGTCTTTGTAAGTCCTAAAGAATTCTGGAAAAAGAAGGATCTTGAGTGGAACTGCCTACGAGTTAACAGGGAACGCTAGAATAGAGCTTTTGTGAATCAGACCCCAAGATGCTATAGGAATTCTTGATGATGTAGCTTCCTCAGAATTAGCATCAGGATCTTGGAAATAATCACAATAAATACATCCTTAGGCTTGGGTGGAGTCATTTCATTGCTATTTCATAAGTGTCCTACATTATGTGAATAGATACTTGTCCTGTCTCCCTTAGATATGTAAATGTAAGTGTTTACATGTAAATGTAAGCTGTTTGATAGTTTGTTGTTCTATAATTTATTTTTCAAACAGTTCTGCAACTTGCACATTTAGAAGGATTCTAAGACATAACATGAAGTATCTTTTAAGTAAATGAATGAATTCTGAAGTGAATAAGCCAGAATGGCTCTTTAGTTGCTTGAAAGGTATGGAGTTACTTAATGTAATAGAAACTAGGAAACAAATCCATTTCTCTATTCCCTACTATGAAAATAATATACATTGAAATTAAAAGGGAAAGCATTGTGATGAGTTAAAACATACTTATCTTTAAAAATAACCAGGAGAAGTATTATGCAGAGATATAATTAGAGTTAGAAGCAGATCTGGAAAAGAAGTGTAACATTATGATCAAAATAAGACTTAAAAGTAGTTAGAAGCAATTAAATATTGATGTACCAAACACTGATATTTATTTTGTCCTTTATGTGTTTGTGTTAATTTGAAGAGCATGGTTTTTGTACAAATGTAAGGGCTACACTGATATGATCAAAGGTCAAATAATTACAGGTTAAAAAATTCTTTTGGAATAACTTGCCCTTAACTACTATTCCATGACCACAAAAAGCATCTGTCTTATTTGGTGAATAAAGGAATTATCAAAAAATAAATAGGCAATGTTTTGAAAAAAAAGAAAAAAATAAATCACTTCTAATATAACTTGCTGACATAATGATAATATAGTTATTATTTCTTATCTCACATGTTATATGTTTTTATTTAATAGCTGTGACCATGGTAACAATGATTATAATCTTGTCCTCCAGATTTATTACAAATATTATATATTGTTAAAATGGAATGCCCATTTTCTTGATATAAAGGCATGTATATATTACATGAAATGTTACACTTCCTTGAGAATCCATTACTGAAAATATAAGCTCAATAATTTTGTTCCACATCAGAATAATTAATGCATGCCCTGATATCTGTGTCTACTGTTTTCTCAAACACTATAAAGACAAAAGTAATCTTTGTCACTCCTAGAGAAATCCTTAGTGTCTCTGCAAATGCTTCTGATCAACTTCATTGTGTCTACTCCCTTGATTGATTCTTAAATTTGTTCTTGCTGGTATGGAAATAATGATTTAGCAGTTCATTCTAAAAGTAATCTAGTTAGAAGCTGGAAAAATGTGTGTCTACAGAACCAGTCTTTCTATTGAGTAGCCCTTCACTTGAGTGGTATTACTTATTATAAGAATTTTACTGTAGTAAATCAACACCTTATCATTCAGTCTTTTGATATTAATTTTGTAATAATAAATTATTAATAAAATAATTACAAATTATTTTAGTTGTATTTTTTATATTATATGAATTTTTGATAGTTTGTATTTTTATGTTACAGTGAGTTCCTGTAGTTCCAAGTTATCAAGAGCCTTAGTTCTTAAGTTATTATTTCATTCTCTACAATCTACTTAAAACAATAATATATTAAGAGATATATTTTATGCTTTTGAAATATAATTTGTGCATGAAAAAGATAAATGGTTATTTGATAAAGTTTTCAAATTGCTCATGGGACAAAGACAGATAGACCCTTGAGGCTGGATTATCAGCCTATGATCCCCAATCAAGGAACTTCAGATTCGGTGAAAGATCTTGTTGCAAAAAATAAGATGAACAATTGCAAAAGTGACACATGGTAATCTCTGGCATCAATATGCATTCATGTAAATGTGTACTCTTTCATTCATATATGTAAAATGTAAGTTTATTTTACTTTTGTCTTTAAATATATGCATTTATTTTAATACAGGATTCTTAAGAGAGTTTAATATCTATGACTAATTTTGTCCTGTAGGAGATGTTACTATTTCTGTGCTATTGTTCTTAAAGTACATATAATATCTATGAGAACTTATAATTTCTAAACTTGTAATATGATTTTGATTTGTTTAACATATTGCTTTGTGAAATTTCCATTGTAAGAACTTTTTAATTTTCACATCTGTTTTATACTAAAATATATTTCATGTTTTTATTGAATGATGACTGAGTTTTTCATTCAATACATTGTAATCATGAATAACTCTTTCTCTAATCTCCCCAGTTCTATGTTATTATTTATTTTAATTGTGAGTCTTGTGTTTCAAAAATTGTTTCACCTCACTACTAAATTGTTGAACTTCTGTTTTAGTTTTTTTGTGTGATGTTTTATATGATTAGTATAATATTACTTCTCCAATAATTAAACATTCATGTAAAAGTTACAGATCAGCATGTCTTCAAAAATTTCCCCTTAAAATATTAGACTTACTAGAGTAACATAGAAAATATAACATTTTATATATTTATAATTTTCTAGACTACTTCCCCTTTGAAATGTGCAGAATTTTAGTTAAAATTTGACTAAAAACAATACAGGTTGGAAAACAATTTAACAAATATTATACAGGTCTCCAATGAAAGAGCTATTTTTTTTTCATTTAATGTCTAGAAGTGCCACACGTTCAACATTAAAACCCTTTTAACTTTGAGGTTCATTATAATTAATTTTATTAAAATATATTTGAGAAGTTTTTTCCCCCTGAGATTTGAGACATCATGCCTTGGAAATATGTTATCAGGATATAGTTATCAGATTTGATTATCAATAAAATTCACTGAAAGTAACAGGGATTAATAATTACTAATATTTGAATATTGTTTATACACTGCTAGCTACTGAGTCTACAATGATGAGAGTATGGAATTATGAAAGAATGAATGTTGGGCAGTGACTAGGGGAACTTGTGGGAGATATTTGTTGCATATTATTAAGCTATATTGTGCACATTGACTAAAAACAATGCAGATTGGAGGTATAGGATTCTCAAAAAAATACATAAAAATTCTTTAAAAGCATGCTACAGGGACAAAAATGGAGAAGAGACTGAGGGAAAGGAGGTCCAGCGACGGGCCCAAATTGGGACCCATCTCCAGGGGAGGCTCCAAGGCCTCACACTATTACAGATGCTATGATGTGCTTAGAGACAGAAGCCTAGCATGGCTGCCCTCCAAGAGGCCCAACTGATAGTTGACTGAGAGAAGCAGATACTTGCCCCTAAACATTGGTCTAAAGTCTGGAATAATGTGGTTGAATTATGGAAAGGCTGGTAGAATGTGAGGAAGAGGGTGACCTCATAAAGACCAGCATTCTCAAAAAATCTGGACCTACAAGATCTCTCAGACACTGAGCCACCAACCAGCAGCATACCTGAGTTGATCTTAGGCCCCTGATACATAAATACCAGAGGACAGCCTGGACTGGCCTTAATGAGAGAAGATCCACCTCACCCTTGAGAGACTTGAGGCCCCAGGGAAAGGGGATGCCTGACAGTATGGGAAGGTGTCGGGTGTGGGGCTATCTTGGAGATAGAGGAGGAGGAATGGGGTGAGGAACTGTCAGAGGGTGGAACAGAATGTGGAAAATGACTGAACTTTAAAAAATGATTAAAGATGTTAAAAGAAACCATAAAAAAGCACACACACACTGAAGATATTCATATAACAACTATAAGAAATGAAACAATAAGAATAGAATAAGAATACATAAACTTATATCCGTATAGAAGTGCATCCAATATTAATGCTCACCTTATGCATTGGTAATGTAATAGAGTTAATAAGGTGACAAATACCTTAATATCAGTGAGGAGTCCAGATTATCACAGATAGAATGTGAGGTGAAGTTCAGTAGGAAATTAGTTTGGTATGTTCATTAATTTTATCAATCAACTCATATCAGACATTTTCATTATAAAATTTATCTCTTATCAAAGTAAATTTTATTACCCTGAAGTAACTGTCATCTCGGAGGCTTACATATGAATAAGATCACCCTTTCTGGCTGGCGGGTTCAAGTCAGCTGTTGTGACCCAAACTTCCGTCCAAGCTGACTGAATTAGTCTGGCTTCTCTTTCTCACCGAATAGCTCTGGTCGGCATCGAACTGCCTGGCAATTTCTTCTAATCTTTCTTATTCTCTGGTTTCTACTGACGCTGCCGATCTGCACCCAACTCCACTGCACTGCACTCCCTGCAGTTTCTCAACTCACTCCAATTCACTGCACTGAACTCAACTGACTGAACAAAACTGGCTGACTTAACTAAACAGAATTAACTTCGAATGCTACCCTCTTTTCTTGTACGGCTCCTAAATAACCTCCCTGTCTTGACTTATCTCATGTGATTTGGCCTGATCCTAGCTCTGACTCTGCAAAATCTTTCTTTGATTCAACACTTCGTTTGCCCCTAAAACAGTTTCAAGCATGGTTGCTTCTATAAACTTGCATTACCTACGTTGTTTAGGATTAAAGTATGTACTAAGACCATGTCTGCATTCCGACCAGAACAGCAATGTTGCTAGCATAAAGCTCTGCTGTATCTTCCCCTTTTTCTGTTTAAACTACAACTTGTCTACAATTTGAATTTCACAACAGATACTATCATCAATACCACAAATTTAACAGTCAAATGTCCATATGAACATCCACTCAGCCATTTAGTTGGTGGCCTTTCAAACTTTAGTCCTGATCATCTGCCCTTCAGCAAATGTCTACCTCAGTATTAAGGTTTTCCAGTTGCCAGCCTGATGAACTATCTATCCATTTTTAGCCAGTTTGATTAGCTAAATCAAATCTTCCTCACACAGAGGAAGATTATCTTTCTGCATTATTTTATTATTAATTGCTCTATAATCTCTATTTATTACTAATAGAGTAAATAATAGTAATAGAATAATCACAATGGAATTATTCATAATAATGTATTATTTTCAAAATTGTAAAACATATGATATATGTCACTAATAATGACTTAAATATTTTCTAACATCGGCAATTAAAAGATGTGATTTTGTTCTAGTTGTTACTTTGTGTGAAATGGACACAATTTGCAAGCATGAATTTGCTTTAATAAAGGAAAATGGAAGTTTAATCCTGAAATTTCCAGTTAGTGCTGACTTTTTTTATTTTCCCAGTTTACAAATCTGTTGCTCATAAAAGATAGTATTATGATTAAGTGATTAAAAAATAACATGTACCTTAACAACCTAAAGGGTAATCATAATTTAATTAAAAAATTATAATTAAATATAAGTTAAATACAAATAGATAAGTATATATTTAAATAAGCACATAAAATTAAATATAAATTAAATAGAAATACATAGCTTAATTATGAGTATAGTTTAAAGTATAATTATAGACCTAATGAAAAATTCATAATAGAGTATGCCAGCCCGTTCCAGAACCAAGTCTAAAGCCTTTGAAATCTGGCTAAAGTGATGACTGGAGGGAAAAGGCACACTGAGCAGGAGAAGCATCATATGCAATAAGCCATACATGGGCTGGCTGAGGTTTTGTGCACAGTTGCTCACACACATGTCCTTTAAGCTGGATTCCTCCTTCCTCACCTCCTGTTCCTTCTTCCCTTCTGCCTTTCCATATTTCCACTTTCCTTTCCTAAAGTTTTTTCTCATACAAGTAAAAGTAAAGTAATTCATCTTTTAGTCATAGAACTTGTAGGTTTTAATCATTTGCAAACCATGAGCGACTTCACCTTCCTTTCCCACCTGGCTGACATAGAGATTTATTGTGTGTCAAGCACACAATATTTTGAAATGGAACAAATTAGATGACAGTGGTGATGTTAGTCTCAGTGCCTTCAAACAAACAGTAGACAAGGGATATAATGATTGTTAATGGCAAAGTAAGTGGTTTTAAGTAAAGAAAGTGATTTTAAGTCAGCATTTGAAAAAGCTTCTATTTTATCCTTAATATACAGATAGATAGAATCACAGAACTTGTAGAATTATTCTTAAAGAAAAACAAATCAACTGTATGATTCCAATGTTATTACTTCTAGTATTTAGTAACTTGTTTCTATAATTAAATAACTAGTAAAACCAACTAAATCTGAAGGTGATTAAAATGTACAGCCATGTAGATTGCTACATTATTATGGTTTCATATTAACCTGAGTATAAAATTTATACTTAAATTAAGTCCACTACCTTTCTTTTCCTTTGCATTTATCCCTTCTCCAACTTTAATTCCATCTGTTAAATTCTTACTATTTTTTATTTTGCAATAAAACATTAAAACATCACAAACATGTGTACTTTTTCTTTCGTTCTTAACCTTTATGAATTGATCATGGTATAGCAGTGCTTTGAATTAGAAGTGTCCCTTAGTTTCACATATTGAAAGAGTTGTTCCTTGGTTGATGAAACTGTGGAGTTTAGGTACTGGAGCCATTCTAGAGGAAGCCTGTAGAGGGATGAACTTTGAGGGTTTAGAGCCTTACCTCACTTCTAGTTCGTAGTCTCTTCCTTTTTCCTGTTTACATTTGAAGCTGTAATCATATTGCTTCCAGGAACTACTCTGATTCCTCCCTGCCATTATTGACTCTGCCTTTGAAATGGTAATCACAAATAACTTTCTTTTCTTTGGTAATGGTATTTTTATTGCAACAAGAGAACTTTAAGAAATTAAGAGGAAAAAAAAAAAAAACCCATAAAAATCCAGGCAGTGGTAGCACACCACCAGTAGGTGGATTTCTGAGTTGGAAGCCAGCCTGGTCTTCATAGTGAGTTGCAGGACAACCAGGGCTACACAGAGAAACCATATCTTAAAAAGTGAAAGAAAGAAAGAAAGAAAAAAAAGAAAGAAAGAAAGAAAGAAAAAAGAAAGAAAGAAAGAAAAAAGAAAGAAGGAAAGAAAAAAGAAAGAAAGAAAGAAAAAGGAAAGAAAGAAAGAAAAAGGAAAGAAAGAAAGAAAAAGGAAAGAAAGAAAGAAAAAGGAAAGAAAGACATTAAGATGGTCTCTCTTATTCGTGCTTCCCCCTTGTTTCTCTCTTGCTCTTCCTCTCCTCTTCCTCCACCCCTTTCTTAATGTGCTCCTTGCCATAATCAGCCTCTACTTCTCTCTCTCTCTCTCTCTCTCTCTCTCTCTCTCTCTGTCACTACTATCCTCTTAACTCCCCTCCCTATGACCCAAATAAGCTCTAGTCTGTACAGAAGAAGAAGAAGAAGAAGAAGAAGAAGAAGAAGAAGAAGAAGAAGAAGAAGAAGAAGAAGAAGAAGAAGAAGAAGAAGAAGAAATTAAGATGGGAGCATCTAATTTATCTTATTTCTTCAGTCTATATGTCATAAGGCAAAACTTCTTTATGAAAAAGAATTTCATGTGGTTTAAACAAATCATTAATTATGAGTTTTTATTTAAAATCAGATTCAACTGCAAGTTTGTTTCATATCAAAGACAACTGAAAATATTTCCTTATAAATTAAACTCAAGGGAGGGCGGCGGCGACAGCGGCGGCGGCGGCAGCGGCAGCAGTGGCTGCTCCAGCTGAAGGGCCATCAGCAGTGGAACCAAGGCGTCACAGGGACCAGTTAGGCCCTGCGCCCACGACCACTGACCTTCGCTGACCAGCCGGGCAGCAAGCAGCTGCAGTTGTGCGGCGCCTTTCCTGCACGGAGGCCACTTCAGAACTCGGCCTCCCACCAGTCAGGAGAGGAGCATCCATCTTGGCTCCGTACTCCAGGAATCGGACAGACTGAGGTACAAAAACATAATCCGAGGCCAACACCGCGGTGGTCTGAGCCCGACTGGCGTTGGCCTGCACCCAGGCCCTGGGCGGGTCGGGGGGCCATCGGGGTGCCAACCCAGCCAGGAGGTTTTTTGCCCAGGCCTGCGAGCGCGCCGCCGCCATTTTGCCTGCAGGACGACAGAGAGCTCAGGCGGGCAGACCTGTAACAGGCATAGCCTAAGGCTAACAAAGCGGGGGTCCAGGCCCCAAAAGGCACAGGACTGACCCCAAGAACTGGGCGGCTTGGTGGGCAATCTGTGAGTCAACCCGCCCAGGTGATTGTTAGCAAAGCAGACTCTCCCGGCGCTTTCAGGGAGCGCAGGCGCACACACCCGCCATCCTAGTCACCTGGCAAACCCAATTAACAGTCATAGGGGAACTTTGCTCGGACCTTGGCCTCCCAGGCTTTTGCCTGGACTCAGGGACTGGGCGGCCAGGCTAACCTTGTGTGCGACAGCCCGGTTGGCAGATCGGCTGCCCAGTGGGAGCCTTCGGGTGCCTGCTTTGGGATCTGAACAGCCTGGGCAGCAGCACACTGTCTACAAGCAGTGCAGGAGGTAAGCTGTGCACCAGAGGCCAACTGGGAAGGGGCAGCTTGCACTGGTGAGTCCAGCACTGACAAGATAAACTAACACCAGGGAGATCTAGATGGCAAAAGGCAAACGCAGGAACGTCACTAACAGAAATCAAGGCAATATGGCAACATCTGAACCCAATTCTCCTCTACCAACATGTCCTGGATACCCCATCACACCAGTAAAACAAGATTTGGATTTAAAATCACTGGTCATGATGCTGGTACAGGAACACATGAAGGTCATACATAAAGAAATTCAGGAGAAAATGGATCAAAAGTTAGAAGCCCTTGCAAGGGAAACACAAAAATCATTGAAAGAAATCCAGGAGAATACAAAAGCCAACAAGGAGGAAATGCAAAAAACACTTAAAGAAATACAGGAGAACTTTGGTCAACAGGCTGAGCTCATGAAAGAGGAAACACAAAAATCTCTTAAAGAATTACAGGAAAACACAAACATGCAAGTGAAGGAGCTAAGCAAAACCATCCAGGATCTAAAATCAGAAGTAGAAACAACTAAGAAAACTCAAAGGGAGACAACTTTGGAGATAGAAAGCCTTGGGAAGAAATCAGGGGACAGAGATACAAATATCAACAACAGAATACAAGAGATAGAAGAAAGAATCTCAGATGCTGAAGATTCCATATAAACCATGGACTCAACAGTTAAAGAAAATGCAAAATGCAAAAAGCTTGTAACCCAAAATATCCAGGAAATCCAGGACACAATGAGAAGACCAAACCTAAGGATTATAGGCATAGATGAGGGTGAAGATTTACAACTTAAAGGGCCAGCAAATATCTTCAATAAAATTATGGAAGAAAACTTCCCTAACCTAAAGAGAGAGATGCCCATGAATATACAAGAAGCCTACAGAACTCCAAACAGACTGGACCAGAACAGAAATACTTCCCGTCACATAATAATCAAAACACCAAATGTTCTAAACAAAGAAAGAATACTAAAGGCAGTAAGAGAAAAAGGCCAAGTAACATATAAAGGAAGACCTATCAGAATCACAGCAGACTTTTCACCTGAGACTATGAAGGCTAGAAGGTCCTGGGCAGATCTCATGCAGACTCTAAGAGAACACAAATGCCAACCAAAACTACTATATCCAGCAAAACTCTCAATCACCATAGATGGAGAAACTAAGATATTTCATGACAAAACCAAGTTTACCCAATATCTATCCACAAACCCGGCCCTAAAAAGGATAATAGGAGGACAACACCAATACAAGGAGGGAAACTTCACCCTGGAAAAAGCAAGATAGTAACCTTTCATCAAACCCAAAAGAAGTTAAGCATTCAAATTTAAAAAATAACGTCAAAAATGATAGGAAGTAACAATCACTATTCCTTAATATCTCTTAACATCAATGGACTTAATGCCCCAATAAAAAGACACAGACTAACTGAATGGATACGTAAACAGGACCCTACATTTTGCTGCTTACAGGAAACACACCTCAGGGTCAAAGACAAACACTACCTTAGAGTAAAAGGCTGGAAGACAATTTTACAAGCAAATGGTCTCAGGAAACAAGCTGGAGTAGCCATTTTAATATCAGATAAAATTGACTTTCAACCCAAAGTCATCAAAAGAGACCCAGAGGGACACTTCTTGCTGGTCAAAGGAAAAATACAAAAAGAAGAACTGTCAATCCTGAACATCTATGCCCCAAATGCAAGGGCACCCTCTTTCGTAAAAGAAACTTTATTAAAACTAAAAGCACACATTGCACCTAACACAATAATTGTGGGTGACTTCAACACTGCACTTTCCTCAATGGACCGATCAGGAAAACAGAAACTAAACAGGGACACAATGAAACTAATTGAAATTTGGACCAATTAGATTTAACAGATATATATAGAACATTCTACCCTAAAACAAAAGAATATACCTTTTTCTCAGCACCTCATGGTACCTTCTCCAAAATCGACCATATAATTGGTCACAAGACAGACCTCAACAAATATAAGAAGATCGAACTAATCCCATGCCTCCTATCTGATCACTATGGAGTAAAAGTGGTCTTCAATAGCAACAGAAACAACAGAAAGCCCACATACACATGGAAACTGAACAATACTCTACTCAATGATACCTTGGTCAAGGAAGAAATAAAGAAAGAAATTAAAGACTTTTTAGAACACAATGAAAATTAAAACACAACATACCCAAATCTATGGGACACAATGAAAGCAGTGCTAAGAGGAAAACTCATAGCCCTGAGAGCCTCCAAAAAGAAAATGGAGAGAGCATACATTACCAGCTTAATGACACACCTGAAAGCCCTGGAACAAAAAGAAGCTATTTCACCCAGGAGGAGTAGAAGGCAGGAAATCATCAAACTCAGGGCCGAAATCAATCAAGTAGAAACAAAGAGAACCATACAAAAAATCAACAATACCAGGAGCTGGTTCTTTGAGAAAATCAACAAGATAGATAAACCCTTAGCCAGAATGACCAAAGGGCACAGAGAAAGTATCCAAATTAACAAACTTAGAAATGAAAAGGGAGATATAACAACGGAAACTGAGGAAATCCAAAAAATCATCAGATCCTACTACAAGAGCCTATACTCAACACAACTGGAGAATCTGGAGGAAATGGACAATTTCCTTGACAGATACCAAATACCAAAATTAAATCAGGACCAACTTGACCATCTAAACAGTCCCATAATGCCTAAAGAAATAGAAGAAGTCATAGAAAGTCTTCCAACCAAAAAAAGCACAGGACCAGATGGCTTCAGTGCAGAATTCTACCAGACCTTCAAAGAAGAGTTAACACCAATACTCTTCAAACTATTCCACAAAATAGAAACAGAAGGAACACTACCCAATTCCTTCTACGAAGCCACAATTACGCTGATACCAAAGCCACACAAAGATCCAACAAAGAAAGAGAACTTCAGGCCAATTTCCCTTATGAACATCGATGCAAAAATACTCAATAAAATTCTTGCCAACCGAATCAAAGAACACATCAAAACGATCATCCACCATGATCAAGTAGGCTTTATCCCGGGAATGCAGGGTTGGTTCAATATACGGAAATCCATCAATACAATCCACTACATAAACAAACTCAAAGAACAAAACCACATGGTCATTTCATTGGATGCTGAAAAAGCATTTGACAAAATTCAGCATCCCTTCATGCTTAAAGTCTTGGAGAGAACAGGAATTCAAGGCCCATACCTAAACATAGTAAAAGCAATATACAGCAAACCGGTAGCCAGCATCAAACTAAATGGAGAGAAACTTGAAGCAATCCCACTGAAATCAGGGACCAGACAAGGCTGCCCCCTTTCTCCTTATCTTTTCAATATTGTACTTGAGGTACTAGCTCGGGCAATTCGACAACATAAGGAGATCAAAGGGATACAAATTGGAAAGGAAGAAGTCAAACTATCATTATTTGCAGACGACATGATCGTCTACCTAAGTGACCCAAAGAACTCCACTAGAGAGCTCCTACAGCTGATAAACAACTTCAGCAAAGTGGCAGGTTATAAAGTCAACTCAAGCAAATCAGTGGCCTTCCTATACTCAAAGGATAAGCAGGCTGAGAAAGAAATTAGGGAAATGACCCCCTTCACAATAGCCACAAACAGTATAAAGTTTCTTGGGGTGACTCTTACCAAACATGTGAAAGATCTGTATGACAAGAACTTCAAGACTCTGAAGAAGGAAATGGAAGAAGACCTCAAAAAATGGGAAAACCTCCCATGCTCATGGATCGGTAGAATCAATATAGTTAAAATGGCCATTTTGCCTAAAGCACTATACAGATTCAATGCAATACCCATCAAAATCCCAACTCAATTCTTCACAGAGTTAGAAAGAGCAATTATCAAATTCATCTGGAACAACAAAAAACCCAGGATAGCTAAAACTATTCTCAGCAACAAAAGGAAATCTGGGGGAATCAGTATCCCTGACCTCAAGCAATACTACAGAGCAATAGTGCTAAAAACTGCATGGTATTGGTACAGTGACAGGCAGGAGGATCAATGGAACAGGATTGAAGATCCAGAAATGAACCCACACACCTATGGCCACTTGATCCTCGACAAAGAGGCTGAAAACATCCAATGGAAAAAAGATAGCCTTTTCAACAAATGGTGCTGGTTCAACTGGAGGTCAGCATGCAGAAGAATGCGAATTGATCCATCCTTGTCTCCTTGTACTAAGCTCAAATCCAAATGGATCAAGGACCTCCACATAAAGCCAGACACTCTGAAGCTAATAGAAAAAAAACTGGGGAAGACCCTTGAGGACATCGGTACAGGGAGAAAGTTTCTGAACAGAACACCAATAGCGTATGCTCTAAGAGCAAGAATTGACAAATGGGACCTCATAAAATTACAAAGTTTCTGTAAGGCAAAGGACACCATCAAGAGGACAAATCGGCAACCAACAAATTGGGAAAAGATCTTCACCAATCCTACATCAGACAGAGGGCTAATATCCAATATATATAAAGAACTCAAGAAGTTAGACTCCAGAAAACCAAACAACCCTATTAAAAAATGGGGTACAGAGTTAAACAAAGAATTCTCACCTGAAGAACTTCGTATGGCAGAGAAGCATCTTAAAAAATGCTCAACTTCATTAGTCATTAGGGAAATGCAAATCAAAACAACCCTAAGATTTCATCTTACACCAGTCAGAATGGCTAAGATTAAAAATTCAGGAGACAGCAGGTGTTGGAGAGGGTGTGGAGAAAGAGGAACACTCCTCCACTGCTGGTGGGGTTGCAAATTGGTACAACCACTCTGGAAATCAGTCTGGCGGTTCCTCCGAAAACTGGGCACCTTACTTCCAGAAGATCCTGCTATACCACTCCTGGGCATATACCCAGAAGACTCCCCACCATGTAATAAGGATACATGTTCTACTATGTTCATAGCAGCCCTATTTGTAATTGCCAGATGCTGGAAAGAACCCAGGTATCCCTCAACAGAAGAGTGGATGCAAAAAATGTGGTATATCTACACAATGGAGTACTATTCAGCCATTAGAAACAATGAATTCATGAAATTCTTAGGCAAATGGATGGAGCTAGAGAGTATCATACTAAGTGAGGTAACCCAGACTCAAAAGGTGAATCATGGTATGCACTCACTAATAAGTGGATATTAACCTAGAAAACTGGAATACCCAAAACATAATCCACACATCAAATGAGGTACAAGAAGAAAGGAGGAGTGGCCCCTGGTTCTGGAAAGACTCAGTGAAACAGTATTCAGCAAAACCAGAACGGGGAAGTGGGAAGGGGTGGGTGGGAGGACAGGGGAAGAGAAGGGGGCTTTCGGGACTTTCGGGGAGTGGGGGGGCTAGAAGAGGGGAAATCATTTGAAATGTAAATAAATTATATCGAATAATAAAAAAAAATTAAAAAAAAACGTCAAAAAATAAATAAATAAATAAATAAAAACAAACAAAAAAATAAATAAATAAATTAAACTCAACCCCATTATCTTAAAAAGCAACTTTTAGAAGTAAATTAAACCTTATCAATATAAATATTTTCTTCAGAATTTTGAGTGTAAATGCTGTCAATATTCTGGCACAAAATTATAGTGTTAGTTTTAGAAAATGTTATATTTAGAAAACTATATATAACAACATTGGTATAATTATTTAAGAATTATCCTGTGAATTACTCAATATCATTTGCAAAGACACAAAAATAAACACAAACATAATCCATATATATAACTATACATTAATATAATACCATACGTATATAATACACACATATACATATTTACATTTATATATGGCATGTGATTTTGTTTGCACATGTATGTACATGTGAATGGACATGTATGTGTGTATATGTTGTATGTGTGTGAATCTATATGTGAAACGTTTCCACATAAGTTTTCTATCTATAAACATCTCTGGTGCAGTTTTACATAAAGTTGAATAGAAAATCCTGAGGTTTCCTTTAGTAATGCATCAGTTCTATCAGTCAGACTGACTGTTAAGTTCCTGTGAATTTCCTACAAACTCATATTTAACTCAGTTACACATAATATCTCACACTCAAGAAGAGTGGGACATAAAATTTTCCTAGTATTCAACCTAAAGGAAGATATATGCTACTCCCTCTATTTCTATCTTGGTTTCGCTCTTTAAAATTTCAGGTATCCTTTCAAGTCACATTCCAAACGTCCTCAGAAAAGCAATGGCCAATGCTTGCATTAATAACTCTCATAAGGAAAAGTGAAAGGACCTCTATATTAAAGCAACTGATGCCATGACTATATATGTGTAGAGGTTGTAATTATTTTATAATGAATACATAGTGTATGTATAGTATAAACACATCGGTAAATTGTAGAAAAATCACATATTGAATGCACATTTTTAAAGCAAAACATGTATTAGTTGTTTTAGTGATATGTCTTGAAAAAAATAACTAAATCAAGGTATTGTTAATTCTAAATAGTTAGAATTAGATTTTGGAAAAAATCATAGAAAAACTAATCCCCTTTATCAATTACAAGTAATATCTCAACAACTAATTAAAGTGAAAAAATGAAAAAATATTTACACAGGAGTGTTTTTGAATAAATATCTTAGGAATTAAACCCAGTACTTGTTTCATAGGAAGTCAATAGCCACACCTTAAGTCAGAGAGCTATAGTATGAAACCTGCTTTAAGCAAATCATTTTTCATGACTGATTTAAATTTTTATAAAAATTCAACAACATGCATTGCAGTTTTATAATATACACATATGAGTAATTTTAAAAATCTATGTTTATATGTTTATGTTATGAACATCTGTGTCATAATATTCAAATCAAACCAAAAGGGATTTTCTTTGAAATAAAAATTAATGAAAGAGACTATGGGAAAAATAGAAGTACTGAATGGTTCAGGAACTTACAAAGATATTGTAGGAGTGATTAAACACCTGTGCTTAAAAGTCAGCAGACCTGGGGCTTTTTATTGGTTTCTTATTAACACCTTTCTTGCAAGAAATAAATCTTATGACAGTTCAGTTATTCGAAACTATAGAGAGAAAATGAACCAGGGCTAAGAATGTAGTACTTACATAATTGCTCAAGAACAGAATTTCAGCAGTCTCAGACCTGACATTTCCAAAGAAATATTGAGAGGATAGATTAAAATATTCAAAATTATTCTGGGCATTCAAGGATAGTTTTGTCCTATGTTTAAAGTATAATACAATCAAGCAATTAAAAATATAAAATAAAATAAATGAGAACCATCAGGAAGCATGAACGAAAATAGAATTACTAATTATATACTAAGAGTATATATTAGGAGATATGTCTTGATTAGCCTTATCATCTCAATGCTGTGTAGAGTCATCTGGGAAGAGAATCCTTAGGTAAATAATCAGACTAGTCTTGGGACATACTCGATAGCATTGTTTTTTCTGTTGATTGATGTAAGAAAGCCCAGGCTATTGTGGGTGGTACTACATCCAGGTAGGTTGTCCTGGGATGTTAAAGGAATATGGTTAATCATGAGCCTCAGCCAGAAATCCAGACTACAAACAAGCAAGCAGTTGCTTTATGGTTGCTGCCCCAGGTTCCTGCCTGAATTCCTACCCTGAATTCCTACTCTGAATTTCCTCAGTGATGGTTTGTGAGTGGGATTGCAAAACCAAAAACCCATTTGCTTCTCCAGCAATATGGCTGCTTTGGCAAAAAATCACAGGCAAAGAGCGTCTAGGTTTGTATAATACCTCCAGAATGAGGGCATGTCCTAATTAAGCTAGGATTTGGCTGGAATACATGCTGTTAGCATATACCTTCCCTTGAGGTCAAATGTTTCATTATAACAACAAAGCAGTAAAAGACAGTATAATATCATTTCAAATATAGTTGGAATAAAATGATAGAAAAATATAATGAAATGGAAATGATAAATCAGATATAAGATCTGAGACTGAAAACTGGATTACAACAGTTAAAATGTGGTAAAATAAAATGCATAACTAAACAACCCCATGACAATCACAGCTCAGACAAAGCTAAAGAAAACTATTTATCATATATTCTGATATATTGTTGAGTTGTCAATGCAACAAGATATGCATAAAGTAGAGATTTGAGAATTGCAATTATTTCAGGGATTTTAACGGCTTGAAAGCACAACCTACCAGGATAAATCAGACAAAGTAAGAATATTTAGCAACTTGCGAATTTATTGAGACTTTGATAAAAACAAGAGCAAGTCATTAAAAATTGGGAACCAGGTAAGCTGGGTAGTGGACATTCTTCCCAACATGGGTGTGGTTAGAGCAGGCTGAAAGAAAAAATCTGGGGTAATCCAGAAACTGGAAGAGACTTAGTGACACAGAAGAAAGCAGCAAACTTTGGCCTCTGAGAATATAGATGGTATAACTGTCTTTTTTCTGAAGGTTTTGTTTCTCTATATCTTGTAGATGAATTTTGATTCAAAAACATGGCAACTCTGACAAGGGATCACATATTAAAACATTCTAGATCTATACAATCCTCCATGTTGTGGGAAATAGATCCTGGAAAGGATTGATCTAGCATGGGAAGGGAATATAAGCACAGAGAAAAAGGAGGGAGGTAATTGGAGAAGGGATGGAGAGAAGAAGGTTTATGGGACATATGGAGAGGGGGGATCCGGGAAAGGGGAAATCATTTGGAATGTAAACAAAGAACATAGAAAATAAAAATATTAAAAAAAAAAAGAACTGTCAAGTTCCATGCTTTATCCAGCTACTCTCTAGCCAGCAAATATCTTGCATGGCCATAGCTCCGGAGCTCCCTTTGCTGCCATACCAGCCCCACACAGTGACTGTCCACCCTATGGTCAGCTGACACAATACCTAGCAAGCTGGTAGAAACAAAACTCTAGAAGCTTATAATCAACAAGTCTGATTTATATATCAATAAATTTTCAATTCACAAGATGCTCACACAATAATTTCAGGTCCAATTGATAATGGTACAAATTGCCCACCTAGATTAGACAAGTTATCCCAATTATTCTATTATTTAGGATATCATATCTATCTGTGGCTATTTAAAGCCATGATGGTTCAGGATCTTCTTCCTTTTAGTCCTCCATCTTGCTTTCTTTTCCCTCTCCTCTGTCCATCTCTCTCTGTCCCTGCAACTACTAGCTCTACTTCCCATTTCCCTATCTAAACTCAGGTCTCCTACTGCACTGATATTTTAATGTAATTGCTCAGGGAAAATCCTGTGACACAGCCAGAATGCCGAAATTCCCTGGATTACAGTTCAATCTGGCTGGAATACAGGTACACTCTTAATACATATTTTTAATCCGTAAAAAAATGGAGTTAGAGTTAATTTGTAGAAGAAAGTAGCCATGTAAAAAGTCATATCTAATTAAGAGATAGACAAAGTGATGAATTAGAGAAAGATTCGACAGAATGAGTCATAGATAGGATATGCCCAACTCTTGATAGAGACAGCTAACTCATGAAAAGACAGAAAAGAGAGCCAATTTAAGAGCATCTCATACACACACACACACACACACACACACACATACACACACACACGCACACACACACACGCAGAGAGAGAGAGAGAGAGAGAGAGAGAGAGAGAGAGAGAGAGAGAGAGAGAGAGAGAGAGAGAGATTCACTGGGACTATGTATTTTAACTTAGGGTCTCATTCATATATAGAAAGCACTATTAATATTTGAATCATTAATTTTTATCTTTCAATTTCAACTTTATTGTTTGTAACATATTTATTTATTCATCACTACAGGGAAGTAACACATACTATTGCACATATATAGAGTTCAGAGGACAAACTTCTTGAACCTATTCTTTTTCTTTCTCTATATGAATCTCAGAAACAAACCACAGGCCAGCATTCTTTCTTGGCAGCAGGCACACTACCTAATAACTATCTCACTGGCTTTTTCTGGGCTGCATTGAATGAATAACTTTATTCTAAGTTATTTAGAAAATTTAAAATATTTGCTTGATATTTATTTTCTAGTTTTTCTTCTTTTACAATTCAGTGAGTATGCTAGTTGGTTTTGTGTATCAACTTTACACAGCTGGTGCTATCACAGAGAAAGGAAACTCCCTTAAGGAAATACATCCATGAGATCCAGCTGTAAGGTAGTTTCTCAATTAATGATTATGAGGGGAGGGCTTAGTCCATTATGAGTTGTGCCATCCCTGGGGTGGTAGTCCTGGGTTCTTTAAGAAAGCAAGCTGAGCAAGCCAGGGAATGCAAACCAGTAAGCAGCAACCCTCCATGATGTCTGCATTTGCTTCTGCCTCCAAGTTCCTGCCCTGTATGAGTTCCTGTTCTGACTTCCTTTGGTGATGAACAACAATGTGGAAATGTAAGCTGAGTAAACCCTTTCCTCCCCAATTTGCTTCTTGGTCATGATGTTTTGTGCAGAAATATAAACTTTGACTAAGACAGGGAGATAGTCAATATTTTTGATTTTTAATAAATTGAAAACATTTAGAGTTTTCATCTTAAGTTACTTTAAATTGATTATAAATTAACAAATTTATTGGTGTTCTGTTCAGGAACTTTCCCCCTGTGCCCATGTCCTCAAGGGTATTTCCCAGTTTCTTTTCTATTAGTTTCAGCGTGTCTGGTTTTATGTGGAGGTCCTTGATCCACTTGAAGTTGAGCTTAGTACAAGGAGATAAAGATGGATCAATTTGCATTCTTCTGCATGCTGACCTCCAGTTGAACCAGCACCATTTGTTGAAAAGGCTATCTTTTTTCCACTGGATGTTTTCAGCTCCTTTGTCGAGGATCAAGTGGCCATAGGTGTGTGTGTTCATTTCTGGATCTTCAATCCTGTTCCATTGATCCTCCTGCCTGTCCCTGTTCTAATACCATGCAGTTTTTAACACTATTGCTCTGTAGTATAGCTTATGCTCTAAGATCAAGAATTGACAAACGGGACCTCATAAAATTACAAAGTTTCTGTAAGGCAAAGGACACCATCAAAAGGACAAATCGACAACCCACAAATTGGGAAAAGATGTTCCCCAACCCTACATCTGACAGAGGGCTAATTTCCAATATATACAAAGAACTCAAGAAGTTAGACCCCAGAAAACCAAATAAGCCTATTAAAAAATGGGGTACATAGTTAAAGAATTTTCACCGGAAGAATTTCAGATGGCTCAGAAGCCTCTTAAAAAATGTTCAACATTTTCATCATTAGTCATTAGGGAAATGCAAATCAAACAACCCTGAGATTTCACCTCACACAAATCAGAATGGCCAAGATCAAAAACTCAGGCGAAAACAGCTGCTGGTGAGAATGTGGAGAAAGAGGAACATTCCTCCACTGCTGGTGGGTTTGCAAAATTATACAATCACTCTCGACATCAGTCTGGCGGTTCCTCAGAAAACTGGGCTTGTCACTTCCAGAGGACCCTGCTTTATCACTCCTGAGCATATACCCAGAGGATTCTCCAGCATGTAATAAGAATACATGCTCCACTATGTTCATAGCAGCCTTATTTATAATAGCCAGAAGCTGGAAAGAACCCAGATGTCCCTCAACAGAGGAATGGATACAAAAATATGTGGTATATATACACAATGTAGTACTATTCAGCCATTAGAAACAATGAATTCATGAAATTCTTAGACAAATGGATGGAGCTGGAGAACATCATACTAAGTGAGGTAACCCAGTCTCAGATCAATCATGGTATGCACTCACTGATAAGCGGATATTAGCCTAGAAACTTGGATTACCCAAGTCATAATCCACATATCAAATGATGTCCAAGAAGAATGGAAGAATGGACCCTGGTTCTGCAAAGGCTCAGTACAACAATATAGGGCAATACCAGAACAGGGAAGTGGGAAGTGGGAATGAGGGAAGAGGGGGAGGGAGGAAGGCTTATGGAAATTTTGGGTAGTGGGGAGCCAAGAAAGGGGAAATCATTTGAAATGTAAATAAAAATATATCGAATAAAAAATAATAAATTAACAAATTTAATATAATCTTTTATATGTTCAATTTCTGCCCTAGAATATATATACAACATTTTGAATATTCAATGTACCTTAATATAAACACATTTAATTTTTTCCAAATATGGAGAATATTCTGTAAGTATTATATAGGAAAATTCTGTGGGTAATTCAATTCAGTTTTGTAAATATCCATTCTAATTTTTCCCCTAATTCTATATAATATTATGATTGAGTAGATTTTTATAATGTTTCCATATTTCCTGCTCTCTAGCACCCCAAATTGTTACAAACACTGCTTTCTTGACATACTTCTCAGTTTCTACCAGACTGCTAGTGAGCATTTATTGTAAATGTTTCTTTATTTCCTCAGATGAAGGGATGTAATGAGAGCCAAATCCACGTTGCATGAATATATGACTTGAGCTGAGCTCAGAGCATCTCTCTCTCTCTCTCTCTCTCTCTCTCTCTCTCTCTCTTTTCTACCCCTAAACCTAGACAAGCTTCTAGTCTCCTTACAATCTAATTTAGACCGCCAAGCTCCCTCTTTACTTCTTTCTGAACTCTGTCTTACCTCAGCTGTTCTGGACAAAACTCTTCTCCAAGCTGATTAATTCAAACATTTTTTCTTTTTTCTTTTCTTTTTCTTTTCTTTTCTTTTTTTTTCTTTTTTTTGGCTTTTAAGTAAATTGCTCCACTTGCCCTCAAACTAGCTCAGGGTATCTGTTCTAATCTTTTGGATCTATCTCATTTTCCTGCTAAGTCTGTCTTATCCTGTAACTTGTCTCTGATCTCTATATATGTGCAACTTCTCTGTAGTTATGAATAAATAAATAAATAACAAAGAATAAAGTTGAAATTGAAAGAAAAATAAAAATCAAAACCTGACTCAAAGATTAATAGTGCTTTCTATATATGATTGAGGTCCTAAGTTACAATGCATATTACCAACATATAATACCTTTTTGGCTCAATTTTCTAAGTATGTTAGCACTGGTAGTCAAAGACAAGTGGATCAATCAATTCACAAGTCTAATCAAAATGTAATATCATCAGGAGATGCATCATCAGGAAGGAAACTAATATTCTCCCTTGACATCAGCATGAATACAGATGGGTATATGTACTTATACATTCTTGTGCATATACTCTCCCCAACACACACATGCAATTTCCCCAATGGAAATGATAACAAAAAATGAGGCTTTAACATCTACATTCCAGAATGTGAAAGAGTAATTATATAGCATTGGTAAATTAATTCAGAATATCAGAAAAGCTTTAAGGTTAATACACAATGGAGTACTATTCAGCAATTAAAAACAATTAACTCATGATTTTTTTTGTTTTTTGTTTTAATTTTATTCGATATATTTTTTATTTACATTTCAAATGATTTCCCCTTTTCTTAGGCAAATGAATGGAACTGGAAAATATCATCCTAAGCGAGGTAACACAATCACAAAAGAATACACATGGAATGCAATCATTGATAAGTGGATATTAATTAGCCCTGAAGCTCTGAATACTGAAGATACAATTAGCATATCAAATGATTCCCATGAAGAAGGAAGAAGAGGGCCCTGATCCTGGAAAGGCTTGATCCAGCATTGTAGGGGAGTACCTGGACAGAGAAAAGGGAGGTGGAAAGATAGGAGAATGGATGGAGAGAAGAGGACTTATGGGACATATGGGGGGGGGGAACTGGGAAAGGGGAAAGTTTTAGATTGTAAACAAAGAATATAGAAAATAAAAAAAATAAATAGATAACTCATTGAGAGGGTGCTCTCCAACCCAACCTACCCAGCTCCTTCACCTACACCATAACACCTATCTCCCTTCCCAAGGGCATCAAATCTCTACAAGATTAGGCACATCCTCTCACATTGAGGCTAGACAAGGTAGTCCCCTGCTAAATATGTGTCAGGATTATGGATCAACCTATGTATTTATGCTCTTTGGTTGATGGTTTAGTTTCTTGGAGCTCCCAGAGATCTGGATTAGTTGATACTGTTAGTATTATGAGGTTGCTAACCCCTTCATCTCCTTCAGTCTTTCCCCTAACTTTCCTGGAAGGATCCCCAACTTCAATCCAATGGTTGGCTGTGAGTATCTGTGTCTGTATCTGTATCAGTTACCTGCTGGTAGAGCATGTCAGAAGACAGCCATGCTAGGCTCCTGTCTACAAGCACAAGAAGGCATCAGTAATACTCATCAGTGTTTAGTGCTCACCTATAGGATATGTCCCAAGTTGGTCTGGTCACTGGCTAATTTTTCCTTCAATCTCTGCTCCATTTTTGTCCCTATATTTCTTTTACACAGGAAGAGATCTGGATAAAAAAATTTGAAGGTAAGTTGATGACTCCATCCTGCACTGGAGGTCCTGTCTATCAACTAGAAGTGGCCTCTTTAGCGTCCATCTCTGTACTCTTGGGTATTTCAGATAATGTCATCACCCATTGAGTCCTGGGAGGCTCTTACATACCAGGTCTTTGAGATTTTCTCTAGGTTTTCCCCATCCACCACTCCCCACGGGTACATTTTCCCATTCGTTCTTCTGGCCCTCTAGGCTTCTCTCCTGTCTTGTCCCCACCCCCCATACTTGATCATGCCTCCCTTTTCAACCTTACCTCTAGCTTCTAGGTCCTTTCTTCCCTCTCCCTCCTGTAATTATGTTGTTCCCCCTTTTAGATAGGATTGAAGCATCCTCACTTTGGCCTTCCTTCTTGCTAAACATGTTGGTCTGGGGGGGTTGTATCATGGGTATTCTGATTTTTTGTCTAATATTCACTTATCAGTGAGTATATACCAGACAAAGGGCAGGGAAGATGGGGTAAAGAACTCTTGGATGGGGGACTAGGAAGAGGGGCAATATTTGGAATTTAAATGAATAAAACAATTTTTTAAAGAATTCAACAAACCAGGACAGACTGCTAGCTAGGCTGCTTCCCAGAAGACACCATATGCTAGGCATCCCAGAAGATCCACTGTACTCAAAGCATTTGGTAAGAACCATTCCAAAGTCCAACAGCTGCTGCTGGGAGCTCAGTGGACTCAGGGACCCATCAACCTCCCCCCAAAACCCCACCCATGGAATACCACTCCCCTTCTGTCTAGTCCTTTCAGCTGTACAGACTGCTACCTAATCTGCTCCTCAAATACACCATATCCTAGGCATCCCAGAAGATACATTGTACTCAGAGTGTTTGGAGGTATGCTTCACTCAGGGTATCTGAAATCACATCCCAGGAGATTAATTGCACACAGAGCAACTGAGCAACTGATCACAAGCTTGTCTGCTCTCCTAAATGCACCACAGCTTGAAGCGATACCAGGAATTCTTCTGAACACAGGGCAATTGGGCAATAGAAACTGCAGTCTGAAGACCTCCAGGGGCTCAGTGGCATGCAGGGCAACTGACCCAACAGACTGAAAGCCTCCCTGGAATTCTCTTATATAGAGGGAAACAAAAGCCATAGTACATAGCTCCCCCTGGAGAAAAGCTTCACACAGGGCAACATCTTTTAGGCTCCTCTGAAGGCCCAACAGTCTCAAAGCCTCCAAGGAGATCTACTGCAGCCCGGGCAACAGATTAGCAGCTTCTCTGCATCTCTGAATACTCCCCAATTGGAAGGCCCACAGGAGGTCTGCTTCAGCCTGGGCTATAGGCCTACTAGGAGACCTGAAGTAACCCAGGTTCAAAAGAGGCAGAATCCAGACAGAGTCACCCAGACCAGCAGACATCAGGGATAACCAGATGGCAAAAGGCAAGCACAAGACCATAAATAACAGAATCCAATATATGTGGGCATCTTCAGAACCCAGTTTTCCCACCACAGCAAGCCCTGAGTACACCAATACACCTGAAAATCAGAAAGCTGACCTAAAATCCTATCCCATGAAGATAATAGAGTTCTGTAAGGAGGATATAAATAACTCAGTGAAAGAAATACATGGAAACCCAAGGAAACAGGTAGAAACCCTTAAACTGGAAACAAATAAATCCCTTAAGGAAATACTGAAAAACACAATCAAAAAAGCGAAGTATAACTGCCCACAGTTACATCCAATGGGTTACCTGGAAGGGAAGCTGGGGATGTATGGGAAGGTGGCAAAAAAGAGATGGAGACCAAGATAACACCTGCTATTCAAGATCTCAAAGTTTAATGAAAAACTCCCAATATACATATATAGGCAGAAGGAAAAGTCTAGAAGCTTCTCAGTAGAATCAGTTCAGTTGCTCCACGGGTGGCTAGTGTTTTTCAGGAAATTGCAGGTCCTTGAAGAATAGGCTTCACCTTTGCCTGAGCACTCCACCCTAGGTGGAGGGAATTATGGATGACACAGGAGTTCCCACTCAAAGGCTGGGAGAGGAACTTTACATTGGTGGACATCAAGTTCCTGCCAGGTGGCATGGCACCTCAATAAGGCCCTCTGCAGTGAATGAATTGCATAAAGCAGTTAAAGTCCTAAAAGTGGAAGTAGAAACAATATGGAAAATACAAATGGAGGCAATCCTGGAAATGGAAAATGTAGGAAAGAGGTCAGGAATTATAGATATAAGTATCACCAATAGAATATAACAGAGAGAGGAGAGAGAATCTCGGGTATAAGAGATACCAAAGAAGAGATTGACACAACTGTCAAAGAAACTCCAAAACATAACAAGCAAACAAACAAGCAAACAAAACTCCTAACTCAAAACGTCCAGAATATTCAGGATACAATGAACAGACAAAATTTAAGAATATTCTGAATAGAGGAGACTGAAGATCCCCAGCTCAAAGAATCTGGAAATGTCTTCAGCAAAATAATGTAAGAAAACCTCTACAACCCAAAGAAAGAGATGCCTGTAAAGGTACAAGGAATCCCAAATAAATGGAAACAGAAAAGAAAATCCTCTCTTCATATAATAATGAAAACACCAAACACACAGAACAAAGAAAGAATATCAAAAGCTGCAGAGAAAAAATGGCCAAGTAAAATACATAAAAATGCATAGGTAGATCTATCAGAATTGCACAAGACTTCTTACCAGAGACTATGAAAGCCAGAAGAGCCTGGTCAGAGGTCATGCAGACTCGAAGAGAACACAAATAACCACCCAGGCTACCAAACCATGCAAAGCTTTCAGCCAACATAGTTGGAAAAAACAAAATATTCCAGGACATAACCAAACTCAAACAATATCGATCTACCAATCCAGCCCTGCAGAGTATTCTAGAAGGAAAGCTTCAATACATGGAAGGTACCTATACCAAAGTAAAGGCAAAATATTAGCATCTCACAGCAAAGTGATAAGGAGAGAACCACAAGCACATAAAGCCACCTACAAACCAAAATATAACAGGAACCAATAGTCATCTGTCTTTAATATATCTCAATATTAATGAACTCAACTCACCGAAAAAAAGACAAATGCTAACAGACTGGATCCAGCATTCAAGATCACAAACAAGATCCAGCGTTTGGCTAAATAAAGGAAACACACCTCAATTACAAAGGACAGATACTGTCGCAGAGTTAAAAGATGGAAAATGGCCTTCCAAGCAAATGGTCCCAGGAAAAAAGGTGGTGTTGCTATCCTAATATCCAATAAAATAGACTTTCAACAAAAAGTTATCAAGCATGGTAATTAAGGACACTTGATATTTATCAAAGGGAATATCCACCAAGAGAACATCTTAATTCCAAATATCTATGCCCCAAATGGAACTGCACCCACATTCATAAAAGAAACATTACTTAAACATACAAAACACACATTGAACCCAACACAATAGTAGTGGGAGACTTCAGCACCATACTTTCACCAAAGGACAGATCACTGAAACAGAAACTAAATGGAGACACAGTGAAATTAATAGAGGTTATGAACCAAATGGATTGAACAGATATCAACAGAACATTTCACCCTAAAACAAAAGAATACACTTTCTTCTCAGCATCTCACTGTTCCTTCTCCAAAATCAACCATATATTTGGTAACAAAACAACATCAACAGAAACTAGAAGATCGAAATAATATCTTGCATCCTATCAGATCACCATGGTCTAAAAGCTGGTCTACAATAACAGCAAAAACAACAGAAAACCCACGTATACATGCTTACTGAACAACTCTCTGCTTAATGATAACTTGGTCAGGGAAGAAATAAAGAAATTAAAGACTTCCTGGAATTTAATGAAACTATTGACATGTGATATCCAAAGTTATGAAACACAATAAAAGCAGTGCTAAGAGGAAAATTACTAGCACTAAGTGCTCTGGTAAAGAAACCAGCGAGATCTTACACTAGCAGCTTAACAGCACACCTGAGAGCTCTAGAACATAAAGAAGCAAACTCACACAAGAGAAGTAGAAAGCAGGAAATAGTCAAAAACAGGGCAGAAATCAACCAAATAGAAATAAAGAGAATAAAAAAGAATCAACAAAATCAAAATGCTGATTCTTTGAGAGAACCAACAACATAGATAAACTCCTAGCCTTACTAACTAAAGGGTACAGAGGCAGTAACAAAATTAACAAAATCAGAAATAAAAATGGAGACATAGCAACAGTAATGGAGGAAATTAAAAAAGAAAAAATCATCAGATCCTACTACAAAAGCCTATACTCACCAAAACTGGAAAATGTAGATAAAATGGATGGTTTTTCTAAACAGATACGACATATCAAAGTTAAATCAAGAGCAGGCAAACTATCTAAATAGGCCCATATCCTCTAAGGAAATAGAAGAAGTAATTAAAATCCTCCCAACCAAACAAGCCCATGACCAGACAAATTTAGTGCAGAATTCTACCAGACCTTTAAAGAAAACCTGATACCAATATTCCTCCAACTATTCCATAAAATACAAAGAGAAGGAACACTACCTAATTAATTTTATGAAACCATCATTACTTTGATATCTAAACCTCACAAGGACCCAACCAAAAAAGAGAACTTCAAACCAATCTCACTTATGAATATTGATGTAAAAATACTCAACAAAATTCTTCCAAACCAAATCCCAGAATACATTAGAACCAACATTCACCATGATCAAGTAGGCTTCATCTCAGGGATTCAAGATTGGTTCAATATATGAAAATCCAGTAACATAATCCACTATATAAACAAACCCAAAGAAAAAATAACATCATCCCCTTAGATTCAACAAAAGAATTTGACAAAATGCAACACCCCTTCATGTTAAAAGGAGAGATCAGGAATTCAAGGCTCATACCTAAACATAATAAAAACAATTTATTGCAAACCAACAGACAATATCAAATTAAATGGAGAAATACTTGAAGCAATCCCACTAGAAGTGGAGACAACATAAGGATGACTGCTCTTCCCATATCTATTTAATACAGTACTGGAAGTGCTAGCTAGAACAACAGAAAGAGATCAAGGGCATACAAATAGGCAAAGATGAAATTAAGGTTTCACTATTTGCAGATGATATGATAGTATACATAAGCGACCCCAAAAATTCTGCCAGAGAATTTCTCCAGTTGATAAACTACTTCAGCAAAGTGGCCAGATATAAAATTAACTCAAATAAATAATTAGCCTTCCTATATACAAATGATAAATAGGCTGAGAAAGAAATTAGGAAAACAACTCCCTTCATATTAGTCACAAATAATATAAAATATCTTGTGGTAAATCTAACCAAACAAGTGCAAGGTCTGTATAAGAGTCTCTCAAGAAAGAAATCAAAGATCTCAGAAAATGGAAAGATTTTTTCATGCTCATAGATTGGCAGAATTAACATAGTAAAAATGGCCATCCTACCAAAGGCAATCTACAGATACAAAGCAGTCCCCATGAAAATCTCAACACAATTCTTCAAAGACATGGAGAAAGCAATTCTCAAATTCATGTGGAAAGGCAAAACAAAAACAAAAACAAACAAAAAACACAGAATAGCAAAAACAAACCTTAACAATAAAAGAACAGCCGCGGGAATCACCATCCCTGACCTCAAGCTCTACTACAGAGGTATAATGATAAAAACTGCATGGGACTGGTACAAAGATAGACATGTTGATCCATGGAATAGGATTGAAGACCCAGAAATATACCTACACTTAATCTTTGACAAAGAAGCCAAAAATATATGAAGGACCAGCACTCTCAAATTACCTGGACCTCTTAAGATCTCTCTGACACAGGATTACCAACCAAGCAGTATACACCAACTGATATGAAGCCCCAAACACATAAGCAGCAGAGAACTGCTGGGTCTGTGTTTAGTCAGAGAAGATGCACCTAACCCTCAAGAGACTGCAGGCCCCAGTGATTTTAGAGGGCTTGTAGCGTAGCAGGTAGGGTGTAGACAACCTCATGGAGATGGAGAAGGTAGGGGTGTGGAACAGTTGGAAGGTGGACCTGAAGGGGAATAAAATCTGGAGTGTAAAAAAAGTGTAATAATAATAATGATGATGAAAATTGAAGAGGAAAAAGGAAAAACAACATATAAGAAAAAATTCATCCAACCAAAAGAAAAATTATTAAAATATACTAAATTCAAAAACAAAACAAAACCTAACGACCATAGCATGTTTGATTCCATTTACATGTAATGTACAAAATGGACAAATGTCAAGAAATGAAAGTAGAGTCATGTTTACCAGCAGGTGGGGAGCATGAATATAGATATTTGGAGGATACATATCTTTGGCAGATATTTGAGAGGTTCTGGAATACATAGTGTAGATAGCATCAAAATATTGTGAGTCTAGTAAACACTAATGAATGCTAATTTAATACTGCTTTAAAATGGATGAAATAGTGACTTTTGTCTCAATAAAAATATCAAAAAGAAAAAGAAAAGTCATTGTGGTTATGATGCACAAAAAGCACTTATATGGTCAAAAGAGAGAACAAATCATAATTTATTTGAACAACACCAATGACACAAAAAGAAATACACTTTAAAATCAAAGTTTTCTCTTTAAAACATATTATTAAATTTCTTGTAATCCTTTTGAGATTTACCAAACACAAACAGAAGAAACTGAAGACACAGTTTATATAAAAGTACCAACATGAATTTAAAAAAGGCAAGACATCATTATCGATCCAAAGTATCTTTATTACATAATCAGCATCTACATTCACAAATTCAAACTTTAGTTTTTAAATGGTAAATTCATCAAAGTCAGAAAAAGATCAAATTGTACACAAATTGATCTATATAATTGTACAGAAGTATGTGTACTAAAGACAGTTCCTTACACTAGTTCTAAAAATTGACCTAGTTATATGCTCCAATATAGTCTATGAAATGTTTAAGAAGATATAATTAATATTTGCAAGCTATATTCTTACAATAAAAGTAGCAGCAATACAAAAATTAGCTCAGATTACCAGGTCAACATTTATAAAAATGTTTAAAAATTATAGATCAACATCCATGAATTAATGAGCATAAACATCAGCAAATAATTAGAAAAAGAAAGCCACTGAAATTTGAAAAGATTGATTTATAGCAACATGGTGAAGCTCTTCCAGGAAACAAAGGATTACTCAACATGAAAAATTAAGTATCGTTATATGAATATATACCCATGTATATGTATATAATCACAGTGATTCTATTAGCAAATGGAAAACAAAAAATGCATGTAACAGAGTTAAGCATGCATTTCACTAATTTCACTGGTTAACAATCTCTAAACAACAACAACAATAACACAAATACCCCAAAACTCCAAAAACCAACCAAGCAAACAAAAAGTCAAGCATCTGCCAAATTTCAGTTTTGAGGCTAGTTTACAGTAAGGCATCACTGGTGCATGAAGGTCATTCAGTGGTCAACCACTGACTGGGCTGAAGCTGTTCTTAAGTTCCTGGAACTAGAAATATGCCCACTGATGGCTGGTAGATTTATGTGTGGCTTAGAGACTACAATTACTCTTTGGGGATATTATGATTATTTTCTCCCTTGAGCAAAGACAAAAGCTCAGAAATTTCCCATAGCACAACCATATACCATGTGTACCGGTTCCCAAACCACCAGAGGTGAGCATGTCTTTCATTAAACCCTTCCTATGTCTTCTAGATAACTCTATTTTGTCTGTCTATACACTATTTTAGTGTTTGTGGTAGGGAATAATTTTTCTATTGTTTCTGCAATTGAGGTTTTACAATAGATACTTTAGAAAGGAAACAAAATAAATTAACACAAAGATGATGCATGATTGTGTTCAGTACATATAAATATTGCAGAAATTCAATGACAAAGAGCTAAAATATGCAGTCAGAACTTGGTGTTTGATGAGAATATATTAAACATCTTTGAAAGGAAGTGATGGTGCTGTGGGAAAATGAATATTGAACCTTTATTTGCTGCAATATGTGGAAAGGCACATATGTTGCTGTCCTAAGTTGAATACAGCATTACTGGGATAATAAGCTAACACTTTATAGAAACTGAATGATATAAAGTTGTTTTGCTTATGTGACTTGTGTCAGAACTCATTGTTAGAAATGACCGTGAGTATGAAAATGTGTGATGTAGCATAAAAGCTTCACAGGGTCTACAAATTTTCAATTTTTAACCTCAAAATTGTCATGCTGCTTAAATGTTATATTTTCTGTTATTTTTCTGTCTTGATGTCTTCAACTGCTAATGCAGCTCATACTTATTTGCCATTGTTAGCTCTCCGTTTTCTGTGTATTTATGGTAACTTGGGACATGCATTGATCTATAGTGTAATCAAAATAAGTCAAGCTACATATCCAATGACAGAAGGTTTGCACAATGTAAAAAGAGCTGGAATCTATCTGAGAACAAAATAAGAAACTTGATCACAGGGAGCCCTTACTATGGAACTTGGTTGGGAGAAATGAAGACACACCACGCCTACTGTCAGACACCCAGTAGGCTGGGGAGGATAATTCATGAGGTATTATTTGGAATTGATTATGCAGAGTAGTACAATCATTAGAGAAAGTGATGGGGCAAAGTGACACACACCAATGAAACATTTTTTTGAAAAACAATTAAAGATTTTTAGAAACCTTTTTTATAATCTTATGATATAAAGCAAGCTTTTAAATATTTACTTTTTTAAATATTTCAAGAATTTCATAGATTTGTACAATGATACATGATCATATTTATCCAACATTACCTCTGTTTAAATGTCCTCATAAGTATTAATCCCAATTTTACAAATTTAGAACTTTGATTTTGTTTTACATTGTCAATAACATTTATTAAATGTTCAAATCTACCAGCCTAGAGAAAGAAGCAAAACATTTCATAGTAGTTTAAGAGGGAGGAGAGAGATTTCAATCAGAACAGATTTGCCCAGTGATCCCCTCTGAGTGACTGTCTACAGATTCACAGACCCCAGACAGGTAGTATGTTTGGAAGCTTCTCAATGAGATGGGCAATGTTTCTACAGGAAAATGTTACTTTGTAATATTAATTTGTGAAGGTTTTTTTAAAAGATGTAAATTAAAGTTTCTAACTTAAATGCGCAAGCATAAAAATCAAGTGTGTTTCTTTAGGTTTACTTCATAAAAATTTCTGCACATTGTATTTTGTATTGCAGAGTGTTATATTCCCATCCATTATATGCATAGGACTTCACAGGTGTTGTTTCTTGAAGTAGAATAAATATCTATAGAATTCTTGTCCCAATATTCACTCAGCTTTGACCAATATTTATCACAAATGCAGACAAATGCACCCTACTCACAACTGGTAGCCCTGCTTCCTGTGTTGGGTTCAAGCTGTTGTGTGGTCTTAGGGCTCAGAGATTCATTTGCTGGCTGGTATCCTATGCAGAACCCTAACCATTGGTTCATAGGCTTAAAGGAAGCCTGTACTTAGTCCATTAAATCCTGTCTCTACATGGATGCGGGGCCACCTACTAGAGAGTAGAGAATCTACCATCAGTCATATCCTCAACAAATAATGAATTTTCCTCCCCTAAACATTTATACACTTCCAATAGCTATCCAATATGGTACAGTGCTTGGAAATCATCTACCACCTATCTGAAACTATTTTGGCAGACTTATTCTGGTTCTGGTAACTATACATTTCTTGAGTTCATGAGTGTAATAACTATGTCATGTCCATAGCATAGGGTGACATTTCCCAGAACTTAGTGGATTAATCAATAAGATTTCAGCAGTAATTGCAATGGAATAAAATCAAGTTAAAGAATAATTTGTAGTGTATATATCACAAAGATGGAATTTTAAAGTTTGATGAATATGTTAAGTAGATGAAATGAAGTGGGCAGAAATAAAGGTTTCATAATGTGTAATGTTACTAATGCGACAGGTCCAAAATACATAATTCACAGTGGCGAAAAAGCAGATTACTTAACACAGATTGTCTATAATCCAAAGAAGGAGGAGATACTTGGAGAATGATGAACTTGAATTCCATGGTAATGCAAATCAACTGAAAAATTATGAAAAGTTTAGTATAAATAATGATGAAATTATGTATTTGTGACTTCAGTACAAATATGAATAACAATAATAAATTATAAGAAACAAAGTGGAAAGTTTTATTAAGATGAAAATATTAGAATATATTATCCCTTTATAAATATTCTGACTATTGACTAGTTTAAGCTTTAATAATTACATTATTAATTATATTTTAGGATAGTTTTAATGGAATCATATGTTTATAGGTTGTGATAAAATAAATAATGTTTTTAGATAGAACTTCTCATGCCTCTATAATTTAATAATTTAAGTTTGCTTTTAAATATTTTGTACCTTGGTATGTGATTATATGGGACTGTGCCCATGAGAGTGTTTAGAAGTCTTGAAAAGTTTATATTCACAAATTTTTATTCACAAGTCTTAATATCTCTTTCTTATAGCTCTATTATTTTTTCTGTATATTTTCAGAAGGAAAGATTTATGCCTGCAAATATATGGCAAGACAAGGTACTTTATGATTTTAATTGTGAATAAAGTAGCACACTTTCAGTCTAATTCTGGTCAATAAATAAGTATTCACAAAAATGTAAAGATTAAAAACTTCAAAAGCCATACTCAACACAGAAACAATGGAATAATTCTGTTTGTCTAATATGCAATAAGTAGAATAGTAGAGAAGAAACATGTAAATGTATTATTAAAAAACAAACTGTAAGCTCATGTTGAAGTGGCCCACCCATTTTCAGTATAGAGAATAGTTAAATTCATTGATTTCTCTTAAAAGGTTTTTAAAGAGTGATTGATTCAGACAGGAGCAGAGTGGACATCTTTGTGAGTTCAGACTGTAACCTTAAAGACAGAATCACAGTGACTATTTTCCCTTACTGATTTTTATCACCTAAATCATTTCTTTAATTTTTAAAATATAATTCATGTTTATTTTATGACAACTAAAACGGCAAACCACTACTTTTTATTGTTTTTCAATTCATACCCTTATTTCCTGTGTGATTGAATATTGTCATGACTTTGTGTGATAAGTTGGTTTAGAATTTATAAAATCAAATCCAATTTGAATAAAAACCAGACTTTTCTGAGTTTGTTGAATATTCTTTTTAGCAACGCTACAAATTTTGCTTCTTGTTTTCAATCACACCATGCCATGAAAGTTTGCAATCATTTTAACTCATATGTCTTTACTTACATGAGGAGCTTAGTCAGTTAATTTAGCATATGTCCGTATATATATATATATATATATATATATATATATATATATATATATATATATATGTTTATATTATTCTACTAAAATTCTGAACATATTTTATACTAAGATATTTAGTTAGAATATTATTATAAGCCCATAAAATGTCTTACTATTGACAGAAAATATTCATTGATAAATTTGATCGAATTCTCGCATCATTTGCATATATGTATATAAAACATTGATCTTTGCAAAACTTTCCCGTTTGGCATGATTCTATCATATTATTGAAATGATAATTATATTTTTAGTTTGTACCCATAGTTTACTTTTAAATATTTAAAATTTGCTTAAGTATGTTACATTCTTAAGATTCCCAATCTTAGCAAACTGTGGGAAAATATTATAATTATCAAAGTAAAAGATATCTATATTTTTCTCTACATAGATCTATACATGTCTATGTAAGCATATACCTGTATTTATATATACATTTAAATAAATACAATGACCAAGGCAATTCTTATAAAAGACAACATTTAATTGGGAATAGCTTTTAGGTTCAGGATTCAGTCCAGTATCATCAAGGCAGGAGCATGGCAGTATCCTTGCTGGTGTAGGAGGAGCTGAGAGTTTGACATTTTGTTCTAAAGGCAAACAGGAGAAAACTGACTTCTAGGCAGCGAGACTAAGGCCTTAAAGCCCATGGCCATAGCCACACACTTACTCTAAAGGCCATACAAATTTCAACAAGGCCACTCATCATGATAGTGCAGGCCCAGCATATACAAACCTTCACACTAGATATCGCTATATTTCTGCAAACACTTGAAATCTGTTTATTATTATTATTTTGATACATGATTTCAAATAATAGATTAGGTAAGATCATAGAAATACTTGGAAAGCTTTATAATTAAAAAGAAATTAAGAGAATCAAAAATATTGATAGTGTCACTAATCTGTAGGACTAATTTTGTATATTTGCACATAATAAATTTTAAGAAAACTGTAGAAAGACAAAACTGAAAGGGCTAACTCGTAAAAAATGAAATATTCAGCGCCATTAATCATCATGGAAATGTAAATCAAAACTACTTTGAGTTTCATCTTATACCAATCAGAATGACCAAGATCAAAAAAACAAAAACAAAACAAATGACAGTTCATGTTGGTAAGAATATAAAATATCATGAACACTCATGATTGGTAGTTGGTATGAAAATATGTAGGGCCACTATGGAAACCCTTGTAGCAGTTTCTTAAGTGGATGAGAATAAATCTACCTAATAACCTGGTTATACCACTCTTGAGCATATATGTATAGGACTTTTCATCCTAGGATAGAGACACTTTCTCCACATTTTTCATTGCTGCTCTATGAATAATAGTCAGAAATTTGAAACACCTTAGATGTCTGTCAATGGATGAATGGATACAGAATAATTTGATACACTTGCACAATAGAGTATTATTCAGTTGCAAAAAAAAATGAAGTCATAATCTGGAAAATATCATCCTAAGTGAGGTAACCCAGTCACAAAAGAATACACATGGAATGCAATCTCTGATAAGTGGGTATTAATTAGCCCAGAAGCCCTGAATACCCAAGGCACAAATCGCATAACAAATGACTCCCATGAAGAAGTATGGATAAGGTCCTGATCCTGGAAAGGATTGATCTAGCATTGGAGCGGAATATAAAGACAGAGAAAAAGGAGGGAGGTGATTGGAGAATGGATGGAGAGAAGAAGGTTTATGGGACATATGGGGAGGGGGGATCTGGGAAAGGGGAAATCATTTGGAATGTAAACAAAGAATATAGAAAATAAAAATATTAATAGAAAAAAAACATAGGTAAATGAAGGGAGCTAGAAGAAAGATATCCTGAGATAATCTAGACCCAAACTACATTTAGGGTATATGTTCACTTATATGTGATGCTAGATCTTAAGTTTTCAATAAGCAGTGTATAAAATCATAGAAGTTAAGTTTAGAATAAGAGGCTTGGGATGAGGGTATGGATCTTCCTAAAAGGGGAATGTGTTTCCACATTCCTTTCATGGCTAAAGCGAGTGACCTCTGATTTCTCAATCAGATGAAACACAGGGTGCTAGGTTGCATTTCACTCTGGTCTACCATCTTGCATCAGGTTGGCAGGAAATACCAATGCAGTACTCAGGGATGGGAGAACACAGTCTAAGAAGGGGGCCCAGGCCAAGTGAGAAACAATGCAGGCTGAGGCAGAAGCTTAGCTGCAAGTGTGTCCAGGGGCATAGAGCTGCCTTCTGTAGGACACTTAGGCTGCCCAGACCTGTATACTGAAGGCTCCCTCCTACACTGGTTCTTTATTGGCTCTCCTATCAAGTTTTTGTTTATACAAATTGTTTATTGACGGTGAAAATGGATGTATACAACTTATGGTGGACTAGAGATTAAATAACATTTGCAGGAAGGGATGCCCAGGTAGGGTAGCTTATTGACTAAAACTTCTGTGTCAGCCCACCTGGATAACTCACTGGCATGGAGAACTCTGTGCTACATGACTAATTGTCATGAACTTCATGTGGGGTATTATGGTCATGTGCTCCAGGACAGAAACCATGTCCAGAGCCTACTGGTTTCAGATTTGAGAATACCTAGGATTCTGAATCTATTCGACCATCCCAGTTTTCGTCTGGTGACAGGTTTCCACTTACCCCACAGGGGAAATAGAATAGAAGGTTATAGATGAATTGTAAGTGTAAGGAAGAAGGGAGTAGAGAGCTAAAACTAAACTCAGGGAGTGACAGCTAAAACTACAAGCAATTTGAAGGGTCATATGGAAAATTCATATGGTACCATCTCTTAAAATATATGTATATATGAAAGAATTATAAATGGAATCACCAAATGATGAGGAACCACAGTTAAAACTAAACAACTCTTGATGTCAAATAAAACCCCAATTCTGCTAATGGGTTAGATCTAATATAGTTACTGACTGTAAAGATACCATGGAAACTCTCAGAGAACCTACAATATTGCCAATGCTATCTGTTGTGCTTCACAAACTGGTGACAAAGCCTGATTACTGAAGACAACACCAACACAATTCCTTGAATATAGAAAAGTATAGTTGGAGCCTATGAACACCCTTTACCCCTACTGACTAACTTAGTTAGCACTCTGCATGCTGCCAAAGGAAAAAGCTGAATGAAGCTACAACTCTTTTATAGAAAAGGATGACCTGCCTGCATGATATATTGGTGAAATAGTGGCACAGGTTCTATGGTAACCAACCACTATCTGAATAGATTTAGGGTTCACACTGTGATAGGGAATTCATGCTCGACACTGCCATAAACCTGAGACTAGATAAGCTAAGGACCGATAGGAAAATATAGTGCAACAGCTCTGCTAAAAGAACATAGAAGCCAAGTGACTTCTAAAATCTTTATTCTTCACAGATACATCAGTCTTGCTCATGTGCTACCCGAGCAGTAGATACTCATAAAAAATAGAGACTCACAATGGGACCATGTGCAATTTTTGAAAGATCTTGGAACATTGAGCCCTAAATGGGATCAAGTCCCTTCCCTCAGAGCACAGGGAACCATGTGGAAAAGAGTTTGGACTTTAAGACCCAGTGGAGATGGAGGATACCAAAGAATCAAGGTCTTTGAAGCCCAGCAGGACTGACTCGCAGCTGGAACAACAGCGATTGTAGCAACATGGAGGACCATTCTTCTACCCAGAAGCCACCTCCAAATAACTTCTTTCGAATGAAAGAATTAGTTTTCCCTTATAGAGTCTCATTATATATGGAAGCAATTCTTTTTTACTGGATATTTTATTTATTTATACTTCAAATGTTATCCCCGTTCCCGGTTTCACTTAGCAAACACACTATCCCATCTGGCTCCCCTGCATCTATGAGGGTGCTCCCTCAGTCACCTACCTACTTCCACCTCACTACCCTGGCCTTCCCCTATACTGAGGCATTGAGCCTACAGAGGACCAAGGGCCTCTCCTCCCATTGATGCTCAACAAGGGTATCACTTCATATGTGGCTGGAGCCATGGGTTCCTCCATGTGTACTCTTTGGTTGGTGGTTTAGTCCCTGGGAGCTCTAGGTAACTAACTAGAGCTAAAAAGCTTTAAGAACTATATGATGTATATTGACTATATAATAGTCATCAGACATTAAAATGTTACAAGATGATGCTTGTTATAACAGCTGATAATGTGTAAAAACATGCTCCAAAAATATATTTCCAATTAAATGTATGACTCATTTGTATGTACATAATTGTATACACCAAATGAGTAACTGTTCTCCATAGAATCCAGAAGAGAGCATCGAAATCCTTGAAAATGGAGTTACACTGTGTTGTGATAATTTGTTTGGTACAGTAAAACAAACTCAGGACCTCCACAAGAGTAGCAGCAAGTACTCTTAAACACTGAGCCAGCTCATTAGCCACAAAATGACATGTTTTAATTAGAAAAATCAGCAATTATAATAGCTTATTAAAACTCAATTTGACCCCTGTATGTATATAGGAATTTTAAAATATACATATTGTATGTTGTGTGTGTGCATTTGTGTTTACATTGTAGATAATATATCTCTTTATATATATATATGTGTGTGTGTGTGTGATAGCACTTATACTATATATGTATACAAATAATGTATATTATATGGAACATTTGTGTAAGAGATAGTGTAGAGAATGCCTTTGTGGGTAAAATTAAACTGAAACTTGAGGGTCAATATTGAAGCTGCTGGCTCATTTTCTTATAACTGAAAATAAAGAGAGATTGGATAGAAGAAGGTCATGTAAAAATTCAAGCATAGACCATAATTAAAATTATGTATAAACTTATAAACTGCTGCTCTAAACCATGGTATGCTGCAGGGTTTCTGCATACTGGAGGAAGCCAGGATTCTTCTCTTTAACCTTTGGAAAGAGTATGCAAACCAATTAATTTCACATTTCTAGTCACCAAAAAGCATGGGAAAATGAATGATGTGTTTCTAATCCACTGAGAGTGCATTAATTTCTGCTTGTAAAACTAGAAAATGAATGCAATTCTTTAAAGCGGGAGCTTGTGCTGCTCAGCAGTCTTTTGTCACTGGCTCTTGGGTAGACAGGAGGAAGAAAGCTTCCTATTAGTGGCTATTCACATGCACAGATGGCTGATAATTTGGGTTGCTTAGGATATTCTGCTTCTTGGAGCAGTGATATGTATCTAACCTCTAATGAGATTTGTGCACTTTAATAATCATAAATACGCATTTCAAAATTTTAAATGATCCAGCAGCTTTTTTTCAGCTAGATATTTATCAGAACTTTAGCATATTGAAATAATTGTACAATTCTAAGAGCAATGAAGTAAACAATGAGTGAGATTAGACATAGAAACCTTGTATTTTTTATGTTCAGAGTTATGAAGCAGTATTCAAATAGATTGGTAATAGTTTCCCTTGATTTTGTAAAGCAAATTTGAGTTCATGTGGTCACTGATACTCAATCTGAAAGCAACAATAACAAAAATGATGAGAAAGAGTAAAAGAAATAAAAAGGGAAGCCCTCGATTCTGATGACATAGTGCCCATTTCAAGCATTTAGACCTCTGTCTGCAACATTAAACTTGCACTGACAATGTTGGCTTGGGTATGCTTACTTAGCTGGTTGCATTGGAGAAGAAGCTAATTGAAATGCATTGAAAAGCAGAGAAATAAATTCAGTTGCATGTAGTTCTATCCTGAATAGGGGGGTGTAAAATAATAAGAAGGGTTGTAGTAAAACAAAATGCAGTTGTAAAGGACGTGCAGCTCTAACTAGCATGTATCTTATATTATTAGAAGGATGACCATTGGAATAGTAAGAATGGTAATATAGAGATATCTGGAAAATTATTTGACTTTCTATTATTGCATGAGTGTGTGTGCGTGTGTATGTGTGTGTGTGTGTGTGTGTGTGTGTGAGAGAGAGAGAGAGAGAGAGAGAGAGAGAGAGAGTCTCACTATGTAACTCCACTGTTGAAAATTTCACTGCCACGCTTAGTGATAACTGTCTTTGACAGGCCATGAAAGAAATAAAAACAAAGCATTTAACCAATAAAACATGTTTGCCTGCATCACTGCACAGCAAAACTATAACTCTCACTAATGCCAGTCCTCCTTCAAACTGATAGTATACATATATAAGTGAGAGTATATGTGAGGTATATCCTGGAAATACATTTGCAACAGCTCCAAGGACTGCTGGTTTGATTTCCTGTTGAAGGCAGAGGAAACTTGCTTGGAGGGGCAGAGGGATGCAATTACTTTAATTCTATATGCCACCACTAATTTCTCTTTGTCACACTGAGGAACAGATAGTAGTTAACAAGTGTCAGAAATAATTACCAAATCTGAGAGAATGAATCATTGACGGAATTTCAGATCGGTATACAATGGATGTGAGGATATCTACTCCTTTATCCTTTGCAACTTCCCTTTGACCCCCAGCATGAGCCCTTTCCAGCCTGGACTGAGGATGAGTTTATCTTCTCAGGTTCTAAAAAGCCATTCACATTACACTATATGTTTGTTGCCTTTTTATTAAGATTCAACCTCTGATGTGCAGAAGTCTAGTTTCTGAGCAGAGTCTCCAAAATTCAGACCATCAAAATAACATTTAGCATTTTCTGAACTATACTGGTAAATGTTCATTTGGGGGCAGAGTGATTTGCCTATATGTCGTCTTTTGACGTAATTCTTCTTATAATCCCTTCATTTTCTTCATATTTCAAATGTAGCTTCAAAAAAGTTTTCACTACTAAGAACTGGAAAATATCATCCTATGTGAGGTAACCCAATCACAAAAGAATCCACATGGAATGCAATCTCTGATAAGTGGATATTAATTAGCCCAGAAGCTCTGAATACCCAAGGCACAATTAGCATTACAAATGACTCCCCTGAAGAAGTAAGGAGAGGGTCCTGATCCTGGAAAGGCTTGATCTAGCTTTGTAAGGGAGTACCAGGACAGAGAAAAAGAAGGGAGGTGATTGGAGAATGGATGGAGAGAAGAGGGTTTATGGGGCATATGGGGGGGGGGGGCGCACTGGGAAAGGGGAAATCATTTGGAATGTAAACAAAGAATATAGAAAATTTATAAAAAAGGAAAAAAATTGGACCCATTAAAAGGGTTTAAACCTTTCCCCTGCTTCTAGCCTTGCATTCTTCAATGCCTGCTTACCTCGGTGTAAAAGCTTCCCATAGTTTTACCTAGTTAATTTTTCTCTCTTCATGACAGAGTAATTTTCCCAAGCACAGTGTGACATTAAACACCCTATAATTACTCCAGCACCTCTGCTTCTCCTGGCTCTGCCTCCACCACCCCAGTTCTTTTTCAAACACTAAGGGTGTTTTCAGGAGATTGATTTTCTCTCTGAACCTCAGACAATTCCCTTCCCATGCCACTATTTAATTTAATATTCTTTAATTTAGCACAGAATATAGGAACCTTTCCTAAGTGCTCTTAGATAGGGCTTCTCAACACCAGCAATACTATTAATTTAAACTAGAAAATTCTATGTGTGTGTGTGTGTGTATGCTGGGAGGCTTTACTGGGATGTATATGGTTTGTATAACTCTACCCAGTGGGCATTCTTGTAGGAACTACAACTTTGAAGTGTGGTTACTGAATGGGATCCAATTTTGACAAGTAAATTATACCCTTTTGACATATGATTTATGCTGAGCAATCAAGAAACAGTAGCAGAAACTCTTTGATCTTCCACTATTTTAGTAAAATCAGGGCATACATTTCCCTTCTGCAAAGCAAATTTCCATATATTAAAATATTAATTTTAAAAGACGTTAGTTTTTTTAACATTTCAAAAAGTTAAAAAGCTTTTATCTACAAAGCTGTTACTTTGTTTCCCAGTAGTAGTTTCTATTGTAATCTCTCTTTCTGTCACTGTCTCCATGTCATGTGCCTGACTGTCTGTTTATGTACATATGTACAAATGTAAGCATTATGTATGTATGCATGCATGCATGCATGTATGTATGTATGCATGTATTTGTCTATCTGTCTGTCTAGCAATCTTTCTATTTCTATCTCTTTCCTATGATCATTTTGATAGTCACTATTCCTCACTATACTTTATTGGGAGCCAAATCCACTCAATTTCACTAGCCACTTCTAGTTAGTTTAAACCATTATTAAAATGATCCTTTTTCTTTTTTTATTATAATTTTTATTTTCTATATTATATGCTTACATTCCAAATGATTTTCCCTTTCCCAGTTTCCCATTCCTGATAAGTTTCTTAAGCCCTCTTCCCTCTACCCACTCTTCTATCAACCCCCTCCTACTTCTCTGTCCTGGTACTCCCTTGCTGGAACAAGCCTTTTCAGGATCCGGGACCTCTCCTTCCCTCTTCTTGGGTGTCATTTGATATGTGAATTGTGTTGGGATTTTGATGGGTATTGCATTGAATCTGTATAGTGCTTTAGGCAGAATGGCCATTTTAACTATATTGATTCTACCGATCCATGAGCATGGGAGGTTTTCCCATTTTTTGAGGTCTTCTTCCATTTCCTTCTTCAGAGTCTTGAAGTTCTTGTCATACAGATCTTTCACATGTTTAGTAAGAGTCACCCCAAGATACTTTATACTGTTTGAGGCTATTGTGAAGGGGGTCATTTCCCTAATTTCTTTCTCAGCCTGCTTATCCTTTGAGTATAGGAAGGCCACTGATTTGCTTGAGTTGATTTTATAACCTGCCACTTTGCTGAAGTTGTTTATCAGCTGTAGGAGCTCTCTAGTGGAGTTCTTTGGGTCACTTAGGTAGACGATCATGTCGTCTGCAAATAATGATAGTTTGACTTCTTCCTTTCCAATTTGTATCCCTTTGACCTCCTTATGTTGTCGAATTGCCCGCGCTAGTACCTCAAGTACAATATTGAAAAGATAAGGAGAAAGGGGGCAGCCTTGTCTGGTCCCTGATTTCAGTGGGATTGCTTCAAGTTTCTCTCCATTTAGTTTGATGCTGGCTACCGGTTTGCTGTATATTGCTTTTACTATGTTTAGGTATGGGCCTTGAATTCCTGTTCTCTCCAAGACTTTAAGCATGAAGGGATGCTGAATTTTGTCAAATGCTTTTTCAGCATCCAATGAAATGACCATGTGGTTTTGTTCTTTGAGTTTGTTTATGTAGTGGATTGTATTGATGGATTTCCGTATATTGAACCAACCCTGCATTCCCGGGATAAAGCCTACTTGATCATGGTGGATGATCGTTTTGATGTGTTCTTGGATTCGGTTGGCAAGAATTTTATTGAGTATTTTTGCATCGATGTTCATAAGGGAAATAAGTCTGAAGTTCTCTTTCTTTGTTGGATCTTTTTGTGGCTTTGGTATCAGCGTAATTGTGGCTTCGTAGAAGGAATTGGGTAGTGTTCCTTCTGTTTCTATTTTGTGGAATAGTTTGAAGAGTATTGGTGTTAACTCTTCTTTGAAGGTCTGGTAGAATTCTGCACTGAAGCCATCTGGTCCTGTGCTTTTTTTGGTTGGAAGACTTTCTATGACTCCTTCTATTTCTTTAGGCATTATGGGACTGTTTAGATGGTCTAGTTGGTCCTGATTTAATTTTGGTATTTGGTATCTGTCAAGGAAATTGTCCATTTCCTCCAGATTCTCCAGTTGTGTTGAGTACAGGCTCTTGTAGTAGGATCTGATGATTTTTTGGATTTCCTCAGTTTCTGTTGTTATATCTCCCTTTTCATTTCTAAGTTTGTTAATTTGGATACTTTCTCTGTGCCCTTTGGTCATTTTGGCTAAGGGTTTATCTATCTTGTTGATTTTCTCAAAGAACCAGCTCCTGGTTTTGTTGATTTTTTGTATGGTTCTCTTTGTTTCTACTTGATTGATTTCGGCCCTGAGTTTGATGATTTCCTGTCTTCTACTCCTCCTGGGTGAAATAACTTCTTTTTGTTCTAGGGCTTTCAGGTGTGTCATTAAGCTGGTAATGTATGCTTTCTCCATTTTCTTTTTGGAGGCACTCAGGGCTATGAGTTTTCCTCTTAGCACTGCTTTCATTGTGTCCCATAGATTTGGGTATGTTGTGTTTTCATTTTCATTGTGTTCTAAAAAGTCTTTAATTTCTTTCTTTATTTCTTCCTTGACCAAGGTATCATTGAGTAGAGTGTTGTTCAGTTTCCACGTGTATGTGGGTTTTCTGTTGTTTCTGTTGCTATTGAAGACCACTTTTACTCCATAGTGATCAGATAGGAGGCATGGGATTAGTTCTATCTTCTTATATTTGTTGAGGTCTGTCTTCAGAGTTTCAGAGCTAATATCTACTTATCAGTGACTGTATTCCATGTGTGTTCTTTTGTGATTTGGTTACCTCACTTAGGATGATATTTTCCAGATCCAAACATTTGCCTAAGAATTTCATAAATTCATTGTTTATAATTGCTGAGTAGTATTCCATTGTGTAAATGTACCACATTTTCCGTATCCATTCCTTCATTGAGGAACATCTGGGTTCTTTCCAGCTTCTGGCTATTATAAATAGGGTTGCTATGAACATAGTAAAGCATGTGTCCTTATTGCATGCCAGGGAATCCTCTGGGTATGTGCCCAGGAGTGGTTGCAGGATCCTCCAGAAGTATTATGCCCAGTTTTCAGAGGAACAACCGGAATGATTTCCAGAGTGTTTGTATCAGCTTGCATTCCCACCAGCAGTGGAAGAGTGTACCCCATATTTTAATAGGGTTATTTGGCTCTCTGGCATCTAACTTCTTGAGTTCTTTGTACATATTAGGTATTAGCCCTCTGTTGGATGTTGGGGTGTTGAAGATCCTTTCCTAATTTGTTGGTTGCCGTTTTGTCTGCTTGACAGTGTCCTTTGCCTTACAGAAATTTTGTAATTTTATGAGCTTCCATTTGTCAATTCTTGATCTTAGAGCATAAGCTATTGGTGTTCTAATCAGGAACTTTTCCCCTGAGCCCATGTCCTCACAAGTCTTCCCCAGTTTCTTTTCTATTAGTTTCAGTGTGTCAGGTTTTATGTGGAGGTCCTTGATCCAATTGGAGTTGATCCTTTGTCAAAGATCAAGTGACCATATGTGTGTGGGTTCATTTCTTGGTCTTCAATCCTATTCCATTGATCTACTTGCCTATCACTGTACCAATACTATTCAGTTTTTGACACTATTGCTCTGCAGTACTACTTGAGGTCCAGTAAACTGATTCCCATGGAAGTTCTTTTACTGTTGAGAATAGTTTTAACTATCCTGGGTTTTTAGTTGAGGTATTTCTGTTTTGGTCCAGTCTGTTTGGAGTTCTGTAGGATTCTTGTATGTTCATGGGCAACTCTCTCTCTAGGTTAGGAAAGTTTTCTTCCACAATTTTGTTGAAGATATTCACTGGCCCTTTTAGTTGTAAATCTTCACTCTCATCTATATCTATAATCCTTACATTTGGTCTTCTAATTTTGTCCTGGATTTCCTGGATGTTTTGGGTTACAAGCTTTTTACTTTTTACATTTTCTTTCACTGTTGAGTTGATCGTTTTTATGGTGTCTTCTGCATCTGAGATTCTTTATTTCATCTCTTGTGTTGTGTTGTTGATATTTGCATCTATGGCCCCTGATTTCTTCCCAAGGTTTTCTATCTCCAAAGTTGTCTCCCTTTTTGATTTCTTAGTTGTTTCTACTTCTGTTTTTAGATCCTGGATGGTTTTGCTCAGTTCCTTCACTTGTTTGCATTTTCTTGTATTTCTTTAATATATTTTTGTGTTTCCCCTTTCATGACTTCTGCCTGTTGACTCAATTTCCCCTGCATTTCTTTAAGTGATTTTTGCATTTCCTCTTTATTAGCTTCTGTCTGTTGACCCATATTTTCCTGAATTTCTTTAGATGATTTTTGTTTTTCCATTGTGAGGCTTCTAACTTATTCATGTTCCCCTGTATTTCTTTAAGAGGTTTATTTTTGTCCTTCATGTGTTCCTCTAATAGCATCAGGATCAGTGATTTTAAATCCAAATCTAGTTTTTCTGTTGTGTAGGGGTATCCAGGACTTGCTATTGTTGGAGAATTGGGTTCAGATGCTGTCATATTTCCTTGATTTCTGTTAGTAATGTTCCTGCGTTTGCCTTTTGCCATCTGGTTATCTCTGGCATTAGTCTTGTTGTCACTGGCTTGTGCTTTAACCTTCTGTGGGCCTGGTTGAGCTGCCTGCACCAAGATGGTGGCTGGAGACCTTGAACCACAGGGCTCCATCTAACTGCGGTACTCCCTTCAGGTCAAGTGCTTCTCTGGCTGAGAGGCCGGAGCCAAGCTGGTGACCTAGGACCGTGGGGCTCCTCAGTCTAACCAAGGGACTTCCTGCAGGTCAGATACTCCCCACAGGGTAAGTGCCCAGGCAGCTCTAGAGCTGCCTGGCTCCCTGGAGGGGAAAAAACTCAGGCAGGCTGTATCATGGATAATCCTTCACTCTTGTCCTCTCTGCATACCCGGTTGAGCTGCCTGTGCCAAGATGGTGGTGGGTGACCTCAGACCACAGGGCTCTGGGGCTCTGGGGCTCTGGGGCTCCATCTAACCATGGGACTCCCTGCAGGTCAGGTGCTTCCGTGGCTGAGCTCCTGGAGCCAAGATCAAAATGATCCTTTTTCATAATATTTTTATTTTTCAAAATTTAAGTATAATTACATCATTTTCCTCCTTTCTAATTTTTTATATCACACTTTCCATTCACTCCACCTTGTTGTCTCTCAATTTCATGGCCACTATTTCTTTAATTATTGATTTTAAAATGATCATAAATGAGGCTCTCTATAATTGCCTTTTTAGATTTTTACTTAATTGCTGTGAACTGTTCCATGCACAAAAGAATGCTACAACCCATTTAGTTTCAAGGTTTTGTACTTATTAAACTATATTTTATTAATTAATAGTTTAAGGTATTGAATGTGAGCAATAAAAGAAAATTTCCCTGTTTAAATTTTTGTGTGTAGAAAATCATTTTTGATATAGCATCATTACCGCAAACAACAGTAACATTCTGAAATAATAACAGTTCAGACTTAGGCACAACATTTAGCCTTTTGCAGGATATTTCTTAATCTCTCTTTTATAATAATAATAATAAAGCAAGATTATTATTATTATTATTATTATTATTATTAAATCTGTTTTTAGTTTTATCCAGTCTTTATCCCCTTCCTGATCTGTCCACCCTCCAACAGTTCCTCATCCCATTCCTCCTCCCCCATCTCCAAGATGTCCCCACCCCACAAGATCTCCTCTCTCTCTGTGGCCTCAAGAATTCCAAGGGTTAGGTGTGTCTTCTTTCTTGAGGCCTTTCCAGGCAGTTCTCTGATATGAATGTTTTGGGGGCCTCATAATAACTAATATATGCTGCCTGGTTGGTGGCTCAGTGTCTGAGAGATCTCAGGGGTCTAGATTACTTGAGACTGCTGGTCTTCCTCAGCTTTTTCTAGTCTTTCCATAATTCAACCACAGGGGTCCCTGGTTCTGTCCATTGGTTGGGTGTAAGTATCTGCATCTGAATATTTCAGCTGCTTGCCCTCTCAGAGGGCAGCAATGCTAGGCTTCCTGTCTTTCTTAATCTCCCTGTTACTATTGGTAATAGTATGTGAATTCTTATATTAAATTTGTTGGATGTATAGTCTCATATCCATTCTTACCTCTCATCATTTTTTTTGTTTTGTTTTGTTTTTGTGAGAGTCTTAATTTGGTAGCCCATATTGGCTTTGAACTCATGACTATCTGGTCATGCTGAGATTATAGATGTGGACCTACAACTCAGCCCCATCTATGAGGCAATAGCTAGGGCTCATCATCTGAATGACAATCATCTGACTTGTTCCAATCTGCTTGTATGATGTAGTCTCTGTTATTATGCTGCTGAATTTCAGTAACATTGTATAAATTGCAAGTAATTAAAAGCAGACAATTTTTCATTACAGGAAAACATTAACTATCTCAGTCAAAGTGTTATCTGTCCCATTTGCTTAACATTTAAGGGGAAGAATAAAAATCTTTTACTGCTGCCTAGCACAGGAATTCTCATGGTATGGGTGCTCAATTATCAGTTATTAGAATATGCTTGTGAATTCTCATTCTCTGCTCTTAAAGCTACAAAATCATGGACAGGATATATTTAGAATTTCCTGTATAGACTATCATGTACTCATTCATACATTGATATATTTATGCGATAAAATAAAGATCTATTTTATATTGATTTTATCGAATACAACTTTTTTTGATATAAACACACTTATGAATTTAAAGGATTAAGTAACCAGGCAGAAAGATAAGGCAACTGGTGATAATTAAATATAATGTGAGAGAAATATAGGATATGATGAAAACAATTTGCACCAATGTAAGATGACATTTTTTCCTAAACTTCTAGAAGGTGGCTTTAGAAAAATGAATTGCACAGTAAGAAAGCAAATTTGATCCTAATAAGAACAAAAAGGAAGAATCATGCTGAAAAGAAAAATTTTAAGACAGAATATTTGAAAAAGAAATGATATGCAAGAGATGAGGAAGATGAATAAGAGACAAACATGAATTAGTATCAGACATGATACTGCAAAGGATGGCACAGCAAATTAAAAAATGAGTAAAATTAATTTGGTTTGAAATGAAGTACATTAAAATTGATTGCTAATCTCCATCAAGATTACATTATGGCTATTATATAAATACAGAAATATATACATAAATACCCATAGGAAGGAAGTATTAGGTGAGACTCTCCAAACTCATGACTTTGTTAGAAAATCATAATAATGTAATTATGCAAGGGGAAATAAATATTGAAAATAATAATAATTTTATAATAAAATCTTTGATTTCTATAGAAAGTATACAGAAAAAAATCGAGCTAAATATATTTACAGGAACTTATTTGAGGCACTTTAAAATTAAAAGTTAAAAAATTATTTCTATAAAATTCTTTATGAAACTATTGAATTTCTGTCAGAGGAGAACTTTAATTATCATGTTGAGTCAATGACAGAAGACAGCTTTTATTTCTAGAGGATGAATAACGGCTGGATTTGAAAAAATTCTCATTTTTTCAAGTTTTGTTTCCATTCTAAATATAGGAAACAGACATAATAGTTTCAAAAAATTCAATATAGACTGAATATATGAGAGGTTGGGGAATTCATTCAACTTACTGAGATGAAATACATAAATGTCATTAGTGGAAAAAATCAACTTGTAATAATTGCTTTGTTGTCTTTGGAGGATTCTATGATGTATATGTGATGTGTGTGTGTGCAGAGGCATATGATTTTAGTATATAATCATGATCATGTATAGTCTTATATAACATTTTGATTGACTATATATATACTGCTACAGCAACAATTATAGACTTCCTGTTACTCAAACATTTAGAATAGAATTAGTTTTGAAAGAGGAAAGATAATTCAATTTTCTAACAAAATAAAGCCCTAAAAAGCTATTGTTTGTTGTTTTTCAAACAATTGATTTGTAATGTTTTATTTTGCTAAAAGAATTGCAATACCTGTCTTCTTTGAAAATAATCACCATTTTAAAGCACCTATTTCCCAGCTACTTAAGTCATATTTTAGCTGTAAATTGCCTTGTGGAAAACTATTCAAATACTGAGAAAAATCTACCCACACTACTAAAATTCCAATAGTATTGATATGGTTAAACATTTGTAAAAATATAATAGTGATGAAAAATATATGCAGCAAGCATATCATTGAGATCATTTCCCCAAAGTACTATTGGTTAAATAATTTAAAATTTGACTAAACAATGGATAATATGCTACACCAAATAATCTTTCACTAATGAGTTGAGCTAGAGGAGCCAATTGGCCTTTAACAATTCTAATTTCTATAATTCTATGAATTCAATACGGTGTATCAAAACCCTCAAAGGTAATGCGGTGTAAAATCAATACAAATGAGGCATAATGAAAATGGAGTATTTCCTTTATCATGTGTTTAGGAGAAAGAATTTCTAAAGTGATTGTAGTAAGGATATGGAAGGTTATTAAATGCAGCTAATGTCTCTTTTCCCTATGGCAAAGGTTTTAGCAGCATAAGTTTATGGGCCCCTTTATTCCCCCACTCCCACATATGCCATTTTTTAATTGCTTTTCTGGATGATGCCCAGGAAATGTGAGCATTTTCAAAGAGGTTACTCAACCCAGTTCTTAAAGTTGATGGTTTGTAATTTTGAGGTCAAAATTGCACGCAGTTTTTAAGCATAAATATAGAAGAAAAATTTTCTTCTGTCCATGTTGCTCAAAAATGAATATTGACTTGATCTAAATGTTTGGAGACTGAGTCAGAAGATTTTAATTCATAATTCTTATCATGGAAGCTTGCTCTAGTTTGATGTATTGATTACTTATCAATTAAAACCTATTAGCACTAGCAAAAAGTAAACCGATTTAATGTATTTATTTTCCTCAAAATATTATGTTATAAGAGAGTTTAGATTTTATTATTAGTTTAATAATATCTCAATATATTTTATAAGAAAAGCTTGACACATTTGTTTTAAAATACTTATTTCCAAACTATTTTGGTAGCTATAGAAATGGCACACTGGGTGATTGCACTTGTAATTTTTCAATGTACCCAAGTTCAGTTCCCAGTAACTGCTCAGGTCAGCTTACAACCTTCTGAAACACCAAAGGATAATTTTCTAGAGAATCATCTGCCTTCCTTTGGCATCTATGGACACCAGAACAGAGAATCATTCATATTGAAAACATAAAAATCTTAAAATGATTTCTAAATATTGAATATTTTCTAGTGCTCAATAGAAATAACTCTTGAGAACAAAGACAATGTCTAAAATTCTAGAAATCATGCATACATTATGAAATAAGTGGATTTAAAAATAAATATATGCATATTTTATAAATATATATTAATAGATATACATGAATGAAATAATGCAGTTTTTATATTTATACACATATGATACTGGAATTTTAAAATCTTAATAAATACAACACATTTGCTATATATTGTATTTGGTAAAAACAACTTTCATGAAACTTTTATCTATGGTATGGTACCTTAAGAGTAATTAAATAATATATTAATTACATAGTTCAAAATTTCATTTGAAATAACATTTGATCATGAATAAGTATTTACCATATCTTTTGGTCACTTAATTGTTATTTATTGTGGTCGATTTATGACAGTAAATAAATAGCTTTTATGTTTTCAAAGAAGAAAGTCATAATTCTAACTTTAATACTCTGTGCTGTATTAAATGTAACAGTATACTGAATGAAACAAAACTCAAAAAACATAAATCACATTACTCTAATGCCTCAAACAGGATATGGCATTATCATTATCAGGCACGGGATTAACATTACTTTATTTCTAATTTTCCATTAAACAAAAATAACACAATAAGTGATACTACTATGACATTAGTTATTTATATAGTATTATTTCCTTATGGAAAATTGAATATATACAAAATTTGACATCTAGTAGTTTTTAAATTAAATGGAGAGTATTAATTTGGATATATCCCCTAAAATACTCTGAAAAGAAAATAAATTTTATTTTTAATTGTTTTTAACCTTTTGGAGATGACCAACATATCTGATCCTAAGTTTAGCAGATTTCCATACATTGATATTTATATTCTTCATCTGGAAAACATAAACAAATGGCTGTAAGATAGACTCATGATAGATTTACTTCTTTCAAATACTCTTAACACCTTTTTTGTAAAACTTCTGAGTTTTTTCTTTGTTTCCTAATAATAAGGGTTCTTCAGACCAATATTTTACTAAAAATAATAATGAAAACCTCTATATTGACAGCTTGCATTCTTCAAATCAATGCAAACATCTCCAAATTAAGATTTAGGTTGTCCTTGATAAAAGCTTAATGGATGAAAATCATGTACACACCAAGTTTTGGGAACTCTTCTCATATGCTCTGCTGGTGTTTATGAACTGCATGTGCTTTGTAATTATTCTAAGAGACTGGCATGTAAAAAACTATCTCTTTTAAAAAATCATCTTATCATTTTTCAGGAAAAATACATACCTAATTCAGAAATGTATACACTGGCAATGATTAAATCTATTACTTTTTACCATAACAAATATGATTTAGCAAAAGATCATCATATCAATATCTATTATCTAAAATGGAGTCAAAGAATATGATTCGGAAGGGAAGACATGTTTTTCTCTCTGTGATAACCTTTTGTCCCTAAGATGTTCATGCTTATCCAGTAAGAGAGAAGGCAACATGCTTCCTGGCAAACTTTCTTTAGAAGTTCTTCCTACATTTACATTCCATATTAATATTAAGACAGAAACAATTCATATATATATATGCATATATATACATATACGCACACACACACACACACACACACACACACACATACACATACATAAAAATTAAGTATGGACATGCCCAGATTTCTGAGGAACCACCAGACTGATTTCCAAAGTGGCTGTACCATCTTACAATCCCACCAGCAGTGGAGGAGTGTTTCTCTTTCTCCACATCCTTGCCAACACCTGCTGTCTCCTGAGTTTTTAACCTAAGCCATTCTGACTGGTATGAGGTGAAATCTCAGGGTTGTATTGATTTGCATTTCCCTAATGACTAACGATGTTGAACATTTCTTAAGGTGCTTCTCAGCCATCCAAAGTTCTTCATGTGGAAATTCTTTGTTTAGCTCTGTACCCCACTTTTTAATAGGGTTATTTGGTTCTCTGGAGTCTACCTTCTTGAGTTCTTTGTATATATTAATATATTAGCCCTCTGTCGGATTTAGGGTTGGTGAAGATCCTTTCCCAATCGTTTGGTTGATGTTTTGTCCTTTTGACAGTGTCCTTTGCCTTACAGAAACTTTGTAATTTTATGAGATCCCATTTGTCAATTCTTGATCTCAGAGCATAAGCTATTGGTGTTCTGTTCAGGAACTTTTCCCCTGTGCCCATGTCCTCAAGGGTCTTCTCCAGTTTCTTTTCTATTAGTTTCAGTGTGTCGGGCAGCTTCTGAAGGACCCTCCTATACCACTCCTGGGCATATACTCAGAGGATTTTCCAGTATGCAATAAGGACACATGCTCCACAATGTTCATAGCAGCCCTATTTGTAATAGCCAGAAGCTGGAAAGAACACAGGTGTCCCTCAACTGAGGAATGGACACAAAAAATGTGGTATAATTACACAATGGAGTACTATTCAGTCATTATAAACAATGAATTCATGAAATTCTTAGACAAATGGATGGAGCTGGAGAACATCATACTAAGTGAGGTAACACAGTCTCAAAAGATCAGTCATGGTATGCACTCACTGATAAGTGAATATTAGCCTAGAAACTTGGAATACCCAAGACATAATCCACATATTAAATGATGTCCAAGAGGAACAGAGGAGTGGCTCCTGGCTCTGGAAAGACTCAGTGCAGCAGTATAGGGGAATACCATAACAGGGAAGTGGGAAGGGGTAGATGGGGGAATAGGGGAAGGGAAGAGGGCTTATGGGACTTTTGTGGAGTGGGAAACCAAAAAAGGGGAAATAATTTGAAATGTAAATAAAAATATATCGAATAAATAAAAAAAACTTTATATCATAAAAAATTAAGTATGAAAAGTTATAACATCACTTGACATAAAAGCAGCATTTCTGAGAAGTCTAGACAGCTTACCATTTGTTTAGTATTCCACAGAAGCATTACTATGTATGGCAGGCATTTCTGAATCTTGTCAAGTTAATCTGCTGCTTGGTTCTCTCTCTTTGGTTTGTTCTACAAATAAAACAAAGGGACCATTCATTGAGTGTAGTTTGTTGTTATGAAGTTACATATGGTTATAGAGCTCATGAACTAAAATGTCATTTTTATGCAAGAAGTAAATAATTTTGTTACATATTTTAATTTGACAATCACTTAATTCTTCCAAGTTTACATATACATTTATTATGATGAAAATGGAACTGGTATCTACTCTCATTCTAGTTCTCAAAGACATTTTCTGTGGACACATGATAATTTTCATGAGACAAGACATGGTCACATAAGTCTTCCTATTCAGAAAAACTCAAAGAAACCATTTTACTAAAAACTCTTATACTTTAAATTTAAAACAATTTTTAAGATCAAAACCTGCAGCACAACCATCTTCATTTGGAGATCTAGAACTACTATTTTTTTACACTTAGTTTTCCTTACAAAGCTCCCTCAGACTTACTTATCGGGTATATCAGGTAGATATCAGGACTGTTCCTTTTACAAGGTGTTTCTTCAAACATTAAATTTGCTACAATTAAACATAATTTTAGATTGGGATTAGCTCACTCCATTCATCCTTATTCATTAAGCAAGTGAGATCTAAATAATGTAAGGAGTAAATTCTTGGTCCAGAATATAACTTTTCTTATGCCATAAGGATTCTCTGCCTATTAAAATAAGTAGGAAGTTCCTACATGCATAAAACTGGAGTAGATTTTCAGAATATACTAGTAAGTAAAAGGTTTTTTTTTTGATTGTTGTTTCCATAGGAAACTTTTATTAAGGGAAAGCAGGCAGTTCTGATAACTAGAGAGAAGAAAATATATTGCTGACTTAGACAAAAAATAAATAGACCTAACCAATGAATAAAGTAATCAGATGAGAGATCCTAAGAAGTTTTTATCTTATATATAAAAAGGTAAGAAAAGCTTGCCTATAACATAACAAATAGTTATAATATGATTAATAATCGTTAGGTTATTTCAAGCGAGAGAAACCTTTGATGTCAGGGAAAGGTGATCGATCATGTTACTCAAGTAAAGTCAGCAGCCAGGAGGGTCTGTCTCATGTGCTGGGCAGAGCTTGAAACCTCAAAGTCCACAACCACAGTGACAAACTTCCTCCAACAAGGCCACACCTATTAATGATGCCCCTTTCCATGGGCCAAGCATATTCAAACCACCAAAGAAATAAAAATTAACTAGTAAGTAGTTAAAAGAAAGGGGTAAGACATGGTAAATAAGCATAGGTGGTGGTTGCTGTTCTTTTATTGTACCTTGACAGTAATTTGATAATATACAAGAAAACACGGGGACAATATATTATGAAACTATAACTACAGTACAGGTAAAAAAAAAAAAAAAAAAAAAAACCTAACACCTGCAAAATATAATAGCTGTTTAGTACTTAGAGCTTGAAAATGCTAAGTAACTCACATTAATAATTAACAATGTTAATAATGTGACTTTCTGTAATACAGTTGCATTTTCTATGTACACCATTTTTAATTGTGTTATTTGGTTGTGTTTTTTTCTTTTATTCTAACTTCTTGAGTTGCAATTTTGCCCTTTCGACTGTGTCTTCTGCCTCACCTGCTTTTCAGTTTCATGAAGTCCTATTTGCCAATTGTTCATCTTAGAACTGGAGCCACTGGTGTTCTGTTCATGAAATTTTCTCCTGTGCCAATGCATTCAAGGCTATTCCACATTTTCTCTTCTATTCATTTCAGTGTAAATAGTTTTATGTGAAGAGATTTAATCCAATTGGACTTGAGCTTTGTACAATGTGAAGAATATGGATCAATTTGCATTCTTCTACATGCAGACCACCAGTTAGATGAGCGCCATTTGTTGAAGATGCTTTCTTTTTACCACTGAATGATTTTGTATTCTTTGTCAAAATTCAAGTGTTTATAGCTGTGTGGCCTGGAATCCTATTCCACTGATTGACCTGTCTGTCTCTGTACCAATACCATTTGGGTTTTATTACTATTGTTCTTTAGTTCAACTTGAGGTCAGGGATGCTGATTGCTCCAGAAGTTCTTTTATTGTTGAGAATTATTTTCAGTATTGTGGGTTTTAATGTTTTTCTAAATGAAGTTGAAAATTACTCTTTCCATGTCTGTGAAGGAGTGCATTAGAATCTTGATGGAGATTGCGTTGAATATGTAGAATGCTTGTGGTAAGATGGTCATCTTACTGTTACTCTTATCAGTCCATGAGAGTGGGAGGTATTTCCATCTTCTGAGGTTCTCTGTTTCTTTCTTCAGACACTTGAAATTCTTGTCATAAGATTCTTTCCCTTGTTTGGTTAAATTTACACCGAAATATTTCATGACTATTGTGACAGATGTTGTGTCCCTATTTTCTTTCTCAGAGTGTTTATCATTTTTTTAAAAGAAGGGATACTAATTTGTTTGAGGTAATATTATATCCAGCCACTTTGCTGAACCTGTCTATCAGCTGTAAAATTTCGCTGGCAGAATTTATGACATTTCTTAAGTATACTATCATATTGTTTGCAAATAATGATACTTTGACAGAGCTATACAGAAAATTCTCAACAGAGGAATTTTGAATGATGCATAACTTAAAGAGATGTTCAATATCCTTAGTCATCAGGGACATGCAAATAAAATGACCCTGGGATGTATTTTAAGGGTTATCTGAAAACAGAAATCATGAATTTACATATTGAGTTTGGTATCTATTATTTAGTATGTGCCATTAAAGAGTGAATGGCAGTTTTAGAATTGCACAAATGACTAAACAATTATAATATAGTATCTTAGGAAATGACTCTCTGTAGAAGTAGGTATTCAGTGGGTGTTTATTTAGTAATATTTTCAATTGACTGCAAAGCTTTCATGAGATTCAACTCAAAACGGGGTCTAACTACAATACTGAAGATGTGAAATTCTGCTCACCATGTTATTGATTATTATTTTGAGATTATTGGTGAATATTGTAGGGAATTTGAAGATTTGGACAAATATGAGATTATAATGAAAATATGTTGAAATAATGTTTCCTTCAGTAATCATAATTTCACAGATTCCAGACAAGTTATTTTATGTTAGGAAGAAAGTTGTATTTTTGTAGGCTGTTCATATTTTTTTACAATGATTACTCTCCTGGTTTAAATATTATATTTATATGCTATATCTGTTGCACGCTGAGAATTTACTAAATTAATGCATAGTACCAAGCAAATGGTCATAGGGAAAAGTCATTATATCTTTCAAACGACAAAAGTAGATATGCCAATTAAGTCAGTTAATTATTATTTTCTGAATATCAGAGCATATTTTTTTACATGTTGACACTAAAGTGGAAGAATAAGTTTGGAACAGTTTTCTGTGCCTAAATGTTACTACATTAATGTATTTGGGTGAGAAAGTAGTATTTTGGATTTAAAAAGGAATCTTCTTCTTACAACATTAACCCTAGAAGGGCCTTAACATACATTATCATGTGGTTATAAACATAATAAGTCTCATTATTTATTTAAAATTGTTGTTGTTTTGCTATGTTTTTGTTTTGTTTTACTTGGCCTATATGTACATAGGTAATAGGGAGGAAGCAACAAAATGTTATGCTAGAAAATATTGAAATAAGCTTATTTTCTTCAGTATGTTACTTACTAAATTGTCTACTTGCATATTAATTCTACAAATATAGTGTGGTGGCTTAAAGGAGAATGGCTTCTATAAGTTCATGCATTTAATGCTTGGTCATCAGTTAGTGGAATTTTTGAGAAGGTTGGGAGTTTTGGTCTTAGTAGAGGAGGTATGTCATTGAAAGTGGGTTTTAAAGTTTCAAAAGCCCACGCTGAGACATGCTAAGAGGTGTCTTTATCATACTGAATGATACCTGGAATTAGGATGTAAGATATAAAGCTCTCCACTATTACTCCAGGAAAATGCCGGTCTGCCTCTCACAGATCATGAACTAACAGTTGCTAACTAACTGTAATCAACCCTCCAATTATATGCTTTTTTTAAATAAGAATCTTCTTGGTCATGCCAGTTATTCATATCAATAATCACTAGAACAATAACTAAGATATTCATATATATTTATGTATGTTCATAACATATATGTTATATATTATCTTTGTGTTGTATGTAATACTGTACAAATATTTATGTGTTAAATGGAGACACACACACATACACACACACGCGTGCGCACGCACACACACACACACACACACACACACATATATGAAAGTACCATTAATTTTATTTTAGAGAGGTGTTTAGAAACAAATGACATTAAGGAGTAGTGATTATTACTTCCTGTCATTTTTGATGTTATTTTTATATTTGAGTGGTTATCTTCTTTGGGGTTTGATGAAAGAAGGTAACTATCTTACTTTTTCCAGGGTGTCGTTTCCCTCCTGGGATTGGAGTTTTCCTCCTATCATTCTTTGTAGAGCTGGGTTTGTAGAAAGATATTGTGTAAATTTGGTTTTGTCATGGAATATCTTGGTTTCTCCATCTATTGTGATTGAGAGTTTTGCTCGGTATAGTAGTCTTGGCTGACATTTGTGTTCTCTTAGAGTCTGCATGAGATCTGCCCAGGATCTTCTAGCTTTCATGGTCTCTGGTGAGAAGTCTGCTGTGATTCTGATAGGTCTTCCTTTATATGTTACTTGGCCTTTCTCTCTTACTGCCTTTAATATTCTTTCTTTGTTTAGTACATTTGGGCTTTTGATTATTATGTGATGAGAGGTATTTCTGCTCAGGTTCAGTCTGTTTGGAGTTCTGTAGGCTTCTTGTATATTCATGGGCATCTCTCTATATAAGTTGGGAAAATTTTCTTCCATAATTTTGTTGAAGATATTTGCTGGCCTTTTCAGTTGTAAATCTTCACTCTCATCTATACCTATAATCCTTAGGTTTGGTCTTCTCATTGTATCCTGGATTTACTGGATGTTCTGGGATACAAGCTTTTTGCATTTTGCATTTTATTTGACTGTTGAGTCCATGGTTTCTATGGTATCTTCGGCCTCTGAGATTCTTTCTTCCATCTCTTGTATTCTGTTGTTGATATTTGCATCTATGGCCCCTGATTTCTTCTCAAGGTTTTCTATCTCCAAAGTTGTCTCCCTTTGTGATTTCTTGGTTGTTTCTACTTCTGTTTTTAGATCCAGGGGTACAGAGTCAAACAAAGAATTCTTACCTGAAGAACTTCAGATGGCGGAGAAGCATCTTTAAAAATGCTCAACTTCATTAGTCATCAGGGAAATGCAAATCAAAACAACCCTGAGATTTCACCTTACACCAGTCAGAATGGCTAAGATTAAAAACTCAGGAGACAGCAGATGTTGGTGAGGATGTGGAGAAAGAGGAACACTCCTCCACTGCTGGTGGGGTTGCAAATTAGTACAACCACTCTGGAAATCAGTCTGGCAGTCCCTCAGAAAACTGGGCATGTCACTTCCAAAAGATCCTCCTATACCACTCCTGAGCATATACCCAGAGGATTCTCCAGCATGTAATAAGGATACATGTTCCATTATGTTCATAGCAGCCCTATTTATAATAGCCAGAAGCTGGAAAGAACACAGGTATCCCTCAACAGAAGAATGGATGCAAAAATATGGTATATCTACACAATGGAGTACTATTCAGCCATTAGAAACAATGAATTCATGAAATTCTTAGGCAAATGGATGGAGCTGGAGAACATCATACTAAGTGAGGTAAGCCAGTCTCAAAAGATCAATCATGGTATGCACTCACTAAGAAGTGGATATTAGCTTGGAAAACTGGAATATGCAAAACATAATCCACACTTCAAATGAGGTACAAGAACAACGCAGGAGTGGCCCCTAGTTCTTGAAAGACCCAGTATAGCAGTATAAGACAAAACCAGAACAGGGAAGTGGGAAGAGATGGGTGGGAGAACAGAGGGAGGGAAGGGGGCTTATGTGACTTTTGGGGAATGGGGAACCAGAAAAGGGGAAATCATTTGAAATGTAAATAAAAAATATATCAAATAAAATTAAAAAAAAAAAGAAACAAATGACATGGGCCAAAAGTTACATGTGTTTATTCTTACAGGTTTTTTTATGAACTCTTCTACAATTATTTTCATTTTTCTAGTGGTGATACAATGTGTTTAGGTGGTGTTAATGTTGAATCTTCCTATTCTTATATCACATGATTTATTTGGTTTCAGTAGTCAATATAGAGGACCATATTATATTTTACTTTGTGCTGTGGAATATTTTCATCCATTTATACTGGAAATGGAGAAATGGAAAGAATAAATTTTGAACATTTCTTTTTAGTTCTTAGCATTGCTCTCTCTGGGACAAACATCTATCTATATACTCTCTATGCATATCTGTATTTTTCTCTATCTCTATAATCGAGAGAGAGAGAGAGAGAGAGAGAGAGAGAGAGAGAGAGAGGAGAGAGAGAGGAGGGAGAGAGAGAAGGAGAAAGAGAGGGAGTGAGAGAGAAAAAATAAATAATATAATTTATAATGTAAAAGTAAAACACCTTATGACTATAGACTATTTCCCCATTCTAGCTCCCTTAAACATTAAACATAAAATTGGGAGAAAGATGTTCTGGGAACTGAGAAAGATGTGGGCGATTTGGGAAGTAGTCAATAGAATAAATAATGATCATGATATATTGTATACAGGTATGAAAAAATTAAATGTTAAAGATTGACTTCTGCTATTTCAATATCATTATTTATTATTTTTTTATCTTTACTTACAGAATTTGGAAAACATTTTTTGATTAGTTACATCATATTCATTTACTCTTGCTGTCCTTAAACTCTAACTACAATCTGAAGTGTTATGTAATTCTCATATATTAAAGGCTTTGTTCTAGCTCTGTTCATTGTGAAACTATTTAAATATTAAAAAAAAATCAATCCTTTGCAGGCATAATTCTGTCAACAATAGTCTGCCCTTAAAGAGGATATTTAGACAAATGCCAAAAAGAGGTCTTTTCCTTTGTTTCTTGGATATGATATGAGAAATATGGTTTCCTCACTGGATTCTACTATGAAGTATTTTTTTCATTGGATATTTTCTTAATTTACATTTCAAATATAAATGTACATTTCCCCTTTCCTGGTTTCCCCTCTGAAAACACTCTATCCCATCCCCTCCTCACCAACCCACCACTCAAACTTCCCTGTCCTGGCATTCCCCTACACTGGGGCATGGAGCCTTCTCGGGACCAAGGGTCTCTCCATCCTTTGATGTCCAAGAAGGCCATCCTCTGCTACATATGCAGCTGGAACCATGAGTCCCTCTATGTCTACTCTTTGGTTAGTAATTTATTCCCTGGGAGCTCTGGGAGTACTGGTCATCCTGAGTGAGGTAACCCAGTCACAAAAGAACACACATAGTATGCACTTGCTGATAAGTAGATATTAGCCCAGAAACTTGGAGTACGGAAGACACAATTTATAGACCAAACGAAGCTCAAGAAGAAGGAAGACAAATGTATGGATACTTTTGTCCTTCTTAGAAGGGCGAACAAAATGCCTATGGGATGAAATACAAAGTGTGGAGCAGAGACTTAAGGAAAGGTCATCCAGAGACTACCCCACCTCAGTTCAATCCCATATGCACTCACCAAACCCAACACTATAGTGGATATCAACAAGCACTTGCTGACAGGAGACTGATATAGCTGTCTACTGAGAGGCTCTGCTATTACCTGAAAAATATAGAGGTGGGTGCTCTTAGACAATCATTAGACTGAGCACAAGATCTCCAACGAGGAGCTAGGAAAAGGAGCCAAGGAGCTGAAGGAGCTTGAAGCCCCATAGGAGGAACAACACTATGGACCAACCTGTGAAGTCTTCCTAATGCTCCAAAGTAGCAGAATCAGTGTATTATGTGGTAAAATGTTTCAGACTATGAAGCAAAATAACTCTTTTCTCTTTTAAGTTAATTGTCTTAATATATTTTCATAACAAGCAAAATTTATGTAACCCACTCGAGACCTATTTTTGTTCAGCAACATTTTACATGCAACTAGTGAGAAAATAAAGCCAGTAACTAGACAGCCAGTCTGTTCAAATCTTTGAGATTCATATTCAATGAGATACTCATTCTCTTAAATTAAGAAGGAGATTCATTAAGAAAGATACTTGAAGCAATCTTCTGGCTTTTACGTGTATACACACACACACACACACAACTGTGAATATGCACACATAAATACTTTCCCATGCAGGCAGATAGACAGACAGACAGACAGACTGACACACACACACACACACACATGCATGCATGCACACACACACACACACATACACACACACTTTTGTCTTCTTTTTAATATTTTAACTTATTCCCAGATTTTAAGTTCATGTGTGTGAAGCACGTTGAATAATTTACCAAGTCTTCATTCTCCATTTGTAACTGCTGTAAGCAAAAGAAAGTTGACTTGCTAGAGTAATACAGTTCTATTTTAGAGATATAAATATCTTTATTTCTATCTAATGTGGTAGATATAAAAGGTGCTTTAAAATGCATTTTATCTTTTTAATTAACCCAGCTGAAACTTTGACCGTCTGCATCACATGCTACATTTAACTTATTAAAAAATAAGGATGGATGTGAAATTATATAACCATGAAACCATTCTATAGATTTGACTTCACACCAAGCCAAACTCATTTTATGTTTCTAATTTTAAATATTGACATAGTCTCTCTATTTCTTTTCTTCCAAAGGTGTTAAGATAGAATAAATAGCACCAAAGATAGAATGCAGATTATATGAAGAATTTTAAATTTCAAAGTGTATTTTCTTTGTTTCTCAAATGTTATACTGTGCTTACAATACACTAATAATTGTTCAATGTTTTAAAAAATGTTTTTAATTATAGCTGTTGTGCATTTTTGATTGGGTACAAAAGGGAGGGTCTCATTATGAAATTTGATGATATTAATATCATGTACCTTCTTTCTATTCATTCTTCATTTCCATACCTTATCTCTCCTCACCTTCCACCAGCTTCTTTCTCTTCCTAAATAATCCATTTTCTTTTTAAGTGTATTTTAATTAAGCCCAGATCACATATATAAAAGAAAACATGAAGTAACTTTCTGAATATCATTAATTATTCTTCCCACAAAATCTCCATTTACCCATATTTTTGGCACAATTACATAATTTCTTTCCTTATGGAATAATAAAATTTCATGTTGGGTGGATAATACATTTTTGTTATCCAAATCATCTGCAATTTGAACATATTTATAATAACCACTAATTAAAGTGGATAACAGTAACAGAAAATACACAACTGACATTTAAATTCAATGAAGATATTCTACTCCATCTCCTTCTTTCATTACAGAAGGTGTCTTAGCCAGTGTTCTTCAGCTATGAGACAGCACTGTGACAATAGCAATTCTTATAAAAGTAATCAATGGGGACTTGCTTTCAGGTTCAGCATCTTGATCCATGTCATACTTGATCAGCAGGATAGGAGCATAGCTATTGTCCAGTACGCATGTCACTGGAGAAGTAATTGAGTGTTTTATGTTCTGATGCTTAGGGAACAGAAAGCAGAGAAACAGGAGAGAGACAGAGACAGAGAGACAGAGAGACAGAGACACACACAGAGAAAGAGGGAAAGACAATGACAGAGACAGAGACAGAGAGAGACAAAGAGTTACAGGCACACACAGGCTTTCTTTCTCCTACACACACACATGCGTTCACACGCACAAAGTGAGGAGATAGATAGAGAGGGGGAGAGAGAGGGGAGAGAGGGAGAGGGAGAGAGGGACAGAAAGGGAGAGGGAGAGAGGGAAACGGAGAGGGAGAGAGGGAAAGGGAGAGGGAGAGAATAGGCCTGTTATACATAAGCTTTTGAAAACTCAAAGCACAAGCCTAGTGACACATCCTCTTCAATAAGACCCCATCTCCTAATACCTCCTTGAAAGCTTCATTAACTGGAGACGAAGCATGAAAACATATAGGCCTTTGGGAGTGCTGGAAATCTCATTCAAATCACTACAGTAAGATTGAGGAGACGTTTTAGAAATAAAGACATATGATGAGGGGCATAAAAACAGATGTGAATTGACTGAGAACAATCATGAGGAAAGTTGAAAACAAACAAAAGCAGTTCTCTAGCTTACAATAGCTGTACAATTGGTGTACAATACCAAACTCTAAGTTCGATTCCCAGAAATATTTTAATAAACATGGAATTCTAGCTCTTGGGAGGTAGAGGAAGGGAGATCAGCATTTCAAGGTAAAACCGCGCCTATGAAGTAGAGTTAGTGCAAGCATGAGATACAGGAATCTCTTCAAAAATCAAGGAGTATTCAAGAGATTTTTGCTGTTACTGTTGTATTTTCAATAACTATTTTTTTTTTGCTTTGCTTGAATAGCTTCTAATTTATTGTTTTACCTCAAACCACTATGTCCATTTGCACAAAACTAGATTTTCTTTTTCTTTCTTAATGGATTTATTTTATTTTATAACACCCTCAGTCATATTGAAAATAGAGAATCAGATTGACAAGAAGAATCCAAATGAAACAGAACTTTAACTGTGATGTGCATTATTTTCTTTTTATTTTTATAAACATTTCTTCTGTTTTTACATGTGTGTGATTGTGTTTGCATGTGTGTATGGTGTTGTGTTTATTTATGTAAACTCATGCATTCCATACCTTTATGAAGACAGAGGGCAATCTGTAAATGTTGGTTCTCTCTGCCCTGTGGTTTTCAGGGTTAGAACTCAAGTCCTCCATATTGACAAGTACACTGACCCACTGTACCATCTCATGAATCCAAGAATATAAGTGTTTAATGAAAGTTGGTGAATTTGGCACCAAGTAAGTCAAGGAGTTAAAGTAAAAGAAAAAAAAAATCTCCCTGAAAGTTAGATGTAAATCATTCATATAGAAATTAATTAAAACACTTGTTTTTAATTATTGTTTTCATAGTCTTCTCTAATTTCATTCTTCACACATGAAAATTGATTATGAGAATCCATTAAACTCATAATGGTCATAGTTCTTTAACTTATAAGTAAACATAGATAATTTGATACTTATTTGGATATACATTACATTCATATTTTAATTGTATTAGATATTTTGTATTATACCTTGATAATATATGGCATAACATAAACCTTTTATATTACTAAATTCATAAGGTCTTCTAAAGGTATAGAAGTAATAAAATATAGTTACTTTTAAAATAATTTAGAAATCATTTATTCAGTTCTAAGAAAGTGTATAAACTCAGGAGTCATTTAGTTTGCTTGTTTTTATTATTTAAATAGTATATTCTATTTAAATGTTATATTTGTCTACTAGTGTATAAGATTTTGCATTATTTTTTCTTTCAATTACTTCAAAAACATAAAAGTTTAAAAAAGATATACAAATGGATTGAAAGGGACATGAACATTGTGGAGGAATTTTAACCCAGCAATATGGCTGCTCTGGCAAGGATTTATATCCAAAGACACAGGTCTATGTGATTCAGCTATAATACAGACATCCCTTTAGTACACACCTTTAGTCCCTCTAGGTGGAATGCAGAAATGCTTTTAGTGCACACCTCACTCCCAAAAACAATGTGAAATTGAGGGACAGACCAAGCAATCATCCAGAGAAATATTTGAAAGAAATAGAAAGAGTACACCCAAATCCTCATGCCAACAGACATGAAAGAAAAACTACAATTCCAGATGCCAGGAAAGCAAAAGTTTCCCAGGACACAGCATAGATGAGATTAACTGAAATGCTCAACAAAATGGAGAGAGAAACTGTAGAGAGCATATCTAGAGGTTAGGCATGACCATTGGTTGGTGGATTGGGCCACCCACTCATCTCCAAAGTTGTAAACCAGAATTTCTCTTGTCTAATGGAAATACAGAGGCAAAGTGTGGAGTAGAGACTGAAGGAAAGGCCATCTAGATACTACCACACATGGGAATCCATTCCATATAGAGACACCAAACCCAGACACTATTGTGGATGCCAAGAAGTGGTTGTTGAGAGGACCCTGATATAGCTATCTCCGGAGAGGCTCTACCAGAACCTGACAAATACATAGGAAGATGCTTGCAGCCAGCCATTGGGCATATCACCTAATGGAGGAGTTAGAGAAAGGACTGAAAGAGCTGAAGGGGTTTGTAACTTCATAGGAAGAAAAACATTATGAACCAAGCAGACGCCTCCCCAGAGCTCCAGGGATTTAACCGCAAATCAGAGTACACATGGAGGGAACCATGGTTCCAACCACATGTGTAGCAGAGTATGCAGCCTTATTGGGCATCAATTGGAGGAAAGGCACTTGGTCCTGTGAAGGCTCAATGTGTCAGTGTAAGAGATGCCAGGACTGGGAGGCAGGAGTGGGTGAGTGAGTGTGGGACCACCCTCATAGAAACCTGTGGAGAGGGGATGTGGTAGGGGTTTCTGGAGGGGAAACTGGGAAACGTACATAAATAAAATATCCAATAACAAAAAAAGGACAGTGCAGGGAGAAGATGCGTTGAGTTCCATGTTTGTTCAATACTGTTCATTTCCATTCTGTTCATGCAATCAGTTCAGTTCGGTGCCTGGCATTCAGAGACATTTTATCTAAGCAGAGAAATTCAAGAGAAGCCAGTCAGCTTGGAGAGGAGTTGTAGCTATGACCACTGAATTGATCCAGTCAGCCAGAGTTCTGAAAAAAATAGAAAAATTCATTTATTCAATAATAAGTCTCAGGGCTGAGACTTTCTGGTGCTTGATTATCAGACAGTGGCTGAAAGGGGCAGACTACAAGGTTCAGGCCTACAGAAGATTAGATTGTTTAGAGGCAAGAAGCATCCTAGCCTAGGTTTAGGGTTAATTAAATAGAAATATTCTGGTGTCAGCCCAATGTATTCATAAAGCTTGGGTGTATCTTGTTTCTTTACTTCATGTGAAGAAATAAATGAGACTTTTGCAGAACATCACTTAGATATTTTTACTTATAAAACAGATTAAGCAATAATAAGGGTGAGATAGCCTTAGCACCTTCCAAAGTGTGTAAATGGAAAAAAAGTGAAAATACTTATAAAAAGTATGAAATAATTTTGTGTTTTAGTAAGTATTTTTGTGAAAGATACAAGAGACAAACAAAGGACTATCAGAACAGTTGTACAGAAAAGAGAAATATAGCAAATATCGCACAGAGATAAGGTGAGAATGGCGACTTTGTCTCTACTTATTTACCTCATACCTTTGCCTACATGATGCTCTTCTGGTGATTCCAATCATTTTCTTGACAGGAATGTATTATGAAGATCAGAAAGAGAACACTCAGCAATATATACCTATATACACTTAAAGTTCTAATGGAGATGTGATCTGTTTATCATTTTGTAATAACAATGGAATTTGGGAGATGGAACCTAATAATGAGTCAGACTAAAGTCTCATACAACATCCAACTTTATTGATAGACCAAGACAATTTATTTCCTGATAATTGGGGATAATCCATAGATAGATGGATAGATAGATAGAGATATATAGATATATAGATACATAGATTAGATAGAAATATAGTTATATAGATTATATATAGAGACATGTAGACATATAGTTATACAGATATATTAAAAAGGACAGTCCACACATAGCAAACATGCACACACACACACACACACACACACATTTTTCCCACTGAATCATATAAACAAATAGCAGTAGCCAGCTGTGTATAATTAATAAGCTGAAGTAAACTCACTCTTATGTGATACTATTGGGAATAATACATAAAAGCATATTGCAAAAACAAAATATTTTATGGAGGAACAGAGATTATAAGACTTCTTGTTTACTTGGAGTTTTGTCACAAAGTTTAAGACATTTCTTCATACAACTTCATTGATGGACCATGTTCTGACAGCTCACCCTTCTTAATATTTTTTTTTATAGAAGAATATCTGGAATAGGTTAAATTTGAGATTTTGTACATAGATGTAAAAATACTTTCATATATGAGTATTATAAGTAGAAAGATGGTACAACCACTATGGAAATCAGTCTGGCGGTTCCTAAAAAAACTGGAAAAGACACTTCCAGAGGACCCTGCTATACCTCTCCTGGGCATATACCCAGAGGATTCCCCGGCATGCAATAAGGACACATGCTCCACTATGTTCATAGCAGCCTTATTTATAATAGCTAGAAGCTGGAAAGAACCCAGATATCCCTCAGTGGAGGAATAGATACAGAAAATGTGGTATATATACACAATGGAATACTATTCAGCAATTAAAAACATTGACTTCATGAATTTATTAGGCAAATGGTTGGAACTGGAAAATGTCATCCTAATCAAGGTAACGTAATAAGAAAAGAATACACATGGAATGCAATCATTGATAAGTGGTTATTAATTAGCCCTGAAACTCTGAATACTGAAGATACAATTAGCATATCAAATGATTCCCATGAAGAAGGAAGAAGAGGGCCCTAATCCTTGAAAGGCTTGATCCAGCATTGTAGGGGAGTACCAGGACAGAGAAAAGGGACGGGGAAAGATAGGAGAATGGATGGAGAGAAGAGGACTTATGGGACATATGGGGAGGGGAGAACTGGGAAAGGGGAAAGCTTTTGGATTGTAAACAAAGAATATTGAAAATAAAAATATAAAAAATTAAATTATTAGAAAAGTGAAACAATTACATGTAATACTGGACCACCAGGAACAGAGCTATGAACTATGTCTACAAGTCTACTAGTATTAGTTACATTATTATATTGAGCAGAAAAATCTATGTAATAATTTTAAAAGAGAAACATATGATTAGTAGTTCTTGTATTTTATGGGATATAAGTCCATATTTGACTTTAATAAGAATATAAATATTAAGATGTTTTATAAAATAGAAAATAATTTAAATCCCAAGAAATAGTAAATACATTTTTCTCCAGATGAAAGAATGAATGTATTATGGTCCAAAATTCCAGTCATAAACATAGTCATTAGTAATAGAACTTCTTCGTTATATCATAAGCCTTTACTTGGCCCTTAGTTTTGCAGACTTGACTTCCACTGATATGATTAATATTTATTTTTTCTTTTTTTGGTCCAACATAATATTTTTATTGATTAATTGGAATTTCATGTGATTTAGTGGAATTACTCTAACTTTCCAGTCCTCATGTGTCCAACCCACCATGCTTGTGCCTGGGGGAGAGAGTGGGGGTGAAGAGAAAGATTAAGAATATAGAAGAAGAAGAAGAAGAAGAAGAAGAAGAAGAAGAAGAAGAAGAAGAAGAAGAAGAAGAAGGAGGAGGAGGAGGAGGAGGAGGAGGAGGAGGAGGAGGAGGAAGACGAAAAAGGAGGAAGAAGATGAAGACGAATAAGAAGATGAAGACGAATAAGAAGATGAAGAAGAAGAAGATGAAGAAGTAGAAGACAAAGAAGATGACGATGAAGAAGACGGATGACGACGACAAAGAAGATGAAGAAGGAGGAGGAAGAGGAGGAAAAGGAGGAAGGAGGAGGAGAAAGAGGAGGAGGAGAAAGAGGAAGGAGGAGGACAAAGAGAAGGAGGAGGAGGAGGAAGAAAGAAGAAGAAGAAGAAGAAGAAGAGAAGAAGAAGAAGAAGAAGAAGAAGAAGAAGAAGAAGAAGAAGAAGAAGAAGAAGAAGAAGAAGAAGAAGAAGAAGAAGAAGAAGAAGAAGAAGAAGAAGAAGAAGAAGAAGAAGAAGAAGAAGGACAACGAGGAAGAAGAAGATGAAGAAGGAGGAGGAAGAGGAGGAAAAGGAGGAAGGAGGAGGAGAAGAAAGAGGAGGAGGAGGAGGAGGAGGAGGAGGAGGAGGAGGAGGAAGAAGAAGAAGAAGAAGAAGAAGAAGAAGAAGAAGAAGAAGAAGAAGAAGAAGAAGAAGAAGAAGAAGAAGAAGCACTTCTAAATTGTGTTGCTAATATGCTCACCAAAGGACGGTCAAATACTCAGAATCCAGCTTCAGAGAGAAAATTGAAGTCTTACCCAACTCCACTTCTGCCTGAAGCCATCAACTGTGGAGAGCTATACTTCAGCATGTCTATCAATTTTTAAGAATTTTCTTCATTTTTTGTCTAGAATATCTCTTTTCTTTTTTACGTTATTCTTGTTTAGTTATTTACTTATTTACATATTTATTTTGCAATGTGATGTAGTTGTCACAGAGGCCTTCCATTTCTCTCATTCTACTGTGAGTTTGCAGTCCTATATACCACTGGGAAAGAAGCATCTTTGTTCTTCTCATTCAGAGGAAGAATATACCATAGAATACATCCATAGGATTTCTGGTGAGTGCATGGACTAGGGACCTCAGAATGTCCCTCGTTCACAGTACAGACGACAGATATCAATATGATTTTCAGTGTTAATATGGGCCACAGACAACAATATGGCCTCTGGCAGCAGCCTGGATCATGGATTTCAATGTAGTTTCCAGTGACATCTACATGTCCTTCAGTAGTAACATGAACCACGAGTAACTTTTGTCTCTTTTTAGCTGGAGGTTAGCTATTTGTCTGGTGACTTCCATTGTCTCCTTGCTTTCTGCAGTCATCCTTGATGGCCCAACACTGGAGGAGCTAGAGAGGAATCTACAGTGTTTCAGTGTATCTATCTGGCATGACAGATGCATAACCCTTCCCAGTTTTCTACTGAGGAAGTGTAAATAGGCCAGTGTAATGCCACTGCTTGCTATTTCTTTTCTGCAATAAATCCAGGGGATTAGAGTGTGCATGAGTATGGATCTATGCTGGAAATAATAAGCATAATTTGAAACAATATTTAAGGACTTATGAATTAACCATACTAGGTGAATCAAAACAGGAAGTTCTACCTTTCCTTTCTGAAGAAAAATAAATACTAATAGACAAACTTCTAGACCATGAAGTCCTCCTATGCCTTTAGATGAATCATCCATAAAAGAGTATCCACCTGTGATTGAACATTTTTATGATTACAAATTCAGCTTGTATGAGAAAACCCCGTACTTTGCCAACTGGATAATGATTTCCTAACCTTCCTTAGAAACAAGTGAAAGGAATTTGAAAGTGAATATAGTTTTTTAACAATCTTAAAAACTGGTTGATAATGCTAAAGGTTGATAATGTTAAAGGTAAGATAATGCACAAAGGATTATGAGTGTTGAGATTGATCTTCCTCTGATTTACTAATTGAGCAAGAAGATTAAGGTTAAGTGTTTATTATTGTATGGCCCTCATGGTATAAATAGATAAGTTTTATACTCTTGTGCTATAATATATGTGGGACACAGTTTATTTGGGGGAAATTAGTAAGTTTAAAGGCAGTGAAGTATCTACATGATACTTAAATGCCTCTTTTACTTTAAATTTAAATAGCTGCACTTTTCCCCTTGAGATACTATGCAAGGACTCTTCTAATGCTGTCTCTTCTAGATTTTTAAAAAGGGTATTTAGTGCTTAATAAGGCATACATTTTGATTTTGCTGAAATCACACGGGAAATGCCACGTGAAGCTCATGAGGGTGGATAAACAAATGTGTTTCTCCCTGATGTAGTGCTCCAGTTGGCCTAGGCTCTACAAGTAACTTACTTCATTGGCTGTCCTAAGTGTTCAATAAAACATGGAAAGAATTTAAAATTATGTTAGTTATCAGACTCCTCATCCCATACTTCAAGTTCATTTCAAGGCAAGAGAGGATGGTTATGTAAAGGAGGCTCCAGTAAGGAGCTGAGGGAGTTTTCACCAGCAAAGCTTTCAGTGGTGTTTTTATATTGAATTTTGCTTGAACAGAGAAAATCTCCCACCTCTCTTTCTGTATCTCTTGTCTGTCTATCTCTGCCTCTCTCTCTCTCTCTCTCTCTCTCTCTCTCTCTCTCTCTCTCGCCTCTTTTACCACATAATGCTTGATCATCCAATATATACTCATTCAAGGAATTAAACATCTCTTTTTTATGATTATTAAGTATTTTAATAAAATACAAAATAATAACCAAATGGCCAAAACTAGAATGTCTTCCCTTTATTTGCTTGCCCTTTCAAGATTCTTTAGACTCTGTCCCATACCTCTTCACATAATGTTCCTTTTTCCAAAAACCAGGGTTAGTAACCACCCACAATAGGCAAGTCATCTCCTGGTTGAGATTTCAATACCGGTGCTCCTCTTAAAAAAAAAAAAAAAAAAAAAAAAAACAACAACAAAAAAAAAAAAAACTAGAACTAAAAGATGATGCACAGCTCAGCCTGAGGAAAGCCTGTCTTCTGATCCATTCTGATTACTCAATTCCTTTTGTGGGGGTCCCCATTCTGTTACCACATTGATGACTTCAGATCCCTGATTTGTGGTGCCGCTTGTTTAACACTATAATGGTGGCCTGAAACTAAGGGGCAGGGCCAAAAAAATATGGCAGACCGAAAGTTCATGCAATAGCCACCATTATTCAGAGCATCAGACAATTTATATTCTGGGTGTTAAGAAAGGTTACCTGAGTGTACACCACAAGGGCAAACCACAAGGAGCAAAAACACATCTTACGTAAAGGGCTGTGAATAACACCAATGCAAGTAAGCTCACTCCTGTCTGTCCTATGGGTTACACCTGGGGGGAAGAGTGTGATGGAAAGTGCATACTAAGAATTACCCATGTTATGGAGGCACAGAGAGAGCAAGACTTTTGCCTTGTTTATTTGGAGTTTTCCCACAAGGTTTCATAAATCTGCTTACGCAGCTTCACTCAGGTACTGTGCTTCAAAAATGGTCCAGCTCTTAAAGAAAGTTAATGATTCCATCACACGGTACTCAAAAGAAGCAGAAAATAAGACTAACCAAGATTCATTTTCCTAGAAGATTCAAAGACTCATGAGACATAAAGGTAATACTTCACGTTGGAAATTAATATGTATAGGCATAACTAAAAACACTTTCACTAATAGACAACTGAATTCCACTTTTCCTAAATGGATGAGGGATATTTGTATGTAAATAATGAGTTCTACGAGGTAAAATCCAAGAATCACACCAATAATTTGCAATGTAATGAGAAATAATTACCAATGAAGAATTTTCTCATTATTCTGGATATGGTATTTGAAAACTTATTGCTGATAAAATTTGTCACAAAAGATTCAATAATCTTGATAGTTTCAAGCTTTATACAGATATATAACCATTGTCAGAAGATTTGAGTCTCTCAATATGCATGTTGGTATCTGAAGAAAAACGAGGTGACCATGATCTGTCTTCTTGCTTTAGTCTTCATCCTGTAAGCAAGTGTTTATTTTATGGTTTATTTACTATCATATCTTCATATCTACATGAATATTTTGATATTTAAAATAGTGTCTAAGGAAACATTTGAGTGCTGAGAATCCCCATATTAAGAGTTGGCTGTGATAGGTTCTAAAGAGACACACATGGTGCTTGAGTCAGCTCTAATATCCATTAAAATTTGGACACTGAATACTTTTTCCAGCTCTTGGCAAACGGGAAAAGCATTAGGAGATGTGGCTTTTTCAGATAAAGTGTGTCACTGGTGCAAGCTTAAGATTTCAAAAGCCTGCCACTAACTCTGTGTTTCTTTGCTCCTTATTTGTAGACTGTTAAATGAACTTTCAGGTGATATTGCAGCAACATGATATTTACCTTTTACTGTGTTTCCCCTCACTCTGATGATAGATTCCTATCAGTCTGGACCTATAAGTCCTAAATAATTTCTTCCTTTTATAAAATGGTTTGGCCAGTGTATTTTTATCAAAACAATATAAAGTGACTAAAATTGTATATATACTTGTATTCTGCAACAGTCAATGTTCAGGGCTAAGAATTAAATGCCTATTGTCCAAAAATATTTCTTATACAAGAAGTTTCAAATAAAAGCACATATACAACAATATAATTTGTTTATTTATCAGTAAAAAAAAAACAATGATCAGATGCTGGCAGCAGACACTCATGTTTCTCCTAAAAGAAATATTAGATATTAGATATTTGCTAATTGAGTGTCTGAAGCAAATTTGTAGGTTTCCAGTTTCATGACTAACATGAAACCTTTTAGTAGAGTGATTAGAATGCTGAGGCAGGACAGACACAAGTCTCAATCTAACAGGGATAGTTTATTGGATACACAACTCATAACTGGTTAATCAGTGATACAAGTCATATTCAGAAGTTGAGACTAAGACCCTATGTCAGAAAGCCATAGAGCTTTTAAGCCTGAAATCCACAAGTATCTGTGACAAGTCATTCCATCAATCAGGATTTAGGAATAGGGGATTTCCTTAGGAACATGCCTCTGTAGTACGTTTATCCTGTTCCCATTGGTTGGCAAGTCAGTTATTCAACTGAGGCAGAATGACTTGCCTAGCAGTCATGTCTCAACTTGCCAAGCAGGATGTAAGTTACCATGTATGTACATCTTTCTGACAAACCGGATGTCAATTACCCAAGGAGTTGTTGTGAACTTAAACTGTACTGTGATTGGGTCTAAAGTAGGGCAAGGATTTGGGGAGTTTCCAAGATCACTCAAGCAAAGAACATAACAAAATATATAATAAATTCTGGCACAAGAAAATTCTATAGTAACAGCACATAAGAAAATTTCCTTGTTAACAGCATTAGATGGCTAGCTACAGTCATAAGACAAAATGGCTACTGTAATAGACAGGCAGTGGTTACCCAAGCCTTAACAATTATGTAATTTCTGGTTAACTGAAATAAGTAAAAATTGTTTACTCTCATCTTAGGGAGTCAGATTGGCAAGATTGATATTGAGAGTCCAAATTTTTTGGGTTCAGACTCCATCTTAGAGAACATGATGTAAGGTGGAACTCAAGTTAACAAACAGACCAGTACTTAGAGCCCCAGTATCCAGGCTATTCCCCAACAAGACCAGTGTCTAACACCAGTTTCCAGAAAACATACCAACAAAATCTGCACCTAGCCTCAGTTTCCAGGTTACTCCCCAACAAATCTACACGCCCGGGTTACAAGCCTGCCTCCGGCACTTTACTACCAAACAACCATCCTTCAGGAGGAATGCAGAAGTTAAATTTCTGGTTTGGTTCTCAGTCATTTAAAAACCCATTATGACCCCCAATGAGATGTATACCAGGCTACATACCCTGATTTGCTTCTAAAAATGCTTGCCTAAAACTAGGCTCAGGACCCCACCTTCCTGTGTGTCAGGCTTGGCAGGGAACCCAAGCTTAAGCTTGAATAAAGAGTCTCTAATTGGATTGTATTCAGCTCCTAGTGGTTTTTTGGGAGTCCATAAATATTTTCTGGCACAACAATATGACTTCAAGTTTGGATTCTTTCAAGGCATTTGTTGTCAACTTGGTGACCATGGATGGTCACCTGTTTTCTGAATCCTTACAGATTCATCTCCCTGCACACACTACTTTGGTGTTTACATGTGTGTCAAAATTTCCTGATATAACAAGATGAATGAAAACCCTTTTAAATGTCAAAGAAGAGTGTGGTGATTTAAATGAAACTGTTTGCCCTTTACTCATAACATTTGAACATGTGATTCCTTTTGGTGACTGTACCATTGCAGTCTGAATAGGCATGACCTCCACAGACTAAAAAGAAGAATTTCGAACTAAAATTCTTAGCCTCCTATTAAGCAGCACTATTAGGAGTTGTGGTCTTGTTCAAGTAGGTGTGGCCTTGTTAGGGGATGTCTGTCATTAGGGAGTGGGCTATGAAGTCTCAAAAGCTGAAACCCAGGCTCATTGGCTCACAGTCGCTTCCTGTGGCCTGCCAATTCAGACGAAGACCTCTCAGCTCCTTCTGTGTCTGCCTACACACTGCCATGCTTCCTGCCATGATGATAGTGGAGTGAATCTCTGAAATTATAATCCACCCCCAATTACATATTTTTCTTTATATGAGTTTCCAGGGACATGGCATTTCTTTGTAGCAATCAAATCCTAAGACAGTGACGATCTGGGTAAATTTAGGAGAAGTGGGAAGGAATACTTTCTGGAGGAAGTGTGCTGCTGTGTGTGAGCATTCAGAGCTTAAGGACTTTTCCTACTCCTGATGAGAGGACTGAAACTGGCTGATTCCATGACAGGCTTCAAACTGGCAGTTCAGGAGACTAGGCCTCTGTTTCCCAGAACTGGGCAAGTGCAGTCAAATCAGTTATTGGCAAAATTTCAGGCTATAGGCAGCCATTCAGCAACTGCCCTACCATCAGAAGCGGCCCTACAACCTGTTCTGAGGCAAAGACATTGAGTTAGTAAAAGTTTTCAGACTTCACCAGCAATAGCTTCCAACCCTCCCTGCCTCCCAACTCAAAGCAATGGTTCTGGAATGTCCCCATAGCCCTAGGCAATCCCCCAAATCCCTACACTCCTAGAATTTGAGCCAACCTAGTAAAATAAAGGTCACCTACCCTTTACTAGAATTCCCATAATGTTCTTTAAATTTGCCTGTGTGTCTTCCTCTTGGTAAATGATAGGCACCCCACCATGCTGGACATCTGCAGAATAAAATGTTTATGCTTTTGCATATTATTTGATTCTGCGAAATCATACTTCAGAGAATCATGAAATCGCACCCTGGCTTAATTCCTCTTTGATGTTTCAGGGATTCTAATGTATTCTTTCTAGGGTGTTTGACAAAAATTTGCTAATTTATTCTGTACATGAAATCTCAATTTATTTCAACTTAATTCTCCAATTATATTTCACAGAGGAGCTTCTTGAGAGGTTGCATATGAGAAGGTAGAACTGGTATTATATGCCAAGTGTTCACTAAAAGGAAACTTAGGTCTACTCCAATTTCAGTAAATCTAATGGAGGTTCTGCTTTGGCAATCTTAAAATCATCCCCAGAATGTTATATTCTGCACCCTCTGAGAAAGATAACTATATCTTCTATTTTTATTCTTCAGTTGGTTAATACCAATGCCCGCCATTCTCTGGTAAACATTTAATATGTGCTAGTTAGGCATGTTTTGTCTATTAAAGCAATACATTTTAGAGCATATTAGATGTGGATGATATTTCTTTCATAATTACCATGATCACACATTCCATTCACTTTGATTATATTAGGTAGTACTCAATTTTTCAGTATTTAACTTTTCTAATCAAGAAGATAGTATATGAATCTATTCCAATGAAATTAATTGATATAGGGAGATCTTACAAATTTATTTCTAAGACTTCTGAAAATACATTGTCAACAAGTCAGAGAGAACAACTCATCAATAGAGCAGCTTACCAAATTTAAATTGTCCATCTATTCATCCATCTTTATAACATTTTCTCTAATGTAGTTTCTCATACATCAGGGATATTAAACAATCAGTAAATGCTAATATACTGCTGTGGCTTTTCGAGTTTATATTCAGAGTCATTGGTTTTTCAGAACTTTCATCACATCTATATGACAATTTAACATTTACTTTATATTTTAATCTAGTAAAAACACTATCTTATATATTGATGAATATATAAAAAGTAGCCACACATATAGTTATTTAACTGCCCATAATAAGTGAATCTCATTGAATGAAGCATGGCACAGTTATAAGTTAATACTTGTCACAAATCACATGATTGATGTGTAACATAATGATTTTCAGTGGGGTTTGATTATACGTGGAGTACCTTAGTGAATAATCCTGACTGCTCGGGAGTCTTCAGGGTAACAAGGACACAGATACAGTTTACCAGTTTGCTATTTAGTTCTTATTTCCCATGTGGCCAAGCATGATTGATTGACCAGTGCACTGTGTGTTCCTTTTCTGATTCATGTCTCTAAAAGCAGTATATAAATGCATTGCTGGGCCAACATTTTTCTTTGTGATGTGACCAGTTGCAACAGAATTACTAGTGTTATTAACTAAATACATGATTCAGCTGAACCATAACTATTTTAATTCAAATTCCTCAGCCACTAGATTTTCTGTCTGTTTAGCGAGGTCTACCTTAACACTACTTTTCCTAGTCAGTATTTACAGTATTTAGAGTTTCTGTCTTTCAGGTATCCACATGCAACTTAATTTTACTCAGCAGTTTGTATATTTATATATATATATGCACACCACGCTATTTAAAGATAGATGATTAATATATAGATTGTAGATTAGATATGTAATATTAATAATTAGAGAATTATAAGGTTATAAACATGAAAGGGAGCATAGGCCACAGCATAGGTGGAGGATGAAGAGCTGAAAGCAGAGAAGGAGGGTTGGAATTTATTTTCATACTCATGTATAAAATTCTCCACAAATTGAAATTGAAGTGTTCAATTATTTCATACAAAATTTTTACAATTTTTGTAAGAATCCCTTTTAGTAAGAAACATACTTCCCCAGTCCATCCTCCTTTTTAAATTCCATACTCTTCTGCATTACTTTCTAAACTCCCTAGTCATCTAAGACATCCTAAGTTAATGATACATCTTATATAAGAGTTGATATGAATCTACTAAGAGATAGATATATTTCTTTGTGTTTCAGATCATTTTATATAAAATATTAATTTAATCAAGTTACTATATTCATCTTTTTTAGAATCTTTAACTCTTCTTTTTATAACTAAGAGTTGTTTATTAGTTAGCAACTTAACATAAAATTGTATGGCAATATGATTCCTATTTGTACAAAATTTGATATTATTTTCAGAATACAAATATAACTTTTCATCATGAATTAAATATATGGAATAATTATTCAAACAGAATGTTAAACACAGTGACTTAAGTGATAATTTCTCTTAAATTTCCTATATGTTGTAAGGTTGTTGATATACATTTGCATGTTGTTAAAATAATTTCCCCAAGGTCTTGGTTTGCATATTTAGTATTTATTTCTGTCATAAATTCATTTTAACTGAAATGGTAAAGTGGAGCAAATATTTCAGAATGAATATCGAAAGTGACATTGGTTCCTCCCTATACCCAGCCAGTGGTTCAGATATCCATGAATCCAATTATTTAAGCTGCCCTGAGGAAAAGGAAGCCTTTGAATAACTTAGAGTGATTTCTTTGCTTCAGAAAACACTCTTTTACTCCTCTAAATACTTAAATCACTCTATGCTTTTAACCTTTAAAACCTTCTAAAGTTGAGTTATCTCAGGTTCCAAGACTCTTTGATTGTATAAATTCACAGAAAAGTTGTGCTGATGCCCAGTATAACAGAAAATTTGGGTATTAAATTAGAAAGGCATTTTTTTCCTTTGAGAGCATAGAGGTTCAGTGTTTTAAGATATAAAGTCTTTGTGAAGTCAGACGATCAAGACACTAGGAAAGATTCCATGATTTTAAATACAAAAGGTAGCAGGGCAGATATTCCGACTTAACTCAGACTTCTCCCCAATTAAATGTGATGCAATTGTGGTCATAAAAGTATTTATTCATGAAGTTATGACTGATATTGTTAGTATTTTTTATTAATTGAGATCTTCTAAAGGTTGCCACACACACACAAATAGTTTCCATTTTGTAAAATAATAGCATTTATGACATAACCTTGTGAAACTAAATTTATACAGTAGCCTTATAGTTATAAACACGGAGAATTCCAATATTAGGTTAGTTTATTATCATTGGCGTTGGTTGTTAATGTTGTTACTACCTTTCTTGCATTTACAAATATTGTATCAAAAATGAAATTGAAAATTAGATAACTAACTTATGAGAGCAGTGATATCATGTGTCTGCCTCTTCTTAGTCACTGCTTTACCCAATGTATCTATTTCTAATTAAAACTGAGTTAGGTTTGATAATTCTTTTGAGTTTGTTCTTCTGATTTTTATTTGTTTCTTAACTATATTTGGAAGACTCCTGGAAATTAAGAGTATTCTATAAATTATAATTCCCCAATTAAAATATTTTCTATCTATCTGTGTCTATCTGTATGTCTATCATCCGATCTATCTATCTATCTATCTATCTATCTATCTATCTATCTATCTACTATCATCTACCTATCATCTATATATCTGTCTATATCTAGCTATCTGTATCTCTCATATATGTATATGACCATCACATGGCTCATGCAGATTGAACAGCAAACATTTATTCTATGAGCCATCTTGCCCATTCTGAAAAGAAATATTTAAAATGAATTGTTTTAAGCAAACTATATCAAAAGCAATATTTTTTTTTACTCTTCACTATAGAAGCTAGTATTAACTTAACCCTAGCAGTGTTGTTCCCTTAAATAGTACTTCTGTAATAAAAGGAAATATTTACTCTGTAATTGCTAAATGTTATTTGGCCAGTTTTTTTGTTCTCTCTCTCTCTCTCTCTCTCTCTCTCTCTCTCTCTCTCTCTCTCTCTCTCTCTGTGTGTGTGTGTGTGTGTGTGTGTGTGTATGTGTGTATGTTTGTGTGTGACTTTTGTTTATGCAAAAACTACACATGTATATGAGTAGGTGCACTTGCATGTGTGGGTATGTACATATATGGAAGTCAGAGGACAGTCTTGGATGTTGATCTTCAGGGATGATTAACAATTTTTACCTTTTCTTTCTTTTTGTTTGTTTAATTATTTTTTCTGGTTTTGAGGCAAAGTTTTCCTGGATTCATACCTACAAAGTAGCCTAATTTGATACAGCAGCAAGTCTCAAGACTTTCTGCTTCTTGGGAATATAAATACCTAACATTACACTCAATTCTTATGTTGTGGATTTAGGGTATATAACTAATTTTTATACATACAGCACAAGCTCATCACCAACCTGCTAACATCCTTGCCCCATTTGGTTCTTTTTTATTTTAGTCACACACACACTCACACACACCCAAACACGTAAACACACATTATACATTCATACACACACACACACACACACACACACACACACACATATATATATATATATATATATATATATGATATATTTAATACAAAGAAATAACTTGTTCTCTGTTGGCTGATTACACAAACTGAAATCAATAAGGGCTCTGTCAGAAATGACAGGCTGGATCTCATAGAAGTTGTTGAAGCACTTCTTCAATGTGCACATGGTGTCAATGGCAGTACTTATTTTTGGTGGTCAAAATACACCAATCTTTTGGTGTACAAAACTTCAAATAACACTGTTTTTATATTCATTGAAATGCTGTAATCCTGCCTATCCAGATTATCCTAGATCATTGGATTCTTTAAATTAACTCATTATAGATACCAATCACATCAATATCCAACCAAAACAAAGATTATTATTTGATTAAATAGATGTGTACAGTAGCTTGTGCAGCATGACATATTGAATGTTATATCATATTTTGGTTTTACATTTGTTATATATTTGGCACTTGTCCTACTTCTTGGATAAGTTTTTAAAAATACATATGAATATGTGAAAAGGTAATGTAAAATCTTTAGAAAATGAAACTGGCCTTTAATGTTTATTTTAAGATGGGAAAGGTTTGGTAAATGAGAATTACTGCTACATATAGAGATATCTGAAGATACAGGGCTTAAATAGAAGAATAGAATTACAAATGATTAAGAAATTCAACGATTTGAATGGGGAACAATTTTATGGAAAAACAATTCTAGAAGTTCCTGGGTAGATTACCAAATTTTCATGCTTCTTACATTTTTAAAATTGTTGGGCTTTCAGATTTCTGTGTACGATGATGGACTAACAGCTAAATCTTTGTTTTCTAACAATGAAGAATTAGGATCAAAAAGAACTCTACAAATTCTCATGGAAAAAGAATTAAAGGAAAGAGAGCTCTTTAGTAGTAAAGAAGGTGTTGGACCTGTCTCAATACTGTAGAAGAATCTTAAGTGTTCTATGGAAAGTCAGTTGGGTTGGATGGTGTTTTGCTATGGTAAACAGATGAAGCAGTGTTTTCTTGAAGCAGACACAAGCAAAATGAAGGAAAATTTTGCTAAATGAAAAGGTAATGAAAAACTAAGGCAGACAAGGAACATCTAACTAAAACAGACACAGGTGAAAAGGTGTTTTACTAAAGAAAGTGTGTGAAAGGGACACATGATGCAGGATTATTTGCTAATAACACACATGTACTAATTCACTTTACATTGTGTGGTTGAACTCCATTTATTGGGACTCCATAAAGAGAAATGTACCAAAAACCTTCTGGTGGTGTGCCATGGCTTCTTGCCAGTTCTTAGGACTTGTGCTGATTGGGATAGTGATGTCATCCGAGACAAACTCAGGTGTCTTCTGCTAAGACTTACAAGCTGAGACAAGACCTATGGAGAACACATGATGATTGGAAGGAATATAAATATGACTCAACATGCAGTGACGGGGGGCTTGGTTTGGCTTGAATGCTTGCTGGTAGAGCAAGCTGTACAATACTTATTAGTCTTGTGTCTTTGTTCATCTTTGCCTTGTCAAAAGAACATTCTGTAGGCTGCCCATCAGGGTCAGAATGACACTATTCTTGCTGTACAAAAGTCATCTAATTTATATGAAGTATCATTTACTAATTGCTGATCTTAATTTTTGTGATAACAGTATACTGTTTAAAAATTCATTGAGGTTTTATTTTAAAAATCAAGCTGAATTGGAAAACAAATTAAGATGACACTACCTCATGACTATATGAGTTTCCATTCAGATATGCAAGTTTGAGTCAATGGACTCACATCTCTAAATATAATGCATTATTTAAAGTTATGGAAGGGCAGGGATCAAGTGATATTTGCAATAGAAATAGAAATTATGTTAGAGAAGGAAAAGGAGAGAAATACAAATGAATAGGTTAACAATTTCTTAAATATATGTTCAACAGCTTAACCTAGCAATAAAGGGCATGTGAAAAATAAGTTGAGGTAACATCTATTACAGTCAAAGGATATAATAAAGAAATAAGATGTAGGGGAAGAGTCTTGGAATTAATCCTATGGTCTGAGGGTGTGAGTGTAACAACATGGCTTTGTGAATGTCAATATAGAGGTTAAGAAAACATCTTCTAAATAGTAGGAGGTTTCAAATATACTTAACTTCATGGTTTTATTTTATTTTATTTAATACACCATTAAGGAACCTGCTGAAAAGAAATAGAAATTGAGAAAAAATGCATTAATAATAGATTAAAATTTTCAATAAATAAAATACCTAGAAATAAACTGATGTAAGTAAATGGGTGATTTCTAAAATGAAAGCTGTAAGAAATGGAAATTTGAAAAAGTGTAAAAAGATTCTAGAACAGGGAAAACTTCTCATCCTCATAGATTGCCAAATTCTATATGTAAAATTGGGGAATTATGAAAACCGGTCTACTGATCCAAAATAATTTTCATGGCAACCCAACATCATTCTTTAAATAACTAAAATCTTAAAAGGCAAAGCTTCAAAGTTTACCAGGAAGCACAAAAGATGCCCCAAAAAGCCAATGGAATTTTAGAAGAAAACAAGCCATCTCACCACAGAATATACTTCAGAGCTATAGGTACAAAAGCATCATGGTTTTGCTGTTAATACTTGGCATGAAGATGAAAGAAATCTAACACAGTACCCCAAATTAAATATCCAAGCTATACTAACATAATATTTGATAAATGTGTCAAAAGTACATATTTAGCCAAAAGCAAATCTATCACAAATTGTTCTGAGGAAATAAATATTCATATTTAAAGAATCAAGTTAGGGTCATGTCTCTCATGGAACACAAAATCAATCAATAAAGGAACAAAGAACTTAATAAAAGTCATGAAAATGGCAGTTTTAAAGAGAAAAACCTAAGTAAAAGATGTTAGACTATAGGCATAGCAGGAAGTTTCTCTAAAGGACTACAGGGGTTTAGAAAATAAACTTCATGCTGACAACTGGGATTACACCAAATTAAACATCTTCTTCATAGCAAAGCAAATAATCCCCAGAGCAAAAAGAAAGCCCATGGATGTGAAAAGGTATTTTTGTACTTTGTATCATCAGAGGATTAATAAGTAGAATATATACAGAACAGAGAAAATATACACATATGGAATTTTCTCAATGAATAGGATAATTGTTGAATAGACTTTAGAAACTCAAATAGCTAATAAACATTTGATAAAATGTTCAACATCATTAGCATCAGGAAAATGCACATTAAATTGAATTTGAATTCTATCACCCTTTGTGTAGAACTACTCTCATCAAGGAAAAAAAAAGACAATTATTGGCAAGGATGTGGGGGAAATAACTCTGTATATCTGGGAATGGATATGCAAATTGGTCATGTTATAAGCAATATTTTGGAAATATTATAGAAGTCTCACATAAAACTAAAGACAGATCTATCACATTACCATGTAATCACTGGTACCCAGTAGTACCAGTTCTGGGTGAACAAATACATTGGTCTATAAATTATACCATAGCAGTCCCTACAGGTCTGTGTTTATCGTTGCAATGTTGTCTAGATTTACAATAGATGGAAACATGTAGAAGTGTACCAAATCCACAAAGTAGAAATTTTTAAGCACTGGAAAAATTTTTTTGAAAATTTTTGGAAAATGAATGTAAGTAGAAAACATTGATTAACCCAGACTCAGAAGGAAAAATATCTATGCCTTGTCCACCCTCAATGCGAGGGCTTTTGCCTTGTCTTATTGTATCTTATTTTGTCCTGTTTGGATGCCATTTCTTTTCTGAAGCTAGAAAAGTAGAGGAGTGGAACTGTGAGAGAGGAAAAGTTGGGCTTCACAGTTAAGAAGATGTGTCAAAACAACATGACCAAATACCAAGTTATGGAGGAAAAGATTTATTCATCTTATACTCACAGATCATTGTCCATCACTTGAGGAACTCAGGACAGGAGCTCAAGCAGGGCTGGAAGTTAAGAGTCAGGAGCTGACTTGGAGGCTACAGAGGGGTGCAGCTTATTGACTTGCTTCTTCTTGCCTTCTCAGCCTGCAATTTTATAGAACCCAGGAGTACCAGACACGATGGGCTGGGCCCTCCCACTTTGGTCACTGATTGAAAATAATGCCCTACATCTGGGTCTCTTGGAGGCATTTCCTCAAATTAAGGCTTCTATCTTTGTGATGACTCTTGCTTGTGTTGAGATGACATTGAAAGGAGTGTAGGGAGGGAAAACTGCATCCAGAAAATATTGCATGTGGCAAAAGTCTATATTCAGTACAAAAGCAAAATATCACAATGTATCTCATCTGAATACTATGAATTGGTGTATATGTGTTCATGTGGCTATTGATGTTTGAAATTATTTGAATTGTGTTGTTCTTGAAAAAGGAGTAAAAACTCTGTAGCAAAACAAGGATTTTATATCAGAGAAAAGGGGCAGGGGAGGAGATGGAATACATGTGGCCAGAAAGGGGAGGCAAATGAAAAGGAAAAAGAACCATCAGGAGAGATCAGAAGATAATATGGATGGAGAAGGCAGATGAATATGACAAAGAATGTATAAAAATGGCAATAAGAAACCTATTTCTTTGTAGTTAGCCTATTATATGATATAAAAATATTATATTTTCAAATTGTGAATGGATAATTATTTATACATTTTCAGCAGAGGTTTGCATCAGTAAGACTGTGTGAAATCCCAGTGGCTTTACAGTAGAGCATTATATTTTAAGACATGTTGGTATAACAAAAATTATTATTCATAAAAATATAGTCTAGTTATTTTTTAAGTGCTCAAAGATGATCTTTCTTTCTATTTATGTATATGTACATATATGTTACAAGTCAGCACTAGCTGACAAATAGTATCAATTGTGGCATATTGTAAAAAGTTATATATATAAATATTTCAGATTTAAACATTTTTGAGAAATGTAATACAACATAAGGATGATATACATCATATAGGAATTAAAGAAATGACATGACAGTTGTTTACAGGCTGCTAAATTTGAACTCTTTGCCTAAAATTGCAGAAGAAAATAACATGGGCACATATTGACCTAGTTTCCGGAAATTTCTGAGTTGTAACATTTATTTAATCTATTTGATTAAAGATCATCACAAAATTTGTAGGAATAAACTGGACAGATTGAGATAAAAGAATGTATAGGTGGAAAAATAAAGATAAAAAGGACATGCAAGAAAAATTATAGTGAAAATATGTGACATAAAAAATTTGGAGCAATAATTTTAAAGCATATTGTTAAACAGATAATAATGTTAAACTCTGACAATGAATGAGGAAATTGAGGATGAAGGGAATGCTTGGTAATATAATATCATTAAAAAATATAAATCAACTTTCAATATCTGAAATAGTTTATCAAAAGATAAAATAGGAAATTCAACCAACATAAAAATCTTTTAAAGAATTACAGGAAAACACAACCAAACAGTTAAAGGAATTGAACAAAAGAAACTAGGATAAAAAGAGGAAATAGAAACAATAAAGAAATCATAAAGAGAAACAACCCTGGAGTTAGAAAACCTAGGAAAGAGATAAGAAGTCATAGATGCAAGCATCATCAAGACAATACAAGGGAGAGAAGAGAGAATCTCAGGTGCAGGGGATACCATAGAAAACTTTGATGTAACAATCAAAGAAAATGCAAAATGCAAAAAGCTTCTAATCCAAAACATCCAGGAAATCCAAGACAAAATGATAAGACTAAACCTAAGGATAATAATATAGATGACAGTGAAGATTCACAACTTAAAGGGCCGGTAAATATCTTCAACAAAATTATAGAAGAAAACTTCCCTATCATAAAGAAAAAGATGCCCATAAACAGGCATACAGAACTCAAATACGTTAGACCAGAAAATAAATTCCTTCTGCCACATAACAGACAAAACACTGAATGCACAAAACAAAGAATATTAATAGCAGTAATGGGAAAAGGTCAAGTAACCTATAAAGGCAGGCCTATCAGAATTACAACAGACTTCACACTATGAAAGCTAGAAGATACTTTGGAGATGTTATACAGACCCTAAGAGAACACAAATGCAAGCACAGGCTGCTATACCCAGCAAAACTCTCACCATAGATGGAGAAACAAAGACAATGACAATCCCAAATTTACACAATAACTTTCCACAAATCTAGCCCTACAAAGGATAATAGATGGAAAACATCAACACAAGGAAGGAAACTACACCCTAGAAAAAGCAAGAAAGTGATCTTTCAACAAACCCAAAAGAAGATAACCACACAAACATAAAATAACATCAAAAATAACAGGAAGCAACAAAAACTATTCCTTAATATTTCTTATCATCAATAGTCTCAGTTACACAATAAAAAGACCTAGAATAAAGGACTAGATAGATAAAAAGGACCCAGTATTTTGCTGTATACAGGAAATGCACCTCACTGTCAAAGACAGACACTACCTCAAGTAAAGGCCTGGAAAACAATTTTCCAAGGAAATAGTCCCATGACGCAAGCTGGAATAACAATTCTAATATCAAATAAAGTCAACTTTCAACCAAAAGTTATCAACAAGGATAAGGAAGGACACTTCATACTCATCAAAGGCAAAAATATACCAAGAAGAACTCTCAATTCTGATCATATATATTTCAAATGCAAGGGCACCCACATTTATAAAAGAAACTTTACTAAACCTCAAAGCACACAATGTACCTCACACAATAATAGTGGGAGACTTCAGCACTCCTGTCTCATTAATGGAATGTGTTATCATAGAAACACAAATGAAATAGAGATTTGGTGACACTAACAGAAGTTTTGGACCAAAAGGATTTAATAGATATCAATAGAATATTTCATCCTGAAACAAAAGAATATATCTCAGTACCTCATGGTAACTTATCCAAAATTGACCATATAATCAGTCACAAAACAGGCCTCAACAGATATAAGAAGACTGAAATAGTCCCATGCATCCTATCAGATCACCAAGGACTAAGGCTTGTTTTCAATAGCAACAAAAACAACAGAAAGCCCACATTCACATGGAAGCTGAACAATGCCCTACTCAATGATAACTTGGTTAAGCAGGAAACAACAAAAGAAATTAAAAACTCTTTAGAATTTAATGAAAATAAAAGGTACAACATACCCAAACTCATGGGACACAATGAAAGCAGTGCTAAGAGAAAACCTCAGCTCTGAGTGCCTCCAAAAGAAACTAGAGAGAGCATACATTAGAAGCTTAACAGCATGCCTGAAAGCTGTAGAACAAAAAGAATCAAATACACCGAAGAGGAGTAGAAGGTAGGGAATTATCAAACTCAAGGCAGAAATCATTCAATTAGAAACAACAAGAACTATACAAAGAATCAACAAAACCAGGAGCTGGTTCTTGAGAAAATCAACAAGATAGATAAACCTGTTACCAGACTAAGCTGAGGACACAGAGACAGTATCCAAATAAGTAAAATCAGAAATGAAAAGGGAGATATAACAACAGAAACGGAGGAAATCCAAAAATCATCAGATCCTATTACAAAAGACTATATTCAACACAACTCGGACATCTGCATGAAATGGACAATTTTCTAGACAGATACCAAATGCCAAAGTTGATTAAGAATCAGATAAACCTTATAAACAGTCCCATAATCCCTTAAGAAAAATAAGCTGTCATTAAAAGTCTTCCAAGCAGAAAAATTCCATGACCAAATGGGTTTAGTGCAGAATTCTATCAGACCTTCAAAGAAGACCTAATAATAATACTCTTCAAACTATTCCACAAAATAGAAAAAGAGGGAGCACTACCCAATTCATCCTATGAATCCACAGTTACACTGTGTATTCTCCCTTGGAGATGGGACAGTTTCTGTCTACTCAGAAACTTGTCACAAATTCATTTTCATAGAGGACTCCTTAAAAGACTTTTTCTTTCTTTTTTTTTTTTTTGAGAATTCAAAGATACTATTTCAATACTTTTGTTAAATAAATAGTAAAATATTGATTACTTAAATTTTCCCATATCCTATAGGGTATGAAATTATACAGAAAATACCACAGGTGCTGAGGGATGCAACAGACAATTGGAGAGCAGAGGGCCCTTGGACTTTACTTTTTATGAGATTACCACTGTTCAAGGGCTAACTCTGTAAGATCTAGTACTGAAGATTTCTAAGTTATTACACATATAAGGCCTCAAAGGGAAAAAAGTTTAGGTATAGATATGCAGGTATTTAGAATATAGATTACTTTGCATAATTTCTATGAATTTTGATTTTATTAAAAACTAGATTTTTGTTAATTCATACTGCACCCACATTCATGTAACAAACATTTTAAATTTTCTTGCAGTTTTCTTTCATGACTAATAAAATTTTTATTTTTAAACAAGGAATGCTGTTATAAAAATATGAATCTGTTCACAATTTTATGACTATAGATGGCTTTAAAGTAGATTAAACCCCTGTCCAATATAACTCTTAATTATTCTTGAGTATATTGTTGGCTTTCAATGGAATATCTAGCATTCCTCAGTTAATGAAAATACCCAATTATGTGCTCATCCAAACTTAATTGGATCATTCTACAGGCTTTTGATAAAACTAAATATGATTTCTATCCTTAGACTCAGATTCCAAAATGAGTCTATTGGTTTATTTAGACTTCTGCTCTGTTAAATGCCTATATTGACAAGACAACTGAGAAATCAATCATCATGATAAGCATACATCATCATATGGGACATCATCTATTATAGTAACTGATATAAAAGTAATCATTCCTTGTGCTGGGGTCCTGTACAAGACCCCAGTCATTGCATAGAAGAAAGATCTCTGTGCTTTCTCACTATGGACACACTGTGACTGGCAGCCTCTTCTTCTAATTGATATAATTTCCTCAACATGATGGACTATATTCCCTCAAATCATAAGGTGAAATTCTTCTTCTTCTATGCTGCTTCTCATATGGTATTTGTTCAAAGTACAAAAGAAAGAGATGGATTTCAGTTGAGCCAGCACCATTTGTTGAAAAGGTTATCTTTTTTCCACTGGATGGTTGCAGGTCCTTTGTCAAAGATCAAGTGACCATAGGTGTGTGGGTTCATTTCTGGCTCTTCAATTCTATTCCATTGATCTACCTGCCTGTCACTGTACCAATACCATGCAGTTTTTAACACTATTGCTCGGTAGTACTGGTTGAGGTTCAGGATAATGATTCCCCCAGAAGTTCTTTTACAGTTGAGAATTTAGCTATCCTGAGTATTTTCTTATTACAGATCAATTTAAGGATTGCTTTTTCTAACTCTATGAAGAACTGAGTTGTGATTTTGATGGAGATTGCACTAAATCTGAATATTGCTTTTGACAAGTTGGCTATTTTTACTATAATATATTTTTACATCTCTCAAGGTACTGTGATTAGATGATAAAGAAGTGTGTGCACGTGCTTGTTTGTGTGCGTATGCATAGTATACATGCATGCAAGAATGTGTGTGTGTGTATAGAAAGAGAAATATTTCTTACAGAACTATGGGTTCTACTTTGTTAATTGCTGTACAAACTGAATCCTTCACTGTTTCCCTCCCAAATATTTCTACTAACCCATACTGCTTCTGTACTAATTAGGTTTTGTTTGTTATGATGAACACCATGACCAAAAACAACTTAAAAAGAAATGATTTATTTCTCTTTACAGGTTATATTCTTTCACTGAGTGATGGAAAGGGAGGAGCTTAAGAAGGGAAATGAAATAAAACTGTGGTGGAATTTTGCTTACTGTATTGCTCCCCACCAGTCTTTCAGACTACTTTTATTAATTAATTTCCTCATATACTACCTGCTGACTACAGTTCATCATTTTTCCTCCCCTTCCTTGTCCTCTCTCCCCATATTTCCTCTTTCCCAGATCCATTCTTCCTCTTTTCCCTTCTGAAAACAGTAGACCTGATATCAAAGGATATCAAACATAGCATCAAGTTGTAATAAGACTCAGCTGTATGAAGCATCACAATTAGGGGGGAAGGGTTCCAAAAGTAGGCAAAATAGCCAGAGACAGACCCCAGTCCCACTGTTAGGGGTCCCACAGGAAGACAAAACTACAACATATGTGCAGAGGACCTAGGAAAGCCCATACAGCCTCCCTGATTATCAATTCAGTATCTGTGAGCCCCTTTCTGCCCAGGTTAGTTGATTTTGTGGGTTTTCATGTGATGCCCTCTATGCCTCTGGCTCCTATAATCCTTGTTTTACTTCTTCAAAGGATTGAGAGAGGTCTCCCTAATGTTTGGCAGTGGGTCTCTTCATCTATTTCCATCCGTTTCAGCATACATTTATTACAACCCAGCACTAACTTCTCAGGGCTGACATTGCTCTCAGGTGGATGGGACTTCCTATGAATACTGATACTAAAGAAAATGTCCTACAGCTTTGCCTACAGGCAAATGCAATGAAGCATTTTCTCCTCTCAGATTTTCTCTTCCCAGATGATTCTAGTATCTGTCTATTTTTTTTTTTTTTTTTAGAAAAAGACAACCAAACAAATGATATACAAATAAAAATAAAAATAAAAAGCCCCACAAATACTGTTGGGACTTGGATAGGATTATACCAAACAATTGTGTATGGAAATGTTATGGATGTCAAAAGCTCATTGATAGTTACTTTTTATTAGACTATTATTACTATAATCAGAACTCTTTGTTGAAAGGATAATTGTATCATAATTTAAATGTACATCAAACTTCAGTTGTTCTGATAGGAGTATCCATTTGAGAAAGAAATGGGGAAGTTGGAGAAATGTTAAATGGTTAAGGAGCCTTGTTTGTTCCCCCAGATATCCATTTTTATTGTTTATCACACATGTGTGTGCTATGAACTGTATTCAACTATGACTCCATTGCTCCAACACCCTCTAGTGGAGCCCAAGGAACATGCACTAAAATGCAGAGACACCAGCACACATATACACAAATAAAAATATAAATAAGTATTCTGAAAGAAAAAGAACAGGAATTTAGAAAAGTATGACTTCATCATTTACAGTATATTTTACAATAAGTATGTATATATTACTAAAAGAATATTAAATGAAAACTTACTAAAGAATATGTATTAACACATCAATTACATATACCATCCTACACTATTTCTCTATTTCATTCAGTCAATAAAACTAAAATAGTAACATTTGGAAAATACTGATCACAATGAATTAAAGAAAATTGATTCTTAGGTCAAAATTTCAAAATTCAAACTGTTACAGACTTATGTGGAATAATAAGATTAGAATGAATTCTCAGAATCAATAGACTCAATTCAATATGTTATAATGTTTCTACTTATTTACAAGATTGTAAATGAAGCTGTTATCAGAAAGCAATAGGCAGTTAATGCCATCTTGTTGTCCAATTATTTTAGTTTTGGAAATTGCTGGCATCTATTTGGTGCCTGCATAATTTCGTCTATTCAGGTAAATAAGAGTTAATAGCCAGACTGTGAATTTGCCACAGCAGATAATTAGTGTAATCTGTTATGTGTGAAAGCTAGGCTGGCAAAACTCTCTTTTTAATAATGCCTGTGGTGTCAAATCACCAATTTCTCATCGTGGTTGCAAAATGCACAGATGGGAAAAGACTTAGTCTTCATTTGTAATCTATCTGTTTTTCCTAAAGAACCTACTAGATTATGCTTCTTTTATTAGAGCATTCAGAATAACAATAAAATCTACTGACTAAAATATTTCATTTCAAAAGGAGATATCCTTCCTTATTTATCATTATTGTCAGCACTCAATGTCAATATTTCTATATTTTCCTCCTCCATTTCTATATAAATTTTACATTTTTAGTGGAATGTAGCTAGTGAAAGAACAAGGCTATAAAGATTAATGTCTTTACAAAACATTCATATTCTTAAACTGATATAACATGAGGCATAGCATTACATTTTTTGTACATAGCTTATTATAAAATGGTACATATAGTAATATAAATGCAACACTATATATATGTTGTTCATCAATTTATACATATAATCTATTTGTGAATTTAAGACATTAAGAAGCCTCATATTGAAATATAAAAGACAGTGAATACCTGAGAATTTTTAGCTTCCTTTAGGAAAAAAAACTGTCAAAAGATTTTATTTTATATAAAGTAAACCTTCATTCTTTAAAGTACCTTAGTGAAGCCCTCATTAAGGGAGAAGCTAGGAAATGCTCTTCAGAAATTTTCCAGATAGGATTATATCATTCTTAATACCTGTGACGACTTTGACACTATCTGTTTGTAGGGACAATATGTAATAGGGAATATACTGACAAGTTTTTGTACTATCCATTTTGGATAATTTAAATTAATAATTATCTTTTCCCTAAGGTATGAACATTTTGGGATATATTTACATAAAATATTAATTTTACATAGTTGAAATTTTGATATCATTTATTACATAGTACATATTTTTGTCCTGTCATATTTGCTAATATCAATATGTAAAAGTCTATGTAAAATATGTAATGTCATGACTTCAGTTTGAAAGAATAGAAAATATTTAATTAGGACTACCATATTACTTTGCTTTGTCTGTCTTTCTCTGTCTCTCTCTTCATCTCTCAATTGTTAATATATATATATATACATATATATTAATGTTGTAGAAAAATCATCTCAAATACATATATGGAAAATTAATTAATGTTGTATTAATTATTTAATTGTAATTTGGGTTTCTATCCTGCCTGTGATTATTTAGATAAAAGACACACGAATTTTATATCTATTTATATCTATTTATTTATTTTAGATATATTCTTTATTTACATTTCAAATTATTTCCCCTTTCCTGGTCCCCCCAACACTACAAAAGTCCCATAAGGCATCTCCCCTTCCCCTGTTCCACAATCAACCCCCTCCTACTTCCCTGTCCTGGTATTTCCCTATACTGCATCTTAGAGACTTTTCAGGACCAGGAGCCTCTCCTCTCTGGTCCAAAAGGCCATCCTCTGCTGACTATGTATCTGGAGCCATGTGTACTCTCTGGTTGAGGTTTTTGTCCCTGGGAGCTCTGGGAATACTGGGTGGTTCATATTGTTGTTCCTTCTATGGAGCTGCAAACCCCTTCAGCTCCTTGGGTCCTTTGTCTAGCTCCCCCCCATTAGGGACCCTGTGCTCAGTTCAATGGCTGGTTGAGAGTGTCCCCCTCTGTGTTTGTCATGCACTAGCAGAGCCTCCCAGGTGAAGCCATATCTGGCTCCAGTCAGCAAGTACTTGTAGGCATTGATAATAGTGACTGGGTTTTGTAACTGTATGTGGAATTGATCAGTAGGTGGGGTAGTCTCTTAATGGTTGTTCTCTCAGTCTCTGCTCCACACTTTGTCTCTGTATCTCCTTCTGAGTTGTTTCCCTTTGTAATTTCCTTACTGTTTCTACCTCCATTTTTAGATCCTGGATGGCTTTGTTCAATTCCTTCACCTATTTTGTTGTGCTTCCCTGCAGTTCTCTAAGGGCTTCTGCCTGTTTACTTGTGTTCTCCTTATTTCTTTAAGGGAGTTATTTATGTCCTTCTTGAAGCCCTCTATCAGCAACATGAGCTGTGATTTCAAATCCAGATCTTGCTTTTCTGGTGTGTTGTGGTATCCAAGATGTGCTGTTGTGGGAGAATTGGGTTCAGATGATGCCATGTTGCCTTGATTTCTCTTAGTAAGGTGCCTATATGAGATGCATTTCCTGTATGCAGCAAAATGTCCTGGTTATGTATCCTGTCTGTTAGTCAATGTCTTTTTATTGAGGAAATGAGTCCATTGATGTTAAGAGACATTAAGGAAGTGGCACTCTTCACATTTGTCACAAACAATATAAAATATCTTGGTGTGACTCTAACCAAACAAGTGTAAGATCCACATGAAAAGAACTTCAAGTCTCTGAAGAAAGAAATCAAAGAAAACCTCAGAAGATGGAAAGATTTCCCATGCTAGTGAATTGGCAGGATTAATATAGTAAAAGTAGCCATCTTGTCAGAAGCAATATTCAGAGTTAGCGTAATGTTCATCAAAATCCCAATTCAGTTCTTCATAGAATTAGAAAGAGCAGTCCTCAAATTGATCTGTAATAACAAAAAACCCAGGATAGCTAAAAACTATTCTCAACTGGAAAAGAACTTTTGGGGGAGTCATTATCCTGGACCTCAAACAATACTACAGAGAAATAGTGTTAAAAATTGCATTGTATTGGTACAGTGATAGGAAGGTAGATCAATGGAATAGAATTGGAGACCCAGAAATGAATCCATACACCTATGGTCACTTGATCTTTGACAAAGGAGCTGCAACCATCCAGTGGAAAAAAGATAGCCTTTTCAACAAATGGTGCTGGTTCAACTGGTGGCTAATATGCAGAAGAATGAAATCTATCCACTCTTATTTTCTTATACTAAGCTCAAATCCAAGTGGATCAAGGGCCTCCACATAAAACCAGACACATTGAATTTAATTAAAAAAAAAGTAACTGGGCTGGGTGGTGGTGGCACACGCCTGTAATCCCAGCACTCTGGGAGGCAGAGGAGGGCAGATTTCTGAGTTTGAGGCCAGCCAGGTTTACAGAGTGAATTCCAGAACATCCAGGGCTAAACAGAGAAACCCTGTCTCAAAAAAACTAAATCCTAAAAACCAAAAACCAAAACCAAAACCAAAGCCAAAACCAAAAACCAAAAAACAAAACAAAAAAACCCAAACCAAACCAAACCAAACCAAAACAAAACAAAAAACTGGGGAAAAGCCTTGAGCACATGGACAAAGGGGAAATTTCCTCAACAGAATACCGATAGCTTATGCTCTAAGATCAAGAACTATATCCGATAGAGGGCTAATATCCAATATATACAAAGAACTCAAGAAGTTATACTTCAGAGAACCAAATAACCATATTAAAAATGGGGTACAGAGATAAACAAAGAGTTTTCACTTGAAGAATTTCGAATGGCTGAGAAGCACCTTTAGAAATGCTCAGCATCCTTAGTCATTAGGAAAATGCAAATCAAAACAACCTTGAGATTTCACCTCACATCACTTAGAATGGCTAAGATTAAAAACTCAAGAGAGCAGGTGTTGGCAAGGATGTGGAGAAAGACGAACACTTCTCCACTGCTGGTGGGATTGCAAGCTGGTACAACCACTCTAGAAATCAGTCTGGTGGTTCCTCAGAAAACTGGGCATGACACTTCCAGAGGACCCTTCTATACCAATCCTGGGCATATACCTAGAGGATTCCCTGGCATGTAATAAGGACACATGCTCCACTATGTTCATAGAAGCCTTATTTATAGTAGCCAGAAGCTGGAAAGAACCCAGATGTTCCTCAATGGAGGAATGGATACAGAAAATGTGTTACATTTACACAATGGAATACTACTCAGCAATTAAAACCAATGAATTCATAAAATTCTTAGGCAAATAGTTGGAACTGGAAAATATCATCCTAAGTGAGGTAACTCATTCACAAAAGAATATACATGGAATGCTGTCACTGATAAGTGGATATTAGCCCAGAAGCTCTGAATACCTAAGACACAACTCACATAGCAAATCATTCCCCAGAAGAAGGAAGAAGAGGGGCCTGGTCCTGCAAAGGTTTGGTGCAACACTGTAGGGGATTACCAGGACAGAGAATTGGGAGTGGGTCCATTGGGGAATGGGTGGAGGGAATACTACTCAGCTATTAAAAAACAATGAATTCTTGAAATTCTTAGGCAAATGGGTGGAACTGGAAAATATCATCCTAAGTGAGGTAACCCAATCACAAATGAACACATGTGGTATGCATTCACTGATAAGTGTGTATTAGCCTATAAGCTTGGAATACCCAAGACACAATTCACATATCAAATGATACCCAAGAAGAAGGAATAACAAATTATGGATATTCTGGTCCTTCTTAGAAGAGAGAACAACTCTGTACATAGAAAACTTAGGAAAGAAGTCAGGAGTCATGGATGCAATCATCAAGAACAAAATACAAAACAGAAGAGAGAATCTCAGATGCAGAAGATAAGATACAAACCACTGACACAATAGTCAAAGAAATGCAAAATGCAAAAAGGAAGTGACAATCACTATTTTCTAATTTCTTTCTCAGCCTCTTTATCCTTTGAGTGTAGGAAGGCTCCTGATTTGTTTGAGTTAATTTTATATCTGGCAACTTGCTGAAGTTGTTTATCAGCTGTAGAACTTAACTTTTTTGTTTCATATATACATATATATATATATATATATATATATATCTTATCACTTACATATAGTGCTGATTTGGCTTCTTCCTTTCCAGTTTGTATCCATTTTACCATCTTTTGTTTTCTAATTGCTCTAGCTAGAACTTCAAGTACTATATTGAATAAATATGGAGAGAGAGGGCAGCCTTGTTTAGTCCCTGATTTTAGTGGGATTGCTTCAAGTATCTCTTTTTTGAGAATGCTTTGGACCCCTTTTCCTGACTGTAGAATGTTTCTCATGCCTTTGACATTTCTGGTTGATAGTTACTTTCTTTAATAATGTGCAAAATAGTGAGTCACAAACTCTGGGACTTCCTGATTCGTAAGCAAAAAGAAAAATGTTTCCGAAAATATTTTTCTTCTTTCTCTGGTAAGGAACAATTTTCTCTGGATATTCTCCACATTTTTTTCTTTCTTATCATATTAAGTTGATTTTGATGTATCATTCTAAATATTTCTCAGAGTATAACCTGTTTGAGGCCCTTTCATTTTTGCATTGGAAAATTAATAGTTTTGACAAAATGTGGACTGTTCTAGCCATTACTGTTTTAATTTCATTATTAGCATAGGCATCTTTCTTATGTACTCTAGGGAATCTCATGATGAAAAGGTTGACTCTTTAGAGTTCCTTCAGTACCTAATTTTCATTTAGTTTATTTTCCCTAATTTATTTTGATACATACATATTGGTTTTCTTCCAGGTCTTGGATTTTTGCATCTGTTTATTTGTTTTGTTTTGTTGATTAATTAACTCACTTTAATTTCCTTTGGTTATTTTACTATTTTTAAACACTCCATTTGATCCTTAAATCTTTTGCTTCTTTGTTGGTGTGCTTTACTTACTATCAAGTCTAATATTTTTTAAGCATTGTAATTACCAAGTAAATCATTATGACCATTTCTATTAATTATGTATAGGATTATACCAATAGGTTGATTTTTCATTCAATTTTCTTATTTTTCTTGAAACTTTTATATATAGAAATGTATGTATTTTAAATATATCATACATATACATATGTACACACTTTTCATATATATATATATATATATATATATATATATATATATATATATATATATATATACATACATACATACATACATACATATATCGTATTTTGATCACATCTAAACCAAGTTTTTGTTTCCGTACTCCATAAATTCCTTGCAACAAATTCTTCTCTCAAATATGTGTCCAGCTTACTATTAGCTACACCTTAGTCCTTCATCAAAAAACTCATTTTCACGCTTCCAGAAATTGTCCACTATTGACTATTTTCTCAGTTAGGGTTTGGGATTTTTGAAGCTCACTCCTATTCACAGTGGAAATTTTCACTGTCTTATTCTTGAAAAGGTCCCATATAGGTTATTCTTTGCATGGTAGAGATAACATCTCCAGAAGAGAAATTGTATAGAACAAATGTAAGAGCCAGATAATTAGAATTATAACCAAATGCTGTCTTCTATTCCTGACATGACTGTCATACATATAAATTAGTATCAGTTCATAACAGAAAGAGATAAATCAAATGGTGTATTTTTGAGGAGAAGTTGGATGAGACATAGGAACCAGGAGATAGAGTGAAGAAAATAATGAGAGGAAGGCTAAGTCAAAATAGAATATACATGAACATGCCCAAATAAACGTGAAATTTGTTATGAAAAAATGTCACCTTACAATACTACAATATTTTGTTTATTGGATATTTTCTTTATTTGCATTTCAAATATTATCTCTTTTCCCAGTTATTGCCACCTTGAAACACCCTATCCCATACTCCCTCCCCCTGCTTCTATGAGGGTGTTTCCCCCAACCAACCACCTATCCCCACCTCCCCCACCCTCACATTCCCCTACACTTGGGCATCTAACCTTCACAGGACCAAGTGCCTCTCTTCCCATCCATGCCCAACAAGGCCATCCTCTGCTACATATGCAGCCGGAGTGTGAGTCCCTCCATGTGTACTCCTTGGTTAGTGGTTTAGTCCCTGGGAACTCTGGGGGGGGGGAGGATCTATTTGGTTGATATTATTGTTCTTCCTATGGGGTTGCAAACCCCTTCAGTCTTTTTCTCTAACTCCTCGATTGGGCACCCCATTCTCAGTCCAATGGTTGGCTGAAAGAATACACCTCTGTATTTGTCAGGCTCTGTCAGAGACTTTCAGGAGACAGTTATATGAGGCTCCTGCCAGCAAGCACTTCTTGGCATCAACAATAGTGTCTGGGTTTGGTGACTGTATATGGGATGAATCCCCAGGTAGTGCAGTCTCTGGATGGCCTTTACTTCAGTCTCTGCTCTGCACTTTGTCTCCATGTTTGCTCCCATGAATATTTTGTTCCTTCTTCAGTTGATATTTATTCTATCTAGACATCTAGGTAAAATGTGCCTGAAAATATATCTCCAGTCTTTGTGCACAAGGAAATTTTTCGATTTACAGTTGATGCACACTAGGATAAAGGGAACACTGAGCCCTTTTCATGTTTTGAACTATGAAGAAGATGATCTCAGAGGACATTGATAAAGATGCAAATTACAATCATTGTCTTCTGTTTGGAAGGAGGCACCTGGACCTAGGTGATAAATGAGGCACCATATAAATCCATTTTTGATGGATATTCTTTCTGATACACTGTATTGTACCACATCATTTTTCTCATTCTGTGCTCACATCCTAGACTTTTGGAGTTGTTATCATTTAAAAAGTTTCCTAAGAAGATGGAATCTTCTGTAATCTTTAAGCTAATATTATATGTAAATCAAAACAAAGTTCTATCTCACTATGTGTGAGTATGTGACTAGGGTGGGAGATATTAATGATATCGTTATGGATTCAAGACGGATACAAGAATGAGTGGTTGTTATAGAAATGTTTAATCACTAGCCAGGTTTTCTACCTTATCTTTGACCATTCAGTTCCCAGATAAAAGATATCCAACCTTTATATTTACAATAAACTTTAAACAGCCCAAGAGCTTGGCAGTTATCTACCGACTATGCTTTAGAATCTACTTTTCTGTCAATAATACTGAGTCATTACTTACTATATTTCATCTGGGCTGCTATTAACTCCAATTGGCCAACCCTAAGGTCTATGTTCTCTTGAATTCACCTAACTCACGACTGTTTCTTCTCCATTCACCATCTTTTGACCTTGTTCTTTCCTCTTCAAGACAAGTCACTCCAAACCCACCTTCCTCTATTCCCTCCAGTAATTGGCTATAGCCAATTATTTTTAACCCA